>NC_068288.1:198252-880637 GCF_025860055.1 Xyrauchen texanus | reverse complement strand
TGTATTTTCTGCCTATTATTTCATTATTTAGGCTTTATAGGGTTAAGCTTTATGCTTTGTATAAAAGCGTTGTCGAACAAAAACAATTATTATACTATTCATTGAAATAAGAGCATTTCTCCTCAATATTACAAAAAATAACCGGGCTTATGTGGTTGGGCAAAGAAGATATTTATATTTTATTTTGTGTGGTACCCGTTCTGAAAGTTTAAAGTACTTTTAAATGCTTAGCGTTGGATATGCGTATGTTTACAGGTCTTACAGTAAAGTACAATACACATATACGTGCATTTATATACTGTCTAAATATATATATAGAGAGAGAGGGAGAAACTTACCTCTGTTTCAACGTCGTCAAAAACAAAGGATTTGCAGTAATAATCTCGAATCAGAAGAAACACTTGTGCGCCGAACGAAATGTTTATTATAACACCCGCTCCAGCATCGCTCTTCTGCTGATTGGTCCGCCTCTTGGCAACCAGGTAGAGACGCGCACCTCATTGGCCAATTTATCGAAAATTCCAAGTAACGGAATGGGCCGTGATTGGTCAATTCTTGGTAGAAACAAGGTAGTGACAAGCGTCTGATTGGTTAATTCTTCGAAAGATTCTTGGTAGCGATGCGTGCCGTGATTGGACAATTTCTGGATGTCACTACCAGAAATGAGCTCTATTGACAGGTTGCTTTAGGCTCCAACTGTATCATGTCAGTGTTTTTCACCGCTCTTAGTGTATTTTCTGTACAAAGCTTGAAGTTGACGACCATCCACAGACAATTGTACAACAACATTATTGTGGCGGTAGTGTCTTTTTCTGTGAACTTATGAGGTAAAATCTCGCGAGAACTTTCAGTTTCCATAGAAACCACGTTTGTGTGTTTTTTTCGTATCAAATCGTATTAACGACGCAGTTCAGAAAGGAACGGTGGTTGGGCATGTCAAGAAACTATGTCCAATCACTGTTATTCTTGCATCGTTGTAGTATCGCCCATCAATGCGTCACCGCCGGTATTAAGAACGAGGAACTGGTAAGTGCGTTGAGCGTTGTTCTAAAATCGTTGTTAACTTTTCAATTTCGGTTGCTAGTATTAGTTAATGCGTCTCATCGCAGCTATTTTAAGTTTGTATCGGTGGTATGCAAGGTGAAAGACTTTCTTAATCGAGTCTATTATTGTGTAAATTACACCACATGGTTGGAAAGCGGCTCAAATGTAGCCGGAAATCACAATCGTCTTTATCTATCACGTTGTGTGTATTCAAATTTATGATCAAATCCTTTCATTTACTTCCAACAGAGCAAAATGACTTCTACCGGAAGTGACAGTGTCACCCGCCTTAATCAGTTTAAAAATAAAGGAAAAGATGCTAATGTAAGCCCTTCATCAATTCAGCAGGCTATGTGTGGTACTGATTCGTTAGTATTTGTGACCGGGTTTAATTTTCAATTGTAGGAATTAAGACGAAGGAGAATCGAAGTCAATGTGGAGCTCCGAAAGGCAAAGAAAGATGATCAGATGTTGAAAAGGAGAAATGTCAACTGTGTTTCAGATGATGCTGCCTCTTCAACAAAAGAACAGACCCAGAATGCACAGGTAGAGTTGAGAAGGCTTTAATTACTGCATGAGAGTGGGTGTTGTAGCCTGGTGACACAAGGTTTTAGGTTCAAAACCCTGGGTGGGTTGAATTACGACTGTTATTAATGAAAGGTAAGGGGACCAGATTTCTGAAACGAAAAATGGGGACATTTCTAGTTCAGTGGTAAAAATGTAATTTAAATTTTATGTCACTTATCTAAAAAAGGGGGACAATTCGGATGTTATATATTTTAACCATGGTGATTGTAGTACTGTGAACTACATACACTGTTGAATGTGTTGAATATGTTATGTTACATATGAATTCATTCTTTTCTACACTGTATACAGTAGGTGACATGAAAGTGAACTAAAACCTATATAAACAATGGTTGAATATAGGAACTATTGCAGCTGACTCCACAGTACAGGGACACTTGGTCACACTCATCACTCTCTTCTCAAATTCCTTCACTTCTCCTCTTTTCCTTCACCATTATCTGGTACTTTCCTAAAAGTAAGACGGTAGGCTGCTAGCTTGCTTGCTGGCAAGCTGGCAGAGGAATTTCAAATGAAATGAGCTACTTTTACCATTTTCCCCAGCATTACAAAAATTATATGAAACACTTTCACTATGTATTATATCAGGTCCTGAAATTAATTTCTGAAGGGCTGATTGCCCCTCTTATGTGCCTCATATTATTGGGGATTTTTTTATAGTAATATCACAAAGATATAAAATATTTTTTTGATAAATTATATTATGTGGCTCCTTAAATCGCAGCAGTTCCAAGGTTAAATGTCCCCAGTGTAGTGCTAAAATAGAGTTAAATGTTCTGGTCTATTGACAACAAAAACCTACCCCCCTACCCTAAACCTCTAGTGCCTCTAGTGTTCATTTCACCAGGAAACTGCCATGATGTGTACAAGCCACGTAAAAAATTATTTGGCAAAGATATAGGTAAAGAATAGGCTGACAAGACATGTCATTATTAGGGCTGTCGATTTAACACGTTAATTCTGTGCCATTCATTTTACAAAAAATAACGCATTAAAAAATGTATGCAATTAATCGCAATGCTTTGAGAAATGCAAGCTTGTAGTACCACTTTTACTCCAGAGGGCAGTACTAATTGAAATTTCAACTGTAAGAGCAATGTACAGTTTATACAGTGAACAAAACAAACATCCAGCAGACAGAACAACACAGACATGCGTTACGTTCTTGCGTTCAAAACACTGGATGGAGCGCAAATGCGAACTAAGGGATCTCAAGATGTATTTAAAGATTAAAGAGTATTAAACTATATTTAACTTGACACAGTGACCTAAACATTTGATGTTTATGACGCAAAGCACCCGAGACACTACACAAGCATGTCTGACGCAGGTGTAAATTGACGGGTCCTTAAATAAGCCCTCATAATAAATGTCCAACTGATTGACAAATTCACTTGTGAAATGGATTGCTGTGAACTGTATGTCGATTATTGACTTATGATCAATAATATGGTAGTAAACAATACATTGTATTCTAAAGCCGCTTTTTGTATCATCTTATCAATGATTAACTCTTCTGCTACAAGAATGTAATTCATTTAATTATCTGAATATTTAAAAAAAAAAATGTGTGTGTATGTATGTATGTGTATACAGTGAGGAAAATAAGTATTTGAACACCCTGCTATTTTGCAAGTTCTCCCACTTAGAAATCATGGAGGGGTCTGAAATTGTCATCGTAGGTGCATGTCCACTGTGAGAGACATAATTTAAAAAAAAAAATCCAGAAATCACAATGTATGATTTTTTAACTATTTATTTGTATGATACAGCTGCAAATAAGTATTTGAACACCTGAGAAAATCAATGTTAATATTTGGTACAGTAGCCTTTGTTTGCAATTAAACGTTTCCTGTAGTTTTTCACCAGGTTTGCACACACTGCAGGAGGGATTTTGGCCCACTCCTCCACACAGATCTTCTCTAGATCAGTCAGGTTTTTGGGCTGTCGCTGAGAAACACGGAGTTTGAGCTCCCTCCAAAGATTCTCTATTGGATTGGGTCTGGAGACTGGCTAGGCCACGTCAGAACCTTGATATGCTTCTTACAGAGCCACTCCTTGGTTATCCTGGCTGTGTGCTTCGGGTCATTGTCATGTTGGAAGACCCAGCCTTGACCCATCTTCAATGCTCTAACTGAGGGAAGGAGGTTGTTCCCCAAAATCTCGCAATACATGGCCCCGGTCATCCTCTCCTTAATACAGTGCAGTCGCCCTGTCCCATGTGCAGAAAAACACCCCCAAAGCATGATGCTACCACCCCCATACTTCACAGTAGGGATGGTGTTCTTGGGATGGTACTCATCTTTCTTCTTCCTCCAAACATGCTTAGTGGAATTATGACCAAAAAGTTATATTTTGGTCTCATCTGACCACATGACTTTCTCCCATGACTCCTCTGGATCATCCAAATGGTCATTGGCAAACTTAAGACGGGCCTTGACATGTGCTGGTTTAAGCAGGGGAACCTTCCGTGCCATGCATGATTTCAAACCATGACGTCTTAGTGTATTACCAACAGTAACCTTGGAAACGGTGGTCCCAGCTCTTTTCAGTTCATTGACCAACTCCTCCCGTGTAGTTCTGGGCTGATTTCTCACCTTTCTTAGGATCATTGAGACCCCACGAGGTGAGATCTTGCATGGAGCCCCAGTCCGAGGGAGATTGACAGTCATGTTTAGCTTCTTCCATTTTCTAATGATTGCTCCAACAGAGGACCTTTTTTCACCAAGCTGCTTGGCAATTTCCCCGTAGCCCTTTCCAGCCTTGTGGAGGTGTACAATTTTGTCTCTAGTGTCTTTGGACAGCGCTTTGGTCTTGGCCATGTTAGTAGTTGGATTCTTACTGATTGTATGGGGTGGACAGGTGTCTTTATGCAGCTAACGACCTCAAACAGGTGAATTTAATTTAGGATAATAAATGGAGTGGAGGTGGACATTTTAAAGGCAGACTAACAGGTCTTTGAGGGTCAGAATTCTAGCTGATAGACAGGTGTTCAAATACTTATTTGCAGCTGTATCATACAAATAAATAGTTAAAAAATCATACATTGTGATTTCTGGATTTTTTTTTTTAGATTATGTCTCTCACAGTGGACATGCACCTACGATGACAATTTCAGACCCCTCCATGATTTCCAAGTGGGAGAACTTGCAAAATAGCAGGGTGTTCAAATACTTATTTTCCTCACTGTATATATATATTATTTTTTATTTTTTTTTATATATATTTAAAGATAACTATGTATAATTATTTCATCATTATATATTGAATTATTGTTATATTAGGGGGTTTCTCAGCAAATATTTATAAATGCGATTAATCTCGATGAATTAATCGGAACACCATGTAATTAATTCGATTAAAATTTGTAATCGATTGACAGCCCTAGTCATTACTATTATTACACTATTTGACCTAACTGTGTCTATCACTTATCTCACATTGTATATCCTATGGACCTGTTTTTCTTAATTATACCTTTTATTTTTATAAATTTTTATGCATTATGATGCTTCTTTTCCGACACTTCTTACCCAGCAAGCGCAAAGTAATCTATGCTGTATGTGCTGACTTAAAATTATTGTTCTTTGCAGATACTTTATTATACATTTAATTTATTTTTCCCATGTTATTAATGTTGTATTATTAATTTTATATAATACATAACATAATTTCTTTATAACATAGCTAGTATGTGCCTCACCTCGAAACTGATAACAATGATGATGATTCTTTTCAATTGCGCTTGCTCACTGGTCCAGTTCTTAATGGCAAAACTGGCGCGAACAAGTAATCAGTAAAGGAATGATTTAAAGCTGAAATAGCGAGCATCCCCCTCTGTTGGTCAAAATAAACAGTAGACTTCAATAGCTGCTTTTTTGCCATGTATTTTCACTTTGTGGACTGTTTTGAACATGCAGTAAAAACAGGGACAGCTCCAGTCGAAAAGAGGGACTTCTGGTCACCCTAATTAAAGGTGCACTCATTAATTTATTTCCTCATTTAAAACGTTTTACCTCTAGAGAAGAACATGTATACAATTATGACCAGAGTTCAGTCATATCAGTAACCTATTAATAGCTCTTTTATTCTATATGGAGCAGGGGCACCTCATGGGGACAGCCATGTTACAATCACATGACCAGCTTAATACTACTCGCCTCATCTCTGTAACTGCCCTGTTATTAGACACATTCACTCATGGATTCAATTAATCCTGGTTTACTATGCATAGGGAATTTCTACAATGGCATTGCTAACTGAAAATCTGTGTTTGAATGATGCAGCATCCATCCATTTTTTAAGTGTTTAATACACTTATGCTCAGGTTACTCTAGTCTGTCTGTGTAGTACGTGTACTGTATGTCACTCTATATTAAAGTCATCTAAATATCAAGTTTTAAATTAAACAAATTCCTTTACTTTAACTCAGTCATCACAGCACTGGAGCATCGAGGAGATTTTCTGGGGCATAAACAGCCAAACCCTCGATCATCAGTTACAAGCCACACAAGCGGCAAGGTAGGGGACATTTCAAAACAGAATGCACCACTTGGAAATTGCTGTCACAGAGGATGCACTTGATTTCGAAGTTCGAACATTTTTATAATGTCCAGCGTTTGTATATAGTCATACATCACACAGTGCCCTCATCCTTCATGAAGTTCAAGTTCATCCATTATGGATGTCTTTGGTCTTGAAGTATATGTTACATCTTGATGACAAATATGACACCCATTTGTAATGGTGCACAACTGTCTGGTTCTGAAATGAAAAATTCCATTGTTATTTTTTTTTTTTTCCATAGGGGAATTGATTATTTATTTTAAACTTATAAACCTATAAAGTCTGACCTGCCGTGAGCTCTGAGGTTGTTAATTGATGGTATGCTTCCGTTTTAGCCAGCAGTCCATGTTATTTCAATGCATTTTTTAGGTAATAGCAGAATTCTTGGTAAAGAACTACACTATCTGTGATCCAGCAAAAAAAATAAAAAATCCACCAATCAGAGAATCATAATAAACTAAAATCCTCAAAAGAGCCCAACAGTTGATTTACTCCAGCCAGGTCTCCTAAGCAACCAAATTGGCCCGGTTGCTAGGGAGAGTAGAGTCACATGGGGTAACCACCTTGTGGTCGCTATAATGTGGTTTGTTCTTGGTGGGGTGCGTGGTGAGTTGAGCTTTGGTGTAGCGGTGGATGGAGTGAAGCGTGCTATGTCTCCGTGGCAACGCGCTCAACAAGCCACGTGGCAGCTGAGATTTGTCCTCTGCCACCCGGATTGAGGCGAATCACTACGTGACCACAAGGACTTAAAAGCACTTTGGGAATTGGGCATGCCAAATTTGGAGAAAAATGGGAGAATAAATAGTCCAACAGCGCCCGTCCACTTCCATGACACACTGCAAATGATGCAGTCAAGTCAGTCTCCCTACACTCTTTTGCTTGTATTTGTGTTTATATCTGAATATTTTGCAATACATCTTAAATATATTGATTCAAAACTTATCAATAGCTTTATATTTTTTCATTGTCAATTTGGTTACGTCATTTGCAGTACTTCATGGTATTGTTGTTAATTTTTTCATTCAAGACGATTAAGGGATAGTTCACACAAAAAAGTAAATTCACATTTATTCGCTGTCATGCCATAATAGACGTGTATGACTTTCTTCTACAGTAAACAAATTAAGATTTGTAGAAGGATATCACAGCCCTGTAGGTCCAGACAATTAGGGCTGGGGTATATTTAGAATATTAACTATATTATCACAAAAAGTTTGATGACGATGTAAAAATTGCAAAACAGATTGAAGGTAACTAATGCTTTTCATGAATCTACTATGAATCATTGTATATGAAATATAAATATAAATGTCTTATCAATGAAAATAATAGAATTTCGCTCTCCCTTTTGTTTATTTAGTGAAAAACAAATTATTTTTTAATAGATTTTCATTTAATGTCTTAACACTTTTCAGCCATTTCAGAGCAAATTAATAATTATTGAGATATATATCGAAAATCATCAGTAGATAAACATTTTAAGATATATTTTAATATATCACCACATGACCAGAACTATGAAATTTCAAAATCACAAAGACAGCAAAAAAGTAATCCATATGACTCCAGTGACTAAATCCCTGTCTTCTTTAGCAATAGGATAGATGTGGGTGAAAAACAATCCTTTTTTACTATAAATCTCCACCTTTGACCAGCCCTGACCAGTAGGCGGTGATTTGCACAAAGAATGTAAATCGGCAAAAGAAGAAGAATGTGGAGATTTATAGTAAAAATGTACTTAAATATTGATCTGTTTCTCACCCACACCTATCTTATCATTTCTGAAGACATGGATTTAACCATTGGAGTCTTTTGGATTACTTTTATACAGAGGTTTGGAGATTCAAATCTCTGGCCACCATTCACTTGCATTGTATGAACTTACAGATTTAGATATCCTTCTACAAATCTTAATTTGTATTCTGAGAAAAAAAGTCATGCAAATCTGGTATGGCATGAGGATGAGTAAATGATAAGAAAATGTAAATTTTTGGATGAACTATCCCTTAACGGACACAGTCTTGTCTTCATATTTAAAAAAAAAAAATTCCAATTAAATTAAAGTTTGCAATTATGTAATTAACCTGGATTGGTTCATGGTGTAGACCTCTTTTATGAAGTACTTTATGAAATTCTAATGAAAAAAAAAACTGTTGCACTCTATTGATGTCCACAGGAAGCTACTCTCAAGAGAAAAGAATCCCCCAATCGACCAGATTGTGGATGCTGGCCTTGTTGCTAAATTTGTGAGTTTTCTGGAATTGGTTGAGTGTCCTCCAATCCAATTTGAGGCAGCCTGGGCCCTTACCAATATTGCCTCTGGGACTTCAGAGCAGACCAAGGCTGTGGTGGAGGGCGGTGCAATCCCTGCCTTCATCATTCTGATTTCCTCACCTCATCCTCACATCAGTGAGCAAGTCATCTGGGCACTGGGTAACATTGCAGGTGCAGAATTGATTTGCGTTCTAATTTGCTGTAGTTTTAGTAGAAAAGTTAAAAGGAAGAAAATGTTTAGTGAGCGTGTGCAATTTTCAGTGACCTGATAGTTCAGGCTTTGTTTAAGGCCAGACTCCCGTGCAGTTCTGGTGTACTTTTTGATTTGTTTTTAAGGTGATGGGGCAGCATACAGAGACAAAGTGATCATGCATGGGGCCGTAGATCAACTGGTATCTCTTCTTGGCATCTCTGACCTGTCTAACTACAAAGTGAGTTCTTTCAACTAAAATTTTATCTTGACTATACTTGCTTCTAATTTTAGGAGCCCTGTAGTCCCTCAGCAGATTTATAAGATTTGTCTCTTCACAGTTAATTATACTCCATCCATTGCTCCTCTTTAGCTCAGCTACCTAAGGAATGTCACCTGGACTCTCTCAAACCTGTGTAGAAATAAAGACCCAGCTCCACCGATGGCTGCAGTTGTGAAATTGCTGCCTGCACTGCTCCGGCTTCTTCAGCATGATGACAGAGAGGTTCTGGCTGACACTTGCTGGGCTGTTTCTTACCTAACTGATGGGCCCAATGAGCGCATTGAGCTGGTGGTACAAGCTGGTCTTGTGACTCGTTTGGCACAGCTCCTTGGATGTGGGGATATCGCTATTGTGGTGCGCTTACTGACATCTCAGTCCATTTTGAACCTGACACTCTGATTTTCACAGTTAGGTTTTTAAGTTTTGAGATATGCTTGAATTTTGAATATCTTCCTTGAAAATGCTTGATTTTTGACTTATCAAATATCCCAAAAATATTTGTAATTTGAAATAGATATTATACAGTCATTATGTTTGGGTGTCTCGAGCATCTTGCTTTGATGTAGCGTGCACTCAGAACGCGGCAAAATTCATACATGAAAGTACACGTCCTTAATGTCTATTGATGCAACCAGTCCTGTGGACGGATGTGCGGGAAGACCTTTTTCTGAGTTAACATTTTGATTGGGTGCTTTGCGAGGGCACGATTCAAGCATCTCCGATCTAAAATTGGCCGGAGCCTGCCACCTTTCTTTGAAATGAGAATATAACGTCTGTAAACCCCGCTGTGGCATTGCAGTCCGGGAAAGACTCTATCGCATTCTTCGTGAGGAGATTGTTAATTTTTGCTTGTAATACCGGCGCATCCTGTAGTGGAACCACAGATGGCAGAACGCCGTTGAAACGAGGTTGACGGCGTACAAACTGAATCGTATAGCCCTGTTAAATAGCACCCAATTTGACACACCCGTAAGGGCTCACCATGCATCTGTGCAGCGAAACGGTGGGCTTATTGATTCGCTCACTACAGGAGACAGAGTGCCGCTTGCCATAGGGAAGCGGTTGATCATTGTGTGTGGGGTGTGACATTTGTGTATCATCCCGGCAAACTCCGGTGGTGAAATGGCAACCTGTAAAAGTGCATGTGTCTCACACATTCAAGCACCTTCTCTTTTTTTGTGAGAACCCTGTTTATGTGAAGACAATACACACAAACACATTTGTCAGGGTTCCCACTCTTTTCAAGGCACAATTTTCTATGACATTTTCAGGATATTTTATGCATCCAACAAGTGTAATTTTTAAGCAATAGCATCCATTTAAATCAAGCTTCTTATTTTTTTTCCATTTCTGTGTTTTATTTTTGTGGTAGTTTCTCACCTCCAGATAAGCAATATGTTCCATGGCCCAGTGTGATAGATAATTCCTGTAAAGCTGTGATTTGATTAAATAACTACATAGTCCGTATGTGCTGTGCACTTCAGAGTGCTGACTGTCATCTCACACACACAGGAGCGTGTTTGATGATCATGCTGAGGTGTTTTCATTGAGTGGCTGGCTCTACACATTCATGTTGAAGCACGCATCACTTACAGATTATTTATTCAATTAAATCTGAGACTTTGTTAGTTTAATTATCACACTAAGACATATCACAATTTTAATGTGATTAATTGTATATACAATCATTAATTTTGTACAAATGTCATATTCCATGACAAACTGTGTTTTATTACTAATGTAATTTTTATGACTAGATTCCATGTTTCTACATGTGGTATCTGCGGTATAAGCTGACTCCCAATCATTAAATTAATGAAAATTAATTAACATCCTGAGGCATTAATACCGAATCTAACCCAGTGTGGGGAAAAAAAAAAATAGTGGTCCAACTGTCATCGTTTTCTAAAGTTTATAACTCACAGGGATGCAAACTCATGAGGGTCAAAACAGGTGAGACTCACTGATTCATCAATATATTTTCTGGGGTTATTTTTGTAAAGAATAAGCTAAAAGCACCAACTTAAGTTATTTTAATTATTCAAGTATAGAAAATTATCTGCACAAATGTGCAGAATTAGCGGGAAAAATAAGTTATTTTGGTGTGGCTCGCTTCTGTTTCACAAATTTGTTCCGTTTCATTAATTTATTAGTTCAGTGACCCCTTCTGGAGATACCACTAGATGGTGACAAATGAGTGTCTTATGTGCAATGAGTGAGCCATTGAATCATTTTGAGATGTTCATTACCGAAATCTGCTAAGATATTTTAAAGTCTTTTAGCATTGTAAAAACAATGCAGATCTATAATTTTCATCCAAAAAGACGACAATAATAGTCTAATAATAATAATAATGAGTATAAATAATGTCCTTACCTTGTCCTTTATTAAAATGTGCATGTCAAATCTACTGACTTCAGTAGAATGTTTAAGCATCATAAAAACAAAGCAAATGTGCTGTATCATTTTCCTACAGTATTTGAACTGCTGAGCATGACTTATATCAGAGAAGACAACAGTATTAGACGTATAATAATAATTTTGAGTTTCAACAATGTCCTTTCGTGATTGTAAAGTTAATTTCACATGAGTTGAGTTGAGTCGAGACATCAACGCTCCACTCAACACCAGCATCAAGCGGTGCTTTGCCCTCCACATAACAAGCGCTGCAGAAAGCGTCAGGGTGGGGTGAATTTACGAGTTTGCCACACAAGAAAGTGGGAGGTGTGCACAGTGTAAACTATGTCATGTGTATGGTATGACATGTGAAGGCCCACAATGCGTATAAACATCAGTAACTTTTATGCATTGATAGCTCTTCTGCCCTTTTCTCTCTGTTATGAACAAGGCAGACTCGCATGCCGATGCTAAAGTAAATGAACAACATGCGCCTCTCATTCAAGTCTGTTGGTACATCCTCCGTGAATGAGGCGTGAGCAGCGTGTTTTCATTTTGTGCCCATATTATCAGATTACACTGTTCGGATGGCAAGCGGGAGTCATGAGGTGACGCGTTCAAGATGCGGCAATAAGTGGATAGTTTTGGCGTCAAGCCTATTTTTGCAGCTTGGCTTACACGGAGCTTAGCGGCTCTGGGTGCAGTACAACACTAAAATAATCAGGAGATTATAGAAAAGACACACAAGCGAGTAAAAAATTTATTCAAATCAAACCTATAGTACACTACAATTTATATGTCTGCATGCAAGTAAACTCAATAAAACTTAATGAAAAAAATAATAAACTGCCAGACCTTTTGCCATTCTGTGTATATAGGTATACAGTTTACACAACATTAACCTAGCACAACCAAGTTTGCTGATAAATATGGTACATGTGACTGCCTGCTGTTGTCCTTGATGCAGCAATAACCTCAGCTTATGACTTTATTAAAGAAAAAATCTGGCGTAGGATCCCACAGATAACTTTATTTTCTGTGCAAAGGTGCTGCTGTTTCTCGTAGAAGAGACTCGGCCAATGTGAACGTCAAACGAGACCCGCTTATGAAGGATGTGTGAACACGTCATTACACAAGTGCCGCTTCTCACTGTGCACGCGCTGCTGTAACTGTAACCGATTAAGTGATCTGCCTTGGTTGGACCGCGATTGCCAACACACCATTGGCGCAGCTGTAATCATCAAGCGTCCTTAACCGTTGACTTTGTTTTACAGTGCGCCTGCGGCAGTGACAAAACTATACAAATTTGTGTATATGAATCCCTATCATTATCATGTATATAAAATTAAAACCTTGCTAGCAACACCGTCAAACCGTTTTATTATTCTAAAATAGTTTCCAGGACAAATAATTATTTTCCAGGACATTTAGATATTTTTCATATTTTCCATGTCTATTTCATGACTGGAAACGGTCTCGTTTATGTACATAACCTCGGTTCCCTGAGATGAATGGAACGAGACATTGCGTAGTAACGCATATGGGGAGTGTCTTCATACACAACCTACTTGAAACCTCTCTATAATAATGCCAATATTCTAATATTGGCTATGGTGTTTGAGCCCCCCCTGTTTTGGCTTAAAACTGACCGCTATTAAAAACAGGTGCACAGACACAATTTCCTCAGAATTTCTGACTGAGAACAAGGAGCGCATCGCTCGTGCCTCAAGAACACTGAGTCTTGTGGTGCTGCTAGCGTGTGCAATGTCTTGTTCCCATCGGCTTAGGGAACCGAGGTTACGTACGTAACCGAGACATTCCCTTATGACTCAGTCGTCTTGACATTGCGTAGTAACGCATATGGGAAACAGAATCCCATCACGGCACACTACACAACATAACTTCCCAGAGAGGAAACATGGCGGCTCAGTCTTATGGATGACGACCGACATGAGCATGCGGCAGTGAGTGATCCTCATGATGGCCAGGAGGAGAGCACTCATAACGAATATATGAACTAGTCATATAGTATAATTAACCAAGTCGGGAAGGGAGTTTATTTATAATGAAAGTGCTTGTGACTTTTTGTTCATTATAACGGCCTGAATGCAGGCAGTTGTGTAATGATGGGGAGCCTGTACTTAAAGGGAAGGGCATAAGTATAGATTTATATGGCCAATGAATAGCAAGTGCTCTAAACAGAGATGACTTGTGAAGAAAGAGATGTTACGTCTTGGTTTTAAAACCTTGCAAATGTGTTTTGAGAGGACCATCCTGCTGCTAAACATATGTCTTGTAAGGACACACAATTCGTCCATGCCCATGTGTGCTTTAACACCAATTGGGCAAGTCTGACCCTGTGACTCACAAGCCAGGGTAATTGACAAGTCTTAGCTTGGAGACGAAAATTCCTTTTGTGCATCCTCCATAGCATATAAAGAGCTGATCAGACAGTCTGAACTGGTGGGTGCGCTCAACGTACAGTGCATTCGTAAAGTATTCACAGCACTTCACTTTTTCCACATTTTGTTATGTTACAGCCTTATTCCAAAATGGATTAAATTAATTAGTTTCCTAAAAATTCTACAAACAATACCCCATAATGACAACATGAAAGAAGTTTGTTTGAAATCTTTGCAAATTTATAAAGAATAAAAAACAAAATAAATCATATGTACATAAGTATTCACAGCCTTTGCTCAATACTTTGTTATACTAGAGTTTTTTTTTTTGTATAATTCTACAAGCTTGGTACACCTATTTTTGGGCAGTTTCTCCCATTGTTCTTTGCAGGACCTCTCAAGCTCCATCAGGTTGGATGGGGAGCTTTGGTGCACAGCCATTTTCAGTTCTCCAGAGATGTTCAATCGGGTTCAAGTCCGGGATCTGGATGGGCCAATCAAGGACATTCACAGAGTTGTCCCATAGCCACTCCTTTGTTATCTTGGCTGTGTGCTCATCTTTCCCTCGATCCTGACTAGTCTTCCAGTTCCTGCTGCTGAAAAACATCCCCACAGCTTGATGCTGCCACCACCATGCTTCACTGTAGGGATGGTACTGGCCAGGTGATGAGCGTTGCCTGGTTTCCTCCACACATGATGCTTGCCATTCAGGCCAAAGAGTTCAGTCTTTGTTTCATCAGACCAGAGAATTTTGTTTCTCATGGTCTGAGAGTCCTTCAGGTGCCTTTTGGCAAACTCCAGGCGGGCTGTCTTGTGCCTTTTACTGAGGAGTGGCTTCTGTCTGGCCAGTCTACCATACAGGCATGATTGGTGGAGTGCTGCAGAGATGGTTGTTCTTCTGGAAGGTTCTCCTCTCTCCACAGAGAAACGCTGGAGCTCTGTCAGAGTTACCATCGGGTTCTTGGTCACCTCCCTGACTGAGGCCCTTCTCCCCCGATCGCTCAGTTTGGTCAGGCAGCAAGCTCTAGGAAGAGTCCTGGTGGTTCCAAACTTCCGTTTACTGATGATGGAGGCCACTGTGCTCAGTGGAACCTTCAATGCTGCAGAAAGTTTTCTGTACCCTTCCCCAGATCTGTGCCTCGATACAATCCTGTCTCTGAGGTCTACAGACAATTCCTTGGACTTCATGGCTTGGTTTGTGCTCTGACATGCACTGTTAACTGTGGGGACCTTGTATAGACAGGTGTGTGCCTTTCCAAATCATGTTCAATCAACTGAATTTACCACTGGTGGACTCCAATCAAGTTGTAGAAACATCTCAAGGATGATCAGTAGAAACATGATGCACCTGAGCTCAATTTTGAATGTCATGGCAAAGGACCTTGGGTACATAGCCTTTCCTGGGTTTGACAATGGCTCTTGAATGTCCAGGGCCAAACTTGACATGAATTGTCAACTGATAGTGCATGCATGTCACCTATCCATTTTTCTGAAGCCAGAGCCAGCAGTTGTGTGGTCTTAATGGAGAGAAGGCGCAAATCAACAGAATCCAAAGGCTCGAATGGTGGCCCTGCGAAAGTTAAGTCCCAAGTCAGGACTGTAGCCGGCCAAGGTGGGTTTCATCCTCTTGCACCTTTAAGGAACTTTATTTAAATCATGCTTGCCTATAGAGGTGCTGGTTTCATGTGTGTGATACTCAGACATAGTTGCCACATACACTTTGAGCGTTGATGGGTGAGTCCTGCATTTAATCGCTCTTGAAGAAATAGTAGAATTTCATGTATGGGGCAGGTTACTGGGTCCTTTCTATGTAAGAGACACCAATCAGCAAAAACCTTCCATTTAGGCATTTTGTGGACGGTGCTCTGGCTTGTAAAATGGTGTTTGTGACTGAACACGTTGGTTCTGGTGCGTGTAGTGTGCTCCGTTCAGGGGCCACACATGCGGGTTCCACAGCTGGGACTGGGGATGCCTGATTGTGCCTTGCGCCTGAGAGAGGAGATCCCTCCTTAGTGGTATTTCCCATGGTGATCTGTACGGCATCCCCATCATTTCCAGAAACCATGGCTGGTTGGCCATTTCGGTGTAACTAATAGAACTGTTTCCTTGTCCTCTCTGACTTTGCATATGATAGATTGGATCAGGCATACTGGAGGAAACGCATAAATGTGTATTGCCGGCCATTTGTGTGCCATTGCGTCCCTTCCCAGCGGAGTTTGGGAGTTCGAAAAACAGAGGGGACCGTGGGCATTCTCCACTGAGGCAAATTGATTGATTTCTGTTTTGGCCGAATATTTCCCAAATCCTCAGTATAGTTTGAGGATGAAGTCTCCATTCGCCCGGTATCACCCCTTAGTGTGATAGTAGGACCACACTGTAATTCAGGCGGCCTGGGACATATGTCACTCTCAGGGAGAGATGATACTCGCTCCATAGGAGGAGGTGATGCATCATTCTCGACAGTGGCGGTGAATTAATTCCGCCTTGGCTGTTTATGTATGCCACAACTGTCATGTTGACTGAGCAAACTAGGACATGACAGCTCACTATTTCTGACTAAAAGCCTTTAAGGCTAGAATTACAGCTGATAGCTCTAAGCGGTTGATATGCCACGCCCTCCTCGCACCTGTCCAGGTGCCAAAAGTTGGGCATCCATTGCACACCACCCCTCCAACCTGTGCGTCATCGGACGAAACCTTGTTTGACAGGGCGGGGCCGGGTCATGATGCTACACACCCGGCCCCTAATCAGTCTAATCAAGACTACTAGAGGGATAAAGGCAGACTAGAGACTGCAGAGGGACAGAGAGAGAGAGAGAGATTTTCGGCACCAGTGTGAAAGGGTTTAGATGTGCAAGGAGGAGGCGAAAACTGACAAAATAAATTATATTTTAATGTAAAACTGAAACCAAAAGACACAAACACACAAAGGTGTCAGGCAGCTGCCCGAAAATCTCTCTTGCTATCCCACTGCAGTCTCCAGTCGCCTGTATCCCTCTCTGAGGCTTGATTAGCCTGGAGTGGTGGTGGTGTAGTGGTCTAAGCACATAACTGGTAAACTGGTAATCAGAAGGTCACTGGTTCGATCCCCACAGCCACCACCATTGTGTCCTGGAGCATGGCACTTAACTCCAGGTTGCTCCGGGGGGATTGTCCCTGTAATAATGGCTCTGTAAGTTGCTTTGAATAAAAGTGTCTGCCAAATGTAAAATGTAAATGATAAGTAAGCCCTCTGCCCTGTCACACAGTGGAAGACAGAATGCCGTTGAAACGGGATGGCCGGTGTGCAAAATTGGACCGTACCATGTTCGATAATTTTTCACCCATTCTGAAATACCCGTTAGGCTCGCTACGCATTATTGTTATGGGACAGAGGGCAATTTGGTTTGCTCCATGTATGATATGATGCGACATTCTCTATAGGCGAGCAGTTGCGTATAATGTGTGGGCTTTGAAGAGGAAAAAGGGGCTCTTTATTGAGAATGTGTGAGCATCTCGTGCATTTGCTCACATCAGCATCAAATCAGCAACGGATGCTGTATTCTCTTTTTACTTATTGCATTTTTTTATTGCATTTATTTGAGTGCAAGACACAGAAACAACATTTTGAACAATATTGTGAACAACAATATCCCTTTCCTGACTAACAATAGTGGGAAGATGGGGAACAGTGTTTTGTGTCCCTCCAATCTAGCCTTTTTTGGAGCAGACCCGGAGGGAATCACAGGCTCTGCTTTCCGTTTCAAAGGGTTGTGCCTGTCAGGAGCGCTTTTGCTGTGCGTGCTGATAAGCAGGTGCCTGTGAGGCAGCAGGTATGGGGCTTTTAGTCGGGCACTGGCTCGAAACAGAGCGAGGGCGAACCGGCTGTGATATACTCCGTGTGGGCATAAAGTATCTCATATCCTGTGACTGCTGCTGAATCACAATGTAACGCTCTGCAAACTTATTCATAGTGCCGCCAAAAAGGCAGACTGGTGAAAATGGAGCATCCAAAATAGTGTCTTTTTCCTTATCACTCTTTTCTGCCCTGGAGCACCGCCATTGTGTAGTGCTGTTCCAGCTTGTTCTGCTGCTGAGTAAGCTTTTCCCGCCAGTGCAGACGTTTGTTGACATGGTTTGGAAGGATGTACTGTCAGGTCCATAAATATTGGGACATCGACACAATTCTAATCTTTTTGGATCTATACACCACCACCATGGATTTGAAATGAAACGAACAAGATGTGCTTTAACTGCAGACTTTCAGCTTTAATTTGAGGGTATTTACATCCAAATCAGGTGAACGGTGTAGGAATTACAACAGTTTGTATATGTGCCTCCCACTTTTTAAGGGACCAAAAGTAATGGGACAATTGGCTGCTCAGCTATTCCATGGCCAGGTGTGTGTTATTCCCTCATTATCCCATTTACAAGGAGCAGATAAAAGGTCCAGAGTTCATTTCAAGTGTGCTATTTGCATCTGTCAACTCTCAATATGAGATCCAAAGAGCTGTCACTATCAGTGAAGCAAGCCATCATTAGGCTGAAAAATCAAAACAAACCCATCAGAGAGATAGCAAAAACATTAGGTGTGGCCAAATCAACTGTTTGGAACATTCTTAAAAAGAAAGAACGCACCGGTGAGCTCAGCAACACCAAAAGACCACGGAAAACAACTGTGGTGGATGACCTAAGAATTCTTTCCCTGGTGAAGAAAACACCCTTCACAACAGTTGGCCAGATCAAGAACACTCTCCAAGAGGTTGGTATATGTGTGTCAAAGTCAACAATCAAGAGAAGACTTTACCAGAGTGAATACAGAGGGTTCACCACAAGATGTAAACCATTGGTGAGCCTCAAAAACAGGAAGGCCAGATTAGAGTTTGCCAAACAACATCTAAAAAAGCCGTCACAGTTCTGGAACAACATCCTATGGACAGATGAGACAAAGATCAACTTGTACCAGAGTGATGGGAAGAGAAGAGTATGGAGAAGGAAAGGAACTGCTCTTGATCCAAAGCATACCACCTCATCAGTGAAGCATGGTGGTGGTAGTGTCATGGCGTGGGCATGTATGGCTGCCAATGGAACTGGTTCTCTTGTATTTATTGATGATGTGACTGCTGACAAAAGCAGCAGGATGAATTCTGAAGTGTTTCGGGCAATATTATCTGCTCATATTCAGCCAAATGCTTCAGAACTTACGCTTCACAGTACAGATGGACAATGACCCGAAGCATACTGCGAAAGCAACCAAAGAGTTTTTTAAGGGAAAGAAGTGGAATGTTATGCAATGGCCAAGTCAGTCATCTGACCTGAATCTGATTGAGCATGCATTTCACTTGCTGAAGACAAAACTGAAGGGAAAATGCCCCAAGAACAAGCAGGAACTGAAGATGGTTGCAGTAGAGGCCTGGCAGAACATCACCAGGGATGAAACCCAGCTTCTGGTGATGTCTATGCGTTCCAGACTTCAGGCTGTAATTGACTGCAAAGGATTTGCAACCAAGTATTAAAAAGTGAAAGTTTGATTTATGATTGTTAATCTGTCCCATTACTTTTGGTCCCTTAAAAAGTGGGAGGCACATATCCATTGTGGTGGTGTATAGAGCCAAAATATTAGAATTGTGTCGATGTCCCAATATTTATGGACCTGACTGTACATGTTACTCGCTGGGCAGAGATGTGCCGCTACCGCCGCCTCCACGGGGTAATTGGGCATTTTTTTTGTTATGTAATGTTTCTAAATGACTCTAGGGGGAGTGTTACTCTGTTAGCTCCTGTATATAAGCAAGCTATTAACAGAAGAAGTAAGATGTGTTTGGTGCTAGCAGCATGGTTCATGGTGCATGCATGCCACTTTCAGAGTCCAGATTGGAAATCGTTTGTGATTCATGCTCTGTGTAATATGCTTTTTCTTTTCCTTGTTTCATGGGCGTTTGTATATTGCTTATGTTTATTATATACACTGAGGTTAGGTTATGTTTTTGTTTATAGAAGGACTCCTTTGTGTGTGCTTACAATTAATGCCAAGGAGTGTGATTCTCAAGAAAGGAGTTATTTAGACTAAGGACCGTTTGAGGACATCTACCTTGTGACTTTCATGCCAGGACTATAGATCACCACTATGGACTAAAACATAAGAAATGTTTTGCTCATTTCAGTGAGCTCAGGTGATTCTCTTTGGTATATGTGAAAGCTTTCATTTAATCTGGTTTTTCATGTCAATTCATTGAATCTGGTTTATATATATATATATATATGTGTGTGTGTGTGTGTGTCTCGAAATTCACCTAATTTGTTTATGTAAATAGTCTTTGTTACTGAAAATATACTGATGCCAATCATGTATATCTGTTGTCATGTATTTGTCTCACAATACATACACTTTTTGTCCTGTGGTTCCCTCCCTAATATAGATTTATGTGGCATAAGACCTGGGTTTAAACTGGGTGTCAAGTCTGGAAACTTGCAAGTACTTTGGTGGAAATGTGGGGTAACATCTCACAGCAAGAACTGGCAAATCTGGTGTTGTCCATGAGGAGGAGATGCAATTCAGTACTTAATGCAGCTGGTGGCCACACCAGATACTGACTGTTACTTTTGGCCTTGTTTTGTAAATTGGCACTTTTATATTAATTTAACAATGCATTTGGTGATTTGGAAACAGTTCTCTTAAGTCTGATGAAGACAAATGAGAAACATTGAGTGAAATATCCCAATATATCATAGTTTTTAATCGCAATACGCCAAAAATTATCGCAATAATATCATAGCGTTATCTAAATGATAATTTATCATATCACCAGTTACCTTGTGATTCCCACCCCTACTGAAAATGTCCAGGAAATTTGTGCCTTGAAAAGAGTGGGAACCCTGCAGGTGCGATAAGTACATTTCTGATTCATGCGACATAGTTTATGTGAATAAAATACACAGAAACTGAATGCGTGAAGCCTCCTGGCGAACACCGGAGGGAAGGGGAAACAAACAGCTCGCGAGCGCCTTGTTCTTATGAGAACATTGTTTATGTGAAAACTATCACACAGAAACATGTATGCAAATCCCAGTGAACTCCAGTGAGGAGGGTGTGTAAATGCAAGTGCGTCTCTAGCAGATGCAACAAGCACTTTCTCTATTGCATGTAAAAATGACACAAAAAACACGTTTGTCTATCATCCCATCATACCCAGTAGCTTGCGAGTGTGCGCATTATGGGCAGCGAGTGCTTTCCTTTTTCTTGTGAGAACACAACATAGAAACACATCTGTCTACCATCCCGGCATACCTGGCTAGGATGAGCCACATGTGAATGCACGGATCATGAATAGCGAGGGTATTTCCGTTTCTTATGAGATAACAACACAGAAATACATCTGTCTACCATCCCGGCATTCCTGGCGAGGATGACTAACGTGTGAATGTACGCATCATGAGCTGCGAGCACATTTGTTTCTTTTGAGAACACAATGCAGAAACTCATTTGTCTACCATCCTGGCATTCCCGGCAGGGATAAGTAACGTGCGAATGTGCGTGTCACGAGCAGCAAGCGTATTTCTGTTTCTTTGTGAGAACACAACGCAGAAACACATTTGTCTACCATTCTGGCATTCCTGGCGGGGATGATTAACGTGCGAATGGGTGTGTCACTAGCAGCGGGCACATTTCTGTTTCTTGTGAAAGCACAACACTGAAGCGTATTTGTCTATCATCCTGGCATACTCGGCGGGGATGAGCAACATGTAACTGTGTGCATTTTGCATCACATTCATAACTTAGGCAAGCCGAATCTACTGTATCTTTCCGGCTTGGTTGGAGGAGATCACTATAAAGTGAGCTCTTAAACCACCCATGTTAGAGGATGCGAATCAGCTCTGCATCAGTGATGTGCATGCTCCTTACCTTCATTGGGGGAAGGGACGGCAATATCCTCCATGGACCAGTCATATTTGATGCTGCGAGGGATAAGGAGTCATCCCCATCGTCAGAACTGCCAAACGCGATGAGGCTGTGCACTCCAACAACTCATCACGCACATATTGTACTCAGGAGGATGCTAAATCAGAAGTTGGGGGGCCCGTGGGGCTTGCGCCGGAACAAGATTCAATGAGAGCTGCTTCTGCGTGTGTGTGGCCCTGTGAACACAGCTCTCATGCTCGTCTGACTGCGGGATGTACCGATCGCATGAGGAACACTTGTGGATCTTTTAAAAGATGAGTTGTGCACATCTGTTGGTGCCAGATGGGCTGGTTTGTGTATTTCTTTAGCTGCTGATCTCCTGGGATTTCCACACACAACAGTCTCTATAATTTACTCAGAATGGTGCCAAAAACCAAAAATATCCAGTGAGTGGCAGTTCTGCAGATAGAAATGCCTTGTTGATGAGAGAGGTCAACAGTGAATGACCAGACAGGTTCAAACTGACAGTCTACAGTAACTCAGATAACCACTCTGTACAATTGTAGTGAGAAGAATAAGATGCGGGTTGGCACTGTTTTGGCAGCATAAGGGGGGACCTACACAATATTATTAATGTTGTGGATGATCTGTGTGTGTATATATATATATATATATATATATATATATATATATGTGACCGATCACGGAAAGTTTGGGGCATTTTGAGTTATTCACAGATTCTGAAAGTGTAGTCTCCAAGCTTTCCAACGATTTGTAACACATGGAAATCTGAAAATATTTGGAGAAGTTGTGGCCATTTGAAGGTAGGCACTCAAAAAAGCTAAAAGGGGAGAAAACGGCCTCAAAAGATTGTGCAGTTCTCACCTCTCTCTGCTGCTGGGAGTGACAATAGGGCTCATTTACATCTCATTTAGATAAGCCATACCCCTGTAAAGCTCCCCCTGTAAACATGGACTAAACATGGGATAACGTGTATGCGTGTTCTTAGAATGAACAAAAAGCGACAAACTTTGATGTTTATGGAAACTCACCCCATAAGAAACAGAAAAGTATTCTTGCAGATCTCGTTGCCTCCAATGAAATAAGTCGTTCGGGCACACTTTCTCTTTGTCGGGGTCTTCTTTGTGGATGTAACCATCTCCGAAGTTTGCACTGTGCGTCTGTTTGCCTCTAAATGTCCAATAATTCGCATGACGCCAGTCCGATACATTCTTCCTCGTCTTCATCTTCGCTCAGTTGTAGATTAGGGATATTATTCAGTCTTATCATGCCACTTTCATCGTCGCTCAGATCGTCTTCAGAATCAGTGAACGCTTGTTCATAAGCATCCGGCTTGTCGAAGAAGTACTTCAAAACATTTTCGTTGTAACGGCCACGGTTCAGCTTCGTCTGCGACATTCTTTGCGGCGTCCATCTTCATTGAATTTTGATATCAGATAGAGCCGGCTAGAGCGCTGCATAATAAGTAGCCACGCTGTTAGGGGCGGGGCAAAAGCGCGCGGCTATTCAGTACGGAAATACACACAGACAATGACACGCCCCTACTGCATGCTAGAATCTCCGAAAAACAAGCCGATTTCAACCTCAAAATGTACGCTTTTAAATATACCAATACTGTTATCTCAAACATGGAGAGGCTTCTTCATGATCTCAACTAACAGATTCTGCAAAAAGCGGAAATCACCAATTTTGGAAAAAAACACTTGTTTCTCATTTTGCTCACAAGTTGTGCTGCCGACTTGTGTCACTGGTTTCCGTGACGGGTCACATATATATATATATATATATATATATATATATATATATATATATATTATTAATGTGTTAATTAAGAGTTAATATACTGTATTTTGTTAATGAATGTTTAAAAGAGAGTTCACAGGCTGGTTTTCTTATCTCTAAACTCTTGTTTGTTCAGACCCCATCCTTGAGAGCAGTGGGTAATATAGTGACTGGTACAGATGAGCAGACCCAGAGTGTACTAAACGCAGGGGCTTTAGCTGCTTTCCCTGTGTTACTTCGTCATCAAAAGAACAATATTCAGAAAGAGGCTGTGTGGACACTGTCTAACATCTCAGCAGGGAAGGACTCACAAATTCAGGAGGTCATCAACGCTGGCCTGGTGCCTCTGCTTGTGGAAGTTCTCAAGCTGGTTAGAAGCCTTATACTGTGCTTTGTTGTCTTTTCTATTCTTTGATGCCGTAATTGTAATTGTTCTTTTTGCATTTTGCTTTCTGTTCTTCTATATCAGGGAGACTTTAAGACACAGAAGGAGGCAGTATGGGCCATCACAAACTACACCAGTGGTGGGACAGTGGAACAGATTGTGTATCTCATTCAGTGCAATGTCCTTGTGCCTTTACTTAACTTGCTGTCAGTCAAAGATGGCAAGATGATATTGGTTGTCCTGGATGGCATTTCCAATATTTTCATGGTACGCTCTCTCTGTGTACTCCAAGTCGAATGAAAGGTTTTTACAGCAGATAGCTGCACACAGAGCACTCAATTTTTTTTTTTTTAATTTTCAATAATACACCAATTGAAACTTAACTTGTCATTATGCTGATTTGTAGGCTGCAGATAAGATGGGAGAGACAGAGAAATTGTGTTTAAAGATAGAGGAGTCTGGTGGACTGGACAAGATTGAAGCTCTGCAGACACATGAAAATGAGATGGTGTACAAAGCTGCTCTCAACCTGATTGAAAAATACTTTGGGGGAGAGGTAAGTGTTTAGAAAAGCCATTGTAAGGCCTGTTTTGCATATTGTGCATCTGAGCCCAGAATATTATCTTTTGATAATGGCCACAAATAAAATGGTTATCAATTTAGGCCATTGAAAACTATTACAAATGTGATTGTCATGAATGATCGTCATCTGGAGGGAGACCACATTTTAAATCAAATGGTAAATAATTTACAGGTTATTCAGCTGAAACCACACTTGCAGTGCTGCTACACAGCATATATGACAAAAAAGGTCTAAATTGGAATCCTGACATCTGTTTTATATTTCCAGAGCTTTTTGTAGCTCTTGTCATGTTTGATAAGATTAATTTGTGAAAGTTCCGCCAAAAATTATAACAATATAAAAGAATCATAAAAATAATCTTTGTATATTTTAAGTGTACTCCTGCTATTATTTTTCAGGAGGAAGATGAATCAGTTGCTCCAGGAAACACTTCAGAGAGTTACTCCTTTAAGTTAGCTAATAACGGAAGCACTTTCAACTTTTAAAACACTTCTTTTCATTTACTCCTTTTATTTGATTTTTTTTTATTTTTTTTATTTGCAAGCATTTTCTTAAAGCCGATCTGTACATGAAGACTATGCCTTTTTAAGTTTAATGTAAATAAATATTTTAATAGCGTTTCCCTTGATGTCTTGTTGTGTATCATTTGGTTACTGATGTTAGGGATGGAATTGGTCTGCATAGATTGTATCAAACTGTCTTAAATGAAATCTGTTTATGTGCCAATGACAAAAATGTTTATTATTTATAATACATTTAATAAATAAATGATTTATTGGTTGAACAGGCTTAGCTTAGTTTGCCTAAAGATTATGATGAAATGCAGTGACATTTTTGTTCTGCCAATGTGTTAGTTTGGTGATATTTCCAGAAACCAGAAGGGCTTTGATATTTCTCATGTTCGCGCACATCTCTGAAATTGACCTGGGAGAACTCGGTGGGTCAAAGAGCGTTGATGATCGATTAAAAGGAACCTTGGGTGTGGTTTGGATGTGTAATATTTCATTTACAATCGCACGTGCCAGCTGTTACCTAGGTTACTGCCCTTAAAATTTATAAATTTGAAGCCCATCTCAGAGATTGTGCCGAAGTAAACTTCTTTTTTTATACACGATTTGCAGCACAAACTCTACAAAGACAGCATGGCCACGACAAATGAGTAGAGAGATTGGAGTTTTTAAAAGTGGAAGGGGCCATGACAAGTTTAAAGGTGCTGTAAGTGATTTTTTTTTCATGGAAAGATATGTAAGAAACTTTTCTACTCCCTTAAAGATATCAATGAAATACCAGTCTTTGAGATATCTCACAGGTCTCTGTGACAGCTGTTGACTTTATCAGCAAACAAAAATGTGTCCAAGTGCCATTGACATTGACACTTTTCACCTGTCAATAATTTTTCTGGTTCTCATAGTGTTGTATTTGAAGAGGATCGTTGAGGCTATGATTCATAATGTTTGTCATTTGAGGGCACTATTGTGCCACTGTTGAATTTGACAGCCACAGGAAAAAACAATGCTGCTCTGTTTTGGCCTTAAAATGATCTTTGGAGGGCGGGGTTTTGGAAAGAGGGCGTGGCTAATTTAACAGCTCAGTCACGTGAAAGCTTCAGAATGCTAAAATCATAAGCAGCATTCTCCATTGACGCGAAAGAGGCGACAGTGTCTGAAGCCGTGAGAGATACGGTGTGATTATTCTCCACTTCATGTTCAGTGCTGCCTAATTGCACAAGGGTGGAAGCGCTGTCGGGCAGGCGAAAACATTTAGTGGACAGGATGTGGGAAGAAGAGTGTGGGTGATTGCGGGACCTGAGCCGGCGGTACAGCCTCACAATCCATTTGCTCCATATACTCGAATGACTGCATCGTCATTCACCAGGTCCTCGAGGAACGGGGGAGGCAATGGAGCGAGAGTGATCGGGTCGGGTGATATCGATTGCAAGGAAGGGAAGATATTTTATTGCATTGCACGATGATTTGACGATACGCTCATTCTAGTTTTCAGCAGTACCAGAATCTATCTGTTACCATGACAACGACTCGTGCACTTTGCACTCTTTTTCATCATCCAATTTAAATTAGAAATGCCAAAATGAAAATGCATGTTCCCAACAAGCTGAAAGAAACCGATCTATTTCTTTGCACAACATGTGAAAATGGAACTGAAATGTTTCGCTGTCATTGCAAATGTTCACTTTCCCTTGGCCACAGTGTTAAATAAGAGATTACAGGTCATATTCATACAGCTGTGTTTTAAACAAAAAAAATGGTACAAGCACTTCAATGTGGAATTGTATTTAACTTTTAAGTTCCAGTGTTGCTAATTTAGTGTAATAATGTGTTGCTGACAAGAAATTTCAATTACTGACAAGTCACTGACATCATTATTACACTTGCAGTATGACCATTTGTATAGGATAGGCTGTATGGAATTAGCACATTTTAAAAATATCTAACATGTTGTTAAAATCGTATAAAACAACATATAGTTAAATAACATTTCACATACTAAAAGATTTTATTTTGAATTTAGTTATATATTTTAATACTATATATATATATATATGTATATGTATGTATGTATGTATAAGAAACATCCCTTTTTCAGGACAGTGTTTGTGGTGTATTTTAGTATACATTAATCAGGTATAATCAAGGCCATTTTATTCTACAATTATTTCTGATGGTCAAGCAGGTCTTTTATTCTCTCTCTCTGTGTGTGTGTGTGTGTGAGCGTGTATTTATCACTTTGTGGGGACCAAATGTCCCCATAAGGATAGTAAAACCCAAAATTTTTGACCTTGTGGGGACATTTTGTCGGTCCCCATGAGGAAAACAGCTTATAAATCATACTAAATTATGTTTTTTGAAAATGTAAAAATGCAGAAAGTTTTCTGTGAGGGTTAGGTTTAGGGGTAGGGTTAGGTTTAGGGGATAGAATATAAAGTTTGTACAGTATAAAAACCATTATGTCTATGGAAAGTCCCCATAAAACATGGAAACACAACATGTGTGTGTGTGTGTTTAGAGGTCTGTGCAGGAACAGGAATAGCCTCACATATGTTCTCTCATGACTGCTGAGAGAATAAATGGTGAGGCTCTTCCACAGGTGTCTCCTGTCCATTTCTTAAAATAATTACACTGGAGTCGAAGAATAGGATGATGGATTATGGGGACACGCTTGAAGTGTATTAGCCCCACCTTGTTAGAGGACATGCATTTAAGTGAACCAAAACCCAGAGATGCTTTAGTTGTTCTGCAGGCAACTCGGCAAGTCTATTGTTCTGAAATCAAAATCCCTAAGACTTCGAGTGATTTTTCACAAATTGGGTAGAAACCACTACAAATGGCACCCGAACAGGGATGGAACAGGGCAGAAAAGTTACTACAACAGGTTTTCTGGACGAGCAACCCATCTAAAAGGTAAGCTTATTTAATTTTGTGTTGCTTGCCAGTTTACCTGTGGTGGTAAGAACACTCTAAAAGCTCTTCCAAATTTAAATAATAAAAAAAATTGATATACAAAAGGGTTTTTTGCATGCAATGATCTGTTTTTGGCTGTTGAGAGGGCTTTGATGGAAATCAATGGATAAAAACAGATTAAGTATAAGGGAGGCCAAGGCAAATTCATCATAGGTTACGGAATTAAAAATATTCCTCATAGGTTGAGGAATGATATTACTCATTGGTTGAGAAATTAAAATATTACTCATTGGTTGAGAAATTAAAAATATTACTCATTGGTTGAGGAATTAAAAATATTCCTCATAGGTTGAGGAACTAAAAATATTCTTCATTGGTTGAGGAATTTAAATATTACTCATTGGTTGAGGAATTAAATAGTACAGAGATTATTGACCAGGAAGGGAAACATTTTTGTTGGAAAAGGTATGTGTATAAATCCTGCAGGTCACCTAAGAGGGGTGAATAGTTGTCTTTCACTGTGTTGAGGAAGTGTATCAGTGATGTAAGGAATAATTGACGATGGGCCGTTGAATTATTAGAAAAATAATGCACACCCGGGGTGGTAATGCGGTCACGACGCGAAGCGGAGTTATTCCGCTTATACTACAGTTACCACACCTCGAAACATTGTTCAGATGATGTGATTCTAGACGTTTGTCAAGTTTTTGTCATTAAAACGCTCTTGTATGTAGGACTAATTTCTTACGCATCTAATCCCATGCCTCCGTTGCTAATTCCAAAACGTCATTTTAGAGTTAGTAACGGAGGTTTGAGCCACTGACAGCAGACTAATGCAGTTATTAGTGTAGTTATTAGAGAGACAGAGGTTGCAATAATGAGACAGAAAATCATGTGCGTCATATTATTTAATTTATTTATTAATTCATACGTTATAATTCATTCGTTAATTCGAACGAATTTATTTATTAAAATTAAACTGCACGTTAAACACACTGACAGCCCAAGCTGTTGTTTTTGGTGTTTTCTTCATGTTTTTCAGCCCTCGAGTCGGTCTAGCTGTTCTTCAGCTGATTGTTTTATGTCTTTTGTTGTTGCCGGCTGCCTTTGATGTCCTCTTCCGTTTATTTGTTTTTTCATCTGAGCTATCCAATACTGCGGTCGCCCAGTTGTTAAAATGTTTATGTTCACCATAAATATTAAAATTTACTTCGGAAAATCAAAATAGTCTGTCATTTTTTTTCCTCTTGAAGTTGAAGTGGATTTGTCGCTGTCACTTCTTGTTGTGAATTGTATCCTATTTTCCGTTATTACAGTTGACTACGCGAAGTGATATGGAACTGTAATGCGGTCAAGACCTGCCTGGAACTACTTTAGCCGTGCGTTTCCCTGAAAATAATTGCACACCTTAGAACGTTCTCAACCAATCAGAATCAAGCATTCAACAGCCCTGTAGTATAAGGTAAAATAGTTGTGTTTTAGAATTTTAGTGTATCTTTTGAGAGCTCTGTGTTTATAAAGGCCTTGTGTTTGTAAAAAAAGTGTGGTCATTTCTGTGGTTGTGAGAGTATCTGTAGCTGTGTTTGAGTGTGTGTGTGTGTGTGTGTGTGTGTGTGTGTGTGTGTGTGTGTGTGTAGAGCGAGTGTGTATGGAAGTGTATGACTGAGTACAGATATAAGCCCAGTAGAGGGATTGGAATGTATGATGAGTCTGTATGTAGTCTTTATGTATATGAGCCCTATAAAAAAGGGGACAAGTTGGAATATAAGCCATTAAAATTAAAAGGAATATGATCAATGGAGTAAATGTTGTCTAATAAAGAAAGTTTGTCTTTTATATGTTGAGGTGATGTTGGAAATGAAAGCCTGTCTCGTGAAACTTTGGAATTTCCTTTGTTAACACAGAGAAAACGAAAAATTTTCCAAAATATTGGCTTCGTAGATTGTTTGGCCATTCTTCAAATTGTAGAATTTGTGATGCAGATAGAGAGACTCAGCCCATGCTGCATAACTGGTGAGGTGTATATATGCAATTTACAGCAGAGAAAATATATTTGGGCTATTTTCAACCTTCCATCAATATATGAGGCAAAAGAGATCTGATAATTACAGGCAGAGAGGGCACTTAATAAATATTCTGGTTGTAAAGTGGAGATAAAACCAATGATAAATATATATATAGAAGGATAAATATAATAGAGTATAAACTAACAATATGAAAAATAATAAAAACAGAGAGACAACAAAGCTGTAAAACAAAATTAGCAAAAAAAATATCAAAACGTTAACTCTTAACTGCCTGGAAAAAATTGAGTCTTGGCTGTTCTTAGTCTAGCAGCTGTTGATTGGACTGTGCTAGATCATAACTCCTAAACTAGACTTTAGCATAGAAATGTATTTGACTTCATATAGAGAATATATACATTCAAGAGGTATAACTGTGCTTGGAGATAAAGTTTATATTAAAGTGACGAGTAAGAATATTTAAATTATAAAGAACTGTAAAGTGACTTAATTCCATTTGAGAAATCACATTATCTGGACAAATAATACAGCTAAGTCAACTAGGTAATTGGAACAAAGGTTGTATTTAAGATAAGTGTTGTTATATTACATAAGGTAAAACTCCAGTGGAAATACTAAAATCTAGAAGTCCACCGTGTAAAATCTCAAAGAAATGAGAAAGCAAAAAAAAAAAAATAATAAAGTGACTTGAATTATCTTTTTGTATTAAAAAGTAAAGGTGAAAGAAATTGGAAAAATTGTTTCAAGATAGTGTCGTTGAAGATTAGTGTAGAAGGAAATACATTTAAAAAATACGAGATTTGAGTTCCGGTCCCGCCACCAAGAGGATGACAGCCTAATTTTCGAGCTCTTCAACGGTTTTGTTAAATAACCCCAAAAAACTTAGATCTGTGAACCCCAGTGAATGTTTTATGAAATAATGGAGAAAGGGGTTAATACCAGAAGTAGGACAACGATGAATGTGATAGAAAATGACTCTGATGTGAGGCAAGATAGCCGAAGTATCTCTCTGAGTTCATCTCCTCATGGTGAAGATAGCTCCGAAGTTAGCTTGTGATGTATTCTCAACGAACTAAGAGAGTTCAGAAGGAACAATACGATACAGCTCTCCGACATTAAGCAAGAATTGAAGAGAACAAATGACAGATTAGATGAGGCAGAGGTGAGAATTGAAGAAACGGAGACCATACTTCAAGCAGCATCAACGCTAATCAAGCGGCTAACACAACATCAGGCTAATCTGGAAGCCAGGCTGATAGATCAGGAGGACCATGCGCGCAGAGACAATTTAAGAATTTATGGAATACCCAAAGATAAAGAAGACACCGATATGGTTTGATTTCTGGACAATTTGTTGAAAAGCGCACTGGACTTGCTTGGAGAGCTTGGAATTGAAAGAGCACACCGGGCATTAGCACCGAAGCCCAATACTCCGCAGGTAAAGCCACGTTCTATAGTTATCAAATTCGGGAGCTACCGGTCGAAAGAGGAGGTGCTCAGGAGAGCCTGGCAGAAAAAATAAGTGTTTTGCCATGATGTCCGCTTCTACGTTGACCATGACGCCCCTCGAGAAGTGTTTAAGAAACGCTGAGAATATGCAGAAGCCAAGAAAGCGTTAAAAGAAAAACAAATAAAGTTCCAGACACCTTATCCGTCAAGGATAAGCGTCTTCTACGATGACGGCTCACGATTATACCAGGATGCTACAGAGGCTACGAGAGACATGGCTTCGCGAGGATTTTTAGTCACTGTGGTGAAGTGCTCCACTACTGCGGATCAGGAGGAGATCGGGCTCCTATCTACTTGGCAGGTAGCGGGAAGACGGCGCGACCGAGGTGGAGATAAGGAATCTGACACAGTGGACGCTACACACAATCCAGGAAACCCCCCCACTCTCAATATAAAGAAAAACTGCAGAAATTCAGAAAATGATCCCCCACGATAGGAGTCCGATGTTTTTAACACCCCAATCGGAAATGCAGATATGTTTTATTTGATTCCCACTGCTACGCGCTATCTTGGCTATTTGGCCAGAGGATTGCCAAGTAACTTTATACAGTTATGTAAATCCTACAGTACTATTATCTATTTAATCGAGTTGGGACTTGTTAATTGGCGAGTTTTCCTTGCTTTATTTTATTTTTATTTATTTATTTATTTTATTTTCTAAACTATCTACAGCTTTATTTAGACTAGCATGCGATATCGTAGCTCCCCACTTCCATTACAATGTGGGATTTCCCCTTACGGGAGCTTTGAACTTACAAAGCCCCACAAGGCTCTTTTGAAACGAGCCTCAACACCGGAAACGACTGTTTTTATTTGTTACAGCTTGGTTCCCGTTCAATGTTTGTTATATGGGAGAGGTATTCTTAGTGTACACATTTAATATTGGTAGAGACACCGGGAGAAATTAAAATTGTGTTAACCAATGTAGACGACCATGAATAAGCAAGCTCTAAAGATTATTTCATTCAATGTGAATGGGATTTTGAACCCAGCTAAGAGAAGTCAAATACTGTTAAAAATGAAAAGGGAAAATGCACAGATTGTGTTTCTACAAGAGACACATCTCACTGCATCAGAGCATGAAAAACTAAGGAGAATGGGATTTTCAAGGGCATATTACTCATCTTATAATTCAGGCCATAGAAGAGGTGTAGCAATCTTAATATCACAAAAAGTATCATACGAACATCTTTCAGAGGTCTCAGACAAGGAAGGAAGATATATAATAGTCACAGGGAAAATAGATGACACTGCTATAACAATATTTAACATTTATGTCCCCCCTGGAAGTGATTTAGTTTTTTACAGGAAAATATTTCATTTAATGATAGGAGCCACAGGAATTGTTATATATGGTGGAGACTGCAACATTCGTCTCAACCCAAAATTTGATTCATCAAAAAATTCAACCACCACATCATTACATAGAAAAATTAACGTTCTAATGACAGAACTGGGCATATTAGATCTTTGGAGAGATCTCTACCCATCAGGCCGTGATTACACGTTTTATTCATGCCCTCACGATGTATATTCAAGGATAGACTATTTTTTTGTACTAAAGAGAGACCGCCATAGAATACATAGCTGCGACATTGGATCAATTGACTTGTCTGATCATGCACCTCTCTCTTGTACTTTACATATTAATGATAACCCAGGAAGAACACTGTGGAGGGTAAATACAAGCATCCTAGATAACCTACAATTTCAAACTCAAATAAGGGAAGACATAAAAATGTTTCTTTAAGAAAATGATAATGGGGAAGTTAACTCAGCTACAGTATGGGATGCCTTAAAAGCAGTCATTAGGGGGAGAGTTATATCCTTTTGCGCCTATGAAAAGAAAGAAAAGCAATTAAGACTAATGAGTCTCAAAAGTGAACTAAAAGACCTTGAGACACAACATAAAAGGGAACAAAAACTAAATCTGATGACAAAAATAAAGAAAATTAGAAACAAAATAAATATACTGTATTCACTGGAAATTGAAAAAAAAGATGATATTTACAAAACAAAAATACTATGAATCAGGCTCAAAATCAAAAAACATTTTAGCAAGGAAGCTACAAAAACAACAAGCGGATAATACAATATATAAAATAAGGGACCCAGATTCTAAAACTATACAATATAAACAAGATGAAATACAAAACTCTTAAAAAGTACTACAAATTACTGTACACACAACCACGCTTGGAGGATGAGCATCTAATCGGAAAGCTCCTTGATTCTCTCAACCTATCAGTTATATCAGGGGAACAAAATCAAACATTAACAGCTCCAATAACTGAGATCGAGTTAAACAGCGCCATCTCCAGGCTCAAGGCAAATAAGTCTCCTGGCCCTGATGGCTTCCCATCAGAGTGGTACAAGACTTTTCGACCCGAATTGATACCAAGCCTCCTTTGGGCTTGCAATACATTGTTAATGGAGGCAAAAATGCCTCCGTCATGGAGCGAGGCAGTGATATCAGTTATCCCAAAAGAGGGAAAAGACAAATTAGAATGTAGTTCATATAGATTATTTCGGTTTTGAACGTCGATTACAAATTATACACAGCCATCCTTGCCAAGAGATTAGAAAGGATTCTCCCCCAACTTATACATAATGATTAGACAGGGTTTATTTCTCAAAGACAAGCTCACGATAATATTAGATGGTCATTGCACATATTAAATCACAGCCAACAGGACATACTTGAAGCCCTCGTAATTAGTTTGGATGCAGAGAAGGCTTTTGACTCCGTGAGTTGGCCTTTCTTATATAAAGTTCTTGAAAGATTTGGCATGCACGAAAATTTTGCTAGGGGTATCAGTACACTATATAATAAACCATCAGCCCGGATTAAAATAAATGGGTATCTCTCGGACTCCAGTGTCCTAGAACGTGGATCAAGACAGGGGTGTCCGATCTCACCAATACTCTTTGCGCTTTATATAGAACCTCTCGCACAGTGGATAAGGCAGTCTGAAAGCATCAAAGGCATTTGCATAAATGGAGAAGACCACAAATTGACATTGTACACTGATGATGTATTGATTTATTTGAGTAAACCCGATAGCTCATTTCCTGAATTAATGAACCTCCTAGAAATATTCGGTAGATATGCAGGATACAAACTAAACATACAAAAAACGCTAATTTTGATACTTAATTATACTCCATCAAAACACATCTGAGAGAAATTCCACCTTAATTGGGACCAGAATTCACTGAAATATTTAGGAATACATCTACCAAAAGAAATTCCAACATTGGCGGAGATAAATTTTGACCCTCTCTTAACAAAAATAAAAAGTGACATACATAGAAGGTGTTGTAGAAATTTTGATACTCATTGATCAGTGATAGTCATTGCAAGGGAATGCCCCTGTGTCTGAGGAATGCAGAGGGGGAGGATCTGCTTCTGTTAGAGACCTTGGATAAAAGAGGTATAAAATACAAGTCAGCCCTCCCCTTCAGCGTCTCACTCATGGCACAGATTAACTCCTGTGTAATGACTGGGTTCTTCTTGCAAGAATAAATTATTTTAAAAGACTGTTTGATTCAGAGTGTTTCTTTACACAGTGATAATGGTTGGTTAATAATTTTTTGCCACAACTATTTGGTGTCCGAATAATGGGATTCCTTGGAAGTGCCTTCTGGACCTGAGTGCAGACGGTGTTTGGCCACCTGGACTGAGAAGTTCCAGCTCTACCTCGTAAGCTTAAGAGAGAGGGGCCGACCGCATCAGGGCCAGGAGAAACTCCACTGGAATCAAATGAAAACGAACCCGTGGCAACCCAATTATCTCTGGTAAGGGACGACTAAATTATTTGCTTTTGGTATAAAAGTGAGTGAACCATAGTGGCTGAAACTGTTTTCTGTGGTGCGAGTACAAGAGGTTCTCGAGCAGAAACTGAGACCTACGAACAGGTCAAGAGGTTTTCTAAACAGAGACTGAGTTCTCGCAAAAATTGTTTAATTAGGTTAGCTGTAATTCTGTGCGCTGGAACGTATTCCAGAGAAAGATTTTGAGCAAACCGTAATTAACAAAGCACTAGGGAGTTCACCCTTAGCTGATCTTGGGTTAAGAAATCAGATCTGTTGGAGACGTCCGACAGATTATTAGACGTGCGTCGAACGGTAAATCCACAGAGGAACAGAAACAGCCAGTATGGGGAAATCTCAAAGCAAGCTTGCCAAATTTGATACACCGGTTTTCTGTCAAATGAGAAAAAACTATGGGACGAAATGTATGCAGGACATAGAGAAACTGATCAAATACCATGATTTCCCCAGAGAGGGGACACTGAGCACGACTAGACTGAGAGTGGTGCGAGAATCAGTGGAACAGGGCAGCGGGGTGCAAAGAGGTTATTGTTGCTGCGTTCAATATGTGTGTAAAGAATGTGAACAGACAGTGGGCTGTTGGCTTAAGGAAGCAGATAGAAGAGAACAAGAGCAAATGCAGAAAGAATTAGCATGTAGGATTGAAAAGTGTAGGAAAAAAAACTAAAATAAAATGTGTGAAAGATCTGTTTGTGTGTCAGCACCACCAGAACCGACTCATGAAAAGTATGTTTGTGTTTCCCCACATGCAACGACGATTGTGCTGGCGCTGCCGGCGTATAATCATAACTATCCCGTGGCTGAGCTGAAAGCCCTTAAACTGAACCCCGACCTCGACTGCTCTCCGCCCAGAAGACAAGCACCACAAGCAGCTTCTCCCGACAGAGGAGGAGACCTGAATTAACTTTTTTGGGGTGGTTTAACGGGGCAGAAAATGAGACTGTGAAATTTGATAAGATTTTCTGGACAGAAAATGTGTGTGCGCTCTCAGCTTGCCTGACAGAAAAACAAATGCAGTTCTATTTGATAGCAGGGAACACTGAGCCACACTTAATCAGCAATCAAGGCCAAAGAGCAGCTGTGAGCAGATCTGGGCACTTTTGTGAGAGAATGCATGAAAGCAACAAATTGGGCTGAAATAAGTGCAGTAGTGAAACACAGGAAAAGTGCAGGAGGATTTATGTCAAAATGTGATTTTGAGATTGAAGTGCAGTATGTGGATGATTTGTTGATCTGTGCATGTGATGAAGCTACATGTGTGGCTGACTCTGTGTCCCTTTTGAAGCACCTAGAGGGGTAGGGACACAAAGTCAGTCTTTCAAAATTGCAGTTTGTGAAACGGGAAATAAAGTTTTTGGGACATGTTATCAGACCAAACAGTAAATCCATCTGTGACAAACGTGTACAGGCCATAAAAGATGTGCCAAAACCAATTACGAAAAAACAATTATTGTCATTTTTAGGAATGTGTGCTTATTGTCGTACATTTATTCCTAATTATGCCATTCTTGAACAGCCTTTGTGAGCCCTGATGACAGGGAAATGGCTGCGGTCATGTGACAAGCTTGTTTGGACGAGCGAAGCCGAAGAGGCGTTTGTTAACATGAAAGTGCAAATGGCTCTGGCTCCCACTTTGGGTCTGCCAGATGTAAACAAACCGTTTGATCAGATGGTTGATGAGAAAAATGGGTTTATGACTTCTGTTCTCTTGCAGACTCATGGAGACAGACTGCGACCTGTGCCATATTTTTCAACCAAACTTGATGCAGTAGCAGCAGGTCTACCACACTGTTTGAGGGCTGTGGCGGCTGCTGAACTGGCAGTACTGGCATCCAGGGAATTTGTGGGGTATTCTGATTTAACTTTGATGGTTCCACACACAGTCTCCATGATTTTGCAAGAACAGAGAACGTCACATTTATCTACAGCCCGATGGCTGAGGTACCACACAATTTTATTGGACATGCCAAACATAACTGTTAAAAGATGCACAACTTTGAATCCTGCCACACTTCTCCCCACAGAGGAGGATGGCGAGGGACATCACTGTTGTCTGTCAGCGCTTGAACAGGTGTGCTGACGTGTGGTCCAAATGGGTTGAGGCCTTCCCAACCTCGAAACAAGACTCAGCAGCAGTAGCGAAAGCTCTTTTAACCGAGATTGTTCCGAGATGGGGAATTCCAAGAAAAATCAGCTCGGACAATGGGACACACTTTGTCAATGAAGCAATAAAGCAGGTGGGTCAGTTTTTGGGAATTGACATGAGAACACACTGAAGTTACCACGCCGCCAGTGGAGGCGCTGTTGAGAGGGAGAATCAAACGATCAAGAACAAATTGGCTAAGTGTCTGAGGAAACTGGGCTCACATGGGTTAAAGCACTCTCAATTGTGTTGATGTACACCAGAATGAGAAAAAGAGTCAAAACAAATTTAAGTCCATTTGAAATACTTTTTGGTAGACCCCCATTCATGGGAATAGAGGGGGGTAGACAGAGGCTGCCATCAACAGATCTGTGTGAGAATTACATGTTGAATTATCGCAAAGAAATGTCTTCTCTGTTGTCCAATGTTTGTGTTCTGGTGAAAGCTGCTCAGGGGAAGGTTGCTGAAACCTTCCTGCATAAGATCAGTCCTGGCGATTTCGTTGTGATTCATGACCTGAGGAGAAAGAGCTGGAAGGCGAAAAGGTGGCTGGCACCATTCCAAGTGCTACTAACGACTCACACGCCAGTGAAGGTCGCAGAGAGAGCTACGTGGGTTCATGCCAACCATTGCAGGAAAGTTACGGCCACATCGCAGGAGAATGGCAACAGGAAGAGATTGTTCCGAGTGAATGTCAATAAACACCGAGATCAAGTTTGAACACCAAGTACCACTATCAGTGGAAGAGCAAGGCCAACCACAGAGAATAACACGGCCTGTGTGCAGAGTGGACCCCATCGTGTGGTCACAAGCAGTAATCATCGTGAAAAGGTACGAACTGAAAATAATTCAAGGAATATTAACAACAGACCCCTGCATTCTAGCTGTGTGTGTTTAAGAGGAGCCAGATACCATAAGAAGGGAGGAGACTGGAAAAGGCAGGCAGCCCTAGTTGTGGAAACAGCACCGTTAATCAGCAAAACAGATAAGACTCTGAGTGCTTCAAAGACTGAACTCCTTCACACATTCTGGTCACACAGCTGCAGTACTGATCTAGCAAACGGAAGAAATGGAGCGTCCGAGACCGTGGCACCCATTCAGAGTGCCGGGAATGTGTGGTCTGGGTAAGAGTATGTGCATAATTACTTTGCTTGCAGTGACAATTTGTATGATAATACCGCACCTTACCGAGAGCCTGAGAGTGTTATCAACAGAAAACCACACCAACTGGACTGAGACAACTGCGCCAAACAATACCATCCAACATGTCAAGAGAAGCGCATTTATGTTAACGAAGCCAACGAGTGGCCTGCAAGGAGAAATCATCACGATTCAGGAAGGAACAAATGTGACTTTCAACTGCAACCCGTTTCAAAAGAACTGTCCGAACTGTGAGGGACGCAGCGAAGAGTATGCACCTTTCTATGTCTGCAGAGATCCATGCAAGTGGGGCGACGTGAAAGCGTACTACTACGACTACAAGAAGGGGGAAAAAAAGAAATGGTCAGTGTGTTGGTATCCGGCTTTGATGAATGTGGGTACATCTGTGTATTTGCCAAACAAGGCACCTGGGGTGGTCATTGTTCTTAGGGGTGGGTACAACGGTAACAATTAATAAGATAAATGGGCTAGCATGGACAGTATTAGCAATAGCTAATAGCACAGAAAATGCTTTGACAATGATAAATGATGAAAAGAAACAGTTCAGAGATGTAGTCATTCAAAACAGGTTGGTTCTTGATATGTTAACTGCAGAGAAAGGGGGAGTTTGCAAAATGTTGGGAATGTCTTGTTGTTTCAGTATTCCAGATTACAGTGACAACATCACAAATGTAATTGAACACATGAGAAAAGCCGTACAGGAGCCAGAACATGTTGAGATTACATGGTTTACTTGGTTTATGAATCTCTGGGGAGGATGGGGGTATTGGCTGATTCAAACTGTGTTACCAATTGTGGTGATAGCACTGTTGATATTGTTATGTTTACCATGCATCATAACTAGGGCTGGGATAAACGATTATTTTTTAAACGATTAATCTAGCGATTATTTTTTCGATGCATCGATTAATCTAACGATTAATTTTTCCAGTCCGATTTGATTTCGATTCGATTATCCCCCCATTAATTGACTAATAGCAATTTATACATGTTGATTTACATATCTGCATGAAAAAAACATGAATTCTTTAACATTGCAATATATGTTTATTGCTCTTAAAATTCCAAAATAAAAGACTATACAAGTGCAAAGTAATGCATTCTTAGTCAGAGGTAGCATTCAATAAAACCTTGATGCCTTGAAAACACATAGGCCTAGCTTACTGAAAAAAAGTGCATCTTGTAATTCTTCTTTCAGATTAAAATAACAACAACTTGATGTCTAGCATTCAATAAAAAAATAAAAAAGTCACCAAAATACATGTTTAGAGCAATTGAAAGAATACAGTAACCAATGTAAACTTGAGAGCTTTAAGCTAATACAGAGAGTGCTTTTCCAACAAAAAATAAATAAAAATTAACAGCGACAGTGGGAGCCAGCAGCCTGTCATGGCGTCCTTCCTGAACCAACAGAATTGAACATTTATGTTTAAAACACAGTTCTAGCTTACTGAAAAATTGCATCTTTTAATTCTTCATTCACATAAAAGTAACAACAACATAGTAATACACCCTTTTTCATAAACTCAAAATTCAAGTAAAAGTGTACAAGAGCAAAATAATGCATTCCGATGTCTAGCATTCAAAACAAAATTAAAAAGGTCACCCAGCCACCCTTTCTTAGAGCTATTGAAAGAATACAGTAACTATTGTAAACTTGGGGGCTTTAAGCTAATACAGAGTTATTTTCCAACAAAAAATAAATAATAAAAATAAACATTCAGAATTCAACATATGTTGAACATAGGCCTAGCTTACTGAAAAAAAGCATCTTCATTCACATGCAAATAACAACTTACACTCTGACACTTTCCTTTCACCTTAAGAATACTGTGTGTGTGTGTGTGTGTGTGTGTGTGTGTGTGTGTGTGTGTGTGTGTGTGTGTGCGCCTGGTGGTGCCTCTTCAGGTGCTGGTGCATTGCCGTGGTGCTAGAATGGAAGGCCATCTCCATTTTGCAAAGGTGACATATCACGGAATTGTTTCCTTTTAAATTAAAGAATTCCCATACTTTAGAGAAACGAGTGAGTGCCGCCTTGCACTTCTGATAGTTTGAGGAGCCACTCGTGTTGTTACTACTCTCCAGCGCCGCCATCTTTGTTTTGGGTCAGACGAATCGACGCGTTGTCCCAGCCCTAATCATAACGTGTGTTTCCAGCTCAGTACAGAGACTGGTTAAAGCAGGGGTGTCTGTTCAAATGGTAAAAATGACAGTATATCCAGAGGATGATGAACACAAATGTGATGATAAAAGTAGTGAGAGCTACTGTGAAATGTGTTAAAATGAGGTATGTCTTCCCTTTCTGAGAATGTTTTGATATGTAAAGAAGGTTATAAGCAGCGGCCACCCGTGTTACGAGATGACGTACAAGGAGAGGTTTGAAATGAGGGATTTTATTCTACTTTTATTCTTTGTATTTTTATAGCCTGCTGACATAACCAAGAGATGTGACATAACCAAAATGTTAAATTGATGTGTTTTTTCCTACTTAATCTGTGCACTATTTCTTGTTTATACTGAGGTGACTGAGGGTCTGATTTCCATGTCAGAAGTGCAGTAACAGTGTTTACTCATTTAGCCCGGCTTCAGATAAAGTCTTTACTTGCTTGCTAATACTTAAGGGACTATCCCCACAAAATAAAAATAAAAAACAGCCTAAGCTTTTTTACTTTTTCCAAATGTTATTTCACAAATGTTTAAGAGAGTGATCATTTATGCAAAAATCAGAGATGAAGAGTGTAAGTGTGATGATATGACTTAAAATTTGTCTTATTGTTTATTATTGTGATTGAGTAATCTGAATGATAAAAAGCGGGGAATTGTTGTAGAAATTTTGATACTCATTGATCAGTGATAGTCATTGCAAGGGAATGCCCCTGTGTCTGAGGAATGCAGAGGGGGAGGATCTGCTTCTGTGAGAGACCATGGGCAAGAGGTATAAAAAAATAAGTAAGCCCTCCCCTTCGGCATCTCACTCATGGCACAGATTAACTCCTGTGTAATGACTGGGTCCTTCTTGCAAGAATAAATTATTTTAAAAGACTGTTTGATTCAGAGTGTCTCTTACGCAGTGATAATGGTTGGTTAATAACTTTTTCCCACAACACCCCACAAAAAAAAAAAAAAAACAGCCTAAGCTTTTTTACTTTTTCCAAATGTTATTTCACAAATGTTTAAGAGAGTGATCATTTATGCAAAAATAAAAGAAGAAGAGTGTAAGTGTGATGATATGACTCAATCACAATAATAAACAATATGACAAATTTTGAGTAATCTGAATGATAAAAAGCGGGAATTGTTGTAGAAATGTTGATACTCATTGATCAGTGATAGTCATTGCAAGGGAATGCCCCTGTGTCTGAGGAATGCAGAGGGGGAGGATCTGCTTCTGTTACAGACCTTGGATAAAAGAGGTATAAAATACATGTCAACCCTCCCCTTCAGCGTCTCACTCATGGCACAGATTAACTCCTGTGTAATGACTGGGTCCTTCTTGCAAGAATAAATTATTTTAAAAGACAGTTTGATTCAGAGTGTCTCTTACGCAGTGATAATGGTTGGTTAATAATTTTTTGCCACAACAATGGAATTCCATCTCTTTGCTTAGCCTCAGTTATAGAATTGACTCTGTAAAGATGAATATCCTTCCATGATATCTTTACTTATTTCAAGCACTCCCTGTAGAAGTTTCCTCAAAACAATGGTCTGAATCGAACAAAATAATTTCCAGATTTATTTGGCAAGGAAAAAAACCCAGGGTCAAATTCAAAACTCTACAGCTCCCAACGGAGGAAGGAGGATTGGCATTACCTAATTTTAGGGATTATTTTTATTCAGCTCAAACTGAACCATTAATTAATATATGTAATCCAGCATATCATGCAAGGTGGAAAGATATTGAACTTTCAATAATGAATGATCCCCCATTTTACGCAATATTAGCATATACATATTTGGGAAGATTTATAGTTAAGGTGCAAAACCCATGGATAAAAGCCCAACTAAAAATCTGGAATGCGATAAGAGAAGAATATAATCTGATTCATAAACTACAAATAATTCAATGGTGTGCCTATGATCCTGAATTCAAGCCTAATATAATGGATCATAGATTTAAATCCTGGGTTACAAAAGGAATAACAACATTCTACTCCCTTACAAAAAAGGGACACTTAAAAGATTTTGAAAGCTTGAAGAACGAATATTGGCTTAAGAAATCAGATTTTTATAGATATCTTCAAATACGTAATAATTTTGAACAGACGTTGATGACCCAATACTGAGGATATTTATAGGTGCATACAAAGAAGATCCAAATAAGGGTGTTATATCTACATTTTATAAAGCCCTTAGGATAAAAAAAAATCCCACTCTACTGAATACATAAAAGAAAAATGGGAAAAAGAAGGTAATTTTCTCATATCAAATGATGAGTGGTTTGATGTATGTAAACTCCCATGGAAATGTACTAATTCTCACATATGGCGGGAGTTCGGGTGGAAGTGCCTTATCAGATTTTTTATAACACCAAAACAGAAAGCACATATTGGGGGGGATACCAAATGTTGGAGACAGTGCGGATCTAGAGAAGCCAACCACTGGCATGTGTTCTGGGCAGAGCTTCATACAGCATTGGAAAACATATGTAACACTGTCCTGCCTTCGCAGTTTTTCACATTATATTTAGGATATGCTGATTTCCTGGCAAGAAGGCCTTATGAATATTTATTTTGTATTTTAACGACGGTGTGTAAAAAGGCACTCACAAGGCGCTGGCTGCTTCCTGAACCCCCCACAATACAAGAGTGGATGGATATCGTCTAGGTTACGTATGTAACCTCAGTTCCCCGATGGAGGGAACGAGACGTTGTGTCAGAGAACGACACTAGGGGTCTCTCTTGAGCGCCGATATTCACCTCTGTACTATGAAAAAAGGCCAATGAGAGTTGGCAGCCAGTATTTGCATGTCCCGCCCGGACATACGGGTATTTAAGCGCGCAAATACGGGAGTTCATTCAGGATTTTTCTGAGGAGCCGGAAATGGTCCGCCACAACAGGGGCTCGGCTCAGCGACGTGGCAAGGGGGACACAACGCCTCGTTCCTCCATTGGGGAACTGAGGTTACATACGTAACCTAGACGTTCCCCTTCTGTCGCTCTCTTACGTTGTGTCAGAGAACGACACTAGGGGTCCACTTAAAAGCGCCATGCGCTGAGCCGTGTACGTGATCCGCTGATACAGGAGCGAGCAGGTATTCCTACGTGCAGAACGACCAACTGTATCAGGCCGCGACGCACTCTTCCCCAATGTCCCATTTAAGCCATCAGGATTCCTTATCGTTACCCCGAGGGGGAACAAGGTGACGGCCGCCAACATGGGAACGGGCCAGCCTGGCTGGGCCTCTTTCTCTCTATGTTTCTCGCGATAGAGCAACTACGGCCGGGCCCTTACACGCATTGAGGGAAGGGGGTCTTAGCCCTTGGTAGGGCGAGGAAGACCCTGCGGAGGCCACACCTACCCGGAGGGGAGGCAAATTTGAGTGGCACATACATCGCATGGCCTATACCTAGGCCTTATGCGGAACAGTAGTGTGGTGGTAGCACCAGCCTCAAAGAGGGGGAGCATACAGCACGGCACCTGAGGTAGCTGTGACTGCCTAAGGGAAACACGGCGCCAACTCACGTGAGGGGACAGAACCGTGGTTTTACACACAGGGGAGTCCGAGCAGGAGGCCTTACCTGTGGGGCCCCTATACCAGTACAGGGTAGCTAGCGGTACCCGCAGTGGTTTGGGTCGGCGAGTCCCTCCAAGAGAACTGCGACCCGCAAGGGCTAGGGAGGAGCCAACCAGTGTCCCAAGCCTGGGATCTCCTGGGAAGAAGGCGCACTGTTTCCCTGGTTAGGGGAAGGCGCTGGGTGCAAGCGATCCACCCGGTCAGATCGCCAGCGTGTCACCGAAGTTCCCACGGGCTCGGTACCTGAGAGAACACGGATCTAAACTGACTCAACTCGGAGATTGTAGAATCTCGCAAAAGTGTTAGGTGTTGCCCAGCCCGCAGCTCTACAAATGTCTGCTAGGGCAGTGCCCCTAGCCAGTGCCCATGAGGACGCCACACTCCTGGTGGAGTGGGCTCGGACCCGCAAAGGGGGGCACGGCCTGGGTGTGATAAGCCAGGGAAATGGCATCGACAACCCAGTGGGCTGAGTCTCTGCTTGGAGACAGCGTTCCCTTTCTGCTGTCCCCAAAGCAGACGAAGAGCTGCTCAGAGCGCCTGGTGCTCTGTGTGCGGTCCAGGTAAATACGTAAGGCACGCACCGGACACAGCAGTGAGAGGGCTGGGTCTGCCTCCTCCCGGGCAGCGCTTGCAGGTTCACCACTTGATCCCTGAAGGGTGTGGTAGGAACCTTGGGCACGTAGTCCGGTCGCGGTCTTAGGATCACGAAAGTGTCTGCCGGACCGAACTCCAGGCAGGCGTCGCTAACAGAGAACGCATGCAGGTCCCCGACCCTCTTGATGGAGGTGAGCGCGATCAGCAGGGCTGTCTTGAGAGAGAGGGCCCTGAGTCCAACTGAGTCAAGCTGCTCGAAGGGGGTCTCCGGAATCCCATCAGGACGACCGAGAGATCCCAGGAGGGAAATAGGTTAGGCCGGAGGGAATCATCCTCCGGGCACCTTTTAGGAACCTGACGATTAAGTCGTGCTTGCCAAGAGACTTGCCGTCTACCGTGTCATGGTGGGCCGCGATAGCAGCAACATACACCTTGAGGGTGGAGGGGACAGCCTCCTCTCCAGCCTCTCCTGAAGAAACACGAGCACTGAACTAACTGCGCGACTTCTGCGGGTCTTCGGCTCGGAAGAACACCAGTTCATGAACAGACGCCACTTCAGGGCGTAAAGATGCCTGGTTGAAGGGGCTCTGGCTTGGTTAATAGTGTCTATGACGGCTAAAGGTAGGCCGGCTAGACCCTCCGCGTCCCGGCCCAGGGACCAGACGTGGAGTTTCCAGAGGTCTGGGCGCGGGTGCCAGAGCGTGCCCCGGCCCCTGAGAAAGAAGGTCCTTCCTCAGGGGAATTCGCCAGGGAGGGGCTGTCATAAGGAGCGTGAGATCCGAAAACCACGTCCGGTTGGGCCAGTAGGGGGCCACCAGAGTGACTTGCTCCTTGTCCTCCCTGACCTTGCATAGCACCTGTGCAAGAAGGCTCACTGGGGGAAAAGCGTACTTGCGCAGCCCCACGGGCCAGCTGTGTGCCAGAGCAACTGTCCCCAGGGGAGCCTCTGTGAGGGCATACCAGAGCGGACAGTGGGAGGTTTCCTGGGAGGCAAACAGGTCTACCTGGGCCTTGCCGAACCTGTCCCAAATCAGCTGGACCGATTGGGGGTGGAGCCTCCACTCTCCGCTAGGCAAGGTTTGTCTTGACAGCACGTCCGCTATCACATTGAGGTTGCCAGGGATGTGAGTGGCGCGCAGTGACTCCAGTCGCTGCTGACTCCAAAGGAGGAGACGACGGGCGAGCTGTGACATGTGGGGGGAGCGTACTCCGCCTTGGCGGTTTATGTAAGCCACCACCGTGGTGCTGTCTGTCCTGACCAGGACATGTTTGCCACGAATCATCGGAAGAAATTTCTTCAGGGCAAGACGAACGGCCAGCAGCTCTAGGCAGTTGATGTGCCAGCGCAGCGGCCTTGGTTCCACCGGCCTGCGGCTGCGCGCCCGTTGCACACGGCGCCCAACCCAATTTGGAGGCGTCGGTTGTAACCAGAACGCGACGGGACACCTGCTGCAAGGGTACCCCTGCCCGAAGAAAGCAGAGGTCTGTCCAGGGTTTGAAGGTTTGGAGGCAGGCAGTGGTAATTTCCACGCCGCGCGTGCCGTGGCGCCATGCTCGCCTCGGACTCGAGTCTGGAGCCAATGCTGAAGTGGTCTCATATGCATCAACCCTAGTGGCGCGACCGCGCGGAGGATGCCATATGCCCCAGGAGCTGTTGGAAATGCTTCAACGGGACCACGGTGCCTGGCTTGAAGGAAGCGAGGCATTCCAGCACTGACTGAGCACGCTCGCTGGAGAGACGTGCTGTCATTGAGACTGAGTCTAACTCCAAACCGAGAAAAGAGATGCTCTGGACTGGGGTGAGCTTGCTCTTCTCCCAGTTGACCTGAAGCCCCAGCGGCGGAGGTGCTCGAGCACCTGGTCTCTGTGTACGCATAGTAATTCCTGCGAGGGGCCAGAATAAGCCAATCGTCGAGGTAATTGAGTATGCGTATGCCCGCCCTCGTAGCAGGGCAAGAGCCGCCTCTGCGACCTTCGTGGAAGACGCCGAGGGACAGAGACAGGCCGAAGGGGAGGACCTTGTACTGATACGCCTGGTCGTCGAATGCGAACCGTAGAAAGGGTCGGTGTCGAGGGCTAATTGAGACGTGAAAGTACGCGCCCTTCAGGTCTACCGCTGCGAACCAATCTAGATGCCGAACGCCAGATAGAATTTGTTTCTGGGTGAGCATTTTGAACGAGAGTTTGGACAGGGTCCGATTGAAAACTCGCAGGTCCAAGATCGGTCGTATGCCACCGCCTTTCTTGGGTACAACGAAGTAAGGGCTGTAGAAACCCTTCTTCATTTCGGTTGGAGGGACAGGCTCTATCGCGTCCTTGATTAGAAGGGAGGCGATTTCCTCGCGCAGGGAGAGGGCATGTTCGCCGTGCACTGCGGAGGAACGAAGACCTGGCAAACTGAATTGCGTAACCGAGTCGAATGGTCCGGTGCAGCCAGCGTGATGAGCTGGGCAGAGAAAGCCATGCCTCTGCGCTCTGTGCTAGGGGCACCAAGGGGACAAGTATTTTGGACGTACCCGGCGGGGCTTCGCGAGCGGTGCGGAACAGGTAACGCAGCGCCGGGAGGCTCTGTGGCGTCCCGAGGCTCTGGTGCTGAGAATAAGCTCAAAGCACTTACCTTGTTCCGCTGCCCGCAGGGGCGGGTTCGTGACAGAGGAGGAGGTCTGATGTCGGCGCCCTCTGGGCTCGCTCTGAACCGGCCGGCCGGGAACAGTCGTGGAGCTGAGGGCGGAGCACCGCATCCTGGGCGCCGGACTGTTGAGGCCTGAAACAAAAGTGCCGTGAGAACGGCATTTGCGGCCATGTGACCCAGAGGTAAAGGAAATAGCTCTTTATTGAGAATTTGGGTACCGCAGTCCCCGCCAGGGGTGCGGCAAATGAAAAACACAGGATTCTCCTCCCGCCCTCCACCGGGGACGGAGCGGTCTCACCATCTCCGAGCTAACTTCTCGCCCTCTGGGTCCGCTGTCTCAGGGACGCTTGGGAGCCTTCCGGTCCTCGACGGGTCCGTGGAGGCAGGGGGCGACGCTTCCTGCGGTTTGCTCGACGCTGGGGCTGAGAGCTGGGCCCAGGTTGGGGCGGAGCAGAAGATCTTCTGGCCGCAGGAGGACGCCCTCGGCGAGCAGATGGGGCCTGGGCCGTGGCGGCAGGCTTGCGGCGCCGCATGATGTGAGAAATGGCCTCCGCCTGCTTCTTCACCAGGGAGAACTGCTGGGCAAAGTCCTCCACGGTGTCGCCGAAGAGGCCGAACTGGGAGACAGGGGCGTTGAGGAAGCGTAGTCTTGTCAGCTTCACGCATCTCGACCAAGTCCAGCCACTGCTGACGTTCCTGGACCACCAGAGTGGCCATCGCCTGCCCGAAAGTGCCCGCGCTGTGACCTTCGCCGCCTCAGGGCGCAGGTCGGTCGCTGAGCGCAGTTCCTGCAGCGTGTCGGGATCAGGGCCACCCCCGTGCATGTTGGCGGAGTGCCTTGGCTTGGTGGACCTGCAGGAGAGCCATGGCATGCAGGGCGGAAGCGGCGCCGTCCGGTAGCGCTGTAGGCCTCGCGGTGAGCGAGGATGTTGCTCTACAGGACCGGGAAGGGAGTACAGGGCGGCCCCGCCAGGTGGTAGTGCTTCCGGGCATAGATGGATCGCAACAGCTCTATCCACCTGGGGATCTCCGTGTACCCGTGGGCGCCCGCCGTCAAGGGTGGCGAGGGCGGATGAGCAGGTGGCACGACGAGTGGAGAGGGGTGCTCTCCACGAAGACGCCAGCTCATCATGCACCTCCGGAAGAAAGGTACTGGGGGGTGAGGCTGTGAACGGCGCCCACGCTCAAAAACCAATCATCTAGCCGTGATGGCTGCGGGAGGATGGAGGGTTCCAATCCAGGCCCACGCTATTGGCTGCCCGGAAAGCATATCGGACATCTGCGCTGCCGGCCTCCTGCTGGGCGTGCAAGCCCAGGCGGAAGCCCAGAGAAGCCCTCAGCGCCAGAGCCCACGCCCCGATGTCGCGGCGTAACTCATCTGCTTCCATCGCCTGAGGGTAGGCAGACTGGCTGTGAGGCGAAGTCGCCACCACCTCGAGCGAAGACGGAGTCAACGAGCGTGCCGGGCGCTGGTGGTCCGAGGGGGCATACCCGGCGAGCTGCACCCGCTGCCATCCCCAAATTGCCTCCATCGCCAGCCGCATCGCCCTCAATCCCGTGGGAAGAAGGAGCGACACGGGGCGGTTGGAGTGGCTTGCTTACGACTGTAAGCAAGCCGCGATCGCTAACGCTGTCATGGTCATGTTCTCGCAGTGAGAGCATGAACCATCCACAAACGCAGCCTCGGTGTGATCACTGCCCAGACACACGAGACAACGCCTGTGGTCGCCGGAAGCGGAGAGTACTCTATCAAGATCCAGGAACAACACAGGGGCGAAGGGCATCTTTAAAAGACGCGGCCCTTAAAAGGACGTTCACGCCGCTGTGTTTTGCTCTTTTAGAGGAAATTACTCTTTAAATAAAATCACTCTTTATGAATGAAAGACTCGTGAGAGATCTTTCTATCTGCAACTGTCGATGCGCTCAGGGCAGGAAGTGCACAGCCGCGTAACCAGGAGAAAGCCGCTGTTGTGCGCCGTAGAATCCAACAGCATGCAGCAGAGGATAGCAGGAACTCGGTGTGTAGTCACGCAGCAAACTGCAAACACGCACCATCGGCTCGAAGAAATTTTCTGAATGAACTCCCGTATTTGCGCCGCTTAAATACCCGTATGTCCGGGGGCGGGACATGCAAATACTGGCTGCCAACTCTCATTGGCCTTTTTTCATAGTACAGAGGTGAATATCGGCGCTCAAGAGAGACCCCTAGTGTCGTTCTCTGACACAACATAAGAGAGCGACAGAAGGGGAAAGTAAATTACATTTATGTTATGGAAAAGATTACTTTCTCCCTTCGTCTTCAGAAAAATGTGTTTATTAAATTCTGGACCATGTGGGTCGAATATGTAAGGCCATTGCGACCAGATTTTGTGGAGGTATTGAACAAATTACTTTTTAAGGTAACCATATCTGTTTGCCTACTTGTTTGTTTGTGTATGAGCCCTTAAGTACATACTATGTACACAGCCAGAGAGTGTACATACCTTTTTTCTTTACCCTTGCACTCCTTTTCCCTACCACGCATTAGGAACTAACTTACTTTCTCCCGCAGTCACTACCACAGACTAAGAATCCTCAAGTACCAATCCTCAGTATGGACTATTTTGTGCACACTTTGCCAAGTGTTGTGTGTTTGTTTTTGTTTTTTTGTTTTTTTCTTTGTTTTGTTCTAAATGAAAAACTAGATGGCAGAAGGAAAATACAACTATTTTTATTTTGTAACATGTGCTAATGTATATGCTGCTACACCAAAATAAAGACTAAAAAAAATAAGAGATTCGTTTATTGGCTAAATGTTTTGATTTCTCTAAATTAATGGTGCTAAAATAATTTTTCATTTTTATATGCCAAGTAAAAATTAAGAAATAAACAGTGAAGAAATAAAAACTAAGATCTAGATGAAGACTGATCCTAAAAGTAAATTGACAAACATATAGGAAATGTATTCATGTATGGGTTATAATAATTAATATATTAGAAGAAGATAAGGAAATTGTTTTAGAAAGACATTTTTGATTAAAAGGTTAAAAAAATAAATAAATAAAAAGATAAGAGTAAAAACTAAAAACAGGAAAAAATAAAAAGAATAAAGAAAGTGTTACCAATGTCCAGGAAGGATAAAATTCACTGAGAAATATGAGACAGGCCAGAAAATACTGAGGGATGCAGAGGAGGGTTAAATGGCAGGGTCCTTTTTAAAAAATACCTCCATATGTGACCCCAAAGGTCAGCTCCCAATACTTTAGAAGAATGTGGATGGTGGACTTATAAAAAGAAGACAAGCAAGGGTGAAGAGACAGCATAGGAGAAATGAGAGAAACCTGTCTTTAGATTGTTTTGAACAGGAGAGCTATTGTTTTGTTGTGTACTTCTCTTGTTGAGACCAGTAGTTATCAAAGCCACAACGGAAATGCTTACATGTCAAGAAAATGGGAAAAAAAAAAATTAAAAAGAAGGATTTTGTAAATGAAAAGTAAATCTTAAATGTGAAAATGTCACATTCATGTGTCTGTTTTATGTTCTGTCTAGTCCAATATGAGAGAATAACATTTTTAACAATATTAAATTAAACACTATAAGTCTTGATATATAAATGTAAGAACCCATGATTATATGTTTTGTTTTTTGATGTGTTTAAATATGTCTGGAGAACAATTTACATGTGAGTACAACTTCATTGGTGTAAACTTGATCAACCAATAAGTTGAGGTAATAAGACAGGTAGCGTTTATTATTTTTGCTAGGGAATGTCTGAATGGAGAGATTGAGTGAGACCTGTTAGTGCCCTGAATAGAAACAGATCCTGCACTCTGTAAGGAGAGTGAGGAGGAGGGGTTGTACCCTGTACTAAAAAATCTCATCTCTCTTGATGTCTCCACTCAAACAAAGGGGTGCCCCGAATTTAGAAAAGATTAGATAGTTTTCTTTTATTTCTTGTTTTATATATACAGTGTAGGCATTGGTTGATCATGGATACACTGTATACACACAGAGCTGTCACTGAGACTAGAATTAAAGAAAATACATTTAAGAATGATTTAGATCATTTCATGTTCTCTACTTTTCAAATTTGCTTAGAGAAGTTTTTTCTTGGGTTTGTTCTGTGACCAATCATGCCAGATAACATTGAAATAAGTCCCAATATGTGGTATATTTGATTGTAAAAATAATGATAATGCTAAGGAAAAACTGGTAATTGGTACTGGGTGAAAACCACGGAGAAACATTAAGATTCAATTGAATATCCGAAGTAACTTCATGTTCATGTGTCTATTCTTTTATATATATATATATATATATATATATATATATATATATATATATATATATATATATTTTTTTTTTTTTTTTATTTATAGTTTTAACATTTTACAAAACACAAAAAAAAAAAAAAAAAAAAGGAAAACAACTAAGAAAAACAGCTCTCTCTCCACAAGGCAAGATATTATATAATCATGAAAATAGAAATAAACAGTGATAAGCATAGGAATACATCTAGTCTGTGGCCATGTCAAGTTGGGTCAGGATGTTCAAAAAAGGAGTCCAAATCAGTTCAAAGACATCTAGTTTTCCTCGAATAGAATGTAGAATTTTTTCTGGAGTGCAGTACAACAGGAGCTCATTAGCCCAGTGTTTTTGGCTGGGGGGGATGCACTCTTCAATCCTTCAGGATACACATCTTGGCAGCCGTTGCTGCCAGTAGCACAAAATGTTTCATGTTAGAGTTCACCTTCAGTAAGGTTACATCCCCCAGCAACCAGATCCTAGGGTCGGCATCCAGAGCCTGTCCACAAACCCGAGAGGTTACTGCGATGATGTGAGACCAGTATGGCTTCAAACGGGTACAACTCCATAGCATGTGGACAAGAGTTCCGACAGAGATGGTGCATCTTTGACATTGATCAGAGATGTCATTTCCTAATTTACTTAACCTATATGGCATAAAATATGTTCTATGGTAAATATTGAATTTAATTTGTCTGTGTTTAGAAGACACCAATTTTGTTTGTGCCAATTCCAATAATCTGTTCCAATTCTCCTCTGTGTAAGTACATCCAAGATCTGATTCTCACCTTGTTTTGTTTGTATATCTGGCATAAGCCGGTAAGTTTTCAATAGTGGTTTTATACACTGTAGATATTAAACCTTTAATAAGATAAAAACTACCTTTAGTTTGACTCTTGATCCAGCTTCTAATTTGTAAATATTTGAAAAAGTTACATTTACCTATATCATAAGTTTCTGACATTTGACTGAAACTTAAAAAGACATTATTAGTATAAAGGTCACTAACTATTTTTACTCCTTTTCTCGTCCAGTTTTGTAAAATTCCATCCGATAAGGCTGCTGGGATGTTGGGATTGTTTGTGAGAGGTGAATTTACCAATAATTTTATATTTTGTCCGACTGATATATATAATTGCTGCCAGGCGTTAAATGTAGCAGAGATTATTGCGTTTTGAGTGATTGTTTTTAGTTTCTTTTTAGATTCCAAAAATGGTACTATTGTTAATGGATTATTCTGTAATTCATATCATTCGATTGACATCCATTTTACTTCATCTGCTCTGCAGTGAAACCACATCCACAGAGCATGAAGTTGTGCAGCCATATAATACAATTTAAAATTTGGGAGATTCAAGCCCCCTTTGGAATAAGGTGCCTGTAATGTAAGGAGTTTGACTCTCTGAGTTTTGTTATGCCACATGAAGGAAGTAAGTGATTTATCTAATTCCTTGAAAAAAGACATAGGAACCTTCAGAGGTATACACTGGAATAAATAAATAAATTTGGGTAATAGATTCATTTTATTGTATTAATCCTGCCAATCAGTGATAGGGGGAGGTCCATCCATCTCAGTAACTCTTTTTTAGATTTAGTAAGCAATGAGGCGTAGTTTTCTTCATATATTTTGTCACAAGTGCTACAGATAGTGATTCCCAAGTATTTGAAGACCTCTGTACACCATTTAAATTGAACTGGAAGCAGACTTATGTAATGATTTGTCATGTTGATTGGGAAAGCTTCACTTTTAGAGTAATTAATTTTGTATCCCGATACAGCACTATATTTTTTGAGATTAGTCAATAACGAGGGAAATGATGTGATAGGTTGAGATATAAATACTAATAAGTCGTCTGCATAGAGTGCGAGTTTATGCTCTTCCGTTCCAATTTTTATGCCGGTGATGGATATATCTGATCGCAGGGCAATAGCCAGTGGTTCTATTGCAATTGAGAAGAGCTGGAGAGGAAGGGCAACCCTGACGACAGCCACACGATAAGGAGAAGGCGTCCGACAGAACCCCATTTGTTAGGATTTGCGATCTGGGGGCGACGAATAGGGTCCTGATGAAACCCAGAAAATTTTCACCAAAATTCATGGCCCTCATGGTCTCAAGGAGGAAGCTTGGTTCTATCCTGTCGAACGCCTTCTCGGCGTCCATAGAGACGATCACGGCAGGGTAGTCCTGTTTTTTTGTGTGTTCTATAATATGAAATAGTCGCCTAACATTGTCTGCACCTTGTCTGTTCTTGCTAAAACCTGTTTGGTCTGTATTAATAATTTTTGTAACCACTATCTCTAAGCGTTGTGCGATGATTTTTCGATAAAATTTTATAATCAGAGTTAAGGAGGCTGAGGGGTCTATAATTACTGCACTTTTGTGGATCCTTTCCAGGTTTTGGAAGTAGCGTTATGGTTGCCAACTCCAATGTTTTTGGGAGTGTTTCTTTTTGGAATGCTTCTCTAATCATGTTTGTTAGCGGTGTTAATATTTTTTCTGAAAAAGTTTTGAAGTATTCAATTGGATACCCATCAGGTCCTGGGGCTCTATTGTTTTGTAAGGACTTGATCGTTCGGTGAACCTCTTCTTCTAATATCGCTTCATCTAATAGATTCCTATCTGTAACTGTAAGTTTAGGCATTGCTAATTTATTAAGGAAGTCTTTAATATCAGTTTCCGTTGACTGCTCTGTTTTATATAACGTTTCATAATATTTTTTGAATTCCAAGTTTATGTACTTAGTACTGGTCATCATCAGTTTTGATGCATTGTATGTATTTTTCTGTATCTTCTTGCTTTAGCTGCCATGCAAGCAATTTGCTAGTTTTGTTACCATACTCATAGTAATGATATTTAGTCCTCGCCATGGCTGCTTCAACTTTACTGGTGCAAAGATTGTCATACAAAGTCAGTTTTTGTTTTAATGCACTAAGGGTTTCGGATTGTTTGGTTTGGGCATGTTGGATTTCAAGTATTTTTATTTCATTTTCTAGTTGCGATAGTTGGTCTCTCTTTTGTTTATTTTTATGGGATAAAAATGAAATAATATGACCTCTCATATATGCCTTAAGTGTTTCCCAAACAACTGAGTGAGAAGCAGTATTTAAGTTAGTCTCCAAATATATATCTAATTTGTCGTTCATATATTTTTCAAAATCGGGATCATTAAGTAGGAATGTTTTAAATCTCCATCTATGGGAGGCAGGGCCTTCCTGTGGCATAGACACTTCCATTCTTAAAGCATTGTGGTCTGATAAGGTTGCAGCCAAATAAAGACATGTTTTAATGTGGGGCAGTAGTGTTTGTGAGGTCAAAAACAGATAAATTCTAGAGTATGTATTGTGAACATTAGAGTAGAAAGAGAATTCCTTTTTACCCGGGTTTAGTAGTCGCCGCTAATTTCTTGATTGTTCCTCATGTGTCTATTCTGTGTGTGCCGTTGATGCTAACTATGTTTTACCCTTTCTGTTGTCAGCATTGTGTAAGTCGTTTCAATAACTCATTCTGGAACAGTCTCTCACCATTGCAGATTGCTGGGCCAGATGATTTATTGAAGATGCTTATATTGCAGGAGAAAGTCTGGAGCAAAGAAAAAGACTGAGAAATACAGTATGTGGGCTGTTATATGATTGGCCCTCCTACTATCGTGAATGCTGGTAATCATCACTGAATTGACATTTCAATTGTGGATTCAAATTTCTCTGGATAAGTTGATTTCAGTCATATATGTGTATGTGTGTGTATATGTATGTATGTATACATGTATATGTATAATGTTCGATAAGCTGTACTTTTATTTTATTTAAAATCTGCATACTATTGCTATTTTCTTTTAATTTTTATTAAAGATGGTGGTAGTAGGGATGATGATATTGATATTATTATTATTATTATTATAGAATGATTAGTCTTCCCTTCCTCTCTCTTTCTATATAAATGACAATTCAGAAAATATTACGTATAAATATGTATAAAATTTTATTAAAAATATAAATGGTCTGGGTCGGGCGTCTGTTCTAGGTGCTGTTGGTGGGTGCAACTGGCATATCCTGTTGGCATAATCATTACAGACTCAGTGATTGGACTGACTGGCCCTTCCCTTTCACTGCCTCTGGCCAGATCCCTCCCTTATGTTAAAGAATCATATTGATTTGATACCTGGGTTGGATGTGGTGTCTCTGGCTGGGGAGCTAACCAGTGCACACCTTGCTCAAAGCCATGGAAGGGAAAAAAAGAAAGAAAAAAGGGGAAAAAGAAAAAGGGGGGTAAGAGGCCCAACCACCCATAACATTTGGTTATGTCAAGTCACAAACAGACTAAGGGAGCTTGGTTTGGAGGTGCCTGTTATGGTGCCCCGGTGTACTTTTTAGAGGAAACCTCAATGGAGCCTAGAAGCTTAACTACGGGGGTTGGGTGTCGCTGGCGGCGGTGAGGGGGAATCGGATTATTGAATAGAGGAGAGGTATCGGTGTCTGTGTGGGGAGGGGGGTGGAGTTGTCTATGGGTTGTGCTCACTGGCAGTTGTGGATCAGCCCCCTGACCTAGAGTTTAGAGCAGGTACGGTGACATTATTGATTGACCTAAATGTATTGTTATTTTATTATTATAGATTGCTAGAGCTAATGCTCCTATTATTGTCATGAATTATCATTATACATATTATCATTGATACTATCACCACTAATATTAATATATTGCTGTTGTTGTTGTGATAGTTGGGGTGATTAATACCCTCACTAAAACTATACTGATACTACCGGACTGCCCCTATCTCTACTTGCGTCACAGAAAGGATCTCATGTGCCTACATACACCTCTTTATCGATGACTGTGTTGGGCTGTTTTGTATTTCGTTGTTTTTGTTTTGTTTTTGTGCTTTTTCTCTCTTCTGTATTGTATATGTGTCTCACTACATTGTATGTGTTACTCTTTTGTTAATTTGCAATAAAAAAATAAAAAAAATAAAATAAAAAAAAAGATTTCAGTCATATATGACTAATTGGATGTTTGATTCTCCAACTGCCATCCATGGGTTCAATACCTAAGTCTAAATTGTTCTGAGGGTCTAAATTTAAATCCAGCATCGAACCGCTAATTTGTTGATGTGAAAGTTAAAGTAAAAAAAAAACTTAATGGCAAAGTAAGAGTTACATATTGGATTGGTTACGCCCCTAAATTTTACAAAGACTACCCTCACTTTAAAGAAAAAGATTAATGATTGCTACAAGGAGTTAATTAATTGTCTATTTCTAGTAAGCTATTTCTATTTTGAGTTACATCCATGAAAATAAACTTTTAGAGGTATGCAGTTTCTGCACAGTGAAATCTGTCTCTGCTATTTAACTGAATGATTTGTCAGGAAATGCTGATACGTATAAGAGGATAATAACTGAAAAAATCATATTGTTAAATGATGAAAACATTAGGATATAGAAGAATGGGGCTCATGAGAAATTAAAAGGATTGAATGTGTTTTACTGATCATTTATTGTTAAACAGAAGAGATTTGTCTGAACTTCCATTATGCCTCTTTACTTTATTTAGTTTAAAATCTTTAATTTATTTTCTGTTAGTTTAAAAAAAGGTGATTTATGTTGTTTCATTAGACATAATGAAAGTTCCTTCTCCTGAGAAAGAGTAAGAAAAGGGAGAAAGTAATCATAAGGAAGTTTATTGACTTAAAAAACAAAAACGTAAATTTCTCAATGGTCTGAATACAAATGCGCATTATTTTCATTGCGTGAGGGGGGGAGGGATAAGAGAAGTAGAAATTCTAGAAGAAGTTTTCTTGAAGATGGTTTAAAATGGGAAAGGTTGAAGCAGTTAATATAATGAAATATATTTCATTATATTATTTCATTAAATTACAATTATCACTATTATATTATTTCATTAAATTACAATTATCACTATTCTCACTGTTGTAGAATTACATAAATGTGTTATTGTGAGATTCTAAAATAAGAAGAAAAAAAGGAATAACTGTAACAATGGTGTGAAGGAGTGGAATCTCTCCCTCCAAATTCTTTTCTTTTCACTCTCAGTTTACGTTTTTGAGGAGGGCTAAAGGCATATCTCTAAATTGTTTTAGTTTATTTTGATTTGATTTGATTTTATGGAAAATTATGTGATTTGACAATAATGTTAGATACAGTGATATGAAGGAAAGGTTCAAACAGCTTTCCTCATCATGATTAAAGATTTTATATATTCAGAGGGCAATTTGAAGTGGCGTTCATACTAAAGATAAGAGATTTGGTTGAATGTACATCTGAAAGAATAAATGTAGGTTCTAAAACTACCTAGAAATGATTATTAAATTAAAGTGATGTTTTAAATTAAGCATATTAGAAGCCTGACAGAGGCTACCCTGTATTTTGATTTGTTCTGATGGTTAGTCTTCACCAAGAGACAAGGTCTTTTGTGACATTTGCTAAAGGAGAAAACATAACAACTAGAATGAAATTAGTGAACTGTAAATTAGTTCAATTGTAGCATTTTACTATGGACAATTTGGACAATTTCAATAGATTGTTGAACTTTGAATAATGCTTTGTAAATGTAACCGTGTTATGAACTGTCTCCATGTTTAAGCAGTTGTAGATGGTTCCACTGGCTGTGACGGTTCTCAGGTGATGCTCCCTGAAACAAGGGAAAATATCTGTTTGCTGATACCAGATTATTAAAGATTGGATAATAGGACTGAGCGGTATCGAGACCAGAGACAGGAAATGATGACCCAATGATGGGTGGAGTTCTCCAGTGGTGAGAAGTGAGAACCCAATGATGGCTAAAAACTATCCAGTTGGGGGTTTCACCACCCTGGAAACATGCCCAAGAAGGGTGAAATGGGTTTAAGGAAGTGGAAGGATGCTTTTAGGTAAGAAGCATCAAAAGGGAGGTCTAGAAGAAACCTGCCCGAAGTTGTGAGTTCCACTCAACCCGACTGTGTCTTAATAACTGCTTTATTAAAATATTTTATCACAGCGATAAATACCAAGCATTCTATCACTGTGTTATCAGGGGATCACACCCTGTGTAGAAGATAAATTATAGATTGATTTTGGAGGTAAAGCTTTGAGAACCGTTGCATACAAAGAAGTGCCTAAATTATTAAAGAATTATTAAGCAAACCTGGGACTGTTTGTATAATGAAAGATTAAGATTGAAAATTTATTTTTGTTTATGCTTTTATTGAACTCATGTACATTTTAATAATAATGAAGAATGGAAAAAGAAAACATGGTGGTGACTAAAAATTAACATGGCCTGGCTTGTTTATAGCAATTTAAATAGAATTGTTTAAGAAATGGGGTGTACAATTAGCTCAAATTAATATAATATTTGGAATAACAACATTGTGGAAGGAATAATATTCTGTTGTGTATTACCATTGGTAAAATCATTTTTTATTCGAGCAACAGTGAAACAGATGACATTGATTAATGTGAATGCCCAATGCAATGACAAGTACCCTGAATGGACAGAAAAACCAAATTGTGAGGAGATTGATTCCTCCAATGAATATATGTGAACATATTAAGAACCACTCCCTGGGTGTAAGTGCTGGCTAACCTCTCCCCAAAGGGTGACCCTCTTCGATGCGCAAAGTATCTGGGTTGAAGACATCTACACTACAAGCAAGAACTCTTAAAATGATGATGAATATTTTGTTTGATACACTCTACATAACTGTGACAACCACAAACAAGGCTGAACCAGTTGCACACGCATGCTTAAATATGTGAAGGTGTGTGTGTGTGTGGGGGGGGGGGGGGGTATGTCTATTTTTAGCAAGTTATGTATACATTAATCAGGTATAATCAAGGCCATTTTATTCTACAATTATTTCTGATGGTCAAGCAGGTCTTTTACTCTGTGTGTGTGTGTGTGTGTGTTTAATATATTTTATTAAAATTAACGTGTTAAAAAAATTAACGCAATTAATCGCAATGACCCTGGACCGTAATAAGGAAGATTCCTGAGAAATGCAAGCTTGTAGTACCAACTGTTTACTCCAGAGGGCAGTAATTGAAATTTCAGCTGTATGGCAATGCGCAGTTTATACAGTGAATAAAACAACCATCCACCAGACACACAACAGAAACATGCATCATATTCTTGCATTCAAAACATTTGATGGTACGCAAATTCAAACTAAGGGATCTCAAGATGTGTTCTAAGTATTAAACTATATTTAACTTAACACAGTGACCTAAAAATGTTATGTTTATGATGTAACGCGCCCGAGACACTACACAAGCATGCCTGACGCTTGTTGAAATTGATGGGTCCTTAAACAAGTCCTCATAATAAATCTCAAACTGATTGACGAATTCAATTTCGAAATGGATTGCTGTGAACTGTATGCCAAAGATTGGCTTATTTTCAATAATGTGGTAGTAAACCACATTGTATTCTAAAGCCGTTTTTTTGTATTGTCTTATCAATGATTAACTCTTCTGCCACAAGAATGTAATGCATTTAAATTATCTGAATATATATATATATATATATATATATATATATATATATATATATATATATATATATATACACACACAGTGGGTACGGAAAGTATTCAGACCCCCTTCAATTTTTCACTCTTTGTTATATTGCAGCCATTTGCTAAAATCATTTAAGTTCATATTTTTTTCCTCATTATTGTACAAACAGCACCCCATATTGACAGAAAAACACAGAATTGTTGACATTTTTGCACATTTATTAAAAAAGAAAAACTGAAATATCACATGGTCCTAAGTATTCAGACCCTTTGTTCAGTATTTAGTAGAAGCACCCTTTTGATCTAATACAGCCATGAGTCTTTTTGGGAAAGATGCAACAAGTTTTTCACATCTGGATTTGGGTATCCTCTGCCATTCCTCCTCGCAGATCCTCTCCAGTTCTGTCAGGTTGGATGGTAAACGTTGGTGGACAGCCATTTTCAGGTCTCTTCAGAGATCCTCAATTTGGTTTAAGTCAGGGCTCTGGCTGGGCCATTCAAGAACAGTCATGGAGTTGTTGTGAAGCCACTCCTTCGTTATTTTAGCGGTGTGCTTAGGGTCATTGTCTTGTTGGAAGGTGAACCTTCGGCCCAGTCTGAGGTCCAGAGCACTCTGGAGAAGGTTTTCGTCCAGGATATCCCTGTACTTGGCCACATTCATCTTTCCCTCGATTGCAACCAGTCGTCCTGTCCCTGCAGCTGAAAAATACCCCCACAGAATGATGCTGCCACCACCATGCTTCACTGTTGAGACTGTATTGGAAAGGTGATGAGCAGTGCCTGGTTTTCTCCACACATACCGCTTAGAATTAAGGCCAAAAAGTTCTATCTTGGTCTCATCAGACCAGAGAATCTTATTTATCACCATCTTGAAACTCCATGCAGGCTTTCATTTGTCTTGCACTGAGGAGAGGCTTCCGTCGGGCCACTCTGCCATAAAGCCCGGACTAGTGGATGGCTGCAGTGATGGTTGACTTACTACAACTTTCTCCCATCTCCCGACTGCATCTCTGGAGCTCAGCCACAGTGATCTTTGGGTTCTTCTTTACCTCTCTCACCAAGGCTCTTCTCCCCCCGATAGCTCAGTTTGGCCGGATGGCCAGCTTTAGGAAGGGTTCTGGTGTCCCAAACGTCTTCCATTTAAGGATTATGGAGGCCACTGTGCTCTTAGGAACCTTAAGGGCAGCAGAAATTTTTTTGTAACCTTGGCCAGATCTGTGCCTTGCCACAATTCTGTCTCTGAGCTCTTCAGGCAGTTCCTTTGACCTCATGATTCTCATTTGCTCTGACATGCACTGTGAGCTGTAAGGTCTTATATAGACAGGTGTGTGGCTTTCCTAATCAAGTCCAATCAGTATAATCAAACACAGCTGGACTCAATTGAAGGTGTAGAACCATCTCAAGGATGATCAGAAGAAATGGACAGCACCTGAGTTAAATATATGAGTGTCACAGCAAAGGGTCTGAATACTTAGGACCATGTGATATTTCAGTTTTCTTTTTTAATAAATGTGCAAAAATGTCAACAATTCTGTGTTTTTCTGTCAATATGGGGTGCTGTGTGTATAATAATGAGGAAAAAAAATGAACTTAAATGATTTTAGCAAATGGCTGCAATATAACAAAGAGTGAAAAATGTAAGGGGTCTGAATACTTTCCGTACCCACTGTATATATATATATATATATATATATATATATATATATATATAATTTTTTATATTTAAAGATAACTACGTATAATTATTTCATCATTATGTTTAATTATTGTTATACTGAGGGGCTTTTTTGTATATGCGATATTTGTATATGCGATTAATTAATCGGGACATCGTGTAATTAATTCAATAAAAATTTTGAATCGATTGACAGCCCTAATATATATATATATATATATATATATATATATATATATATATATATATATATATATATATATATATATATATATATATATATATACATATACACAGTGCATCCGGAAAGTATTTTGTTATGTTACAGCCTTATTCCAAAATGGATTAAATTCATTATTTTCCTAAAAATTCTACAAACGATACCCCATAATGACAACTTGAAAGAAGTTTTTTTTTTTTTTAAAACACACACACGTACAAGTATTCACAGCCTTTGCTCAATACTTTGTTGAAGCACCTTTGGCACCAATTACAGCCTCAAGTCTTTTTGTGTATGATGCTTCAAGCTTGGCACACCTATTTTTGGGCAGTTTCTCTTCTTCTTTGCAGGACCTCTCAAGCTGCAGGTTGGAGGGGGAGCGTCGGTGCACAGGCAGTTTCAGATCTCTCCAGAGATGTTCAATCGGGTTCAAGTCTGAGCCACTCCAGGACATTCACAGAGTTGTCCCATAGCCACTCCTTTGTTATATTGGCTGTGTGCTTAGGGTCATTGTCCTGTTGGAAGATGAACCTTCACCCCAGTCTGAGGTCCAGAGTGCTCTGGAGCAGGTTTTCATCAAGGATGTCTCTGTGCATTGCTCCACTCATCTTTCCCTCGATCCTGACTAGTCTCCCAGTTCCTGCCGCTGAAAAACATCCCCACAGCATGATGCTGCCACCACCATGCTTCACTGTAGGGATGGTATTGGCCAGGTGATAAGAGGTGATAAACTCATTCAGGCCAAAGAGTTCAATCTTTGTTTCATCAGACCAGAGAATTTTGTTTCTCATGGTCTGAGAGTCCTTCAGGTGCCTTTTGGCAAACTCCAGGCGGGCTGTCATGTGCCTTTTACTGAGGAGTGGCTTCCGTCTGGCCACTCTACCATACAGGCCTGATTGGTGGAGTGCTGCAGAGATGGTTGTTCTTCTGGAAGGTTCTCCTCTCTCCACAGAGAAATGATGGAGCTCTGTCAGAGTGACCATCGGGTTCTTGTTCACCTCCCTGACTAAGGCCCTTCTCCCCCGATCGCTCAGTTTGGCCGGTCGGCCAGCTCTAAGAAGAGTCCCAGTGGTTCCAAACGTCTTCCATTTATTGATGATGGAGGCCACTGTGCTCATTGGGACCTTCAATGCTGCAGAAAGTTTTCTGTACCCTTCCCCAGATCTGTGCCTCGATGCAATCCTGTCTCGAAGGTCTACAGACAATTCCTTGGACTTCATGGCTTGGTTTGTGCTCTGACATGCACTGTTAACTGTGGGATCTTATAGACAGCTGTGTGCCTTTCCAAATCATTTCAAATCAACTTAATTTACCACAGGTGGACTCCATTCAAGTTGTAGAAACATCTCAAGATTATCAGTGGAAACAGGATGCACCAGAGCTCAATTTTGAGTGTCATGGCAAAGGCTGTGAATACTTAAAAATAATAAAATGGGAAAAAAAATCACTTAATACATTTGCAAAGATATCAAACAAACTTCTTTCACGTTGTCATTATGGGATATTGTTTGTAGAATTTTGTGGAAAATAATGAATTCAATCCATTTTGGAATAATGCTGTAACATAACAAAATGTGGAAATAGTGAAGCGCTGTGAATACTTTCCAGATGCACTGTATATGTGTGTGTATGTATATATGTGTGTGTGTGTGTGTGTATGTATGTATATATGTGTATGTGTGTGTATGTATATATATATATATATATATATATATATATATATATATATATATATATATATATATATATATATATATATATGTGTGTGTGTGTGTGTATGTATATATATGTGTGTGTGTATGTGTGTGTGTGTGCATATATATGTATATGTGTGTATATACAGTTGAAGTCAGAAGTTTACATACACTCAAAAAAATTAAACCACTCCACAGATTTAATATTAGCATCGTTTAGGACATCTAATTTGTGATGGCATGAGTAATTTTACAACAATTGTTTACAGACAGATTGTTTCACTTTTAATTGACTATATCACAATTCCAGTGGGTCAGAAGTTTACATACACTAAGTTAACTGTGCCTTTAAGCAGCTTGGAAAATTACAGAAAATCTTGTCAAGCCTTTAGACAATTAGCATCTGATTGGTGTACTGAATTGGAGGTGTACCTGTGGATGTATTTTAAGGCCTACTTCAAACTCGGTGCCTCTTTGCTTGACATCATAGGAAAATCAAAAGAAATCAGCAAAGACCTCAGAAAAGAATTGTGGAACTCCACAAGTCTGGTTCATCCTTGAGGGCAATTTCCAAACACTTTAAGGTACCACATTTATCTGTACAAACAATAGTAAACAAGTATAAACACTATGGGACCACACAGCCATCATACCGCTGAGGAGAGAGACCTATTTTGTCTCCTAGAGATGAACGTAATTTGGTGTGAAAAGTGCAAATCAATCCCAGAACAACAGCAAAGGACCCTGTGAAGATAGGGGAGGAAACAGGTAGACAAGCATCTATATCAGTAAAATGAGCCATATCATCATAACCTGAAAATCTGCTCAGGAAGGAAGAGGCCACTGCTCCAGAACTGCCATAAAAAAAGCCAGAATACAGTTTGCAAGTGCACATGGGACAAAGATCATACCTTTTGGAGAATTGTCCTCTGTCTAATGAAACAAAAATGTAACTGTTTGGCCATAATGACCATCATTATGTTTGGAGGAAAAAGGGTGAGGCTTGCAACCCGAAGAACACCATCCCAAACATGAAGCACTGGGGTGGCAGCATCATGTTCCCACATCAGGAGGGGCAGGTGCACTTCTCAAAACAGATGGCATCACAAGGAAGGAAAATTATGTGGATATATTGAAGCAACATTGCAAGACATCAGCCAGGAAGTTAAAGCTTGGTCACTAATGGGTCTTCCAAATGGACAATGACCCCAAGCATACCTCCAAAGTTGTGGCAAAATGGCTTAAGGACAACAAATTCAAGGTATTGGAGTGGCCATAACTAAGCCCTGACCTCAATCTGATAGAAAATTTGTGGGCAGAACTGAAAAAGCATGTGCGAGTTACACCAGTTCTGGAGGAATGGGCCAAAATTCCAGCAACTTATTGTGAGAAGCTTGTGGAAGGCTACCCAAAATGTTTGTCAGTGATGGATCAGATCATCCACCAGATCATCACTGATCCTCCACCAAATTTCACAGTGGGTGTGAGACAGTGTGGCTTGTAGGCCTCTCCAGGTCTCTGTCTAACCATTAGACAACCAGGTGTTGGGCAAAGCTGAAAATTGGACTCAGAGAAGATGACCTTACTCCAGTCTTCTACGGTCCAATCCTTATGGTATTTTACAAACCTCAGCTTGGCTCTTCTTTACTTCTCATTGATTAAGGGCTTTTTTTTTTCTAGTTTTGCACGACTTCAGCCATGACCCTTGGAGCCTGTTTGTAGGTCACTTGATATCATCCTACGGTTGTTGAGTGAATTTCAAATGAGTTGGCTGTCATCCCAGTTAGTGGAGAGTCGTTTTTGCCCTCTGCCGGTCTGTAGCTTTGTTGTCCCCAATGTCTGCTGCTTGACCTTGTTCTTATGATCTGCCATCTTTGAAATTTTAAGGATGGAAGCAACCTGACGCTCACTGTATTCCTCTGCCATTAAAGCCAGAATTAAACCCTTTTCTTCACTGAAAACTTTTCTTTTCAACTCTTTTGGCATGGTCAGTTATTTTTTTTAATTCCAATTACATTTGAGGTACTACTAGCACTGTTTTTGCCATCCAGCTGGTCCTATAGCAAGAGGATAGTGATGAACACAGCAGTGGTTTTTATACTTTTCCTCATTAAATAAGATTTGGTTTAGGTGACCACCTAATTAGTACCTTATCAAGTAGAACGAGGTGTGCTTGTATTGAAATTGAACAGAGAGTGAAATGGAATGGCTGCCATACATGTAGAGATGCTGATTTAATACCATTTTGGAGTGGTCTTTAAATTTTTTTCAGAGCCGTATGTATGTTTATATATATATACATACATGTATATATAAAATTAAAAACCTTGTGCTCTCAGTTTGGAATGTCTCTTTGGAACTTTTGAGTTGTGTCAACTGAATGGACCAGTGGTTAACACATTGAAATCTGTCTCTAAAGGTTGTGAGTTTGATTCCAGGAAAGAGCAGTATATAAAAAAAAATGTGTTGATCTCGGAGTCTTCATGTTGTGCTTAATACAATGCAGAATGTACTTTATTGCGTAATTCCTGCATCAAGTTATGTACTCTCAACCTAGAATGTCTTGTCAATTGTGTGGTGCAGTAGTTAGAGCTATGGGCTACAGCTCAAAAGACTGGGTGAATCCCGGTTCAGACCCCATCTCAGCTGGTTTAAACATTGTGCCTCTGTTGTACCAGAGCTCTTTGCATTGTGATTAGTGAATGTCTTTAGGGCTTGGATCCTGATCATTGCTGCTTGCAGCTATATCTTTTTTTTTCTTCCACAGGGTGTGCCCTCCACTTGCCCAGTTTAAGTTCAGTGTTCAATGAATCATAGCAACAAAAATATATTTTTTGAAAAATATCTTCAAAAACAGGAGCACAAAACCAATTATAATTTCATAAAAAGGTTTATGCAATATCTTGTGGTAATTTATGCAATATGAGAGATTTATGATCAATCTTAATGGGCCAGTCATTTTGACCCGGGAACGCAAAATGTGTTAACACTAAACAAACACAACACAAGGGTTAAACGCGGTGTAAATGTAACTATGGCACATCATGCCTCAAACTAAAGTGGAGGCATCCATGCAGCCAATCCATGAGGTAAATTTCCTTCAGAAACACATAATAAATGTTTTTTGTCACTACACAACTCAATCACTGGCAAGTGGCTAATGACAAAGGTCGCATATGCGAGTTGTAGAGGGAGTAGATACACATTGATATTTGGTAAAAACAAAAAGCCCAGGCGTGTGTTTAACACTCCCCAAACCTAGGAATGTGTGATATGTATCGTCTACGATAATATCTTGATTGCTGTTGTAACGATGTGCAAGCTGACATTATCGTGTATTTCACTCGCTTTGCAAAAAACAATCAAAAACACGCCTTGAGAGTCCACGCATTCACTGTGATGTAGCCTCTTAGTGTGCTAGTGTAGGCATACATGTTTACTGCCTCACAAGTTAAGCGTAGCTGCCTAAAAATGCATGACTGAAGTTAAAATTGAGTGAACAAACAGTGCCATTAAACCTCGTAATCTACGTCGTTAGATTTAATTGCTAGATACATCTATTGTTTCTCAAAAGACGGCAATCTGCAAATTATGTCGGAAATCGGTTACCTCAACAACTAACTTGTTTCACCATCTGCAAACTACCCACTACACAGAATATGAAAGTCTTTGGGAGTCAGATGTCTATGCCAGGCATAAACTAGCCAAGGTACCAGCACAAAACACATTCAGCAAACTATAGCCGAATCATTCTGCAAAAAAGTTAATATCCTATTAACAAGAGTACAATAAGCTAGTACAATATAAGGCTTTTACAATTTTGTTTTGAAGGATGCAAAATATTGTCTACTTATCGTTATCTTCAAAATCCCAGAAAATATTGAGATATAATTTTTTGTCAATATCGCACACCCCTAACCACACGTTTAATAAAAAACAAAACAAGCAGTGACTGGTCACTTTTTATGTCAGTCAGGCCTCTGTGAGCAGGAGATATTGGGAATATAATAAAAAAAAATATATGGGTTACTCATAAATGAAAATTCTCTCATAATTTGCTTACCCTCATGACATCCTAGATGTGTATGACTGACTTTATTCTGCAGAATACAAATTAAGATTTTTAGAAGAATATTTCAGCTCTGTAGGTCCTCACAATGCAAATTAATGGGTGCCAAAATCGGATAAAAATTAAGCTCCAAAATCCTCATAAGGGCAACATAATGGAGGTTAAATCTATATCTTCAGAAGCGATATGTGAGAAACAGATCAATAATTAAGTCCTTTTACTTAGTCCTTTTCACTTTCACCTTTGTTTTTGGTGATTCAGTATTCGTGCATATCGCCCCACTACTGGGCAGAGAGATGAATTTGTGACCAAAAATTACTTAAATGTTGATGATCTTTTTCTCACCCACATCTATCATATATCTGAACACATGGATTTAAATACTGGATTCATTTGGATTACTTTTAAGCTCCCTTTATGTGGATTTTGGAGCTTCAAAATTCTAGCACCCATTCACTTGCATTGTTAGGACCTACAGAGCCAAAACATTCTTCTAAAAATCTTCATTTGTGTTCTGCTGAAGAAAGAAAATCCTTCACATCTGGGATGCCAGGAAGGTGAGTAAATGATGAGAATTTTCATTTTTGGATCAACTATCCCTTTAATCTGTTTTACAGCATTCACATTCAAGCACTTTTAAACAAAACATATTGATTTTCCAGGTATTCCAGTACTTACATTTCTAACAGTTAAATTCAAGCAAGCACTTTAATGACCCTTGTGCGAACCCAAACATGTTGATTTTCCAGGTATTCCAGTACAAAAATTTCTAACAGTTAAATTCAAGCAAGCACTTAAAAGGACCCTTGTGTGAACCCTGATCCAAATAATGACAACACATTGGTGGTTTAGATGTAACTTTTATAAAGAATCACTCAATTCATACCATATAAGATTAAATAAATAGTCATGGCATGAATTTAACAGTGTTAAGACATTCAAGGAAGAAAAATCCAGCATTTAGATTGATATGGAAAAAAAATAATTAACAATCATGATTAGTGTTCTTACCAGTCATTGGTTCACAAGGACAAGGGGAAAAACACGTTCATTTAACACACCAGAACAAAACTGCAATAACAGGCTGCTCAGAAGAAAGAGGAAGACTATTTTAGCAGCAGGAGAGCAGTCTCTAAAATTTCAGCAGGGGAAAGTAACAGATTGCACATGCTGTCCTATGAACCAGCTTACAGTTTGGACTGCTGGAAGTACATCCAGGGCCAGCTCTTGGGAATGATTACTGTTTAATTCTTCACGACTGACCTGGTGGCAGTACTTCAGGTGCAACATTATTTAAGTGTGCTTAAGTGAACAATGTGATAGCGTCACAGTAATGCTAATGTTTCCCAAAAATTATACAAGGACATGTCAAAAAGCTGCATTTTATTTTCAACCATTTTTGACGGAAGTGGCAAAATGTTACGCTCATTCATTTCATATAATTGAGGTAACTTTTTAAGATTAGTATACGTGTAAGAAAGATGCATTGAAGACCAGTATCAATCCCAGCTTAACTGACTTGGGTTCAGTGCAGGCAGTTGGTGTTGTACAGAAAAGAGGCCATCTGCATGTGATTCCGTAAGCGTTGTACCTCCAAGCCTCTGAAATAATCATCATCGTCATTCTGAATAATGATCTTCTGCAGCTCGCTGATCTCTTTTTTCATCTTATCCCTCAATTCTCTCTTCATTTTCTGCAAAGCCTGTAACAAAAAAAATAAAAACACTTTTAGCAATGCTCTGATGTTTTCTTCCTCTTTTCTTGGGTGGGGGTGGTGTAGAGGGGGTACTGGGCGAGTGTAAAGTCAGGGTTCCCACTCTTTTCAAATTTACCGGACATTTCCAGATAATTTTACACGCTAAACAAATGTAATATTTAAACAAAAACACATACGTCCATTTAAATTGAGCTTTTATTTTTGCATTTCTGTGTTTTTGACAGCAGTTTCCTCCATGGCCCAGTGTGATTCAATTAAATAAACACATAGTCTGTATGTGCCATGCACTTCAGAGTGCTTTGTCATTTCACACATGATTTTGAAGTGTGCATTGCTTGCGGACTCATTTCAATTAAATTAGAGACTTATTTAGTTTAATTATTACACAAGGACATCACAATTTTAATTTGATTAATTGTACATTCAAACATTAACTTTTGACCAAATAGGTCATATTCCATGACATTCTGCATTTTATTTCTAATGCCATATATAGTACTAGAGTCCATGTTTTCCACATACTACATGTGGTAACCGTGGTATAAGGTGACTCCAATCATTGAATTAATTAAATAAATTTACAAAAAAATAATTCAAATCCCGAGGTATTAAGGCCGACCCAGTGTGATTTTTTTTTTTTTCTTTTAAGAAAAAGATAAAGACAATCACTGATCAACAGACATGTTTTCCAGAGTTGTGCAGAATTAGCTACAAAAATAAAGGGTCTTTTGGTGTGGCTTGTTCCGAATTGATTAGTTTAGTGACCACTTCTGAAGATGCCACTAGGTGGTGACAAATGAGTGCCTTATGTGCAATGAGTCATTTAATAATTTTGAGACGTTCACCACCAAATCTGCCAAGAGACTTTGTAGTATTTAAAAGGATGGTTCACCCAAAAATGAAAATTCTTTGATAATTTATTCACCCTCATGCCAACTGGGATGTGTATGATTTTCTTTCTTCTGCAAAACACTTTTAAAGATTTGTAGAAATAGATCCAGGCTCAGCAGGTCCTTAGAATTTGAGAGGATGGTGATTTAGAAATGTGTAGGTCCAAAAAGCACAGAAAGTCAGCATAAAAGTAATCCATCCTATCTCCAGCGGTAAAATTAATGTCTTCTAAAGCAAATTGATTGTTTTGTGTACGAAAAAGTACAATATTTAAGCACTTTTTAACTATTAAATATTGCTTCCAGTCAGTCGTTGATGAAGAGCCGAATTTAACTAAGTGCTCTTGTGATGCAAGCACATTGGCACATTCCTTCAACTCATTGGTTGTGTGTCTGTCACACGTCAGTTCATGTACCATCACACTTACGTCACCGGAACAATCGGGTAAATTTGGCCATTCATTAATGCCTGACTGGAAGTGATCTTTTTTTAGTTAAAAAAGTGCTTACATATTCTTTTTCACAAAATGATCGGTTCACTTTAAAAGACATTAATGGATAAATCTTATCCTGACTATCTGTGCTTTTTGGATCTACACATTTCTACATTCTAAGTACCTGCTGAGCCTGGATCTTTTTCTACAAATATTCAAAAGTGTTATGCAGAAGAAAGAAATTCATAGACATCTTAGATGGCATGAGGGTTAGTAAAAAAATCTGAGAACTTTCATTTTTGGGTGAACCATCCCTTTAAACATTATAAGAACAAAGCAGATCTATAACTTTCATTCAGTTTGTGAACTGCTAGGCAGGACTTTTCATCCAAAAAGACAACAATAATAGCCTAATAATAATATTAATAAAAAGTATTAATAATGTCCTTACCATCTCCTTTGTTAAAATTTGCATGTCAAATCTACTGACTTCAGTAGAATGTTTAAGCACCATAAGAACAAAGCAAATGTGCTGTAACAATTTCCTACAGAATTTACATTGCTGAGCATTATTTTTATCAGAAAAGACAACAATAATAGCTTAATAATAAGAATTTTGAGTTTCAATAATGTCCTTTCACCATTGTAAAGTGCATTTCACGAGTTGAGGCATCAATGCTCCACTCAACACCAGCGTCAAGCGGCGCTTTGCCCTCCACATGACAAGCGTTGCAGTAGGCCTCATAGAGGGGCACATTTTACGAGCTTGCCACACAAGAAAGCAGATGTGCGCACAATAAATATTGAAAACATTTATCTGGAGGAGAATACATTTAATAAAATGAGGATTTTTTTTTTTTTTTTTGTTAGTTTGTTTTGTTTTTTTGGTGAATGTAATTACTGTTGTTCAATAACTGGGGTCTCTGGATACTCGGAAAAGATAAGGTAATAATTAAAACAAATTGAGACATTCAATATCTCAATAAATTTGGACAGTTTTAAAATATTTATTGTAGCTTTGTACTTTCAAAGACATAATTTGTGAGGCAAAACGTATGTGAAAAACACTTTGGTGTGAAGTTGGAGCTGAGGTTGCACTGACGCGTCAATGTATTCGGCAGTTCGGACGCGAGTCATGTGAAAGCCCCTCAACATGTATAAACATCAGTCTCTTTTAAACATTAATAGCTCTTCCGCCATTTTCTCTCTGTGATGAACAAGGTAGACTCACATGCCGATGCTGAAGTGAACGAACAACATGCCCCTCTCATTCTGCCGGTCGATACATGTACCAGGTCATTCAGTTTGTTTATGAATGATAAGTTTCATGAGTGCTGCTTCTCACTGTCCCGCTGCTGTAGCCAATCAAGTGATCTGCTTTGGTTGGACTGAGATTGCCAAGCACACGATTGGCTGCTGCTGTATTCAATCATGAGTGTGTAAGCGGCCTTAACCTTTGATGTTGTATTAATGCGCAGCCAACGGCAGTGACAAGACAACACAAATTTGTGTATTTGACTCCTATGAGAGTCCCGATCATTACAATGTTTTTGTACAAGTAACAGAAACCTTGCTAGATGAAAAATATCTAAATGTCCTGGAAAATAGTTATTTGTCCTGGAAAATATTTCAGTATAAAAAAGTATAAAAAAAAAAAAATGCTTTGAACACATTCACACCATTTTTTTATACTGAAATATTTTCCAGGACAAATAATTATTTTCCAGGACATAAAGATATTTTTCAAATTTTCCACGACTGGACAACTGCATTGCAAAGGTCCAGGTTTTCCAGGATGTGTGGGAACCCTGAAAGAGCTATCACATGGCTTCAGTGTAAACATTTTGGGAAACTCATCCTGGTATTTATGGACAAATTATACAAGAAGCACTTTAGTACTAGTACTGGGTGTTGCAAGAGGCTGATAGCCAAAAAGTGTTGGGCAACAATAACACACTTTTGACATCGTTCAAAGGAATTACCTCTTAAACTGAATAAGACTGTACTTTAGCCAAGTAGACTAAAACACAAATATCACACAGACGGGTGAAATATTAATATATAGTTCTTTGAGCAACCACATCTCACCTTCTCCTGGGCTGTCTTACGGATTTGTATGTCATGTCTTTCTTGGGCAAGGGTTTCAGCCAATAAAGAAAACTGCAACAGAACCAAAAAACACATTTAAATGACCGTTAAACCTATAATTAATAGTTAAGCAATTATCACAAAACATAGAACAGAAAAACATCAAATAATAAACAGTTTCAAATAATAATTTTTGCTTTTGAGGATCACTGCTTTATTGAAATGAAGTCACAGCACATTAGTAGTAGAAAATATGCAGGAATAGTTCACATATGCCCATGTGTTATTAATTCGATAGCAGTCCATGGAACATGTAACTCAAAAACAATTAAAAGCTCCATTAGGTTTCATGTCTTTTCCAAAACAACCAGCCATAATTTTGTTTCCCCATATTCTCTTCAAAGATGATCAGATTACTGCTGGCAAGCAAAAATCAAAGCTTCTGAAATTATTGCATGGGACATGACACGCACCAAAAAAAAAAGGAAAGAAATCTGCGTTCTCATCTAAAGCATTACTGTTTACATGTTTCAGAAGAAGCAAATTATAGCATTGCTTTGTCTTTGACATGGGCACATTGTTTAATGATGGACAAACTGCATGTTCAAAGACACATTAATACATTTTGGAAGTTTGAGGGAAGAAGTTCCACAGTGCTGTTACTTGGTCTCTGTAATAGTTCTCCATGGCATGAATCTCGTCCCGGTGTTTGCGGTGCTGGTCCTGACGCAGTTCTTTAGCGAATGCACGCTGCTCTCTCAGATGAGCCTTCTGTAGCTCCATTCCATCCTCAAAGATCTGCCTAAGCATCTGAACAAACACACACTTAACCTCCTCAAAGATCTGAACACACTCATACATGCTCAAACCCAGGTTTGTACGCTTACATTATTATTTGTAGTCAATCTCTTATAAAAGTGACAAAAATCTTATTTTAAAAGTAGTGCTTTAAAAATAGACAATTAAAACTAATTAGACTCAAAGAAAATATGAGTAGAGCTTGCCCATGCAAATGTCAGCACCACGCATTAGGGTGTGTCTATGCAGCTGCTATGTTCCGAGTGTTTTTTTTAGCACATTGCTATAGATGAAATGACCCTGAAGTCCAGAGGTGGGTAGTAATGCGCTACATTTAATCAAGTGAAAATAAAAATTATATATATATATATATATATATATATATATATATATATATATATATATATATATATATATATATACACTTTTAGAGTAGGTTTAAATGTGGGAACTTTTTACTCTCACTCAAGTAAATTTCTAGTGACATTTTTTTTTACTTTTACTTCTTTACAATGGGTGGCATTACTGGGTTTAATTTTAATTAATGTGTGATTTATAGAGATTATTGAATGTGACTTTTTCAAGAGCGGAAGTTCACACAGCTATGCATGCTGAGCCACTGTCACAGACTGTCACTAAATCACTGCTGCAGCATCAAGCTCTTTGCTTCGCATCAAGCTCTTTGCTTCGCACAGTGAAAAAAAGAAAAAGACACACACGTGTCCTGAGTTGCACTTTAATTACTGTCACTTTATAACTGTCTGCTACCTCAATAACTGCTATGTGCATAGAACACTATCTCATAGTATGTTATGTTTACATTTTTAGAAACTGTCATCTTTTTGCACTACTGAGTACTGGTCGGCGCTGCACTGTCTATTGTCCTGTTCATTGTCAGAAATTTGTTGTACTGTCCCGTACTTTTTGCACATGTTTGCACGTGCACTTTATATAGGTATATATAGGTTTTTTTATATAGGTATTTTATTTCGTTGTGTTGTCTCATGTGGTCCTGTGTTGGTCCTTTGTTGTTTTTATGTAGCACCATGGTCCTGGAGGAACGTTGTCTCGTTTTGCTGTGTACTGTACTAACTGTATATGGTTGAAACAACAATAAAAACCACTTGACTTGACTTGAATAGTTCGTCATGCAATGCCTTCATTTAACACTAAGAAAAGCTGATATTTCAAGATTAAAATCACAGCTCCAATTTAAGGCAGCACGCTGACGTAAATTTTGGCTCTAATCCTAACGCGGGCTTTTCTGTGTAATGAGATGGCCATTTTCATGTTGATAATGTAAATGGCTCCAATGACACCAACTTTTTAAGTGTAGATTTTTAAATCAGTGCAGCAATATATCAGTGTGTTTTATCCCGCATCCCGCATGTCATGAGCAGTATTTACGCTTTTACCCCATGCCCTCGCGCGGGTACTGGCAACTATCGCTGCTACTTCAGGCGGATTAACTAAGTTTGATCTGGTTTGATCCATTTACCCCAATACTGAACTTTCTTGATTTTCTATGACTTTGTTCCATGGATCACAAAAGTACATGTTAGGCAGCATGTAAGTCTTAGTCACCTTTCACTTCCATGGCATCTTTTTCCATTCAATTAAAGTGAATTTTTACTGAAGCTGTCATTCTGCCTAACATCTCCTTTTGTGGTTCATAGAATAAAGTCACACGTGTCTGGAACAACATGATTTTTACTGATTTTCATTGTGTAATTGCATAAAAAAATAATACACCTTTCCTCAATTATCGGAGCAACTTGAGATGCTTTCATCCATGTCTGTCGGACAAGTGGTGCAGGACGAGTTATGTGCCAATGTTTGATACTTAAATTAGGGGTGTTTAAATCCCTAACTCAAACCATTGCAATTGCAATGCTTGCCTTGGCATGAACCACTAATAATAGATGTGAATTTCACACTCACTCTCTCTTCTCGTGTCCTTGCCCGCATCAATCTGGCACGGAGCTGGACATGATAGTCGTTGTAGTATTTTTTAGCACAAGCAACCTGCTGCCGCTGTTCTCGGAGCTTATTTTGTGCTGATTTCTGCTGCTGAATCCTCTCTCTGAACTCTCTCTGTATCACATAGACAGAAGATCATGATGATCACAAAGTCATTAGAATGTGTGTGATTGGAGTCTTCATGTGAGCGTGTTCTCACCAGGCGACAATTGTGTTCCTGCTCTTTGTGGATGATCTGCACAAGCATGTCATGTCTTTTCTGAGCTTCTTCCAGCTACAATTACACATAAAATGAACCCATTACTTTCAGAGTTGAAACTATATTGTCCCGTTTACACCTGCTATTAAAAGGAATAGTTCACCCGAAAATAAAATCTCTCATCATTTACTCACCCTCATGCTTTTGGTGAATCACATTCTTTATGCATTTCGCCCCTTACTGGGCAGGGAGAAGAATTTCTAGCAAAAAATGACTTCCAATTTTGATCTGTTTCAGATCAAAATTGGAAGATAGTTCTGAAGATCACTTCTGAAGATAGTTATTAAATAACTGAAGTTGTATTGATTATTTTTTTGATGACTCTGAGCCTTTTGGAGAGTCACAATTCTGACACCCATTCACTTGCATTGTATGGACCTACAGAGCTGAAATAGTGTTATAAAAATCATAATGTGTGTTTTTTTTTTGCAGAAGAAAGTCATACACATCTGGGATGGCAAGAGGGTGAGTAAATGATAAGAGCATTTAAAATTTTGGGTGAACTGTCCCTTTACCATCAGTCTTTGGTTACCTTAAACGGACAGCTGAAAGAGTTTTCTGTTTACATCTAGTATTAACATGCATCTCTACAGTGACCACAATTATCTAATTTTGTGACTACATACATCACCTTGGTTAAGGTTTGTGTGAGTGTGTGTGTGAGCTCCTACCTGGTTTGACAGTTTGGATTGCGTATGTCTTTTCAGTTTTTTTGGGCGGTTGAGCTGGTCGATCTGTCTGAGTTGTTGTTTCCACATGCAGGACAGAGCGTGAGGAGATAGCTGCACCTGTGGAAACTCCTCCACCAGAACGGGGAGTAGATCATTCTCCTTCACTCTCACTAGACAAAACACACACAGACACAAACAATTTTATTAATTAAAAAGTTATTAAAAAGGGGTTATTAATACAATTATTATTTAATTATTTTTAAACACGATTAAGAATCTTATTTTATCTAAATTGCACAATGATGATTCATCGACATTATAGACATTACAGTTTTATCGTCTGTTAATGCTGATCTTCTGTAAAGCTGCTTTGAAACGATGTGTGTTGTGAAAGGCGCTATACAAATAAAATTGACTTGACAAACAGAAAGATGCTTAAACACAGGGATCACTCTGGGCTGACCTTGACTAAAGGTAAAACATGAGAGAAGCAATTTGAAATTAAATTGTTAATTAAATTAGATAAAATACTGATAGGCGCATGGAAGGACATTAGTGGATGCTCCTCTACAGTGTTATGTGTGTGTTATCTTACTGGCTCCTGTCTTGCAGGGTAGAGTGTGTCTTCCAGCTATCTGTTGAAGTTTGGGCTGGGAGGATCGAGAACAAGATGATTTGGAGCTGGAACTGGGAACAGAAGGATCTTTTCTACACAAAGCATGATGGTATTCATGCTCCTAAACAAACACATAAAACACCATTAATTAACTATCTTGTATCTCTAGAAGAAAATAACAGTGCTAGCAAGGCAGCCAAAGCATAGTGTTATAGTTGTAGATAAGCTTAGGTTTTTGTTACAGAGTAAATAAAATGCTGAATCAGAGCCATTTTGCTGTTGTTGTGACTCATTTTCTGTTGACCGAGTATGAGAATAAACACCACGTTACACCGAATCTATGCAGTATAGATGTGACTATATTGTTAAATAGACTGAATTCAGCATGCTAATATTCATTGCTGTTGGTTAGATTTTGAATTGCAAACAATGTAGCTCAATGGCAGATTTTCAAATTTAAATCCTAATTAAATCCTAATGTATAACATTTACAAACATCAAAAACAGACAGCACACCAATGGCTGATATTACAACAAAACAATGTTTTAATGGAGTCTGTGAGTTAAGCTATCAATCTGATAAATCTGAATAGCAGAAAATTTGAATAATAAAGAAAAGAGGAGTTATAAAATAGTTTAGTTTTGGGAGAAATGTATTGACATAATTACACAGCAGATACAACTCACCTTTAACCTTCATAACTTAGAAAACACTCAGTAACATACATACCTTATTAATGCTGGATTTTTGAACACAGAGTTTATCAGTGGTCAGATCTGCTCTCTCCTGCTCTACTAATAGCTTTGGTTCATCTTCATAGGCTGAAGCCACCAACTATACACACAAACAATCAATCACAGTTCAGCCTGATTAATAAGAATGAGAATAAGAATGATTAAAAGTGCCTCAAGAGTTTTTTTGGGATGGTATGGGATGTACCTGGCTGTGATTAGTCTTGCATGAGTCTATGATCAGAGTGTTCTCTCTCTGTAAGGAGTGGTGTGCAGGTGGAGGGGAGGGGGAGCGTGTGCCTGGATATCTGCTAGAGTGAGATGTACCTGGACAAAGACACATTGTTTAACAGTCTGGGAGCACATGCGTCACATAATGGCTGTGATGTAGGAGGACATGATCTACCTGTGGGTTTGGGGGTGCGTCTGCACTCCATGATGCTGTCGCTATGATAAGACTGTTTATCTTCCTCTCTAGGCTCTGATGTCTCTCCGATCTCACCAAGAACATGCTTCAACATCTGCACCTCAAACCACAATAATTAATACATTCATAGTAAACTATTATACTTTAGCAATAGTACTCTACCTCATGTAACTTCAAACCCATATGACTTTCATTCTTCCATAGAACACAAAATGTTTCCATACAACCAATACAGACAGTGACCAGAGGCTGTTAATCTTCTAAAAAGGACCAAAATGTACCACTAAATATTTGTTTGTCCTTTTGCTATTGTTTGGACAGTCCCTGTTGCTATTCACTTTTGTTTTATGGAAATGAGCAGGTTGGATATTCTGCTAAACATCTTGTAGGGGAACACAGCTGTACCCAATAAAAAGACCAGTATGTACAATGATGATCAGGAGTCAAAGTTGAGGTTTCAAACAACAGAAAGAGTTTACTGAAGACAAAGTTCTCCATATTTCCATTGGCAAAAGACAAATAGAAATTGAGTTGAGACTCTAAACTCGAACTAACTTATATAACAGAAACAACCATAATTTTAGGCATATGCAAATAAAATTGACATAATCTCTTCCAAGTACAGAGTTCAGATGGAGAACAATACAGATAGTTCTAGACACGTACAAACATGCTGTTCTGTTCAACTACGTGAATGCAATCATTCAAAGATTATATTTTTACAACACAAGTCGATTAGCAGAAACATATGTTAGTCTCAGAGGTGAGTCTCCTTTTAGATACTGACTCGCACATGACTCTCAAAACTCCAAACAATTACTGCAATGACATCATTAGACCGAACACAACATAGGCTATCTTTCCCTCAAGGCTGAGACAGGCCTGACTGGGATACAGGCCTTATCCAGCTGGAACAAACATGACAATAGAACAATACATACAAACGCAGAAATATACTTTTATTGATGAATGCTAAGAATGTATTTGTGTCAGTAATTAATAACCTAAAATGTACATGTAAATCTGCTCTCTGGGAGCTAGGCTAAATGAGCAAACACTGTTACTGCATTCCTGACATAGGTCAGACCCTCAGTCACACCTCAGAGATCAAATACACAAATGCCCTGTAACATTCATGATTATAACATAACCTGAATAAATACACATGAAAAAAAAAATTGATTACCTTTTGATAAAAAAAAAATGCTAGTGAATGTATTCAACTCATCAATAGGCTGAAGAGACAGGCATAAACCTGCCCCTTCAATCTCTTTTTGTGTTCAACAGAAAAGGCATACAGGTTTCAAATGACATAAAGGTGAGTAAATCAAGACAGAACTTCATTTTGGTGTACACTGCCTTCAAAATGGAAAAACAGAATCAATAGACATCTACAAGAAACATACACAAGGAGTTACAGACCAGATCAAGTTCTTCCAGGCGGCGAGACAGTTTCTCTGACATGTCATGTAGTTCTTGTTCTGCCTCCTTATTCCTCTGGCTACACATGGACAAAGACTTATCTCTATCGCTCTTTAGCCTGTGGGAAAGACAGAAGTTAATATCAACTCTCCAATAACATCCTACATGTTTGAAATTATTGTTGGAAATCACTGGGGTGGACTTGTGGCCATCTTTAGGTTGGCTAAAACTAATGCTAATAAAATAATAAAAAGAAGGCAGAAAAGTCTGTATTTGTTAAACATAACTCTTACTGAAGCTGCACATATGGACGCTTTCTACGGCAAGCCCACAAAGGAATAAATACACAACATATCACACAAATTCAAAAGGTAAAGACACTCCATTAATTGCATTCTAATTCAATCCACTACATTTGTCCAATGTTCCTGTTCTTCCCCAACAATCTAATTGTTCTACTGGATTTATTTTCTTACCCAGCACATTGTCTCATGTCTCTATGGACTGTACACAGTCCTGGTGATTTATTAGCTTGCTCTCTCTCTCTCTTCTCATTTTCCTCCTCTCTGTGCCCATTCTGTCCCTCTGACTCATTCTCATGCAGCTCGTCTCTGAGTGACTGAAGCAGCACATCTGGCTGGGTGCAGATCAGATCCAGCCTCAGATCTGTGATGCCCATCTGACTCCAGGAGAGATAAGACAGCATGAACACTCCAAGCACTTTGAAGTAGGGATGTACAAAAGATTTTGGCATAAAATGGCATAAAATATTATTTTCGTTTTTTGGCCAAAAGAGAACAAAATGATTTAAAATTCCAGTAACAGAAACACTGACATGGAGAATAGCATTGTTTCTGTGAAAATGTTTTTAAAATTACATTTAATCTAAGCAGGAGGTCATGCTTTCAGTCGAGACTGCTTGAGATATGTGCATCTCTATCCCAAAGAAATCTACATGAACGAGGGCACAAAACAACTCACTGGAGTTTATCGAAGCATGCTGTGAAAAAATTTAAATACGATAACAAATTCAGTTAGTATTTGTCTTTTCTAGTTACACATCAAAGTTCACATACCCAGAAGTGGTGAAGCATTTGCTCTCTTGATTATAAGCACATAAATTGTGTGACTGTTGTTACTGTCAAGCTCCAAAATGACATAAAATAACCATAAAAGCACCATTCAAGAAGACCATACCTCATGCATTATATTCAAAGTCTCTTTAAGTCTTGTGAATCGCAAAAGGCTGTGTTTAATAAGTAAATATAAAGTCTGCATTCGTAGCTCTCTTCAGTGAATGAGCGCTGCTCTGTTGAGACACACTCATAGCACGCATGGGGCTTGTGATGCACTGCTGTTATAAGAGCGCCCCACAATATGCGAGCGCTCCACACAAACTCCATCTCATATGTAGATGCTCCATTGTTCACTTTGTTTATAATGCACTGCTGTTATAAGAGCGCTGCACAATATGTGAGCCTTCCACACAAACTCCATCTCATATATATAGATGCTCCATTGTTCACTTTGCTTATAACATGTATTGAGAATTGCACCGGAGAAGCATTTTACTAGATTTTGAAAGAGAAGAATATTAAAACCACTGTGAACTAGCCTAAACACAAACACTCAAGTCTTCCTAGAGTGCTCTGCCAAAATGGTCAAGAAGGTTTTTATCATTGTATATTATAATTATTATTAACAACATTATAAAATTACAAATACAAACAACATTTAAGTTGGTTGAGTTCCAAAAAAATAACTGAAAATCAGAATCTATAAGAGGCCATTCAAGACATAATCAAAATTTACTCCCTCACACACAATCATATTCTCGCTCACACATCATATTCTTGCACACGCACTATCAAACTCCTTACACATTCTATCAATCCCTCTCTCTCACACACACTATCAAACCACTTACACATTGTCAAAGCCTCTCACACACAGTAATTGTCTCTCAAACATGCACCATCAAACCTCTCTCATGCATATTACCAAACTGTTTTGTTTTGTTTGATGGCTTGTGTTAGAGAGTTTGATACCGAGTGTGAGGCTTTAGGTGTGTGTGTGTGTGTGTGTGTGAGAGAGAGACTGATGTTCAAAGTTTCTGATCGGCTGAGTATTTTGTGCCATTTTCCTTCCTTACTGTGTGTGCCCCTCCCTGCACAGATGTAGCCCACAAGGAAGTGTTCCACGAATCACCCATTTTCAGTTTCTGGTCTCCATTGTTTTAACCCTTATCGAATATATTCTTAGCAGGTAATGTGATGTTTTACACTATTACGTTTGCAAAAAACCTGGCTTTACATTGTCGATACTTCGCAGAGTCAAGACGACCATTTTTTATGGTCCACATTTTCCACGCACAACTCACCACGCACTCCACCGAGAACCACATTACAGTGACCACGAGAAGGTTAACCAAATGTTACTCTACCCACCCTAGTAACCAGGCCAATTGGTTGCTCGGGAAGCCTGACTGGAGAACTCTGCATGCCCTGGATTCGAATTTGCAACTCCACGTGTGGTAGTCAGCGTCTTTACTTGCTGAGCTACCCAGGCCCCAGTGAGATGACCAATTTTTATCAATAGTGCCTCACATGAGTGTGTAGATGTCATGAAGCGATATTCCGAGGTTATTTACATTGATATAAGTAACTCATTTAAGTTATGACAGCCAACAACAGCACAAGTTGAGCCTGAAATAAATGTTTATTCCAAATAAAATTTAAAATGGTTGTTGATCTCCATCTGGAACGCTCTTTTTGGTTAGTTTAAGTCTCGAGACCAGAAACAGAAAACAGGCAATTAGAAACATCATGGTGCTGCCCAGTTGTTCCTCAGGAAAACTGTAACAACATCTGTGTCTCAATAATAGGAGAAAGTATAGCAGTCAACTTGTTGGCTCTTGTCTCCTCGCCAGTGTACTGCCATAGTTTGTCTATGGGACCGCTGCATTATGCTATTTCATGCCAAGCTTGTAGACTCCCATTACTAGAATGGTTCTATGGAGTCAACAAGAGGCCCCACCCACTCATGTGGGGAAAGTAGCCCTGTTACCACAGTTAGTCAGTTATTCCTATGGAGGAAAATGGTGTAAATGACGAAAAACATGATGAAACACGGTTTTCTATATTTATTTAAAGAGGCCCTATTATGCTTTTTGAAATTTTACCTTTCCTTTAGTGTGTAATATAGCTGTTTGTGCATGTAAAATGTCAGAAAAGTTACAAAGTACAAAGTCCATGTAAAAGGGAGTTATTCTCTCTCACAAACACCACTGCTCAAGAATTACAAGAAACCGCTGGATTGTAGTCAAGCCATTTCTTTCGTAAAGCATGTCACTATAAAACACATTTGCATAACGCCCACATACAGGCTACTTTGACCCTCCCTCAAACAAACGTAGCTATAGCTGAGACCAGGATGAGTTGGGTTAGTGTTGTCGCCATATCAAGAAGACGCTGTTTTTTTTCACTGCGAAAGCAAAACCTCTTTGTTAAGACTTCCAAACGCAGACGAATTGAAGAAGCAGTGGTAAAAATTTATTTTTACCATTATTCCTCAGCAGTACAACCTCAACCAATGCCGGATTTTCAAAATGGTTACTCCTGAAATATGGTGCATTTCCCACTTTGTTGGGATAATCTGATGCGTCAGGATCGCAACCTGTAAGTATGCTTGATTACAGGTGGATTTATCTGCTACTGAGAGTTCAAATGCAGAGTTTTGTGTTGTAGCTATGGTGTACACCCAGTGTACAGCTGTAGGCTTCTGCTAACCTGCTAGCTAATGTTATTGTTTTGAAATAGTTTTGCTGATCAGCTTCGACCCTACTTTTACCTTCATTTGTGTAGAATTATGCAGATTGTTTGTCGTTCTTACTACCATGAATAGTGATGAAGTGTGGAGATGGATTTATTTTTACAAACGGTCATTTTACGTATCCAATCCATGGTAGTGCTCGGCTAATTTGCCATGTAATGTTATGGTTTTGGTAAGGGTCTATTATTCAGCTGTTGGCCGGCTTTTACCTAAAACTGTGTAACAAAAGATCTAAAGAGTCTATGTAAGTGGTAAAGTGTGGAGGTTTACTTATGATTACAAGCAGTAATGTTACAGCTGCTATCCACAGTATTCCACGGCTAATTTGCTCACTAACTCTCTGATACAACCTGGTAATCTCCAACAGGGAGTAATCCTCTGTTCTCCATGCATAGCTCGGGTGGAAAAAGTTCGGTTACACCCATTCCAGCAAAAGATGACTAATTTAGATGGACTACATGTCTTTAACTTGAAGCTTTGTTAGGTTCACAATAATCAACAGTGTACTACAAAATTAAATCTTACCACTGTGAAAGGTCCTGCTCAAGTTGTGCTTACGAAGGTGGTTTGGGTCGATTAGCTTGTTCATCCAAACTTTCATTATCGGACTCAGGCTAGAACTGGTACGGCAAAAACTGATGCCACTGTTACCGTAGTTACAATAGTGTTTACAGCTGTTAAGGACACCTGAAACTCAGTTACGGTAAGGGGTGTAAAATTTCCGACATGCGGTTGACCAATCACAACAGACTGAGCCAACTGACCAATAAGAGCAGAGTGGGCTTTTCGCAGTGGCGGCTGTGGTCTTTCAAAGAGGGGAAGCTCATTTTCGGCCTACATTATAAACTTATTTAAAAGTAAATTCTGCCCTACGTTCCTTTTCGAGAAAATGCACTGTGACTCTGTCGTACCAACTAGGCGTCTTTTCCAGTGACTTGACCAGTGTCTTCTCAATGGCCAGCAGAGCTAGGCTGCTTAAACGACCTTGGCCCATTGTGTTACGGGTGTAGGACTTGAGACGCTTTAAACAGGAGAAGCTCCTTTCTACACCTGCAGATGTAGCTCCAATTGTTGCCACTAATGAGAACAGTTTGTAAAGCTGAGGCATTGCACTGTCCAACTCCATGTCTTTGAGGAACACCAAGTAATCACACAGCTTTCCCTGTTACCCTGCAAAACCTGATCTGAATACAGGACTTGAAGTTCAGACCTCAGTCTCCCTGAATCAAAGTGATGGCCATAACTTTTCAGGACACTTTGGAAGGCCTCCTCTGGAAATTCTTGTCTCATGTCATCAAATTTCCCTGGATTGACTAATTCTAAGAAGAGCATACTTTCCAAATTTGAAAAACGTTGAGGAATCTGCTCCAAGATGTTATCAAGGATGGCCATGTAGAGATTTCTGTAGTGCTCTTGGGGATCCTGCAATTGGGTCAGACGGCTTTCTCATGGACTCATCTCGTGGGTCTGATGTGAGATCTGCTGTTTTGGCATAAACAGCTTGGAAAGCCCCCTCTGACCTTTTCTCTTTGACAAATGCAAGAAGAGATTCAATTCTTTTCTTGCAGTAAAAAACATCCATCGCCCTCTGCTGGACAACATCAAAGACCACATCAGTCTCAGTGAAGATTTGTTCATATGTGTACAACATGAACACAAACTCAAAATCCTCCAGTTTCCTCAGAAAGCCTTTGGCACAATCCAGTGTATCATCATCAGTTGTCGTGTCTGCAATGATGTTTTCAAATGTCTGCAGGAGCCCATCATAATTGTTTGCCACAGTGCTCACTATCCGTGATGTGAAATTCCATCAAGTAGGAGCGTTTCTGGGCAACCTTGAACAGCCTGCAGACTCCAGAAAAGACGTCCTCTTTGTGGATTTTGAAAAAAATGTGCCAAACCCAGAGAGTGATGCACAAAAAATTCTGCACTCAGGCAAGCATTTAGCCCCCTGTGACAGCACCAGATTCAGTCTGTGTGCATAGCAATGCACAAACATTGCACTTGGGGCTATTGCTTTCAGACCATTGAGTGCTGAAGCCATGACAGCAGCCCCATCATAGGTCTGTGCCACAAGCTTATCCTTAAAATTGTAGGCCTGCATGTTCTCATTTAAAACATCAAAAACGGACTGAGCATCTCGCCCTCCAGAAACATCAAAAAATCCAATAAAGCGCTCCTGAATTTTACCTGCACTATCCACATAGCGAACAATGACAGAGAGGCCCTGTTTTGTTTGACTGTTTCATTATGTTTAGTCACTTGAATGCGAGCACCTTCATTGATTGCATGCTCAACCCTGATCCTGCCCATGCAACTTAATCTTGCACATGCACTCACATGTTCATTGCTCTTTTCATGTCTTTTATATGCCCTGTCAAAGTTAGACAGATCTCCAAACCCCACTTTTGACCAAACAACACATCCGTGAGATGGTTTCATCAAGAGGCATGGCCAGCAGTACATTTTATTTGTCACAGCACTTCCAGTCAGCCAGCTAACTTTGTCATACCAGGAGAACTGAAAAGACCTGTTATTTTTCCCTATTTTTTGCACTAAATCAATCTTAGGTGTTGATCTGCCCTGCTGTTTAATTCAAATTTTTTCCTCGTAAGGAAGACTTTCAAATGGCTTCGCCAAAATCAGGTCGACAATATTAGCACCGTCTGCCATCGTGCGCAGTTTCACCCGTACGACGCTAGCCTAGCCTACTGTATGAATGAATGAACGAACGAACGAACGAACGCTCTAAAACAAAATATATTAAACTTGGTAAAACTGAAACAAGGAATGTGGTGTATAATTGTGTGAAATGTATTATGCAAATTGACTAGCAATTTCAGCCAAACAAATATAAAGAAATAGGTTGCAGCAGTTTGTCTTTCGACTACACTTGAGAAATCCACGATGGGACTGAGCGCGAAATAGCTTCAGATTCGCTGTCAATCAAAAGGAGATGCAGTCTTTCGACAGATCCTCCAATCATCACGCTGAAGCCCGAGTCCAGGCCAGCCCACTCCTCATTCACCCCCAGAGACGCTGAGCGTCCGTGGGTGGGACATAATCGCAGCATTTATCCAATGACCGTCTATTTTCGGAGCACTGAAAAAACTGTTCAGAGCAGCCCCATTGAAGTCAATGGACGCTCGGCTTCAACAGGGAAATGCACTGACGCTACGGGAATGTATGAGAAGTAAATCGAGTCAGCCGACCTGCTATATGTAATGTAGCTGATTCTGAACGAACTCGTCTTCGAGATGAACGTGTTCTAACGCATTTTTAGTCAATAAATTGTTTACACAATAGTACATATTTGACCATTATTTTTTTGACATTATAGGGGAAGCTGAGCTTCCCTTGCAGTCTTAAAGAAATCCCCACTGGCTTTTCGGAAAGCGGGGCTTTAAAGAGAAAGGAGCTAAATCAGAGCATTTCAGCCAGAGGATGAAAATATGTTTAGCAGAAATGTACAGTATGTGAAAAATGATGTGTTTTTTGAACAATAAAACATGTAAACCTATTCTAGTAGACCCCCAAAATAAAATCATGAACCTGTAAATTAGCATAATATGGACTTTTTATCTTCAAACAAAAGGCAAAAAACATGGAACTGAATTTGCATTGCCATTGCCTGCCAACTAGGCCTCTAGCGATTATTAAATAATCATCTGATGCGGATATTTGCTCTAACCACACTTATTTGAGATAACCGCGATTATTGTGCATTCTAAATTCCAATCACACTTGATCACATTAATCTCGACGGGGTCTAAGGTTAATGTAGCATGCTAGATGTGCCCAAATCTAAAAGTGCCAGTGATTGGCTGTGTTTAGGCATCAAGAAAAAACACTAGTTTGTGCCGGTTACACCCAGAGACGCAGCACACATGTGAGGCTGTAGTGTGTATGCGTCTCAACACCCATAGATGTAAAAGATGTGGAAAAGAACAAAAGATTGGATACATTTCACCAGTCTCGATGCCAACAGCACGCAATGCAATATTTGTGAGATAATTGCTGCCAATACCGGCAACATGACAAATCTGATGAAGCACTTTAAAGAGCACGGAATAAACTTAGGAGCAGAAAGTTGCTCCATCGTCGACTACAAGAAGACCGAGTAGGTGCGTTCATCCTCTCAGCGTCCTCCTGCCACAGAGCTTCCTTGAACATGCCCACCACGAGTCCTCCTCAAACTACTGATGAATTCAGCGGTGCCATGTCTGGGACTCCGACAGGTAGGTTAAAGTTTAGCAAACAAACAAAATCGGCCAACTTGTAGTGGTACATGCTTGTGTACTTGTTAAATTAACGTTTCTGTGCGCTGTGACCTAGTCCTATAAACTGGGACCTACGTAACTTTAGATATTGTTTGGATGTATGGCTATAAATAGCTAGCTAAATCGATGCTAAAAATGCTTTAAGGTTGACAGTAACTGATCAAGTTTAACTCACATTAAACTAGTTGTGTTAAACCGTACTTAGGGTTGGCTGAATTAACAGTTTAGTTGTTTTTTTTTTCTTCTTCACATTAATGTTATACTATTTGAACGTTATTAAAACTATTTGCACACATTTTTTGTGTTGGTTACATTTTGTTCCTTTGTGCTTTTTTGTTCCTTTGTTGGAGCTGCAGTGGCTCAGGAGAGTCGTCTTTGAGTCTGTAAAAAATTCAACAAACTGAAAAAATAAAACCAAAGTTTTTTTGAGGTAATGTTTGTAATCTTGTTAAAATGGATTTCATAAAATTTGTATCGGAAAAAGTATCATTTAGGAACCGGTATCGAAGTCAAGATATTGGTATATAATTTTTTTTAACAATACCCAGCCCTTATACCTGTAAAAATGAGTCAACAGGTATTTGTGTACTTTTTATGTTGCGGTTATGCAAAACTTTGCCACATGGTACAGAAGCTTCTCACAATAAGTTGCTGGAATTTTGGTCCGATTGAGGTCAGGGCTTTGTGATGGCCACTCCAATATCTTGATTTTGTTGTACTTGAGCCATTTTGCCACAACTTCAGAGGTATGCTTGGGGTCATTGTCAATTTGGAAGACCCATTTGCGGCGAGTTTATCTTCCTGGCTAATGTCTTGATATGTTTTTTCAATATAGCCACATAATTTTCCTTTCTCGTGATGCCATCTATTTTGTGAAGTGCACCAGTCCCTCCAGCAGCAAAACATGATGCTGCCAACCCCATGCTTCACGGTTGGGATGGTGTTCTTCAGCTTGCAAGCCAATGGTCATTATGGCCAAACAGTTACATATTTGTTTCATCAGACCACAGGACATTTCACCAAAAAGTACGATCTTTGTCTCCACATGCACTTGCAAACTGTAGTCTTGCTTTTTTATGGCAGTTTTGAGCAGTGGCTTCTCTCTTGCTGAGCAGCCTTTCAGGTCATGTCGATATAGGGGTCTGGATATAAATTCTTGTCTACCCGTTTCCTCAAGCATCTTCACAAGGTCCTTTGCTGTGGCTCTGGGATTGATTTGCACTTTTCGCACCAAACTACGTTCATCTCTATGAGACAGAATGCGTCTCCTTCCTGAGTGGTATGATGGCTGCGTGGTCCCATGGTGTTTATACTTGTGTACTATTGTTTGTACAGATGAACATTGTACCTTCAGGTGTTTGGAAATTGCTCCCAAGGATGAACCAGACTTGTGGAGGTCCACAATTTTTTTTTCTGAGGTCTTGGCTAATTTCTTTTGATTTTCCCCTGATGTCAAGCAAAGAGGTACTGTTTGAAGGTAGGCCTTAAAATATATCCATAGGTACATCTGCAATTCAGTACACCTCCTACCAGAAGCTATTTGGTAAATTGTCTAAAGGCTTAACATAATTTACTGGAATTTTCCAAGCTCCTTAAAAGGCACACTTAACTTAGTGTATGTAAATTCTGACAAACTGGAATTGTGATAGAGACAATTAAAAATGAAACAATCTGTCTATAAACAATTGATGGAACAATTACTGGTGTCATGCACAAAGTTTCAAAGCAAAACTATATTTTGCTAATATTAAATCTGTGGAGTGGTTACAAAATGAGTTTTAATGATTTCAATCAAAGTGTATGTAAACTTCTTAAAAGGAACTGTTTTGCCTATGTCCTAAAAGTAATAATAAAATTATTCAAACGTACCTTTTCATGATTCAGGCAAGTTTTGTGGGACTATTGAATTGTGAATTTAGTACTGTAAATTGAACCAAATCCTTGTTTTCATTTTCAATAAATACAGGAAATAAAACTTTTTTCCAATTAATCGAAGAAATAAGAGAGGATAAATCGTTTATCAAAATCATTATTAGCACTAAAATCATACCTTTCCAAATGTTGGCTATGGATGCAGTTCACTTGAAACACATCAAAGAATAAAGCAATTAGCAATCCATATGTATCATCATGGTTAAAACAGCTGTGGATATTTGATTCTCCCATATTTAGCCTATCCATATGATTTGACAAGAAGTGCCCGTAACGGTTACATACCTAATGCTTTATTATTTATTTATAGCAAAGAAAAGAAAGGAGACCCTTCATCAACATGCTCAGAACGCCAAGGCCAGTTATGGTCTGATTAAACTGGTGTACACATGTATGTTGGATGAAGTTAAGCTACAGTAATGCAGTCAAATAGTACTGGTAACATAACCGGTGTCTTTTAAAGCAGTCTTCATGTTGTTAACGTGTTACATTCATTTGGAGTGCACAAACATGTGCAGCTGATCAAATTGGGGGGTAGCATCAACCAAGCAGTGACATTTTTCTTTGAATTTTTCAGCCTTTGGTGGATTGACAACAATCTAACTATAGCATTTGGTAATATTTTTATGCAAAACCTTGATTCCTCGATTCTTGAAAAAAAAGAGAAAAAGAATCTTGTAAAAATATGTTTTTGCCCAGCCCTACATGATATAATTTATTCTTCTCCAATAAAATCAATATCGTTTCATAGCCCAGCCCTCTTCTCTATTATTTTTTTGTTTTGTTTTGTGTTTTTAGCTTTACTCCATTGCAAATCATCATACCATCCTCCTAATAATAGTTCTGCATGAAATCTAGTACTGTATAAAGAGTTTTAACCTCTTGCTGTGGATTTTCTGGGTGCTGTATGGCCTGGTCTCTGGGTGGCATGGCCATGTCGGAGGAGGGTGTGGGTCTCTGGTAGGGAGGTTGGAGAGCAATGGCGGGCCGAAGAGGTTCCCTCAGGAGGATGGCATGGGTGTTCGCTACATCTGTCTCTAGGGTTTCCACTACAGGAAGATCAGCAGCCAACACTAAGGAAGTAGAGGTTTTATAGTGTTAGCAGGTTCTTTTACTCTAATATAAATGAATAAAAAATAAAAAAATGGACGTTAGGTTGTTAATGGTGGTTCACATCATTCTTCCATTACAAAAAGGGACATAACAGGGCTACAGACTGCAAATTTCTTTCCTAAATTTTGTAGGAGGTACTACAGAGTTGGCTGACTCACTCTAATGTGCTGTCGTTTAAAGGCAAACACTCCAAAATGGAAATAAACAGCGTTATGCCCTATCCGTATCAATAGTCAGTGTATTTGAGAAAACCAAGATTATTGTGCACTTCAAATTCCAATCACAATGTATTGCCCAAATAAGATAATTTTAAGCGAATATAAAAATGTCATTAACAATGCATATGTGTCATTCAGGATGCCAGCCAGAGCAGCTCCTGTCAGGAAGAGTGCCTGAAGCGCACATCAAGTGCTCTGATGTGGGGGGTGGCATCTTACCCCAAGGGTCTAACTTGACCTTGTCACTTCAAAATAAATCTTCCCCTACTCTATTTCTGTGAAGTTATAAAATGATGAAACTAAATATCAACGGTTTTGCTGCATTATAATCTTAATAAGCGCTTGTGGGTTGTGTGGTGGTGTTGTAGTGGTCTAAACCACATAACTGGTACACTGGTAATCAGAAGGTTGCTGGTTCGATCCCCACAGCCACCACCATTGTGTCCTTGAGCAAGGGACTTCACTCCAGGTTGCTCCGGGGGGATTGTCCCTGTAATAAGGGCTCTGTAAGTCGCTTTGGATAAAAGCGTCTGCCAAATGCATAAATGTAAATGTAATGTAATATAATTAAATATAATATTACCCAAATATAATTTCATTTTTTTTTTTTATAAAACAATCTAATATAAAATATTTGAGTTCCAAAAACAACAGTGTAAATGTAAAATTAACCAAAACTAAAGTTGTCAAAAAAGATTTTGATATTTAAAAGATTATTTTTCAAGACATTCATTACATTTTAAAGCTTTAACAGGAAAACGTATATCCCTCTTTTATTATTTGATTTATATATTTGAAATTATATATGCAAAATTATTTCTTAAGGTGTATGAAGCACACAAGCACCTTAATAAATAACTATTCATAGTGAAAGCCCTAAGAGACAATTCATCTCCATAATCTAAATTATAATTTTTTTAAAATTCTGCCAAGTAATTCTTATTTATATAGTGCTTTTAACGAGTCGTTTCAAAACAGCTTTACAGAAAATCATGTTTTAGCAGAAAATTAAACCTTAATATCTATAGTCATCATTGTGTAGTTTGATTAAATATGACTGTAAATTGAGTGTAAAAATAAATGAAATATTAATTGTATTTAGAACCCCAATGATAAACCCAAATGTGACTGTGGCAAGGAACACAAAACTCCACAAGATTTTGGTTAATGGAGAAGAATTAGCTTGGGAGAAACCAGGCTCACTGTTGTGGCCAGTTTCCCTCTGGCTAAACAGCATGAATATAATGCCAATATTAGTTATTTGTGTGCAGTGCAAGTCATGGTTTGAAATTGAGATTTTTGTATGAACTGTAAGATTAATGACTAATGTCTTTGAAGTCCATCCTGGATTAGCTACAGAAGTTCACATACAGTAAGTATCCCTTTTGTTAGCAATTAATTGATAGTCTATGTATTCCATTTCAAGAGTGTTGTCCATCAACAGACAAAGGTGATGCAGGCAGAGATTGATGAGGTGCATCGCAGTTCAACCGGCAGGATATTTTGGTGAGGTTCGGTGGGGTGCATCTTAAATCCAAAGTTCAGACAGTGGCATATGAAGTATCCGATGTATCCGATATATCTGATATGGTGTCTGACACAAAGCAGGAATGGAGCTATGAATCCCGAGGTTGAGACAGGGAAACAAATAGTAATATAGCCACAAGCGACTATTGTCGGGGGCCAAGCACATATGGCGAGATGACCAAAACAAACAAATTTGACAGAAAAGATCCCATGGACATCTATTTTGGTGTGACATTTCACCTGCTTTGCGCACAGTTGTAAAAATAGGATTTTCTGAAGTTATAGCGCCCCCTAGCTTCAAAAATTAACAAAACTTGGTATGTTACCTCAGTGTTCTCTTGTCCATGTGTACAAATTTTAAGTTTGAAAATTGCACACAAGATATAGGTTAATTAGTCATACCCCACAGCCAAAACATATTTGCTTATAACTTTGGAACGATTTGACGGATCAAAATTATTTTGATAACTTTTTGTCAAGAGGGTCTGTAGATGACATATAGAAATTTAGAGAGAGTTTAGTTAGAATCGGGAAAACGGCCTAGGAAGAATTATAAAAAAAAATTTTTTTCAAATAAATCGAAATTGTAAAATAAATAAATAAATAAAAAAAACATTCTTGCGGAAATGGAAATTCAAGTGGCACTGGTAGATTCAGAGAAATGTGTATTGTAGCCTGTATGGTTCCAGAGTTATGAGTAAAAATGCAAACTAATTATACCACCACTGTGTGGTCCATTGTCACAAAATTTGATATGCGGCTTCGAGTTGACACCTTACTAGCATATAGTAATTTTCATAACACTGGACCATTCCCAATACGAGTTATAATGTGCTAAAATTTGATTGGCTATTGTCAGCCATTTTTGTTGTGGTTTATGGGTGTGCATTTGAGCACCCGAGTAGTGAGGGGGATTTGAGACCATCCTGCCAATTTGGTGTCTCCATGACTTGCGGTCTCTGATGCCCAGACACTTTTAAGGCAGAAAAAGAAAAGAAATATAGCCACAAGCAGCAATTATTGGGGTCCAAGCAGGTTTGGGAACCATAACAGTCAAATATGAAAGAATAGATACTGTGCATGCTGTGAATAAACTGTGTTTGAGCCTTTGGTAACCAATGTGTAGACACAATTTGCAGTTCAAAACTTTGTAAGTTTGTAAGCACATTTTTTAGACAAATATGTGTACCTCTAACTTATAAAGCTATGTAGTTTTGTGAAATGTTGTGTTGAACCTCTAATGTGCAACATTTTTATAGAACTGAGACCACCACCAAATAACAATTTAATTTCTAAATTATCAGCTCAAATTGGTATACAGCTTTTGTGTTTATGTGAATTGCTAACTCAAATGAAACTGCTTACTGGTGTGCAAACAACACCAAATACATACTATGAGACATGAAACGTATGAAATTGCATAATATCAGAAGTTTTCATGCCAAATCCAAAATGGTAACTGGCCATAGGGCAAGCCATTGCAAATAGGGTTGCAGCGGTATACCGGTTTCAAGGTATGCCATGGTTTGAAAATGTATGGTTATCATACAATGTACATTTGCTTATCTATGGTATTGAGGCAAACAAAATACAACCGGACAGAGAATCTCACCTGTCCAAGTGATAGCCTATTTAGGACTGCCGAGGCAAATTTAATGATACTCTCGCAATCAGCAAAAGGCTTCTCATCTGCACTTTAGCACAAGTGTAACGGAACCAGCTTGTAATCATGATCTGTGCTTCTCTCTGGAGCGTGCATGCAACAACCGGCTTCCCTCGATATTGCGGCGCGCAGACCTCAAAACTGATGTGACCAATTTCAATTCTAGTGAGACTTTTCTAGTTTAAAGCGTTAAGGAGGAAGTCAAGTCAAAATCATCAAACAGTAGGCAGCCCTGACATGCCAAACAGCACTGAGGAGGAAAAGAGCAACACTGTGCTATGCAGAATTTATTATTTTTTTTCATTATACATCATCACCTTTACCAAATAGTTTTACATGAGTAAAAGTAACTGTTATATTTTGAAAATGTTTTAGTTTCATATGAAATAATCTAAAACATAGAATCTATTAGACCTAATTGTATATCAAGAGTGGCAGTTGTAGTTAAAGTTTCAAGATGTGTTTCAGCTAGTATTTATTTTTTCATAAATACTATAATATGTTATTATTATTACTATTAACCATGGTAATGAGGAGCCTGTGTAATATGTATGTTCTGTTTGAATTATGTTTGAAATCAGGAAATAAATGGGATAATATTGGGCTCATATATGTAAATATGCTCTTCAGTTTTTAAAAGGGGGAAGAGAAAACTTCCTGTAGATTTTGTTGTTGACAAAAACAACGTGTGTGTGTGTATATACACATGTATATATGTACACTCACCTAAAGGATTATTAGGAACACCTGTTCAATTTCTCATTAATGCAATTATCTAATAAACCAATCACATGGCAGTTGCTTCAATGCATTTAGGGGTGTGGTCCTGGTCAAGACAATCTCCTGAACTCCAAACAGAATGTCAGAATGGGAAAGAAAGGTGATTTAAGCAATTTTGAGTGTGGCATGGTTGTTGGTGCCAGATGGGCCGGTCTGAGTATTTCACAATCTGCTCAGTTTCTGGGATTTTCACGCACAACCATTTCTAGGGTTTACAAAGAATGGTGTGAAAAGGGAAAAACATCCAGTATGCGGCAGTCCTGTGGGCGAAAATGCCTTGTTGATGCTAGAGGTCAGAGGAGAATGGGCCGACTGATTCAAGCTGATAGAAGAGCAACTTTGCCTGAAATAACCACTCGTTACAACCGAGGTATGCAGCAAAGCATTTGTGAAGCCACAACACGCACAACCTTGAGGCGGATGGGCTACAACAGCAGAAGACCCCACCGGGTACCACTCGCCGAAGTAATTGGATATCGCAATATCCATATGCAAATGTCCTCGTAGAAATTGATGGGACCTGAAACAATGACACTGCATGCAAATTTGAAGTTAATCTGACCAAAGGTACCATAGTTACAGCCGTTTTCATGTTTTTCACTGTTATAGCGCCACCAATTGGCAAAACTATGCAGATTTAGTTGTGTGTTGTCAGATAGAGCCCATACATAAGTTAAATTTAGTAAAGATATCTCTCTCCCATTAGCATTAATGTAGAAGTAGCCACGCCTACTTCCTGTGTTTTCATACATCGTAGCTAACGTGAAAGTTCAAACTTTTTTTTGTTTTATTATTTATTAATTTAATTATTATTGATATTGAGACTAATCTTTTGGCATTGGTTTGGTACCAATTGGACGAACGGCCTAGGACTAGTTCGCAAAAGTAGGTTTTTAACATAATCTCAAATATTTAATGAACGGTTTGACAGACACTTATGGTTCTTGAGGCAAAGTGGTTCACAATGAGAGGAGCTATCATATGATATAAATTACTAGAATCGTTTGGCATTGGATTGGTCAAGCACTTTGAGCATGAACAACTAAATAATAATAAAAAAAATCTGAGCAACAACAATAGGATTTCTAGCACTTCATGATTGAGCCCCTAATAATAAAAAGAAAATCAGTACACCTACAATAGTGTTCCAGCAACTAAATTAGGTGTATGCTGGCTAAATAGATGTCTTTAGTCTAGACTTAATCTGAGTGAGTTTTAGGGAGATTATTCCATAGTTTAGGAGCCAAATAGGAAAATAATCTACCTTCTTTTGTGGATTTTGATATTCTAGGAACTATTAATATGCCAGAATTTTGTGATCGTAATGAACGTGATGGAATGTAATGTGACAGAAGGTCACTTAAGTACTGTGGAGTTAGACCATTCAAAGCTTTGTATGGAGTTAACAGAATTTTACAATGAATACAAAATTTAACATGTAGCCAATGCAACAACGATAAAATGAGGCTAAGATCCCATTTCTAGGTTCTAGTCAGCACGCTGGCAGCTGCATTTTGAACCAGTTTAAGTTTATTTATTGAACTTGCAGTACATCCTCCCAGTAATGCATTACAATAATCTAGTCTTGAGGTCATGAACGCATTAATAATTTTTTCGGCATCAGCAACACTGAGCATGTGTCGTCACTTAGCAGTATTTCTGAGGTGGAAGAATGCTGTTCTACAAACAATTTGATTTTCAAAGGACAAATTGGTATCAAACATAACACCCAAGTTCTTCGCTTTAGATGATGACGTAACAATACATCCATTGAGAGTCAAATTATAATTATAGAGGTTTTTGGTCCAATAATTAGTACCTCTGTTTTGTCAGAATTGAGTAGAAAGAAATGTCTGGCAATGCAATCTTTTATTTCATTGATACAATCTGCTAATTTGGAGAATTGTGAAATTTCCTTGGGTTTCAAAGAAATATAAATTTGGGTATCGTCGGCATAACAGTGGAAACTTATTCCACGATTCCTGATATCTCCCAGGCAAAGCATAATTAGTAAAGCAGAGGCCCTAAAACTGATCACTGTAGCACTCCATACTTAAATTTTGTTTTATTTGACAATTCCTCATTTACAGATACAAAGTGGTAGTGGTCTGTTAAATAGGACCATGCTAATGAGTCCACAATTGCCAACATAATTCTCCAGCCTATTCAAGAGAGTGTTGTGATCTATCATATCGAATGCAGCACTAAGATCTAAAAGCATTACAAGAGAAATGCAGCCATGATCAGATGATAAGAGCAAGTTATTCGTAACTCTGATAAATGCAGTCTCTGTACTGTGATGGGGCCTAAATCCTGACTGAAATTGTTCATATATACCATTTCTCTGTAGAAATGAACATAGTCGGGAGGACACTAGAAAATTTGAAATCTTCTATAACTAGCTAATTCTTCAGGAACATGACGTGGCTTCTTAAGTGGTTTGATAACTGCCATTTTAAAGTTTCTTGGGACATGTCCCAAGGATAGTGATGAGTTAATAATATTAAGCGGTTCTGAGATTACAGGGAATACCTCTTTTAAGAGCTTAGTTGGTATTGGATCTACAGAATAAAATAGGATTTATAGACAATTGGAGTTTTTGGGGTAGACCTTACCTGCTAAAGAGAGACGGATTCCATCCCTCCAGGGAAGGTACCGCTCTCCTCTAATAATTTGGCTCATAGTCTTAATAATGATAGTATTTGACTAACTGGGGCCCAGGTCAGGAAGCAAACAAACTGGTTAACCCGAACGTCTGCAAGATGCAATCACACAGGTCACAAACTACAACACAGAGACTATCACCTAGATATCATATAGAGACTGTGTCTGTTCCCTGAACTACCAAACACAAACCCCTCAATAATTAAATTAGTATTTTATAATTTATATTTTATAAGGTCAGACTTGAAAAAAATATTTAGAATTGAAGATAAACCTCATATAAAAAGGTAGGGCTATTAAACATTAGATCTCTTTCAACCAAAGGTAAATTTACCAATGTAAATTAAATTATTACAGATCATACATTGGATGCGCTCTGCTTGACTGAAACCTGGCTTAAACTGGATGAATATATTTATTTAAACTAATCTAATCCCCCACGTTATTGTTAAGCCTTGTCTGATGGGTCGAGGAGGAGGAGCTGCTACAATTTACAGTGAAGTTTTGGTGTTTCTCAGAGGACAGGATATGAATGTAAGTCTTTTAAGCTAATAATGCTTAATGTGACACCATCATATACAAATACAGTATATAGATCACCCGGGCCATATTCTAATTTCCTTGGTGAATTTGCTAATTTTCTATCAGATCTAGTGGTTACTGTAGATAGAGCTTTAATTGTTTGTGACTTCAACATTCACAGATATTGAAAATGACACATTGGGATTAGCATTTATAGATATTCTCACCTCTCTTGGAGTCAGAAAAATTGTGACAGGACCAACTCATCTCATCATAATCCTATGCTAGATTTAATTCTGTCATGTGGAGTTGATGTTGATACTATAGAAATTATGCCATAGAGCAATGACATCTCATAACATTACTTCGTCTACCTTGTGTTATTACAGAAAATATAAATACAGTCTTCTATAGCACTCTTGATAGTGTCGCACCCCTTCGATGAAAGAAAATTAAAGAAAAAAAGCCCTGCACCAATGATCACACTCACGCTCTCAAGAGAGCAGCTCGGAAAATGGAGCGCAAGTGGAAGAATACAAAATTAGAGGTATTTTGCGGCGTTTTAGATGGATAGTGTCTGTTGCTACGTATTTTAGCAAACTCAGAAAATAACCACAACAATTCTAGGTATTTATTCAGTACTGTAGATAATTTGGTTAGGAATAAAGCCTCAACAGGACCAGATATTCTGTCGAAGCACAATAGTAATGACTTCATAAATTATTTTACTGATAAAATAGAAATCCTCAGAAATAAAATTGGAATTATGCAGTCAACAGTCACAGCATCTCAGAAAACAGTGTCTCATAATTGTGAGAAAAATGAAATTATACATGCTGTTCTGCTCTGTGTGTTTTTTACTTTCTATGTATGTGTGCTCAGTTGACCCCAGATGCACGCCACACGCCTCAGGGTGTGCATGGTATAGTAGCAATATATTTAGCAATTGCTGACTGTTCCTCTTTGCTCTCTTCCTCTTTATGATGTTCCATATTCCGTGAATCATACTTATTTTTGTGAGTTGAACAGGTCATACTTATTTTCGTGAGGTGAACAGGGTCAGCCATAAGGCATTATGTCTGGGGCATCTGTATATGGTCTTGTTCCTGTATCACTCCGGTGTACCCAGTTTCTCCCCCTTGATCCTTGTTGTCACTTATCTATCGGCTGTTCTTTGTCTCTTTGTCTCATGAAGAATATAAATAACATGCTTGCTGTAATAAACATTGAGTAGAGTGAATATAGACACAGTGTGTGTTGTTGTTCTTTCTACTTCCTTCACAAAGTCTTCAGAGACTCAGACTCACGACTGCACCTCACTGGGCATGAACATAGAAAGACGGGACTGGGGAATTGGAGATCGCTACTAGATCTAATATATTCCTATCAAAAAATCTAAACTCAGACATCCAGCCATTCAGTGACACTAATCTAATATAAATCTCATCACCACGACAAGCAGGGAGGGGAACAGAGCATATTATAGTGTCTGACATAGTTTTTGAAAATTCACACACCTCTTTAACGATCTCTGACTGGCGAAGCCGGACATCATTAGTGCCAACATGAATAACAATTTTAGAAAATCTACGTTTAACATTAGCCAGCACTTGTAAATTTTATTTGACGTCGTACACTCTAGCACACAAAATGCAGTTAATAATAGTGGCTGGAGTTTCTACTTCCAGTTCCTTACAATAGAATCACCAATAACAAGGGCTTTTTCAACATGATTCTCAGTGGGTGCATCACTGAGTGGGGAGAATCTATTGGAAACCCTAACAGGAATGAGAGAGTGGCCTCTCTCTGCTGAGCGAGTATGCCGCCGAGACGTCACCCAAACACCCTGCTGCAGGGGCTCTACAGCCGGAACCAAAGTGTGCGTGTTGCTCTCTGTACTACTCACATCCAAAACAGTATCTACCGGCTTCTCTCTCTCAATGAACTCCACTACCATTTGGATGCATGTCTGTAACTCATTAACCTTGTCCATCAGCCTGACTAATTCCTTACATTTATCACATGCAAATCCCTCACTACTGACAAAAAAAGACACAGTAAACATGTGGCATGTAATGCAGGAAGAAATAACATGAGCGAATGCCTTACAGCAAGTGTTTGTTGTTGTGGATTGTTCTTTAGCGGCAAGGGTTTGAGATCAATGTGGTTCAATGTCATTTCTGATCAGCAGAAGTTTGAGATTGATGCAATAATAAGTGTAAAACAAATAGAAAACGAATGCACACAGTTGAGATGCGAGATGTATGAAAATAAAAAAGAGAGATAATGGGTGCGCAAGGTAAAATACACAGATGAAACAATGCAAAATCAGAAAAAAACGAAGCATGCAGTAAAATGGTAAAGGATAAAATGCTGAACGTATAAGAAGAATAAGCAATGCTAAGCAGGCTAGCAAGCTACAAACAGAGACTTGTGCAGTGTGCCAGCAGCAACCGGAACAGGAAGTAAAGTTCAACCACAACCACCCACAATTAATCGTCAGCTAAATTTAATAATCGCGAAAGCCCTAGTGTCTGTGATTAAACTAGTTTAAAAATCATATTAAACGAGCCCACCATTCTGAACAGCATTTTCAAGGAAAATAGGAGAACTCTGTGTATCACAAAAGTGAGTACACCCCTCACATTTTTGTAAATATTTGATTATATCTTTTCATGTGAAAACACTGAAGAAATGACACTTGCAAAGTAGTGAGTGTACAGCTTGTATAAGTGTAAATTTACTGTCCCCTCAAAATAACTCAACACACAGCCATTAATGTCTAAAGCGCTGGCCACAAAAGTGAGTACACCCCTAAATGAAAATGTTCAAATTGGTCCCAATTAGCCATTTTCCCTCCCCAGTGTCATATGACTCGTTAGTGTTACAAGGTCTCAGGTGTGTATGGGGAGCAGGTGTGTTAAATTTGGTGTCATCGCTCTCACACTCCCTCATACAGGTCACTGGAAGTTCAACATGACACCTCATGGCAAAGAACTCTGAGGATCTGAAAAAAAGAATTGTTGGCTCTACATAAAGATGGCCTAAGCTATAAGAATATTGCCAAGACCCTGACACCGAGCTGCAGCACGGTGGCCAAGACCATACAGCGGTTTAATAGGACAGGTTCCACTCAGAACAGGCCTCGCCGTGGTCGACCAAAGAAGTTGAATGCACATGCTCAGCGTCATATCCAGAGGTTGTCTTTGGGAAATAGACGTATGAGTGCTACCAGCATTGTTGCAGAGGTTGGGGGGTGGGGTCAGCCTGTCAGTGCTCAGACCATGGTCTGCATGGCTGTCGTCCCAGAAGGAAGCCTCTTCTAAAGATGATGCACAAGAAAGCGCGCAAACAGTTTGCTGAAGACAAGCAGACTAAGGACATGGATTACTGGAACCATGTCCTGTGGTCTGATGAGACCAAGATAAACTTATTTGGTTCAGATGGTGTCAAGCGTGTGTTGCAGAAACTAGGTGAGTAGTACAAAGACAAGTGTGTCTTGCCTACAGTCCAGCATGGTGGTGGGAGTGTCATGGTCTGGGGCTGCATGAGTGCTTCCAGCACTGGGGAGCTACAGTTCATTGAGGGAACCATGAATGCCAACATGTACTGTGACATACTGAAGCAGAGCATGATCCCCTCCCTTCAGAGACTGGGCCGCAGGGCAGTATTCCAGCATGATAACGACCCCAAACACACCTCCAAGACGACCACTGCCTTGCTAAAGAAGATGAGGGTGAAGGACTGGCCAAGCATGTCTCCAGACCTAAACCTTATTGAGCATCTGTGGGACATCCTCAAAAGGAAGGTGGAGGAGCACAAGGTCTCTAACAACCACCAGCTCAGTGATGTCGTCATGGAGGAGTGGAGTGCCAGTGGCAACCCAAGAGGGTTAAAGCAGTGCTGGAAAATAATGGTGGCCACACAAAATATTGACCCTTTGGGCCCCATTTGGACATTTTCACTTAGGGGTGTACTCACTTATGTTGAGTTATTTTGAGGGGACAGCAAATTTACACTGTTATACAAGCTGTACACTCACTACTTTACATTGTAGCAAAGTGTAATTTCTTCAGTGTTGTCACATGAAAAGATATAATCAAATATTTTCAAAAATGTGAGAGGTGTACTCACTTTTGTGAGATACTGTACACAAGGCATTTTTAATCCACAAATCACGACCCCAACAAAAAGGTACGATGAATTTACTATAGTAACACAAACTGTATCAACTAGGGTATGGTTAGAAATGTAGTATATATACATTTTCAATATTTTGTATTTACAGTTTCTAAATGTGTTTAGGCTACTGTTTGTTTTATGGAACCATGGCTACTGTACACCTAACCATGGTAGTGAACTGATTTATACTTCTGCATTGAGGTAGCTATGGTGGTTACGGTATAGATTATGCCATAGCCTGATGTATACATATCCAAAAATAAATGCATCACGTTGACGCAGACCACAACAGCGGTCATTGGTCCGCTTTGTAACCAGAGACCGGCCTCGAGCACATTTTCTGAAAGAATCTGTCAAATCTGAACTAATGCTTTTTGACTGTAGTGAGCATTAGAAAGCTACAAAAAAAAAAAATGGTGTAAGCCTGGAGTGTCTTATTTGTCAGCGGATTAAATTATCTGGTCCCAGCTTTCTGAAGTGGAAAATGCATTGTTATACAACTACAGGGTTGATTTAGTGTAGTTTTTGTTTGCTGTTCCTCTGAGAAAAACACACCGCAGTATTTATCATGTACAGTATAATGTGTCATGCAATGTGGTTCTGTGAAAATGAGAACTCCCAAGTAGTAGAATCCAACATCAAACACTGATAAGAACCTTCATGCTTGGCCGCGAACGTGCAAGCGGAATCCCCCAGTCGGATTAGTTCTGTGGTAGACTCCGATTCATCCCCATTCCAGGAATGAAGGGAATGTTTGCTAGACTGGACTGCAGAGCTGAAAGAGAGAGAATTGTCTTTTCATTGTTTGTTGATGGCATTATTGTGAACTCATGTTATTATCATTTCCATTTATTAGCTAAAAGACCACTCACTGAATGCTTGAGGCCAGAGACTGCATCTCTTCTCTGTCCTGTTCCTCATGCTGAAGAACTGCAGTGCTGGTATGGGTCTCTCCATTGAGCTCTACATGTGTGTTTAAAGACAATTTACAAGTCTTCAGTTAAGTCATTTACACCATTTACCCCAGGTATTCATTTTTCTTTCAGGTGATCAGATCACAAGTGAGCCACACTAAATATAGGTGTAAAGGGGTCCAAAACCTTTTGTGATTGGATCACAAAAACTATACAGAGGTAGACAAAAACGCATGTGACCACATCGCATTCTAGTGTAAACGCTAATCTGCCCCGGACAACAGCGAAGCACCACCCACTCACCTGTCAATCAACCACTGTGCTGAAACAAGAGTTGTAAACAGTACATGCACCAGGACTCCATGGAACTCAGTTTGCCTGGCATCAACATGAAGTGACACAGTTGAGAAGCACGCACACTGAAGCCTCAGTTTATACAAGTATTCTACTAAAATAACTTTAAATGTAAAATAACTATTAGCTTGTGCTAAGATCATTTTTTGTGTGTGTGTGTGTGTGTGTGTGTGTGTGTGTGTGTGTGTGTGTGTGTGTGTGTGTGTGTGTGTGTGTGTGTATCTAGGTGAAACATTCTGCCAGAATTTGAACTCTTTCTTTGTACCGTTTTTGCACCAACATTTTTTAATCGAATTAATTATATGGTGTCCCGATTAATTAATTGCAAATACAAATATTTGCTGAGAAAGCCCCATATACACTCACCTAAAGAATTATTAGGAACACCTGTTCAAGTTCTCATTAATGCAATTATCTAATCAACCAATCACATGGCAGTTGCTTCAATGCATTTAGGGGTGTGGTCCTGGTGAAGACAATCTCCTGAACTCCAAACTGAATGTCAGAATGGGAAAGAAAGATGATTTAAGCAATTTTGAGCGTGGCATGGTTGTTGGTGCCAGACGGGCCGGTCTGAGTATTTCACAATCTGCTCAGTTACTGGGATTTTCACGCACAACCATTTCTAGGGTTTACAAAGAATGGTGTGAAAAGGGAAAACATCCAGTATGCGGCAGTCCTGTGGGCTGAAAATGCCTTGTTGATGCTAGAGGTCAGAGGAGAATGGGCCGACTGATTCAAGCTGATAGAAGAGCAACTTTGCCTGAAATAACCACTCGTTACAACCGAGGTATGCAGCAAAGCATTTGTGAAGCCACAACACGCACAACCTTGAGGCGGATGGGCTACAACAGCAGAAGACCCCACCGGGTACCACTCATCTCCACTACAAATAGGAAAAAGAGGCTACAATTTGCGAGAGCTCACCAAAATTGGACAGTTGAAGACTGGAAAAATGTTGCCTGGTCTGATGAGTCTCGATTTCTGTTGAGACATTCAGATGGTAGAGTCAGAATTTGGCGTAAACAGAATGAGAACATGGAGCCATCATGTCTTGTTACCACTGTGCAGGCTGGTGGTGGTGGTGTAATGGTGTGGGGGATGTTTTCTTGGCACACTTTAGGCCTCTTAGTGCCAATTAGGCATCGTTTAAATGCCACGGCCTACCTGAGCATTGTTTCTGACCATGTCCATCCCTTTATGCCCACCATGTACCCATCCTCTGATGGCTACTTCCAGCAGGATAATGCACCATGTCACAAAGCTCGAATCATTTCAAATTGGTTTCTTGAACATGACAATGAGTTCACTGTACTAAAATGGCCCCCACAGTCACCAGATCTCAACCCAATAGAGCATCTTTGGGATGTGGTGGAACGGGAGCTTCGTGCCCTGGATGTGCATCCCACAAATCTCCATCAACTGCAAGATGCTATCCTATCAATATGGGCCAACATTTCTAAAGAATGCTTTCAGCACCTTGTTGAATCAATGCCACGTAGAATTAAGACAGTTCTGAAGGTGAAAGGGGGTCAAACACAGTATTAGTATGGTGTTCCTAATAATCCTTTAGGTGAGTGTATATAAAAATAATTAGTGGGATATAAATCTCACCTCCATGTTTGGGCTCATCCACATCACTTAGTTGCTCTGTGAGGTAGTCCAGCAGACCATCAAAAATCTCCAACAGATTTCTGATGGATTCTTTGTCTCCTCTGACTATATTCTCACCTACAGACAGAAAGTATGGGAGCTAGTATGGGAAACACTAGTTTAAGCCAGCCAGATTAGAAAATGAAGTGCTCTCAAGAGGCACCATAAAATTCACATACAGTTTGCAAGAAGGCCCTGCCCACAAGTTGGAGACAACCAATCCTGGTTACAATAGTTACCCATTAGAAAGTAAATGTAAGCAAAAACATAAATCTTTTATTTCATCCATCCATTCATTCATTCATTCTCTCACTCACACACACACGCACACACGCACACACACACACGCACGCGCGCACACACACACACGCGCGCGCGCACACACACGCACGGACGCACGCACGGACGCACGCACGGACGCACGCACACGCGGTTGAGGCTCTGGGTTACTAACCAGAAGGTCGGGGGTTCAAGTCCCAGCACTGCCAAGATGCCACTGTTGGGCCCTTGACCCTATCTGCTCCAGAGGTGCTGTTATAGGCTGACCCTGCACTCTGACCCCAGCTTAGCTGGGATATGTGAAAACAAATACATTTCACTGTATATATGCAATTATACATAATACAGCACCCCTGGAGCAGATAGGGTAAAGGGCCATTATATTATATTCCAGCAGGGTAATCACCTCGAAGTAGATCATGATATCAACATAACTGACCATGGGCTATCGCATCATGTCATCTTACCATGGGTGAGGCAGAAGAATGTCATCTTGACTCTGTAAAGTATCGGCACTCTGTAGCCACTTTTTTTTAGCAGTTTTTACATATTTAATATGCTAAACATCACATAAACTGCTAAGAACAAACACAGATGCGAATAAAAACACTGCAGCTCGAAAAAACGAAGAGAGGTTTCCAGTATGAATTGTGGGACACTTTCGTGTGCAGAAAAAGGTGGATATGATGTGAGCTTGAGTAAACACTTTAGATCACATGACACTATTCCTCATCCAATAATAACTGATTAATGACCATGCAAAGACTTTTTATTATAGTGAGCATTAGTAGGTTTACCTACCAAGAGAGGACAATAATATCAATATTGTGCAACATGCATTAAATATTAGCAGTTTTTATTTGTACCTATATTATTATTATTACTATATTTTATTCTAGATATTTCTTTTAATGCATACAACTGTGTATAAATGTGTATACATGTTTATTTACATGTGCTTTAGCCATTTAAAGCTTATTTTTACCATGCCAATAAAGCTACTTGATTCTTGTGATAGACAGCAAAACAAGTCCTAACATGGGATGCAAGATAAAAAAATTAAAAAAAACAAAAAAAAAACAGATCCTAACCTGTGATGTGAGATAAACTGATGTGGAGGTAGTCTAAGGCCAGCGAGTCAACTACAGATTGCACATTGTGAATGTCATCTTCTTGACGATGAGCATCAACATAATCTGAGGAAGAAACATTCCAACAAATCACATTCATATAAAAAAAGTAGGTTCTTCTCTCCACTTAGTAATGACTAGGTCAAGACCAAATCTGATGACTTTTTCCATCACTGGGAAGGAAAAGGTGTGGAATGGATTTAAACACAGTAAAATGTGTTAAATAGAGCTGAGAGTACATTACTCTTATCTGAAGTGGCAAGCAAGATGAAATTAGCCAAAATATTGAATAAACATGCAAGAAGGAAGGAATCTATATACATTTTGTGAATGATAGAGGTTACAATTCTTTGGAAAACTATAAAGATTTATATTAAATTTTGAAAGGAAAGCTTTTATGTGTAATATTTAGCTGTACTGTGCATGCTGGCCCAGTTTCTTTTAAGATGGATTATTCAAATTCTCAAACTCAGACTAAATGCTGTTAAAATCAACAACTGAAACCTGATACTATAAAACAAAAACTATCAACAAGGCAAAAACACAAAACCTGCTAGATACATATAAATATAATGCATTGTGCTCAAGGAATGTGAATACCTGGTACTTTCTCTCCCAAGATATCCTGGTACAAAGCCACAAACACATTTGCATCACAGTCTGTAATCTTTTCAAGCCTCAGGCTAGTGTGACATTTCAACAGAAGATTGTTTGCCACATCCACCCAATCTACACAAAAACACAAGTGTACATTAAACATTTCAAACACAGTGTTTCCTTTCCCACTGACAGTAATGCTACATTTGTGTACAAAAAATAATATAATAAATAAAAAAAAAAAAAAACATATTTGTTCTTGATTATTTAAGATCTTATTGTCAGAGGCAGGGGCTTGCGGTATGAATGCAGAGATCATGGTCAGGGCACTCCAATCACAAACCACAAACAGTAAATTCACACATGAGCACTTTATTAGGAACACTATACTAATACTGGGTAGGGCCTCCTTTTGCTTTCAAAACAGCCTCAATTCTTCATGGCATGAATTCCTCAAGATGTTGGAAAAATTCCTTAAAAATCTGGTCTATGTTGACTTGATTGCATCTAGGGGTGGGCGAGGTAATGATCTGCAGTCACAACACTGATTGCTTTAAAAATGTATTTATTCAAACACGAAAAACTTAAATAAAATACATTTTTAAATTCAAATAGCACTTTAATCGAAATGAAAATGCAATAAATAAACAAAGGGATTAAAAAAAATATTCTATATAACCATCTCCCCAAATACAAACACCATCTCCAACGACCCCATTTGCCATCACGCAAGTATCAGTATGCGGCAACAGTTGCAAATTAAGAAATAAAGACGATTATAAATGTAAAGATAATTATAATAATAATCATCATAATAAATAAGCCTAATATATTCCCTTGTGTTCCCAAAAAATGCTGCCAAATCAGGGGCGTGTCTAGGGGGAGGCTGGGGGAGGCAGTGCCTCCCCTAGGATAAGCTCTGCCTCCCCTGAGAATTTGAGAAATAATCTGTCCATCTGTTGTTTTGAGTGTAGCCACGAATGTATTTTGAATAGTTGACTGACAAATATGAAACCGGACTAAAGCCTATGTAAACCCCCAAAATCATAAGTTGCCTTATTTCATTGTGCTTTGGCTTTGCACATACTGCATACAGCCTGTAAAAATAGACATAGGCATAATCTAGCCTATAGAATAAGTTCCTTTGCTGTCGGTAGCCTATGGGCGACTCCGTTTCTTCCTCTCTGTTGAATATGCAGCAGGTAGAGGAGGAGCTTGCACAGTCGTTGACATCAACTAACGTTACTTAGTGTCGAGTTAACGGCAATTAGCAGGAAAGACAGCAAAAATTAGGCAAATGAGGCTTTGGGGATTTTTCCGAAAGAAGTCAGTGGATAAGAATTCACATTTGTTTTTGTCCTTAAAGTATTAAGATCATCATCTAGCTGGCTTTCACCCACAATATGCCAAGAGTTGTAGCCTGTAACCTCCTAGTGTAGATTGACGCAGCTTGGTAGCTCCGAGTTAACGCAGTCGCCTCTCACGCAGGAGCCCCGTTCGGAGCATATTTTTCTTGTTTATCAGGTGTTGTTTTCGCTAAGGATAACCAATAAGCATTAACATAAAATGTATGTGTGACTTATTTTGTGATATTAGTTTGTAGGAAATATACACTTTGATTTGATTAAATGGTTTTGTAGAGTGTAGCAAAGATGAGCAACAGACTGAGGAGCAGCAGCAGCAGCTGTGCCAGAATCAGGCATGGAAACTGGTAACAATTAATAAGTCACTTTACTTTAGAGAAAGTTAAAAGTGAAACATTGTTTATCTCAATGATCCTAATGACCCTAATGAAAGGATTTTGACAGATGAATTATTCTCATAGAGATGATGAGAATTATATACAGTTCGATGCCATAGTGTGTCAATGAACTTAGACTAAAGTCATTCATGTATTGCTTTAACTTAGGATCGTATACATCATTTTGACTATTTATGTCAAAAAATATAAATTATTTATATTCAATATTTTTTTTACCTCACTTTACTCACTATAATATAACTCTTTTGTGATGACTTTATGTTAATGTACATGAAAATTCAAGAATCATGATAGATATTAGGGCAATCCCACTGATGTGCTCTTCCCAATACATTTTCTTCAATGGTATTGGTCTACACTTTGACATATGTAGCACTTGATGAATTAGTTGTTTGAAGCTGATTTGCAATAAGTTATGTGCTGTATCTGTTCTTTTGCATCACAGATGATTCAGGGAGGAGAGAGGATGTTGAGGATAGTACTAGAGTGGAAGATTTAGGAACTGTAGAAACAGGCCCAGCCAGAGCAAAACTCAAAGAATACCCTCTCACCAGCTTTGGACTACAGGGAAGTGGTTGCTAGTGTGAAAATAAAATTGTCTGGGCTAAGCCCCGGATGTCCTTCAATGCTGGAAACGCCTCTGCATATGATGATAAATTACAATTTAAAAGTGGATTGTTTTGTGCATATTTTTCCACCGCTAGCAGATGAGTGAGGTCTGACACGACAAAAATCCAGTTTAAGCCCTATAGTCTAATAGGGGCCCTGTGCCTATCTCTGGGTTCCTGGCTTAGAAAAAGATATGCACTAAAACAGATTGTGTGTAGTATAGCTTAATTTTGCGCCGATTTTTTCAATTGTTTATGTTGCCCCCCCAAACAAGCCAAATGCCCCCCAAACATGATATCCTGGTAACCCCTCTGTGCCAAATGTGTGTTCTTATCGAATGTGTTTGTATTGGGTTTGTTAATACAGTTAATGCTGCCTTAAGTAAATTAAATAGAACTCCATTTTAGGTTCAAGGTGAACATGTCTTATATTACTTTATGATTTCATAATTTGTGTCTTTGTTTCTTTAATACAAAGATACCTGTATATTAGTGCTGCATGATAAATCATATCGCAATCGCGATGTCAGCCTGTGCGATTATATGACGGCAAAACGCTGCGATTATATTAAATAAATAAATGCATGAGTGGACGTGACAGCCCATTCTCTCTACACCGCTAATAAAAAGATGACCAGTCAGTCTCAGTTTAGGGAGTGGCACGTATGGTCATATCAGTTTCTGGTGTTCAGCGTGGTGATAGATGCTGAGCAGACCGACACTGAACTGGTGGCCAGAAAAAATAACACAGATCATATCTTGGCGATATATCTTTATTTCACCCTTAATTAAAGTTAATATAATACGGGAGCGTGCCAGGTAAATAAACACAAACTCCAAAACTGTCATTCTCGGTACGGTCAGAGCCGCTTCAACCAGTCGCGGAAGTGACCCAATCTGAGCGGGAGTCGAGACCGGGAGAGATATAAAGTTCTGCCAGGTGATGCGCACTCTAACACAGAGATTCTCGTCTCTCACCCCCGCTGTCTGCAGTGCAACGTGTAGCATCATTGATGAGATCATCACGATAAGATCAAACTTATGTGAAAAATAACACTAAAATGACAACAACAATAAAATATATGTGTGTGTGTGTGTGTATGTGTGTATGTGTAATATATATATATATATATACACACACATACACACACATTTTATTGTTGTTGTCATTTTAGTGTTATTTTTCACATAAGTTTGATCTTATCATGATGATATAGGTTATATAGGTTTTGGATAGACAAGATTGTCAAATGCTTATCAATAATACTCTTATGGCTAAAATGTTTACAGTGTTCAGTGGCTAAAATATCAATATTACTAAATGGTACTAAAATATGACTAAAATGTCAACAGTTTTCATTGACTAAAACTACATTAAAAAGCCCAGTAAACAAAGCACAATCACAGATGTGTTTGTGAGTTTGAGAAATACACATTTCAGCACTATCAGTAATCATTTGTGCAATCTAGTTGACTCACGTTACCATTTGTTTATTATATCGCAATCGCTTATCGCAATATTAGCCTCAATAATCGCAATATGACATTTTCCCCAAATCGTGCAGCCCTACAGTGCAAGCTGATAGATGAAAAATAACCAGAAACCACCTGAGCATTATAATAGAAAACTCTCGCAGTGAGCTGCAGTGACACTTGCTTATCTGCCAAACTGAGCTATTTAAATGTTAGACAAAGAAAGAGACACAAGTTGATTGGTTTATTCAAATGTAACTGGGTAGCCAATCAGCTTACTCCATGCAAGCCGATTGGCTTCACATGTCACATGTGAGCAATTCGGTTGGCTAACAGATAACAAGTTCAAAGAACCTTTTAGCTTGCACCACATAGTTACATGGCTGAACGGCAGTCATTTAAAACTTACAGTCTTACTCTTCTTGGAAAATGAACCAAAAATATTGACAACTCACTGACTTGCACTTCACATATTTTTGTTCAATCAAATGTATGAAACAATTACAATAAAATCAATTTATGTGTAGCGTCTACATTTTCCTTAATGCAGACAGAGCGTTATTGTTGTGCATAAAACAGGTTCAAACAATGCAAGGAATGCAAAACAATGCTAAATATGCATGATCACTTGGCACGTCATGTCCTGCACAAGAGTGTAGGTGGAGCAAGCATGGGAAAAGTTGTTTGTTACAGGGGCTACAGGAATAATTCACCCAAAAATGAAAATTATCTCATCATTTACTCAACTATTTACATTTATGCCATCCTAGATGTGTATGACTTTCTTCTGCAGAATACAAATTAAGATTTTTAGAAGAATATCTAAATAAATACAAAATATTGAAGCTCCACAAATCACATAAATCAGCATAAAAGTAGTCTAATCCATGTGCCTCCAGTGGTTTAATCCATGTCTTCAGAAGTGATATGATAGATGTGGTGAGAAACAGATCAATATTTAATTCCTTTGTTACTAATTCTCCTCCCTGCTCAGTCAATCTCCACTTTAACATATCGCCACCTACTGGGCAGAGAGAAGAATTTCTAGCAAAAAAAGGACTTAAATATTTATCTGTTTCACACCCACTCCTGTCATATTAATTATGAAGTCATGGATTAAACCACTGGAGTTGTATGTATTACTTTTATGTGCTTTTAGTAGCGTCAACATTTTACAACCCCTTCACTTACATCTTAATTTGTGTTCCGAAGAATGTCATAGACAGATGGCATGTGGGTGAGTAAATTATAAGATCATTTTCATTTTTGTGTAAATTATTTCTTTAAGTAGCACATGGGGGGCCACGTTGTCCTCCTTTGAGATACCATGTTCAACATTGATTTAGTTCTTGTATCTTTTAAGCCCAGAAAAATTGCCGCCTTTTAAGCCCATTCTAATGCATGATGCACAGTTTTCTTAAGATTGTGACTGGTGGATGTTCTGCTGAAGTATTGCTCTGCAAATGTTGATACTTTTCTATCTTTATAAAGGCTAATAATAACTAAAAATTATTATCATCTCTACTTTCCTGGTAATTTATTATACCAATTACCATACTCTCTTCATCAGGGGTCATTATTATTAAAAAGCAAACAATATTTTCCAAAAATATTATTAAAAATGTCACTGTTTTATTCTATTACATGAATAATTTTAAAGCTACTAAAGTTATTCAGCCAAAAGTAGTGAGTGGTTTTCTCATTTCCTTGTTAATGTTTAATTAATAGCCTTTTTATGACAGAGCCTACTAGACAATGCTCAATTCGGTTACATGTACACTTCAAGTCCGACATTTTGAAGCAAATACGCTTTTTGTCCCACTGTTTAAGTTCACTTTAAACATAAACGATTGTTTACATTAAATCCTCAACAAGACGGGCATTGGCGGAATTATAAAGTGTATTTGATCATTTAAGCGCATACCCGCATTAGCGCTCAAACATTAGCCGCCTGTCAATTAAACAACACGCAGCTACAGACGTCTGGAAATAAAAAAGTCAATCTTTTATATTTCATCTAGCTCAACCAACCAGTGGTGCTCTTGCTATCGTGAATGATGTAATGAACACCCCTGTTCTAGATGAATAACATGGGCTAAATTTAGAAAATTACTGAAATGTTTGATCTTTTTTCCGATAAACATCTAGATCATTTTATTGCACTGCCCTATTGATAACATTGCATTAATCTCTCACAGCAGCCCAATAATCTCAGTGATAGATAGTTAAATTACAGGCTATGTTATAGACACACAGAATCTAGTAAGCAGAAATATGAAATTTACCACGATATGTTTCTTCAAATTAGACACAGGATAAATACTGATATCTGGCTTGAGCAAGTTAAACTCACATGACACGATCATGCAATTGGCTTTTTTCACGGCGAAAATCCTTTCCAGGTGCAGCCGGTTATGTTCAGCAGTAAACTGTGCTTGAGGCATTCTGCACAGTTGGCGCCAGATCTACAGATGCCGTTCAAGTTTTTTACGTTTTCACAAGAGTCACAAGACTCTTTCTAGCCAATCATGTTGATAGATAAAAAATTAAATTAGGACAGGGAAGTAGCGAACACAGACCGTGGGAAAATAGCGCAGTAAAAGTACAGTTACATCACTTAAAAATTACCCAAGTAAAAGTACATTTACATTTATTCATTTGGCAGACGCTTTTATCCAAAGCGACTTACAAAAGAGGAAAACATAAGCGAATCATCTTAAGGAGACCTTTGTGCCATACTACAAAGTTTTACTAGCATCAGAATAGCATTCAAAACAGATTTAAGTGCAACAAGAATTTTTTAATTTTTATTTTATTGTTTTTTTTTTATTTATTTTTTAGTGACTGGTTAAGTGCTCTTGGAAATTATGTGTTTTTAGCCGTTTTTTGAAGACAGAGAGTGAGTCAGCTTCACGGATGGAGTTGGGAAGGTCATTCCACCAATGTGGTATGATGAAACTGAGAGTCCGGGAAAGTGTTTTGGTGCCTCTTTGTGTTGGTACAACAAGGCGACGTTCCTTAGCCGACCGCAGGCTTCTGGCAGGAGTGTAGATCTGCATAAAAGATTTTAGGTATGCTGGAGCAGTCCCAATGACTGTTTTGTATGCCAGCATCAGAGCCTTGAATTTAATACGTGCATGAACTGGTAGCCAGTGGAGAGAGACAAAGAGTGGTGTAACATGCGCTCTCTTTGGTTCATTAAAGACCAGACGTGCTGCTGCATTCTGGATCATTTGCAGAGGTCTAATTGCACATGCAGGAAGGCCTGCAATGAGAGAGTTACAGTAGTCCAGTCTAGTTATGACAAGTGACTGAACAAGCAGTTGTGTGGCATGTTCAGAGAGAAAAAAGTATAAAAATTTTAAACTACTTAAAAATAGCATTTTTGGGAAAAAGTAGTTAATCACAGTAACGTGAGTATTTGTAATTCGTTAATTTACACCCCTGCATCCAAGGCCTGTCATTAGTAGTGACAGAAAAGGCGCATCACACCCACTACTCATTCTGGTTTCACTCAATGTCAAGTGGGTTTTTAAACTACAATTCAAAACCCTTTCTAAAATTCTGTTCGAATGATGTTTTATATCACGGAAAAAAAACCAGACATATTTCCCTTCAGATATTTTATATTTTCTTTATAGAGATTACTAAAACCTAGGGGTGTAACAGTTCTTAGTAAAAATCCGAACCATACTGTTCCCCACCTGTGCTTCGGGAAGCATTGGCACCATGGTCAGTTCACCTCACATTTAATGATGCATCTGGAGCACAAATTTTGGTCAAGAAAACAGTGTCAAACAGACAGACACAGTTACAACTTCCGCTAATGCAACTGAATGGATACGCTCCAACTGTGTTTCATGCGTCAATTTGATGACATCACTTTTCTGCAAGCGTTGTGTGTAGTTGAAAATGGCAAGTGGAGAAAACTGCAGACAGAGAAGCCCCCTGCATTTCACCTTACAGGGAACATTCTATTTTTGCAGTCAATTACAACTGCGATGGTCAAAAGACGTTTACAGAACAGGCACTGTTTGCAGAAATCACTCGACATGAGTGCTGTATACGGGTAATATGTCAATAATACGATTAAGGGTTTATTTAAAACGTGCACGCAAGTTCTTCCCGTTTCCTCTCATGGCTGCAATCTATCATAAGTGTCAATAACGCACTTTGATTAATTACATTAAGATGCCTTTATAGTAATACATTGATACATGATTAATCATTTACGCCAACATCACCCAGGGAAAGAGGTGAGCCGAAACTGTGCACACTACCTTCCATTTTTAAGCAGGCACTCCGTGCTCATTCGGACAGACATGAAACAATAACTTAAGCGCTTAAGGTGTTTATGTGGGATTTCCATATATGATTAAAATACTCAAGAAGCACTACCATAACATCCCTTCACGTATGCATTCTAACAGCAAGGTTATTCCTTCTTTAGTGATGTACAGCATCCGAATATTGAATATGTTGAGATGAGAAGTGCACTTTGCGTTGATGCATGTAGCGGATTAGTGCAGGCATTAATCAACATTTTTGATTAAGTAATTAAGGTTTAGTCACCCAAAAATTATCCCATGATTTACTCACCCTCAAGCCATAGGTGTATATGACTTTCTTCTTTCAGCCAAACACAAACGGAGTTAATAAAAAAATATCCTGGCTATTCCAAGCTTTGTAATGAGAGTGAATGGTACCTTAGATTTTGAAGCCCAAAAAGTGCAGCCACCCATCAAAAAAGTAATCCATAAAGCTTGGAAGAGCCAGGATATTATTTTATATAACTCCGATTGTGTTTGGCCGAAAAAGTCAAATACACCTAGGAGGGCTTGAGGGCTAGTAAATTATGGGATCATTTTCATTTTTGGGTGAACTAACCCTTTAAGGACCCTGAAAAAAATTAACCATAGTAATATTGTAGTAACCATGACTGCTGTCACCAAGGTTTTTCTGAGCAGAAATCATGGTTTTGATACAATTAACCATGGTTTAAAAACAGTAATATTGTAGTTTCTATATAGAAACCATGACCGTAACTATGTTTATATTGTGATATATAATGATTTTACTACAAATCCCATGGTTAAACTATGGTTACTGTTGAAAAACAATGATTATTATTTAAGGGCAAACCTGTTGAAGTGTTTACCAAATAGATAATTCTTTGATCTGGCAGTAATATTTATTTTTTTATTTTTTAACAAAGCAAATACTGAACTGTACCGAAACCGTGATCCTTAAACCTTGATACAAACTGAACCATGAGAAATTCTAACCATTTCACCCCTACTAAAAAAATAGGGGTAAAAAATATACACTTTTAAAAAAATATTCTGTTGTTTTTACAAAAAAATTAATCTGGCAGCTGTGGTTGCCAGAATAATTATGTAAAAAATACAGTTAAAATGTAAACCACTTTACAGAACAACCTGTACATTTTACAGTTAATGCTGGCACTGTAAAAAAAAAAAAAGAAGAAAACATTGTTATATTTACAGTAAAAAACTAAATCATAAACATGCCTTCTAAAACTGTAAAAATCTGTTGTTTACTTTATAAGGTATTTGTTAATCACCGCAGTAACTACAAAAGGGCACACGATGACATGAAGTTGATCAGTAGTGGCTCTTCCAGGAGCAATGACCCATAAACTTGTAGAGATAGTGCTCAGTATAACTCACACAAACACTAAACACCATCATGGTAACACATATGAGATTTAAATAATGCAGTAAACATTAACTAAATTACACCAAATATAACACAGAACACCCCAGTGTACATAACTGATATTAAAAATATGATGAAACATAACTATCCCATAAAATATAATGAAATGTAATGGGTCATGCAGGGAATTGTGGGAACGCCCGATTACTGTTTTTACTGTAATTTTAACAATAATTTACTGTAAAAAAGTACATGTACTCTCTTGTTCTTTTTATCATTAATTTTACAGACAAATCTTACTTTTTACATTTAAATAATTACATTTTTAAATAATTTTATTGTAAAAACTACTGTATTGTCTTTTAAAATATATAAAAATGCTACTGTATATTTTACAGTTAATATTTATTAATCAAATAACATTTTATTTCTGTTAAATTCACTGAAATTTTTTTACAGCATATACTTTTTTAAAATGTATGTGTTATTTTAATTTTTGCATTGCTTTGAGATGTTACGTTTTTTGGAGTTATAACAATAATACCAATAATAACAACAACAACAATTATAATAATAAGAAAAAGAAAATTAGTGCACATCATAAGACTGAAATGTGGCATTTTTTATTTGATACTTTGTTTGTCAAGATCAAAATAAAGAGAACATTATATAAGATGAAGTTTTCATTTATAATGCATTTAATTCACTGACTGGATTACTCAAAATTAGGGCTGCACAATTAATGAAAAAACGAATCGCGATGACGGCTGCCACGATTATTTTTGGTTGAGATTTCTAACCAATAACCAACATTTCCGTTGAGCAAAGAAACAGCAACGGCCAATCAGAGCCACTTAGATTACTCCTCCGTCCTATCTGTAACGACAACTGATCCAAGTTTTAAACCATCTGAATTTATTTATATAGCGCCTTTCACAACACAAGGAATGCCCAGATGCTTGCTTTAAGTTCTAGCTCTGTTCGCGCAGCACAGGAAATGTAATACTGAAGAAACCTCACCTGACACTTGAAAAGTGTAGAACAAGAGCGAAAAGCACTTTGTAATTATTTTGGATTCATTGCATAGTGCACTGCTTGCTTTGAACGTAGATGTTAAATACACGGCAAATGAGCAACACGACAAAACTAAAACCCTCCCGTTCTAATCAAGGCACAGCCGCGGTGTTAATAATTAAATTGTTATGCTGATTAGACAGCTTTGTTTTTAATGCAAGCATTCTCGAGAGTGCAGCACTTTGTGCAGAGCGTCGTGAGCATGCGTCAAAATGCAGATCTCAAACATTTAAAAAAAATAATAAAAAACATTTGGATATTTTCATTAAAGTGAGAGACAAGTCTACCAACTAGTAATTTTTAGTCTTTCCTTATCCATTCCAGACATCTAATTAATTTTCACAAAATTAGAACAGAAATCAATTTGTTTATTCGAATTGTTTATTATTAAAGGCTGGTAGCATGCCGATTAATAAAGATACATTTAGAAGGGAAAAACGTTATGGTCTAAAAGGTGCTTTGAAACCATGTTAACTAATGCGGCGCTTTATGTCTACACACATGCAGGAAAAGAGGCAATGCGTGCGGAGCGGAATAGGGTAGAAATTATGCATGTTTGTTGCTAGAGAACAATATTCAAGATTACAGCGCAGAAAGATAAGAGCAAGCTCTCTCCTAGTGCTGGAAGCGCCTTGAGTGGATTTCGTCCACCCCAGTGGAAACGCAGCCTGAGAAAGCCGAACTGCTTGCGTTTTAGCGGCACGCAGTAAATATCGAAAATTCCTCAAAAGATGTCATCTTACATGAACAAGATCTTACATTGAAGATCTAACAGGATGAATAGTCCCCTGTCTAGCCACCTAAGGGCTTAGTGAACACAGTAACTTGGTCAATTTAATTAAATAAATGCAAAATTATTCAATTTATTCTATACCATAGATATCAATTTAAAATAATTTTTATTTGTGTTACCTTAACAAACATTATTACAATATAAAATACAATACAATAAAATGCTTAAAAGAAACTAGAGCGCAGCTCATAACCACCATTGAAATCTGCTACTCCGAAGAACCACACGGTTGCTTACTGTGACGACGTGGTAATTTAATATTTTATTCAACATTAATATTCGCGATTACAATATCAAGAGCAATAATCGACAATTATGATTTTTGCTATAATCATGCGGCCCTACTCAAAATGACTCATTGTGACATGTCTTAATATATCATACAATTGTACTGATTTTTCAGAACCATTTAACAATATTGTGATATACAGTGCATCCGGAAAGTATTCACAGCGTTTTACTTTTCCCACATTTTGTTATGTTACAGCCTCATTCCAAAATGGATTAAATTAATTATATTCCTCAATTCTACAAACAATACCCCATAATGACAATGTAAAAGAAGTTTGTTTGAAATTTTTGGAAATGTATTACAAATACAAATAAATAAATAAATAAATAAAAAAAATCACATGTACATAAGTATTCACAGCCTTTGCCATGACACTCAAAATTGAGCTCAGGTGCATCCTGTTCCCACTGATTATCCTTGAGATGTTTCTACAACTTGATTGGAGTCCACCTGTGGTAAATTCAGTTGACTGGACATGATTTGGAAAGGCACACACCTGTCTATATAAGGTCCCACAGTTAACAGTGCATGTCAGAGCACAAACCAAGCCAGGAAGTCCAAGGAATTGTCTGTAGACCTCAGAGACAGGATTGTATCGAGGCACAGATCTGGGGATGGGTACAGAAACAGTTCTGCAGCATTGAAGATCCCAATGAGCACAGTGGCCTCCATCATCCATAAATGGAAGTTTGGAACCACCAGGACTCTTCCTAGAGCTAGCCACCCGGCCAAACCGCCCGAGGGATGCCTGTCGTAGAGTCCTCGACGCTGCCGTCCACCCGGGGAGCGCCGCTGCCATCTGCCGGGTGACGGAGTAGCCCGACCGCCAGGACGTGAGGAACGGCCGTCGTCCGCGGGGTGAGTGGGGACTGGATTCCCCGACCGCCTGGAGCCGCTTCCAGGGGTGGAGAAGTGCCCTGCCATCCCCCAGAAACGTGGAGGGGTCAAGGGAAGACCGCCATCCGCGAGGGGAGGAGGGAAGTAACTCCCCGATCGCCTGTAGCGGTAGGGCCGCTGCCAGGGGCGGAGGAATATCCCCATGTGCCGCCATAAAAGCGGAGGGGCGTTCTGTCCACTGGGGGTCAGAGGTTTGACTCCAGTCCGCCCGGGGAGGAGTGGCTGTCATCGGCCGAAGAGTTTGGAGGAGTGCTAGAGGACCACGCGATGGCACTCTCTCTCCTGGCTCTCTCTCTGTGTCACCCTGTTGGCCTTTTCCCTCGCCTATTTTTTTTTTTTCCCCTCCTGTCTCCTCCCAGGTAGAGGAAGGCCGGTATGACCTGACGGGGCGCAAAGCACGGGGGGGAATGGTATGTCGCACCCCGGCCTGAGGTAACGCCGGGAGGAGTGTGGAGCAGAGGGGGGGCCAGGCTGGAATGTCACACGCCCGGTCCCCAATCGGCCTGATGGGGCGCGAGGGATAAAGGCGGCCGGTGACGACGGTTTGAGAGAGAGAGAGAGAATTACGGGCATGTCCATCATGTGTGATTATGTTTGTGCTTTTTGTTTCGAGTTTAATTAAACATTATTTATATTGACAAGCCGGTTCTCTCCCCCTCCTTGCCCATCTGAATCCCTCTTACAGTGTTCTATTGAATACAGATCCAGTGACTGGGAATGCCACTGAAGAACAGTGAACTCATTGTCATGTTCATGATGAAACCAATTTGAGACAACTTTTGCTCTGTGACATGGTGCATTATCATGCTGGAAGTAGCCATTAGAAGCTGGGTAAATTGTGGCCATGAATGGTAAATGGTAAATGGTCTGCACTTATATAGCGCTTTTTTTAACCTTAGCGGTTACCAAAGCGCTTTAAACTGTGTCCCAGTCACCCATTCACACACACACTCATACACCAATAGTGGCAGAGCTGCCATGCAAGGCGCTAGCCTGCCAATGGGAGCAACTTGGGGTTCAGTGTCTTGCCCAAGGACACTTCGGCATGTGGAGTCATGTTGGCCGGGAAACGAACCGCCAACCCGCTCTACCAACTGAGCCACAGCCGCCCGTTGAAGGGGTGCACGTGGTCAGCAACAATACTCAAATAGGCTGTGGCATTCAAATGATGACTGATTAGTATTAACACGCCCAAAGTGTGCCAAGAAAACATTCCCCACACCATAGACCTTATTCACAAATTACAACAAGACTGCAAGGGATAGACTTACAGTCTTTTTAATGGGCTGTACTGCAGTTTAAAGTGTTTTTTTTTTTAAAACATTGATAAAATATCTGACCAAGAACATTCAGTATACAAAGAACTCCAGATAACATGGGTTGTGGAAAATCAGATGTGATCTAGGTGCTTTATACCATTTGTGCCATTGAAGAGATGGCAAGTCTATCCCTCACTGCCTAGTTGACATTCCTATTATTGGGGCGGCTGTGGCTCAGTTGGTAGAGTGGGTCGGCCACTAATCGCAGGGTTGGTGATTCGAATCCCGGCCCACACGACTCCACATGCTGAAGTGTCCTTGGGCAAGACACTGAACCCCAAGTTGCTCCCAATGGCAGGCTAGCACCTTACATAGCAGTGTGAATGGGTGAATGAGTCAACAGTGTAAAGCGCTTTGAATACCAATAAGGTTATAAAGGCGCTATATAAGTGCAGACCATTTACCTATTAAAAATCATGGATGGCACTAGCATGAACAAGGTCTATTACGCCACCAGCCTGGACTTTTGACACAAGGCAGTTTCGTCCATGGTTTCATGCTATTGAAGTCAAATTCTGACCCTACAATCTGTATTCCTTGAGATTCATCAGACCAGGCTACATTTTTCCAGTCTTCAACTGTGACGTTTAGGTAAGCCTGTGCACACTGCAGCCTCAGCTTTCTGTTCTTGGCTGACAGAAGTGGAACCCCACATGGTCTTCTGCTCATCTACCTAAAGGTTCGACATGTTGAGCATTCTGCGATGCTATTCTGCTCACTACAATTGTACAAAGTGGTTATCGGAGTTAGCCTTTCTGTCAGCTATTCGGAGTAAACTCTAGAGACTGTTCTGCATGAAAATCCCAGGAGATCAGCAGTTACAGAAATACAGAAACCAGCCAGTCTGGCACCAACAATCATTGCCACAGTAGAAATTACTGAGATCAAATTCCCCCCCATTCTGACAGTGAATTTTAACTGAAGCTACTGACCTGCACCTACATGGTTTTATGCATTGATCTGCTGGAACATGATTGGCTGGTTAGAAAGCCATATGAATAAATAGGTGAGCAGGTGTTCCAAATAAAGTGCTCAGTGAGTGTAGATCAAGTCATAAGGTTCTTTTCACAACACATGTTGTTTCAATGCAGCTTCACAAAAAATTATGCTGTAACAGAAAATGAAGCTGTGATGTCTGTAAAGTCCTTACTGTGTGGTTTTATTAAATACGTGATTGTAAATTATGCATAAAAATATATATATATAAAACAATTATATAACATGGTCTATTATATATTTTTATATTATATTAGTTTATATGCCAAAAGTAAGCAAGCCAAAGGCGACTGTGTGAAGGAACACATCATAAACATACAAAAACCGTAAACACCCACAACACAAAGTGATAATGAACACACACACTCCGATCAAGAGCACGGAAAAAAAAGACAATTAGCACACACATCATCATTGGCGCTCTAAAGCGCGCCGTTCACTTTGTTAATTATGATCAGAAAACAATCGTGTGTGTGTGTGTGTGTGTGCGCGCGCACACACACACACAAATTCAATTTTGAGGAAGTCGAATGACTACGGTTTGTTTCAAGATTTGATTACACTGTATGATACAATTAAACAACAGTTTAACGTTTTATTACAGTGCGTATACATGAGGAAATATCTAAGCAATATTTCCTAACTACGATGTCCTGTAGTTTGGCTGGCTGTTATCTAAACTCTCAAACCCAATATTATTGTCTCAAACAAAATTACACATTTCAAAATGACTTTAGAAGAGAAATATTGTGTCAGTGTCCATCAAAACTGAATCAAATATAAAATATGAGCGTTTTTAAATATAGCTAGCATGCTGCTAACGTTAACATATCAACCGCCCATCGGTAGCTCAAACTCACCCATGTCCTCTGGTCCCATCGTGAAGATTTGACTCTTTAACAGCACACTGGCATATTTTAATACACGGTTATTTACTAAAGCGTTTCAGTTGATCAGTAAACCAAATAAGAAAGATGTTGACGTTTCAAGAGCTGGAACAGTAACAGAGGTTTAAAATGTTCTCGCACTGTAATTGGCCGAGACTCCTGTTGACGTTTGCGGAACTAAGCCGGATCTGACATTCAGAACCAGAGTTTTAAAATATCGGTCCGAACACCACAACAAACGCGAGAATTTGGGGTAAATATATTGTGAATGAAATAGATTGTACATAAAAGTATATTCTGATACCCAGGATAGAAGAAAATATGCACATACAATGAAAACCCGGCGAAAATTTCACAAAGTTGGTTGGTGACCTAAATGGAGACCAATAACGCACCTCAAAGTCTTCTGTATCCGAACGCCGATGTACTTTGTTCCTAAAATAGGACCGGAGTTGAATATCATATTGGTTTTTTCAAAAGATAAAGAAAGCAGTATTACCTTACTTCTATTAGTGTAGTATGTTATGTTTAGATCTATGTCAAAAAGCTCACACTGAATGATGGACACCACCTAATAATAAACTAAAGCACTGCATCTAAAGCGCATTTACATGGCATCCACACCATCAAGCGGTATTGCAGCGGCCATTTAACCTCCCGGTTCGATTGCTAACCTCGATCGCTGTCTTTTCTCAAAAACGGCCTTATTTTTATATTTTCTTATAAATTCACCAAATTTATTTATAACATGCCTGGATATTCAGATAGAGATATTGGCAGTGGCCGGGGGTAAGTTGAGTATTTCTCTCGTCGTGTAATGTTTTTTTTTTTTTTTAGTAAAATCGTGGCAGTCGAATTAAGTATATGTTGTTGCAAAATAAAACAAAAGAACACATGCAAGATAATAACATACTCAATACTTTGTTAGACGTAGTGATTTTGTTAACATCTAGATGTTGTTTGGTTTATTTTGGAGCTGTGTTTTGTGGGCAAGTGTGTGAATTCAAGATGACTACCCGGCTCGCGAAATTTCACCTATTATGGTGAAAACTGGGAATGGGATTTTGTCTCGCTTTCTCGTTTACCGTCATAGACACGCCAGTCATTTAATTGATTTCAAGGAGGCTAGACTTTGCCATGGTAAATTCGTGTTAAGCTACCAATTCTTTGTTCTGCAAGAATACGTTTTTTTTTTTTTTTTTTTTGCATTACATGCATTTTTTTTTCTCTTCAGCAGTTAATTGATTTGGTGCTTGATATGTATGATTGTTTTTCTTAAACATTTGCTAAAATCATAGTAGGTCCTATGGTGTGTAATGTGCTTCCACCTGAATGAAGTGTGTGTGTGTGTGTGTGTGTGTGTGTGTGTGTGTGTGTGTGTGTGTGTGTGTGTGTTCTTTCATAGGTATGAAGGTACCCTCGATTTGGTGGAGGCCACAGTGGTCCTCCATCTGGAAAGTTTGGGAACCCTGGTGAGAGACTGCGGAAAAGGCACTGGGACCTTAATGAGCTTCCCAAGTTTGAGAAGAATTTTTACAAAGTGCACCCTGATGTCACTCGGAGAGCGATGGTTTGGTGATCCTATTTGGATATGCATAATATTATTTGAGTAGCATTTTTTTGTAAAATTTTATTTTCTTTCTTTTTTTGTTTGTTTTGAATTTCAGCAAGAAGTGGAGCAGTACCGCAGAGGGAAAGAAGTGATGGTGAAAGGCAGAGATTTTCCTAAACCCGTCATTAAGTTCAGTGAGGCCAATTTCCCCAGTATGCAAACATTCTTGCATTAAGAACTTTAAAGTATATATGCTCGTTAAAGTACATATGCTCGTTAAAATATTATGCATGTATTCAACACAATATATTGTTGTTCTCAAGATTATGTTATGGACGTGATCTCTAGACAATCTTGGTCTGAGCCCACCCCTATACAGTCCCAGGGGTGGCCATTGGGACTCAGTGGAAAAGACATGGTTGGCATTGCCCAGACAGGATCTGGGAAAACCTTGGCTGTAAGTGCTTTATTTTATAAATTATAAATGTATAAAGACAAACAACATAAACTTCAAATAAATGCTGAATGAATGATGTTTGAAAATAAACAGCTGATTAGTATTCACAGATTTTGATAGTCCTGTGAATTATTAAAAAAAAAAACTTTTTTTTTTTTCTTCTTTTTTGCCCACAGTACCTACTGCCTGCCATTGTGCACATTAACCACCAGCCTTTCCTGGAACGCGGAGATGGTCCTATTGTAAGCTCCCTCATAAAACTTTTAAGCAGTATGATTTTATTCCTGCCTTCAAGGGCCTATTAATCATCACATTGCTTAATACATCTGAAATTATATGATAATCTTCATAATAATCATCAAATGAGGTCAAACGCCGCCAATGCGGCCAAAAAAAAAGAAGTGAATAAATGTAATGCTTAACTGTTACATTGTTTTCAATTTCATTATGACCTGACTTTGGAATAAAAATAATAGATGTTTTTTTTTTTCGTTCTTTTTTTTTTATGGCAGTTAAATGGTAATGCTGCTTACCTACATTAACTGATTTTCTCATATGGAGACAGCGGGTATATGATTTTATATTTTTTAATACCAGATATATTTAGAAATTCAGATTTGTTTATCAGATTATTTCAATATTTTCTCTATTTTGTGTTCTTTCTGCATTGTCAAACAAACAATTGGTAGTCTTGAAAAATCTAAAATTAGCTTGATCGATTATGAATCAATGTAATCGTCAACATATTCCAATGACTGCCAATCATGTTTAAATCAAAATTAGCATCATCAATTCTAAATCTATGTACTGTTAAGGCCAGTTCACACTGCACCGACAGACACTGACCAATGCCGACAATCACCAACATTCTAAAGTCGGCCTTTGGATTTAGAATGTTGGGAACATAATAGTTGTGTTCACACTGCACCAACAGACTTCGTTACGGAGAGTCAGAGTGGTGGATGATCCTTTTACCACAATCCAAATGTTACTTTTACTAAGTCTTTATGTGTCGTTCTTTGCCTGAAAAGACGATGAATGAAACTAAAGAGGTTGTGGGTAACGCCTTGGTTGTTGCGACGTGAGAGACGGGGCGCTTACACTTTGTTTCCTGGAAACAGGTAATAATCTCATTTTATCCCATGAAATGTCAATTTAACCAACTAAAATGATTTGTTACGGTAATTAAACAAGATAAATTAAGCTATGTTGTACCTATTGAATTGTTTTGGGGGAATCTTTTCGTAACCTGCACTACTTGTTTCGAATTGGATGCTCAGTTTTAACTGAGCTTATTCCCGAAACATGTAGAGCCATCTACCATGTTCTCCAAGAAAGACATATTAAGGTAGGTTATGTAATAAGATAAGATCTTTGTTAGGTCATACATCATGAACAATAGTTTTAGTCATGTATGTTATAAACATTTAACATTTGCAATCTCGCTTCTTACTTCATACAACAGAATAGCCTACTAAAAATGGCATACAGTTAAGTGGATGATCCCGATTGATACCAAAACACAAGGGTAGCTGATCTTCACCAGGGGCCAAAATAAACACAATTACAGTGCATCCAGAAAATATTCACAGCGCTTCACTTTTTGCACATTTTATTATGTTACAGCCTTATTCCAAAATTGGTTAAATTAATTATTTTCCTAAAATTCTACAAACAATACCCCATAATGAGACCGTGAAAGAAGTTTGTTTGAAATCTTTGCATATTTATTAAAAAAAAAAAAAAAAAAAAAAAAATCACATGTACTTAATATTCACAGCCTTTGCCATGACACTCAAAATTTAGCTCCTGTTTCCACTGATCATCCTTGAGATGTATCTACAACTTGATTGGAGTCCACCTGTGGTAAATTCAGTTGATTGGACATGATTTGGAAAGGCACACAACTGTCTAATATAAGGTCCCACAGTTAACGGTGCATGTCAGCACAAACCAAGCCATGAAGTCCAAGGAATTTTCTGTAGACCTCTGAGACAGGATTATATCAAGGCACAGATCTGGGGAAGGGTACAGAAAATGTTCTGCAGCATTGAAGGTCCCAATGAGCAGTGGCCTCCATTATCCATAAAGGGAAGAAGTTTGAAACCACCAGGACTCTTCCTAGAGCTGGCCGCCCGGACAAACTGAGCGATCAGGGGAGAAGGGCCTTAGTCAGGGAGGTGACCAAGAACCCAATGGTCATTCTGACAGAGCTCCAGCGTTTCTCTGTGGAGAGAGGAGAACCTTCCAGAAGAACAACCGTCTCTGCAGCACTCCACCAATCAGGCCTTTATGGTAGAGTGGTCAGAGGGAAGCCACTTCTCAGTAAAAGGCACATGACAGCCCACCTGGAGTTTGCCAAAAGGCATCTGAAGGACTCTCAGACCATGAGAAACAAAATTCTTTGGTCTGATGAAACAAAGATTGAACTTTTGTCCGGAACTGGGAGACTAATCAGGATCGAGGAAAAGATGAATGCAGCAATATACAGAGACATCCTTGATGAGAACCTGCTCAAGAGCGCTCTGGACCTCCAACAGGACAACGATCCTAAGCACACAGCCAAGATAACAAAGGAGTGGCTACGGGACAACTCTGTGAATGTCCTTGAGTGGCCCAGCCAGAGCCCAGACTTGAACCCGATTGAACATCTCTGGAGAGATCTGAAAATGGCTGTGCACCAATGCTCCCCATCCAACCTGATGGAGTTTGAGAGGCCCTGCAAAGAAGAATGGGAGAAACTGCCCAGAAATAGGTGTGCCAAGCTTGTAGCATCATACTCTAAAAGACTTGAGGCTGTAATTGGTGCCTAAGGTGCTTCAACAAAGTATTGAGCAAAGGCTGTGAATACTTTTGTACATGTGATATATATATTTGCAAATTTGCAAAGATTTCAAACAAACTTCTTTCACAATATCATTACGGGGTTTTGTTTGTAGAATTTTGAGGAAAATAATACATTTAACCCATTAGGAATAAGGCTGTAACATAACAAAATGTGGAAAAAGTGAAGCGCTGTGAATACTTTCCGGATGCACTGTGTGTACATGTATTTATGTGTGTGTGTGTGTGTGTGTGTGTGTGTGTGTGTGTGTGTGTGTGTGTGTGTGTGTGTGTGTGTGTGTGTGTGTGTGTATGTGTGTGTAGTGTGTGTGTGTGTGTATGTATGTATGTATGTATGTATGTATGTATATGTATATATATATATATATATATATATATATATATTACTCATTTTAAAATGTATGATTGCAACATGTTCCAAAAAAGTTGGGACAGTCAAGTGTTTACTACTTCGTAACCTTACCATTTGTTCTAATAATTATTAAGCATTAGGGCAGTGAAGATACAAGTGCAAGTTCAGCAAACAGAATTTTCCCCCATTTATCCATTATGCAGGTCTTCAGCTGTGCAGTTTTGTTGCCGTAATTTGCACTTCATAATGTGGCACACATTCTCAACTGGAGATGGGTCAGGACTGCAGACAGTCCTTTTCCTCTTTGGCCCGATGTACACAACTGCTGTTTTTTCCAAAAACTATTTGAAATGTGGACTCCTTGGAACGCAAAACACAATTCCACTGTTCTACTTTCCATCTCAGGTGAGATGCTTCTGGACATTGTTGATGTAGGGCTTCTTCTTTTAACTTACACCAACTTAGCAAATGGTGTTGACTGACAAAGGTTTACCAAAGTAGTCTCGAGCCAGTGTCATGATGTCCATTACAGACGCATGATGGTTGTTAAGACCGTGAACTCTGAAGAATAGGAGATCATGTACATTCAGAAGTGGTTTTCGGCCTTTTCTTTTACTATAATGTGCACAATGGGTGAAATACCCAAAATCCTTTCAATTTATTTTTGGGGAACATAGTTCTCAAAGTGCTGGATTATTTGCTGCAAATTTGTTGGCAAATTGGTGAGCCTCAACCCACCTTTGCTCTTGAAGGACTAGGCATTTTTGGAGACCCTTATATACTATAACACGGTTGCCTCACTTGTTTAACTTAACCTGTTTCACATCACCTTGTTTTTTTCATCTCGTCAGATTGTTAGTCCTAAATTGCCACTTTTTTGGAATGCTTTACAGGCTTTCTTTTTTTTTTTTTTAAAGCATACATCTTCAAAAAGCAATGCTGTTGATTAAGTAAAACATAAAGTACCTTATCTTTATACTGTTTTTGTTTGAATGCAAGTCAAAATACATTTACAAATCACACTGTTTTTCTTTTTTTGAGAGGGTGTAAGGAAGTGATGTCTTATTGTTCCTTGAACAATTCCTGCTAGTTGTCAAACTCTGACTGTGTTCCAAATGGCATAAATCATCTTCCGAAGGGGACATTGAAGGGAGAAAGATCATGATAGTCATGCTGCAAGATCGCTTCAAAACGTTTCCAATAAAAATTACTTTAAAAAGAGAGTTCTGAGTAACCCTTATTTTGGAGCCCCATGCCTTTTTCAAAGATCTCAGACTGGATGGTAAAGTTTAAGGAGGGTATGGGCATGATCACTTGAGAATGGAAAGCACCCTCATTCGAAACAACATCAGGAGCCAGGAGGCACTTCATTCATAGTGACTTTAAAACGATAAACGTTACTAGCATTGATGCAAATGTCATTAAATGTGGGCCCTGTTGGTCGGTGGCTGGATGCTCCCTGGATGCCTGGGACTAACGGAAATTAAAGTGTGTAAATCTCCATAAAAGCAATGGAAAATGTATGCATGAACCGCTTCATTGAAGCAAATTGCTAAATACGAGCAGCTAACAACTGTAGCATCTTATCTCTGGTAGGTGAATGAAATTTAAGCAACATAATTATAAATTTGATAGGTAAAGCTCTAAAAGTGACTATAGCTCGCTCCCATTATAATGAATGAAGCTGCGCAAGTTATATACAATTACATTTAGTAATTTAGCAACCACTTTTATCCTAAACGATTACAAATTAGGTTTAAAAAAAATCCTTAACTTGTCACTGAACGGATTCATAGATTATAATAGCAATGATCTAATATTCCTGATCTCTGAGGAAATAATTGTGAGCATATCAATTATTCATCGCCTTACAATATCATCGCCTTACTAGCGTAGATGCTCAGTATCAGCAACACATCTGGATATGTCACTTTAGGAAAACGTTTGATGTTATTTGAGGAAAATACGTTAACTCTGAGTCTTATTTGTAGGATCCGTTAATGATACCAGAAGTGCTTCAGGAATAGTTGCGTTCTAATTCCTTTGTAATTGTTTTCATGCTTCAAAAGGTGATGCAGTGGCTGGGTCAGACTTCCAGTATCAAATTTGCTTCTAAAGGTAATCCTAATAAAGGATTGGGTCAAGTCATCAACAACGAAGTCCAGATAACTCTGTAATCATCGTATGATTAAATTACCTCAAGTATATGAAACTTATGTCTGTTCTTGCTTTCTCAGTGCTTGGTGCTGGCCCCCACTCATGAACTGGCACAGCAGGTACAGCAGGTGGCTGCAGAGTATGGAAAAGCTTCCCGACTGAAGTCCACTTGCATCTATGGTGGAGCACCCAAAGGACCTCAAATCCGTGATCTTGAAAGAGGTACTGTAGTTACTGATTATAATTTTTATTACTGTGAAATTACTATTTTACTTTTGAATAGGGCTGTCCCCGACCAAGGGGTTTTTCCTAGTCGACTAATAGTCGTTAGTTTAAGCCATTAGTCGACTAGTTGTTGCACGTTTTTGAGATTAATTTAATTACTTATACATCTTTTTTGGGGGGAATCAGAAAATGGTTTGAGTTCCAGGGCTGAGAAAGAACGTTATAAGTAACATTCCTATCGCTGTTCTACATTATAGAGAAATACCATAATAATGAGCCTTTTAAAATATTAATTTTACAAGTGCAAGCATGAAGTGAGCCGCAGTGACACCGGCAAAAGCAGTAATGATTCTGAATATGCCTGAAAAACCAGCAAGGAGACTGTCTGAACATTTTGTTAATTTTTAGAGCGAAATGGAGCACAGTGACGGTGCTAAGCGGTAATGACTCTGAATAGTCATTAGTGTTGTGCCAACAGATGATAATCGGAGATTACGTCAAGATGATATTTGGCTCGTTTTCCCATTAATGTATTAAATTATTATTATTATTATTATTATCAAATTAATATTACAAATAATTTGCCCCTTGGCACATAGACATGTGCTTCAAGAATCGCATTATATTATTAAGAACAGATAACAGAAAAGACGTCTATATATGTCATAGGATGTATGACATGCTGTTTGTACGGAGAAGAACAGTCTCGCGCATGTAAAAGGTTCTCACTATTTCTTTGTTTCTGTCTTATTATTGTTTTTTTTTGCAATAACAGTATCGTCTATGAGTACTGCAAATGACCTCAGACATTTCAGCTTATGAGGTACTCTGAAGTTCAGTTTGTGTTCAGTTTGCTTTATTTCCACATGGCTTTATTTCCACATGGCTTTATTTCCACATATTTCCACATGTGAACACAATTCTGCAGCCTATACATCTGTGATTTAAAACCATTAAAACAAACAAAATAATAAATTACAAAATAATTTTTACATTAATAATTTTTTTATGCCTTCATTTCTGTAAGTAATTTTTCACCTGCTTGTTTAGACGGATACTTGCCTGATGGTAAATGTAAATTGGTTATATGTGTATACACTCACCTAAAGGATTATTAGGAACACCATACTAATACTGTGTTTGACCCCCTTTCGCCTTCAGAACTGCCTTAATTCTACGTGGCATTGATTCAACAAGGTGCTGAAAGCATTCTTTAGAAATGTTGGCCCATATTGATAGGATAGCATCTTGCAGTTGATGGAGATTTGTGGGATGCACATCCAGGGCACGAAGCTCCCGTTCCACCACATCCCAAAGATGCTTTATTGGGTTGAGATCTGGTGACTGTGGGGGCCATTTTAGTACAGTGTACTCAGTCATGTTCAAGAAACCAATTTGAAATGATTCGAGATTTGTGACATGGTGCATTATCCTGCTGGAAGTAGCCATCAGAGGATGGGTACATGGTGGGCATAAAGGGATGGACATGGTCAGAAACAATGCTCAGGTAGGCCGTGGCATTTAAACGATGCCCAATTGGCACTAAGGGGCCTAAAGTGTGCCAAGAAAACATCCCCCACACCATTACACCGCCACCACCAGCCTGCACTGTGGTAACAAGGCATGATGGATCCATGTTCTCATTTTGTTTACGCCAAATTCTGACTCTACCATCTGAATGTCTCAACAGAAATCGAGACTCATCAGACCAGGCAACATTTTTCCAGTCTTCAACTGTCCAATTTTGGTGAGCTCTTGCAAATTGTAGCCTCTTTTTCCTATTTGTAGTGGAGATGAGTGGTACCCGGTGGGGTCTTCTGCTGTTGTAGCCCATCCGCCTCAAGGTTGTGCGTGTTGTGGCTTCACAAATGCTTTGCTGCATACCTCGGTTGTAACAAGTGGTTATTTCAGGCAAAGTTGCTCTTCTATCAGCTTGAATTAGTCGGCCCATTCTCCTCTGACCTCTAGCATCAACAAGGCATTTTCGCCCACAGAACTGCCGCATACTGGATGTTTTACCCTTTTCACACCATTCTTTGTAAACCCTAGAAATGGTTGTGCGTGAAAATCCCTGTAACTGAGCAGATTGTGAAATACTCAGACCGGCCCGTCTGGCACCAACAACCATGCCACGCTCAAAATTGCTTAAATCACCTTTCTTTCCCATTCTGACATTCCGTTTGGAGTTCAGGAGATTGTCTTGACCAGGACCACACCCCTAAATGCATTGAAGCAACTGCCATGTGATTGGTTGATTAGATAATTGCATTAATGAGAAATTGAACAGGTGTTCCTAATAATCCTTTAGGTGAGTGTATATATATATATATATATATTATCACTTTATTTTAATTGCTTTTTGTTTGGAGTACAATTTAATTTAGATTTTTTTGTTTTTTCAAATACATTTATATAATTTTCAATGCAAGATCACTAAAGCAAGAATATTCACCAATCTCTCAGCCCAGGGTTTGGTGATGTAATTGGATATTGCTATATATATATTATACACATCATGAAGGAGGGAACAAAACTAATTTATTCACACACAATGTATTTTCCCGGACAACGAAATACCCAACCGGTAGAGAATGCACAGATGAAGTAGGTTCTTTGCCAGATAGATGTTGCCCTTCAAAGCTGTTGTAAAGCCATCTTTCAATAAGTTGAACAACACACATTTTAATTGCACTTTAATTTTTACCAGTTTTATTAGATTTTTTTTTTAGCTAAAATAAATACAAACAAGTTTTAAATCAAGGTGTTTTGCTTTATTGTTTAGGCTTATCCCTAACCCTGCTTAACGTGTAAATGATCATGTCTGTCCATCACTGACTGCGTGACTTCGCCACTTTGAATCATTTGGTAGTGGTACGGTCCTAGATTTGTATGTGTTCCATGATATGCTTCTGTGAAATAGGTGTTGAGATCTGCATTGCAACCCCTGGTCGTTTGATTGACTTACTGGAGGCAGGAAAATCCAACCTGCGTCGCTGCACATACTTGGTTCTTGATGAGGCCGATCGTATGCTGGACATGGGATTTGAACCTCAAATTCGCAAAATTGTTGATCAGATTTGTGTGAGTTCTCTCAAAGGTTAAAAACAATAAATGTGTCTTTAAAAGTGTCATTAATGTTTTAAGATGGCTTCCAGTTAATTCCAACCACCTGCATTTCATAGTGATCCGTTATGTTGGTTAACCTCATCGGAGTTGTTCAGTTTCCTGCTGGTTTATTTGACAGCCTGACAGACAAACTCTGATGTGGAGTGCTACATGGCCTAAAGAGGTGTGTCAGCTGGCTGAGGACTTCCTGAAGGATTATTGTCAGATCAATATAGGAGTGCTCCAGCTTAGCGCCAATCATAACATCCTGCAGATAGTGGACATCTGCAATGATGGAGAGAAAGATGACAAGTGAGATTATTTGTTATAGCTACTTTGACTTCCATGCCACTATTTCAAAATCTCTCCTAGGGCAACGCAGTACTGCTAAATATTAATTTACCATTGTGGTTATGAATGCCATCTCTAGAAATTGCTGCTAAAGATAACTGCAACTGTTCATTAATGCCCCTTTATTTCTCCAGACTTTTGCGGTTGTTGGAAGAGATCATGAGTGAGAAGGAGAACAAGACAATCATTTTTGTGGAGACAAAGAGGAGATGTGATGAGTTGACCCGGAGGATGAGGAGAGATGGGTAAGAAAATAAAGTGCTGTGTGGGTCTCGATTGATCCTCTATGGCCTGACCATGACTGGGTTTTTTTGTCTTCCAGCTGGCCTGCCATGGGCATTCATGGTGACAAGAGTCAGCAGGAAAGAGACTGGGTTCTGAATGGTGGGTAGTTGTCTTATTTTACCCATTGTTTTTTTTTTTAAGAGCTTCTAAGTGCGTCTTCAATCTACATCCTGTTAGTGTTCAGAAATGTTATATCTATTAATGAGTGAATTTGTATAATCAAATAAAAGGGTAAAACTAAGTGTTCCTTGACTTCCTGTTAAAATGTAATATTCCTTTTTATCTTTTGTAGAGCTTAAGTACGGAAAAGCCTGCATCCTGATTGCAACAGATGTTGCCTCACGTGGCTTGTGTCAGTAATTTACCTAAGATCAAGTCAAGTGTCAAGTGGTTGGCAGCCAGATGACACCTCCAGTAGTGTCCTCTCTTAAAAACCAAAAAGTTTTACTTTTAAAGAAAGTGCTTTTGCTTTCTTTAACTTCTTTATGCAATCTCTGAGTTTTTCTCACCTAAAGGTGGAGTCTTTTGTGGCAGAGCCTAGGCATGACAACTCCAGGGCAGCAGAGGGGGAAGGAGTTGTTTTGGAACTTGGTGACTGGCTGCCAACCAGTTGCATAGAGAGGTGACCATGTCCAAGCTGAGCTCTGTGTGCCAGTTATCTTCAATAAGGCAGTGTGGCTAAGCCTTAACTCGTTTTATATACACATCTGTTCTCTGTCCATGGATTTTACACCTTTTAAGTACACCAGTTCATCTAGATATCGATAACAATTTAAAGAAAGAAAGAAAAAGGCTTATAGCTGGTTTTACCATTTTGTCTTGCATGCGTTCTGTAAAAGCACAGTATGGCAATACATTTCTTAGAGATTTGGACAGATTCTTTCTGTTCTGAGCTTGTCCAAGCTTGGGTGTTTGCAAAGCTTTCTGGTGATTATATTTATTTATTTTTTTCAGAATCCAAAGAACTGGTGTTCATGAAATGGAGAATGAAGTAGCATTTATTTTTCTCATACCGCAATTAGTGACAACTGGCACATGTGTAGAGGAGCTCTGGGACACCTGTAGACCATGAAGCACAAAGTGTGAAATCTTTAATTTAAACAAAATGCTCAGCTAAATTTCCAAGCTTGATGTTCCTCCCTCACCTGCATTTAAAAAAAAAAAAGTCATGTCGAGACCTGCCAATGAGACATTTTCTCAAGTGAACACTGGCTTCTGGGAAGATCTTGCCTAGACGAGGTTGTGATGAGGGATATGATGATGCTGGTCTTTGATAGTTGACATATGCATATGTGTTAGATGTTATCATTGAACTTCAGCTTTGTGGGTGCCCTTAGATTAGCACTGTTCTATTGCGTCTTGGCAAGACTAAGCAGTGTGGCCTTTATTAGATAGCTTCTAATGAGTGTGCTGCTGAGAGAAGACCTTTAGAACCAAAAGAAGACCCAATGGTCTTCAAACGGCACATAAGGAGGTGACTGTGCACATAGTGGCCCTACTGCATTAGAAGCACCTCGATGTCACTTGACAATTTGTGGGGAGTTCGCTGCATTGGGAAAGGACTAGTGAATGCATACTCCTTAATGGTAAGACATAAAATGCAATTTTCCTGATTTAAAAAAAAGAAGAAACAAAATATAAAAAAGGGAAGGTGGAAAGCATTTAGGTTTTTTTGTTCGTTTGTTGTAAATGGGGTGTGCATTGTTTCTCTCTTCCCACAGTAGTCTTCCCATGTAGTCAGAAACTTTTCAGTTTGTTTGAATTTATCCATTAACCCTTTTCTGTTGGTTTTTTATGTTTTTTTTGCAGCCCAGCCTTCACGCAGTTGTTTGATTAGTGCTTATGTCTAACTTAAGTTGTTGTTGTTGTTTTTTTGCAAATTCTTTCTGCATTCCTATTTGCCACACTGCAACACTTCACAGATGTGGAGGATGTGAAATATGTCATCAATTATGACTACCCTAACTCATCTGAAGACTATATACATCGCATTGGACGAACGGCGCGCAGTCAAAAAACAGGCACAGCATACACCTTCTTTACTCCAAACAACATGAAACAGGCCAACGACCTCATCTCTGTCCTCCGTGAGGCAAACCAAGCCATCAACCCAAAACTGATCCAGATGGCAGAGGACAGAGGAGGTAAGGTTGACAAAATTCTCACTATTAACTGAATCTTCTCAAACTTTGGTTTGCTGGATTGCATGTTTTAATGTGAAAATAGTGTAATTAACAGATATCCTCAAATGCTCAGGTCATAATTACTAACACATCCCCCTACACCCACCCTCTTTTTTTATTTGTAGGCCGTTCCCGTGGTGGTCGCAGTGGCTATAAGGATGACTGTCGGGAACGGTATTCTGGTGGGAGTAGGAGAGATTTCAGTAGTTACAGAGATAGGGATAGTGACCGGGGATATGGTAGTGGACCAAAGGCACAGAGTGGAGGCTGTGGGGGCAGCAGCTTTGACAAACGCAAAAATTGCAGCAGTAGCTTTGGTAACGGCAAAGGACAGGCCAACTACAATTTGACAAACTCTGTGGCCGCATTTGGGAATCAAAAGTTCCAGAACCAGCCATTCCTAGGAAACCAGACTCCAGCCCAGAATGGGATGAACCACCCACAGTACCCCTATAACCCTTCTCAACAACCCCAGCAGACACCACAGCTCATGATGCCCTACCCCATGCCCCTCTCTTTCACCCAGTAGAAAATCTCAGACAAACACAAATAATGAAGTAACTATCTTGTTTAAAACATTGTTATTATAGGTATGACTATTCTTTGTACTGTTTATTTTACTTATGGCAGAGCTGGATGTTTTATCTAGCTGATATTTACTAGTCCAAGCTATTTTAATGTAACTTAAGATCAGTGCACATCTTTACCATTTTTGATTCATTCTTTGGTAATTTATTTTTTAGGTAATGCACATTTTGATTTAATGTATGTTTTAACTATGTTTCAAACTTGATTTTGAGGGTCATGCATGGATCTTCAAATAAAAAGGGAATAGGATTCTGGATGTCTTATTTTGGGGAGAGGGGTGGGTTGAAATTGTATGTAGTAGTAACCCTTTGAAATGCATCAATGCATTTATAGTAGAGCAGTTTGTTAGGCTAAATATTAAGTATTAAATTATGGTTGTATTAAAACAAGTTTTTTCAAAATCTATATTCACAGTTACGGTTTGCTAATAATCTATGCATGGACCCTCTCAGTCATCTCAAACCAACTTGCACTGAGATGACTTTGGCAAAATTAAATTCACCAGATATGCTTGAACTTGTAAAGACACTCCTTACTGGATTTTATCCCAGCTCCCTAAAACCTTTCAAATATTCTCGATGGAGATGGCACTATATGATGGCAGGTGCAAGTGTGGGATTTTGCTGCAGTAAGTTGGCTTTCATGGAAAATCAAATGTAACATTCATATATAATATATATGAAAATGAGGTTGAGGGATAGACTTGACATCTCTTCAATGGGTTGTTCTGTTATTGAAAGTGTTTTGGATCGTTTCGCTGATGAAACTTTAAAAAAAGTCTTTCCAAAAACAAATCACAGAAAATTTGAGTTGTGTAAAATTAGATATGATCTAAGAGCTTTATATGGTGCATGTGTGACTTTCTTCAAACACATTTGAAGGCAAATAGAAAAATATCTCAACTAAATAGGTTATTAAAATGGAAGTGGATGGTGATCAGACCTTTGAAGCTCCAAAAATCATAGAAAGTCAGCATAAACGTCATCGTGACTCCAGTGGTTAAATTAATGTCTTAATACAATCGCTTTTGGTGCAATAAAGGTCAATATTTAAAAGGTACAATATGTAAAATTCGCCTTTTTTGCCAATGTGTGAACGGCTAGTAACAAAACTTAAATTAGCCCTTCCCGGACTTCTTAGGTTGCCTATTAGAGCCTGTAGACTGATTTTCATGCAAAGGGAGCGGGTTGATTATGCCGGGAAAATCCAAATGATGTGATGTTTATGCACACTCCTGAGAGCCTTGCCTCAGACAGTAGCTTCTCTTCTGCTATTCAACAACGTCTACACACATTCTGCACCACTAGGTAATCTTAGAGATGGAATCCAGCAAACGTCCGGCTCCCAGCACAACACCGACTCGTGCACATACACAAAAAAAACATTTATCTACTAAATCCCATCTGGCTAAGCGGGAACGTATGGAAGCCGGATTGCGCCACAATTAAATAACAAAAATTTGATTTGTAAGTCAATATAATGAGATATTAAGCCATTATAATGAGAAAGTATCTCATAATAATGACTTAGTATCTCATAATGGACTAATGAAGCAGAGCTGGAACTACAAGCCTGCTTTGACTGCACTGATTGGAGTGTTTTTGAAGCTGCAGCTACAGACCTGGACGAGCTCACAGATACTGTTACATCATACATCAGTTTCTGTGAGGATATGTGCATCCATACTAGGACATTTTTATCATTCAACAATGATAAACCATGGTTCACAGGAAAACTCAGACAGCTTCGTCATGCCAAAGAGGAGGCTTACAGGGGTGGGGTAGAGTCTTGTATAATCAGGCCAGGAACAAACTGAATAGGGAAATCAGAGTGGCTAAAAGAAGCTACTCCGAGAAGCTGAAAAACAAGTTTGCAGCTAAAGACCCTGCATCAATGTGGAGTGGCCTGAAACAACTTACTAATTACAGGAATTACAGGACTCCTACCCCCAACCCTGTGGCGGACCAACGACTGGCTGACGACCTGAATGTGTTTTATTGCAGATTTGAAAGGCCCAAATTCACACCCCACATGCGCTCGGACTTTCACTTCACACAACCATTAACACCTCCTGCAACACCCCTCCTACCCCCTCCTGCTACACTACCTGCACTCAAGATCTGTGAGGACGATGTGTGCCGTGTCTTTCGGAAGCAAAGGTCAAGGAAGGCTCCAGGCCCAGATGGCATCTCACCAGCGTGCCTTCGTTCCTGTGCTAACCAACTGGCCCCATCTTCACTCAGATCTTCAATAGATCACTGGAGCAGTGTGAAGTCCCATGCTGCTTCAAACGCTCCGTTATTATCCCCGTCCCTAAGAAACCTAAAATCACAGGACTTAATGACTACAGACCTGTCGCCCTGACATCTGTGATCATGAAGTCATTTGAGAGACTGGTGTTGGCCCACCTGAAGGACATCACTGGACCCCCTTCAATTTGCTTATCGAGCAAACAGGTCTGTGGATGATGCAGTCAACATGGGTTTGCATCACATCCTGCAACATCTGGACAGACCGGGGACATACGTAAGGATCCTTTTTGTGGACTTCAGCTCGGCTTTCAACACAATCATACCAGATATACTCCAGACTATGTTAAACCAACTCCCTGTTCCCACCTCTACCTGTCAGTGGATTACCAGCTTTCTGACGGACAGGAAGCAGCTTGTGAGGCAGGGAAAATTAACTTCCACCACCTGTACCATCAGCACTGGTGCCCCCCAGGGATGTGTGCTCTCCCCACTACTCTTCTCCCTGTACACCAATGACTGCACCACCAAGGACCCCTCTGTCAAGCTCCTGAAGTTTGCAGATGACACCACTGTCATCGGCCTCATCCGAGATGATGATGAGTCTGCATATAGAAAGGAGGTTGAACGGCTGGCTTTCTGGTGCAGTCAAAACAACCTGGAGCTGAACACGCTCAAAACGGTGGAGATGATTGTGGACTTTAGGAGGAACACCCCATCATTGTCCCCCCCCCTCACCATTCTAAACAGCACTGTGGCAGCAGTGGAGTCATTCAGGTTCCTGGGCACTACCATCTCACAGGACCTGAAGTGGGAGATACACATCGACTCCATTGTGAAAAAGGCCCAGCAGAGGTTGTACTTCCTTCGCCAGCTGAGGAAGTTCAACCTGCCACAGCTGCTGCTGAAACAGTTCTACTCAGCAGTCATTGAGTCTGTCCTCTGCACTTCAATAACTGTCTGGTTTGGTGCAGCTACGAAATCAGACATCAGAAGACTACAAAGGACAGTTTGGTCTGCTGAGAGGATTATTGGTTGCCCCTGCCCCCTTCAAGAACTATACATTTCCAGAGTGAGGAAAAAGGCTGGTAAAATCACTCTGGACACCCCTCACCCTGCCCACTACCTTTTTGAACTGTTGCCTTCTGGCCGGCGCTTCAGAGCTCTGAACACCAGAACCGTCAGGCACAGGAACAGTTTTTTCCCTCAGGCCATCCTTCTAATGAACAATTAAACTGCCCCATTGAGCAATAATTATGTGCAATACACAGTTTAATTCTATTTATATTATCCAACATATCCACTTCTGCCATTACTTACATTGCTCTGTACATAATATAATGTTTTTTGTTCTTTATATAACAGCTTGTAATAGATTTGCACTACGTGTGTGTATGTGGGTGTGTATGAAGGTGAGTGTATGTACATATATGTATAATTATTTATTTTGTGTTCTTTTTTTGTTTTTAATTACCTATGTCTTGCTGCTGTTTTTCGTATTGTTGTAGACTGGAAGCTCCTGTCACCAAGACAAATTCCTTGTATGTGTAAGCATACTTGGCAATAAAGCTGATTCTGATAATAATGAGAAACTTTCTCATAATAATGACTTAGTATCTCGTAATATGAGAAATTTCTCATAATAATGACCAGCTGTGCGCATGCGCAATGTGCTCAGTCAGACGAACTTGTGCGTTGCAGATTGAGATGGATCACACAAATGACAACAGCACAACTCTTTTGAAAGTAAGTATAGTTTTATAGCAACCGCTGAAGAGGTTTGCAAATAACAACAATTGTATGTTAAACCGCAGCACATTAAGTTTTTCAGCAAAAATTTACTTCATCTTAAAGATGCCGGATGCGTGAAAGTTAACAGAGTGCCAAACTGCGATGCAATGGTCGCATTTTGTTAGATAAATGGTCGCTAAAAATAGCAAAGTTGGTTTACTCTCCGATTATGTGCTGTCTTTTTCTGTGGCGTATGAGATAGATTAAACGTCAAACCGTTTAGCGCGATGTAAGTGCTGGGCAAGTGTGTTGACTCGCGAATCGGTCTCAACTACGCAGAGCTGACGCGCCGCAAGCGAGGTGTGTATTATTAAAAGAAATATATAATAATCTCGTTTATACAACAGTTGTTACACCTCAAGTCATTTTCAGGTTTTAATTCCTAAAACGCTCTGAGTATAACTACGTTCTTACGCCAGGGATTCAGGTGGTGAACCTCATTGTGCGCTGTTTCTAGTTCTTCACCTAGGGTATTGCGTACAAAGTCTCCGTTACGAATTCGGAAGCGTCACTTTAGACCTACTAACGGAGATTTATTGGAGTAACGTGTGTGTGCGTATGAGCGCTGGAAAGAAAGTGTTCAGTACCTGTGGGTTCGCGCTGTTATGAATCAGCTGGGTATCGTTTTAACTGTGGATGTGCGCTTGCACACTGTGGTAAAGTTAGTTTTACATAGTACTGTTACAATGTGATATATAAATAAATAATAAAACAATGTGACAAGCAATACATCTTGGAAAAATGAACCTAACATTTATATACATGCACTGTTTTAAAAAGATGCCCATCCACAAACTTAGGTTTATATTACATGTTTAAAAATAAGTTAATCTGGGGTGCTTTTGTATGTTATTTAAATAAAATAATTTATTTTAAATTTGTTATTTAGGTGATGGCTTAAATTTCATAACTGACATATGTTTGTCTACAGGATGGAAGATCTAAAGGGATTCTCGAGACAGAGGAATGTCCCTGAGGAAACAATAGACACTGGAACATGAAACGGTGAAACAGATACAGATTAACACAGATAATGTTCATAAAAGTTTAAAAATATTTTGTTAGAGATTAACATTTTAGCTCCAAACTCAAATATAAGCCGCCATATCCATTCTTGCACTGACGGTGGTAGTATTACAACATATTGCACAAGTAATTGATTAATCGAGTACTCGTTCAGCTTTAAATATTCGACTAGAAAACTTGATTTTCATTTGTGCCAGCTGTGGGCAACAATGAAACTTCATTTCTCACTAAAATCTTGCTGTTACAACTAAATGTATTGGCTGGCACTGTACACTCCTGAGCACAAAAAAACGGGCCAAGCCCAAAATGTCAAAACATTAAGTGAGGAATATTAGCAAGAATTAAACAAATGCTCTCCTGAGACCTTCTGTGCCACCATTTGCTCATTAACTGTTTGAGGGAAAAGCTGGAAATGGGGAAATTCACTTATATAGTCTTACTATAGGCAAATGTAAAACCTTAATAACATTTTCCAAAAATGTCACTTAGCCTTCACAATATTTGAGCGCTATTCAAGAACAGCATCTCAGATGTAGATGCTCAATAGTTCGGTTCACATTCATGCATTTAGAACGGCACCGGAGGTGCATTTTAACAGAATTTGAATTATAAGAAGCGAATTAAACTACTGTGAACTTGCCTACTGTGAGGGACCGAGGGTCAGAAACAAGGAACACAAGCTCTTAACTGAAAAAATGGGTCTTTATTTGAACCCAAATAAAAAAGGACTTACAAACTCATAAATTTCTTAAAACATAACAAAATCCACAAACAAAAAGAAAATAAGAACACAACATTCAACAGAAAACAACTAACAAACTAAAGCGGTCCCCTGTAATGAACAAAGCAACAGCTTAAAAAGGAAAGGATGGGCCCATTACATCACAAGAAGGGAAAACAAAGTAACTTTACATTTAACACTTAACTCTACTTAAATCATGATCAAATCAACAAATAAGTTTATGAAATCAAAATTGAAGACTGAGGACTCTAATTTTCGTCACCACAATATGCTGCTTCTGCCATCCGTGTCTGAAGACCATCACCACTCATCACCAGTAAACTTAAACTCAAATTTAAACAAATATAAATAACAGACACAACGAAACTAACTTGTGTGGACTCCAAATCAGTAACGATGTAAATAAAGATATGCAAATCTAAAGCAATAAAGAATACAGATTGATTCCTGTGGCTATTGTAAACTACCATTATACTGTAACCGAAATAAATGAGGACAGAAAGAAAGAGTGAAAGTTAAATATAGAGATTAACCATAAATTAATAAACACATACCCTCCACGTAAATGTGTGTGTGTGTGTGTGTGTGTGTATGTGCATGTAAGAGATGCATCTACATTACCACTTTTGTGCGGCCAACCCTAGGGCCGTCACACCTACAAACAGACACATACAGGACTTCCTGGAGAGTTCAGAATGTCAAAATAAAAGTGTGAGGGTTTAAAAAGTGCACATTTGAAATATATTACTGTTATATTTAAAATTAATTCAATAATAATAATAATATTAATTAAAATGTATTATTATTATTATGATCATCATCAGTATTTGTTTACAATTTATATCAATATTTAAGTTGAATTGGAGTAAATGAAAAGTGGACTGATGTCTTTTACAACTAAACTGATCAAAAAAGAGATCTGAATCCTTTAAAGTCCAGATGCAAGATGAAACATTTTTTGGGGGAAAAAAGAAAAAGAGGCACAAATAAAACACTGGTTCCCCTTCTGTCACTCACTCGACGTTGTGTCGATTGTAGTGATACAAGGGGTCTCTTCTGAGAGCCTCGCATACCTCAAACTACTTGAACTTGAGAAAAGGCCAATGTCAAGTTGGCAGACAGAATTTGCATGCCCCGCCCCCGGACATATGGGTATAAAGGGAGCGGGCGAGCGAATGTCAGACAGCGGTTGTGTGATCAGCGAGCTGTGTGTCACGACTGCTTCACCCACCTTTGCAAGAGAGCTTCTGTTGGATCTAACGGCATATTCCAGCGGCTTTCTCCTCTCTGCACGCTGTGCAGACTCTGCCCCTGGGCGCTTCGACAGTGCTTCTCTTATAAAAGAGTTGACTTCTCTGAAAGTTTATTTTCCTCTAAAAGAGTTTGTTTTCTGGTAAAAGAGCAATACACAAGCAGGCGTTGAACGTCCTTTTTGGGACGCGTCTTTATAAAGATGCCCTTCCGCCACAGTATAGTTCCTGGATGTGGCCGTTCTCTCTCCAGATCCGATGGTCATAGACGCTGCCTCGTGTGCCTGTGTAGCGATCACACCGAGGCAGCGTTTGTTAATGGTTCATGTTCTTACTACGAGGACATGACCATGGCAACGTTGCGGTCGCGGCGTTCGTTTCTCAAAGCGAACGCCACTTCAGCCGCCCCCCGTGTCGCTCCTTCCCACGGGATTGAGGATGACCCGGCTGGCGATGGAGGCGATTTGGGGATGGCAGCAGGCTCTGTTTTTGCGGGGCACAGCCTCATGAACCACCCGCCCCCCGGCACACTCGTTTGCTTCAGTCTGCGCCCATCGCCGCTACATCGAAGAGCGTTCAGGCGTCTGATACTGAAGACCTGACCAGACTCCCGTCCTCGGGCCAGCCCGCCCAGTCAGAGTCTGACGTGCAGATGGCCTGGAACCATCCGTCCTCCCCCCAACCCTCGCGGCATGACAATTGGTACTTCGGCTCCAGGCGCCGCTCCCAGCCACGGACCCTCACTGTAGGCGTCCCTGCAGGACCTCCTCCTCTGTCTATAACCCGCCCCCTGCCGGGTGCGCGGATCAAGGTAAGTGCTTTGAGTTTTTTCTCAGCACTCAAGCCTCGGGACGCTCTTCTGCCTCCCGACGCACTATTACCTGCTCCCCCCCACTGCAAGGCCCCACCCGGTACCTCCAAAACGATCGTCCTGTTAGTGCCCCTCGCACGGAGCTTAAACGCATAGCTTGTGCTTTCCAGCCCGTCGCGATAGCTGGCCAGGACATCCGACTTGGCTATGCGATTCAATTCGCCAGGCTCCCACCTCGTTTCTGTGGTATTCACTCCACGCCAATGCAGGGCGAAAACGCCAGCACCTTACGAGCAGAGATTTCCACTCTGCTACTCAAGGACGCGATAGAGCCTGTCCCTCCATCTCTCCAGTTCAGAGCATCTCTTTAGACTCAGTCTCATTGTCAGCACGCCTCACAGCCGAGCACGCGCAGTCAGTGCTTACATGCGTGGCTCGCTTCAAGCCAGGCACAGCGGTTCCTCTCAATCATTTCCAGAGGCTCCTGGGGCATATTGCATCCTCGGCCGCAGTCGTACAACTCGGGTTGATGCATATGAGACCGCTCCAGCACTGGCTTCAGACTCGAGTCCAGAGATGGGCATGGTGCCGCGGCACATACCGTGTGTTAATCACTCTTTCCTGCCATTAGACGTTCAACCCTTAGACAGACATCTGTTTTCTTGGGTTGGGGCGCCGTGTGCTACTGGCGCAGCCCCTGGCTCCTGGATGGGGCCCGCCTGCATTGGCACATCAACTGCCTTAAGTTGTTGGCTGTAATCCTTGCCCTGCTGAGGTTTCTCCAGCTGATTTGGGAACGTCTTGATCCGTTCAGACACCACCGCTACAGTAGAGTACATAAATCGCCAAGGCAGCGTATGCTCCTGTCACATGTCACAACTCGCCCGCCATCTCCTCCTTTGGAGTCAGGTCGCTGCTCGCCACTCATATCCCTGGTGACCACAACACGACGGCGGACGTGCTGTTGCGACAGGTCTCGCTCAGCGGAGAGTGAAGGCTCCATCCCCAGGTGGTCCAGCTGATTTGGGGCCGCTTCGGCAGGGCACAAATAGATCTCTTTGCCTGCCAAGACAACTCCCACTGCCCACTCTGGTACTCCCTAACGGATGCCACTCTTGGCACAGATGCGCTGGCACACAGCTGGCCCCTGGGAGTACAAGAAGTGAGCTACATTATCCAGTAAACTAGTTAATAATAAAGTGTTTCTTAATAAGCATTGAAATAATTACTCATTTCACGAGCTTCAACACACCGCTCAATGCAAGCCACATGCGGAGCTTTGACCAACACATGAAAAGTGTTGGGCTGAAAACATGTTGAGTTTAGAGTAGAACAAAGCCCTGGGAATTAATTTGCAGAAAGTATTTAAGTGAATGTCCTGTAATATCTTGAGATTTAAATTAAAGAACTGAAGTCTTTCACTCAAAAACATTTATGTAACTATTAAATGGATAAAAATTAGGGCTGTCACTCGATTAACATTTTTATTCAAATGAATTACATGGTGTCCCGGTTAATTAATTGCGATTAATCGCATATACAAATATTTGCTGAGAAAGCCCCTCATATAACAATACCTCAATATATAATGATTATACATATTTATATCAATATATAATTATACATAGTGATCTTTAAATATTAACAAATTATATATAATATTCAGATAATTAAAATGCTTAACATTCCTGTAGCAGAAGAGTTAATTGATAAGGCCATTAAAAAAAAAAAAAAAAAAAAAAAAAAGGCTTTAGAATACAATGTACTGTTTACTACCATATTACTGATCATAACTCAGTCATTGGCATAGAGTTCACAGCAATCCATTTCACAATTGAATTTGTCAATCAGTTGGAGATTTATTATGAGGGCTTGTTTAAGGGCCTGTCAATTTACACCTACATCAGATGTCTCGGGTGTGTTGCATCATAAACATAAAATGTTTAGGTCACTGAGTATTAAACTACATTTAACTTAACACAATCTTTAAACACATCTTGAGATCCCTTGGATCGCATTTGCTCTCAGTGTTTTGAACGCAAGAACTTAACGCATGTTGTTCTGCCTACTAAAGTGTTTTCTTCACTGTATAAACTGCATGTTGCTCATAAAGCTGAAATTTCACTTACTAAACAGGTGGTACTACAAGCTTGCACTTCTCAGGAATCTTCCTTATTATGGTCCGTGGGCATGCGATTAATTGTGTTAATTCGGTGCGATTAATTGTACAAAAAATAACTTACATTAATTGCAATTAAATGAGCATGTAAATTGAGACATTCAAAATAGTTTTTTTATATTTCTTGTTGCAGTTAGGTAAATGCTTAAAAAAAAAATCCCAAACTGAGGCGAAGTTCAACCTGTTATTGCGCAGACACCGGTTTATTAACCGTACTTCCTGTATAACATTTGGGCTCTTTAAAATTCTCTTTTCTTTATTTCAGTATTTCATAATTTTCAGGTTAAATTTTTGTGAAATAAAAAGATTTAAAAAACAAACAAAAAAAAAAGGTTATTAATTTAAGGTTAATATGTTTTTGGATATTTTTAGTTTTTTATTAATTTCATACATTAATTGTAATCATCAAATTAAACGAGGAAGACACACAATCTCCAATATAAAATTATTTTATTAGGCAACAAAACATTAAAAAGCCAAAGTGTACACTGTAAATACTAATAGTAATCTCATATTATAAAAAATAAAAATAGTTTACTCAACTTAATCTTAAGTTTTTACTATTCTTACTAGTTTTAATTAAGCTACTGTTACCCTCTAAATCCTAAAGTTGTCATTAATAAAACATTTAACCTGTTGATACGCAATTCCCCCGTACTCGGTAGTGACGTCACTCTGCTTACATGTTAAATATAATTTACTGTCTATAAATGTAATCAAGGTTTACAAATTATACATCTTTTCAAAGGTCTAAGGCAGAGGTTTTCAAATGGTGAGGCGCAGCGTGGGGGGAAAAAAAACATTGGTTCACACCTGTACACATCTGTCCAGCTAGTTGCATGTTAATGTGTGTGTTATGCATATGAGTGTAGCAAAATGGATCTCTTTGTAGTGACTGAGTTTCCCCTCCTCTCTCGAAAGGCTATGAAAGTCCTCATCCTCTTCCCCTCCTCTTATGTGAGTGAGAGTTTTCAGCTTTGACCCTGCTTAAAAGCAAATACAGATCAAGGCTGCAGGTGGAGGACGATTTACCTTTATTCCTTTCTACCATACAGCCCTGCTTCGATCACCTGTGTGCATCAAAAAGTCGGACTCATTGTTCCCACTGATGTTTGGGCGAGGAAAATGAAGAGGCAAAATCGGCAATCAGAATTTATATTTTTTGCTTAATGTAAGCCTGTACTTTGACAAAACAGCACTGTCCATCTTACTGATTTTGTTTGATGTCTGATGTTGATGTCTGAAAGTTGAATTGGCTTAAGTCAGTGTTTCCCAACCACTGTGCCACGTGCCATAAAAGATTGTCAGGTGTGCCGTGGAAAATGATCAAATTCCACTAAATAAATAAATGCATGAAAATAATAATAATTTCAGGGATCTAAACTACTCACCTTTCGGAGAAATTCGCCGTTATGAAACCACAATCTGTCACTTTTGTGATTGTGAAGAACAATGATTAATGTGCAAAAGTGAGTGATATTTATACACATTAAGAATCTTTCACATGACTCGTGTCAGCACTGTAGAATACACTGAAGTCTATGAAGTGACTTGACAACAAAGTGTTTTTCACACATATGTTTTTTCTTCACTGATAATATTTTTGATATACTAAGCAACAAGAACTATATATTTTTTTTTTCAAATTTGGTAAAAAAAAAAAAACAAGTGCATTTCCCCGTTTCCAGCTTTTCCCCCCCAAACAGTTAATGAGCAAATGGTGGCACAGAAGGTCTCAGGAGAGCATTTGTTTAATTCTTGCTAATATTCCTCACTTAATGTTTTGACATTTTGGGCTTGGCCCTTTTTTTTGTGCTCCGGAGTGTACAGTGCCAGCCAATACATTTAGTTGTAACAGCAAGATTTTAGTGAGAAAAGAAGTTTCATTGTTGCCCACAGCTGGCACAAATGAAAATCAAGTTTAGTCGAATATTTAAAGCTGAACGAGTACTCGATTAATCAATTACTTGTGCAACATGTTGTAATACTACCACCGTCAGTGCAAGAATGGATTTGGCAGCTTATATTTGAGTTTGGAGCTAAAATGTTAATCTCTAACAAAATACTTTTAAACTTTTATGAACATTATCTGTGTTAATCTGTATCACCGTTTCATGTTCCAGTGTCTCTATTGTTTCCTCAGGGACATTCCTCTGTCTCGAGAATCCCTTTAGATCTTCCATCCTGTAGACAAACATATGTCAGTTATGAAATTTAAGCCATCACCTAAATAATAAATTTAAAATAAATTATTTTATTTAAATAACATACATAAGCACCCCAGAGTAATTTATTTTTAAACATGTAATATAAACCAAAGTTTGTGGATGGGCATCTTTTTAAAACTGTGCATGTATATAAATGTTAGGTTCATTTTTCCAAGATGTATTGCTTGTCACATTGTTTTATTATTTATTTATATATCACATTGTAACAATAATACGTAAAACTAACTTTACCACAGTGTGCAAGCGCACATCCACAGTTACGCTTTCGAATTCGTAACGGAGACTTTGTACGCAATACCCTAGGTGAAGACAGCGCAAAATGAGGTTCACCACCTGAATCCCTGGCGTAAGAACGTAGTTATACTCAGAGCGTTTTAGGAATTGAAACCTGAAAATGACTTGAGGTGTAACAACTGTGGTATAAACGAGATTATTATACATTTATTTTAATAATGCACACCTCGCTTGCTCTGCGTGGTTGAGACCAATTGGCGAGTCAACACACTTGCCCAGCACTTACATCGCGCTAAACGGTTTGACGTTTAATCTTTCTCATACGCCACAGAAAAAGACAGCACATAATCGGAGAGTAAACCAACTTTGCTATTTTTAGCGACCATTTATCTAACAAAATGCGACCATTGCATCGCAGTTTGGCACTCTGTTAACTTTCACGCATCCGGCATCTTTAAGATGAAGTAAATGTTTGCTGAAAAACTTAATGTGCTGCTGTTTAACATACAATTGTTGTTATTTGCAAACCTCTTCAGCGGTTGCTATAAAACTACACTTACTTTCAAAAGAGTTGTGCTGTTGTCATTTGTGTGATCCATCTCAATCGGCAACGCACAAGTTCGTCTGACTGAGCACATTGCGCATGCGCACAGTAAGTCATCATTATGAGAAATTTCTCATATTACGAGATACTAAGTCATTATTATGAGAATGTTTCTCATTATTATGATAAAGTTTCTCATTATTACGAGATACTAAGTCATTATTATGAGAAAGTTTCTCATTATTACGAGATACTATATCATAATAATGGCTTAATCTCTCATTATATTGACTTACAAATCACATTTTTTTTATTTAATTGTGGCGGAAACCGGCTTCCATAGAGGACTACGGAAGCAATAATAAAAAAAATAAAGCCATCTCGAGATTAAAGTCATTATAATGCGAGATTAAACTCGTTAAATTTCGAGAAAAAACTCGAAATACAATCTTGAGAATAAGCTCATTAAATATCGAGATTAAAGTCATTATAATGCGAGAAAAAAAAAAAAACTCGTAGGGGTGAAATAAGAAATATACATTAATAGGAACAATACAATTATTGTCAGTGTAAAGAAAGAAAAGCGTCCCCTACACTATACTGAACAACAAAAAGCAAACAAGGGGTATTAGTTAAAAAAAAAAAAGTCTCGAGAGCAAAGTCTAGAGAAAAATATAAAATATTAAAAGACATTTTTAAATAAAGCATAATTTAGACGTAGCATACAAATGAATATTTATCAAAACAATTGTCTGATATATCACTACACATCTTTCTTGCAATTTTACTAGACGTTACTTTTTCAGTGAGGAAAAATACAATTTATAATCGTATTAAACCATGAAAAAGAAGGCTTCAAATATCTCCACTTACTACAATGAATATTATATTTACCAATGAGAACAATCATATTAACCAAATCAGATAGGGATGAATCTACATTATCCATATAAAAGAGAATTTGTGATGAGTCAAACATCGGGATGTCATCAATCTTAAATGACAGCCAATTATGTAAATCAGACCAGAAGCTTTTGGCCATAGGACATAAAAAGAACAAGTGTTCCAGAGTCTCATCAGCTGCCTCACAAAATTCACAGGGATCTACTTCAAAATTAAACCCGTTTCTAAGAAAGTCAGCAACCAGATATATTTTATAAATTATTTTAAAGTGAGTCTCTTTGACTTTTGGGGAGATGGGCCATTTGATGAATTTGAAATTTGGTTCATCTATGGACAAGGCATTCATATTTGGAACTTGTACACACAATCCTCTATTATAATCCAAAAACATTCTAGATTTAAAAAATCATAAATACATTTATTACATTTACTGTAATGCAAATTACATTAATTAATTACTAGATTTGGTAAGGTTGGTGAAGTCTTATTCTCACATACATCAATGTGTTTTGGATTAACTGTAATAACGGTATTGATTTACAAATTTTATTATATTCTCTATAAGTGCAGTTAAGATTATACTTGAACAAAAAGCCAATATGTTCCAAGAAGTTACTATTATCATCGAATATATCATTCACAAACACAATACCCGTCTCATACAATCACTTTTAAACAACGATTTCCTATTCGAGACCCTGTTATTCCATAGGGAGAAAAGTTGTGGGTAACTATCATTTTACAGTATTGGAGAAGTTGTTTGTGGAAGTTAGATAATTTAATAGGAAAGTTACCTAAAATAAATTCAAGCCCAGCTATTTTATTAAATAGAGATAGGCATGTGAAACCACAGAGTAAGGTTGTGATAATTATAATTTCAACAATTTACTCTTAAATGCCCCAAAAATTGATTCAAACTCCAAGGCGTTGATACCACCGTTATCATACTCTTTCACTAACTGTGATTTCCTATAATTTGTTTTATTTTTCCAAAGGAGGGAACTGGGAAGATTGGGAATCGGATGATGGCAGACAGTAAAGAGGTTATGGTTTCTTTCTAAATTTCTCCTACATTCTTGTAGCTGTAAGATGTTTTGTGCATATAATATATATATGTGTGTGTGTGTTTTCTGTCTTTGATAATAACTAAAAATAGGTGGAAATACACAGCAAGGCATTTAGTGAACCTGTTGAGAGGTACCCTGAACGCAGGTCCATCAAACGTTAATGAAGGGAACATTCACAAAATGGTAAGTGTAGATAGCTAGATGTCAGATAGTTCCCAGCTTGTTAGTGTGGTACTGCAAGGGCCATCCGCTACTCATCAACCTCTACATGAATTCATTATGTAGATGAACTGCATGCTCAGAGAGGAAGCCAGTCAGGCCCTAGAAACCTTGGGGCTGGGAAAGCACAGCAGGTGCAGCAGAATATGGCCAGGTTAGGAAATGAAGTGTACATTAAGATTCTCTGACTCTTAATTTAAATATCTTTTTTTAATTATAACAAAACTGAACAATGTATGCTTAAAGTATTTTTGAACTGAGACAATCTTTCATGGCACGTGGCACAGTGGTTGGGAAACACTGACTTAAGCCAATTCAAGGCTCTCTGAAATGTTTGATTCTGATTTGTCAGTCGTAACACATGACCGATAATGATCGTCGTCAGTAGCAAGGCTTTATAATAACCACTCATCCGGCCCTTCTTTCATGTCTCTTATCACACTTCGGATGGATGCGCTCTCGTTTTATTCAAACGCAGCTAGTGTCATCTTGCCTCTCATATATATGTTGGACGAGGACAGACATCGGGACGATTGGGAATCAGATGATTCTTGTAGCTGTAAGATGTTTTGTGCGTGCGCGCGTATATGTGTGCGCACACCACACACGTTGTTTTTCCATGTTTTATGGGGACTTTTCATAGACATAATGGTTTTTATACTGTACAAACTTTATATTCTATCCCCTAAACCTAACCCTACCCCTAAACCTAACCCTCACAGAAAACATTCTGCATTTTTACATTTTCAAAAAACATAATTTAGTATGATTGTGGAGCGGAGGGCGGCGGGGCCGGTCGGAATATCGCGCGCCCTGTCGCCAAAGCGCGAGGGATAAAGGCGGCCGGTGACGATGGTTCGAGAGAGGGAGAATTACGGACATAATTACCATCCTTCACGAAGAATTACCATCCTTCAACTGTGTTACATTGGGGCCGAAACCCGGGAAGGAGGAGGGATGCCCGTCGCAGAGTCCTCGACACTGCCGTCCACCCAGGGGAGCGCCGCTGCCATCTGCCGGGTGACGGAGTAGCCCGACCGCCCGGATGTGGGGTACGGCCGTCGTCCGCGGGGCAAGTGGGGACTGGATACCCCGACCGCCTGGAGCGAGGGAGCCGCTGCCGGGGGCGGAGGAGTGCCCTGCCGTCCCCAGAGACGCGGAGGGGTCGAGGGAAGACCGCCGTCCACGAGGGGAGGAGGGAGGAAACTCTCCGACGGAGATGGAGCCGCTGCCAGGGGCGGAGGAGTGTCCCCATTTGCCGCCAGAAAAGCGGAGGCGCGTTCTACCCGCTGGGGGTCGACGGTTTCACTCCGGTTCGCCCGGGGGTGGAGCGGCTGTCGTCCGCCTGATGTGGAGGAGTGTTCGAGGACCACGCGACGGTACATCAGAGAACCGGTGAGTGAGCTTTTTCTCTCTCTCCTCTCTCTCTCCCTGTCGCACCGTGTTGGCCTTTTCCCTCACCTATTTTGTTTTGTTGTTGTTGTCTTCCCCTCCTGTCTCCTCCCAGGGCGAGGAAGGCGGGGATGACCACGCGGGACGCAAGATACACCCCGCCCCAGGGATGGGGGGGGGGTGTACGTCATGCCGGTGGCACCCCGGCCTGAGATAACGCCGGGAGGAGTGTGGAGCGGAGGGGGGCGTGGCCGGTCGGAATATCGCGCGCCCGGTCCCCATCAGCCTGATGAGGCGCGCAAGGGATAAAGGCGGCCAGTGATGATGGTTCGAGAGAGGGAGAATTACGGACCTGTCCGTCATGTGTGTTTGTTTATGTGTTTTTGAGTTTAAGTTTCTCATTAAAATATAATTTATGTTGACAAGCCAGTTCTCACCTCCTCCTTGCCCATCCTTCAACTGTGTTACAATGATTTATAAGCTGTTTTCCTCATGGGGACCGACAAAATGTCCCCACAAGGTCAAAAATTTCGGGTTTTACTATCCTTATGGGGACATTTGGTACCCACAAAGTGATAAATACACGCACGCACAGATTATTAGGAACACCTGTTCAATTTCTCATTAATGCAATTATCTAATCAACCAATCACATGGCAGTTGCTTCAATGCATTTAGGGGTGTGGTCCTGGTGAAGACAATCTCCTGAACTCCAAACTGAATGTCAGAATGGGAAAGAAAGATGATTTAAGCAATTTTGAGCGTGGCATGGTTGTTGGTGCCAGACGGGCCGGTCTGAGTATTTCACAATCTGCTCAGTTACTGGGATTTTCACGCACAACCATTTCTAGGGTTTACAAAGAATGGTGTGAAAAGGGAAAAACATCCAGTATGCGGCAGTCCTGTGGGCGAAAATGCCTTGTTGATGCTAGAGGTCAGAGGAGAATGGGCCGACTGATTCAAGCTGAGCAACTTTGCCTGAAATAACCACTCGTTACAACTGAGGTATACAGCAAAGCATTTGTGAAGCCACAACACGCACAACCTTGGAGGCGGATGGGCTACAACAGCAGAAGACCCCACCGGGTACCACTCATCTCCACTACAAATAGGAAAAAGAGGCTACATTTTGCAAGAGCTCACCAAAATTGGACAGTTGAAGACTGGAAAAATGTTGCCTGGTCTGATGAGTCTCGATTTCTGTTGAGACATTCAGATGGTAGAGTCAGAATTTGGCGTAAACAGAATGAGAACATGGATCCATCATGCCTTGTTACCACTGTGCAGGCTGGTGGTGGTGGTGTAATGGTGTGGGGGATGTTTTCTTGGCACACTTTAGGCCCCATAGTGCCAATTGGGCATCGTTTAAATGCCACGGCCTACCTGAGCATTGTTTCTGGGGTGGGGGTTATATAATTTCATATAATTTTCAAAAATGATATGACAAATTCTAATTTCGTTATTTTACTAACCCAACTAATGACTCGTCGGCGCTTTATCAGTAGGTTGCACGACACGTGAAGCATTTTTTTTTTTTACTTTCACTTAAGAAGAGTTGTGCACTTTTTATTTTAATATATCTCTTTACATAAATACTATTTTCCACTTAAAAACTATCATTTCGTTATTTTACTAACCCAACTGACTCATCCGCGCTTTCCAATAGGTTGCACGTAAGGGGGAAAAATATTTCTTCCACTTAAGAAGTTGTGCACTTTTAAGCACTTTTTATTATCTCTTTACATAGTTAATAAATATCTCTTTACATAGATATTTTTTTCTACTGAAAAACTATAATTTCGTTATTTTACTAGCCCAACTAATTAGTAGCCTACTAATATATTGCGCCTAAGAAAAAAAGTCGTCTTTGGGCAGCCTTCTTGCGAAGAGTGCAGCCACAGCCACGCTCACTGATGAGCAAAAGGTCGAGGCAGAAATGACCATGTACCTGCAGGAAATGGCATAGTTCGAATTACAGGGGGTACTGGGGGGTACTATACCCCCCAATGAAGACCCAGTACCCCCCAAAGGGACAGAAATATCAGTATTGGGGGGGTCAGATAATTTTTCTGATATTGTGAAAAAATATATTTACGGTTACAATATAAGTCAACTCCTATTTTCACTGTAGGAACATTTTAATGTAAAGCGATTTCAGACACCCCTATAGTGGACCGTACCATTTTTAACCACCGTGGCGGCTAGAAGCATTGGAGATAGAGAACGGTTTGCTGCTGACGTGCATGGATAATTATAAGTTGCTAGCTGACGTCTAGCTTGTTGATTTTACAACCTTCATTTATTAACGTGTTTTGTTCTTTCATAGCTCATGTCACGTCTTCATACATTGAATTACCGGCTACTTACCTGTAGGGATGGGACGATTACGGTTTCACTATAAACCACTATAAAATGTATTGACTACATATGGTTACACGTTGGCCTTGTTGACATGCCCTGCTTTTAACCTTTAGTGACACATCTTACTGGAAACAACAACAGTTTACTTTGCTCACCCAACAACAAAACGAGTCATCGCCCATATTTCTGCTTGCATCATCTGATTGTGGAGAACTATGTTGTGGTTTTCTCTCTTCAGGTATGTTTCCACTCAAAAAAAATTCTCTTGACCTTTTTATGCTCAAAGCGCACATAACAAAACAGTTGGAATGTAAGGGCTGGCATATTGAGGTAAACTCATAACAATGTTACCATGAATAAGACCCTCGGTCATTGTCCATATTAAAACAGAACATGTAAAGAATAACCTCCATGTGTTGACTGAGCAAATATAAATGTCCTTAAAGGAATAGTTCACCCAAAAATTACAATTCTCACATCATTTACTCACTCACTTTGAAGGAAAATCTTCATTTGAGCTCAACAGAAGAAAGTCATGTACATGCACAGCTCTGTAGGTCCATACAATGCAAATGAATTGGTACCAAAAAGTTGAAGCTCAATAAAGCAAAAAAGGTAGCATAATAGTAATCCATACGATATGAAAGGTGTACGTAAGAAACAGATCAATATTGCAGTTGCTTTTTACTATAAATATCCTCCCTGGCCAGTAGGTGGCATTATGCATGAAGAATTTGAATCGGCAAAAACAAAAGAAGAAAAAAGTGAAAGTGGAGATTTATAGTAAAAAAAGGACTTAAATGTTGATCTGTCTCTCACCCACACCTATTATATAACTTTTTTTTTATCCCTTTTTCTACCAATTTGGAATACCCAGTTCCCACTACTTAGTAGGTCCTCGTGGTGGCGAGGCTACTCACCTCAATCCGTGAGGCGCATGACACCACGGAGACTCACAGCATGTGGAGGCTCATGCTATTCTCCGCGATCCATGCACAATTTACCACTCGCCCCAAAAGAGTGAGAACCACTAATCGTGACCACGAGGAGATTACCCCATGTGGCTGTACCCTCCCTAGCAACCGGACCAATTTGGTTGCTTAAGAAACCTGGCTGGAAGGAGCAGTACCCCCCAATTATGGTGGGGTAATTCGCACTCTGGGAAATGGCCTTTGATGGGAAAGAGGACGACAAAATGTTTCCGTTCATTGCAAGATTAGCACGGAAATATCTGTGCATATGTGCTACCAGTACTCCATCAGAGTGGGTCTTCAGCACAGCGGGAGTCAACCCGGTATCACGCTAAAGCGTGTAATACACACGCTGGTCCAATAGCGGACGCGTGTCAGGGTCACTCCTCAAGGCGTGAACATGACACGCATGAATGAAGGTTGAGTACCAGCAGGGGGCAATAATTTCCTCAATGCCAACAACTCTCCACGGACCAAATAGAAGCGATATAGTGCATTCTCCAAAATTCCCGTGTCGTTCAGGTAGGTCAAAGCCATATTTTTATTACGGTGCAGTCATTTAAGAAATCTACGTTGCTATAGCCTAACGTTATATTTGTGTGTATGAAGACTGTGGAGCTTTTTAATCTATGGTGCTGTTAACGTTACTGTGGTCAATAACGTCAATGGAAATTGATATTAATTGGCTAATTAATTAACCACAGAAAGCTGCTGTCGATCCTGAAATATCGATACTGATGTTGTATCTATTCTAAAGGATAGATCCTCACATAAAACCAGTAATTTTATTCATTTAGAACGAATTTATTTTATTCAGAAATGATGCAATAAATCGATTATACGTGACCGTAAAGGCCTTTACATTGTTACACACACACACACACACACACACACACACACACACACACACACACACACACACACACACACACACATATATATATATTTATATATATCAATCATATAAGCTGTTCTAATAATTATAATGCTGAAAATTCAGCTTTGATCTCAGGAATAAATTACATTTTTAACATATTCAAATAGAAAACAGATCGCCTATTTTAAATAATATTTCACAATTTTAGTTTTTACAAAGATTTACTGTATTTTTGATCAAATAAATTAAGCATTTGTAAGCATATTAGACTTTTAACATTAAACATCTTACCGACCCCACATGTAAAATGTACTATAATTATTCTATTTTGTGCAATTACATTTAGTTTTTATTGATCATTAAAGTTCATATACATAGTGTTATGTTCTGTAAATGATGTTAATAAATCTGTCAGAAGAAAATGTGCAAAATTGGGGGTACAACACTGTAACCCTTTAAAAACAATAACCATACACACAACTAATTACAGGCGCATCGAGAGGACAAATCACAAAATCTTTTAGTGGTCATGAAAATGTATTCAGATTAAGCATATTAATGATGCATTCGCCTCATTTATCACGACACACTGCTTCTGTTCATGAATGCAGTTTACATGCTGAATATGCAATAACAGCAGCATCACAGTTATCATCTTTATTTTGTTACAGTTATATGTATAATATGACAAATCCAGGAATCTTTGCTGCAAAATAATTAACTATGTTTTTGTTTTCCTTTGTCCAACAGCTCCTGTTTTTACCCACCATCCTTCCCTGTTACCTCCAACTGTCTTATCTTTATAAGAAACCAACGGCTCTTTTAAGAGCCACTCCTCTATCTTTCTCACTCTCTCTCAGTCTCTCACTCTCAGTCTCTCACTGTCAGTCTCTCTCTCTCTCACACACACACACATACACACACACACACACACACACACACTCTCTTTCTTTCTCTCTCTCTCCATCTCTCTATCTCTTTTCTAAAGCGTCACTGTCTTCAAGTAAGTATTGTTACTCTATTATTTATTTTTCTTTCACCTTACTCTCTCTCACTGTCCAAAACATTTTTTTTTTTATTTAGTTTTTATATAGCCTATAGCCACTCTATACTATACATCCTTAATACTTTTTGTCTGACTGTGTTTTTATCTTCCTTTCCAGTATAGTATCTTTGAAATGGCTGCTCAGCAAGACAGAGGGAGAGCAGATGATGCTATTTTCCTTGCAGACATGTTCCTTGCTCAAACCAAAGTGAGTATTTTTTTAGACAATCCCGTATTGGTAATAATACTAAAGAGTGGGAATTAGAGTGCAAAAAATTAATGAACTGCTCAAGATTTGGCTGTATTTCAGTTTTATCATAAACTGCTCACTTTCTGTCATGCAAGGCAAAGGAAGCGAAGGACAAAGCAACATCTGCTAAATGTAATGTCCGATGGGTGGAGAGAGATGCTAAAGGACGTCCACTGCTAAAAAGAAGCAGAAGTGGAGAGACACGAAAACGTGCTTCAGCTACAGGTAGTCCATGCCTTCCAAGATTATTTGCGATAACCCACCACAGAATGCTTCTTAACTAAGTATAACTGTGCCCATTGTATACAGAATTCAGCTTGCTATTTGTTAGGTAGGTTTGTTAGGTTAATAGGATTTCTGTTTCTGGATTTTAATCATTTTCCTTTAAATACTGTATGTTAAACTGTGCCATCAGAAACACCACATGGTGGATGTGTTACTTATGTTATTGACTTCACTGTAATGCTTAGCAATTCCAAAGAAATTAAGTAGAAGTGAAGCATCAGTGTCAGGTTCATGCTTCTAACAGTTCAAGATTATGAGGAAAAAAACTTTTAGAGTTTAAAGGAATTGTCAGACATATCAATCAACCTATTATAGCCTTAAGTCACTATATGAACACTGTATTGTATGCTTGTAAGACATGAACATTGTTATCTCTTTCCTTTCTATCTATCTTTTCAGTTGTTTCTGTGGTTGGCAGTGAGGACGCTACACCTTTTGAGTCATCTGAGGAGGTTCCCACAGTTACCCAATCAAACTGCTCTCAACACTTATTCGGTAAGATGACACCTGACCTTACGGTAATTATGCAATTTAGCAATAAGCGTGAAAGGAATTATTATTTTCTTATTTCTGTCTTTTAGACATTGAGATGCAGAAACTGCAGGATATTCTGACCTCAGCAGATGTTCAAGGCACCAACAAGTCCCTTCAACATCCACATCATGGTGCTTACGCCAATCTGTAGCCCAAGATGAGTGGCGGAAAGCAAGGTCCTATCACATCAACTGCTTGCTGTCCTGCAATGTGGCTCCAGAAAAGAACTGCAGCCACTGCACATCTCCTGCCGTCATTCGCTGCAAAGACTGCATGCCCCAAGAGTGGCTGTGCATGGATTGTGACACACACATACACAAAAAACTCACCCTCCATAACAGGGAGTCCTGCATTGAGGGAATTTACAAGCCCATTGAGCCAACAGTGTGCTGTGTAAAAAAGATGGCAAATATACACTGGTCAATCAAGGTAGTGTTTTGAACCTTTTTGGTAAAGTGATTTTTTGGTGAATTTTTCTTTTAATTATAATTATTTTTTTTACTTTTATTATGTTAATTGTACATATTTTTAATGATTTCTCTCAAATTATTTCTCTTCTCTTTTCAGTATGTTTATTACCTACAGTGAGACCTGTCCAGTTATGCATTTGCGACCCTTCAAACTTCACAGAATCAGCTGGCAGAGCAATCATTTTGGTTTGCATAAATGGTAGGAACTATGGTTTTATATTTAACATTTTTTCTTGTCCCTTTGTGTGTTAGAATGTTCTACTTTTTTATTTTAGGTCGGTATGACTTGCACTTGCCAAACTTGCTGTGCAGATTATGTCTGGCTCATTGGACACCTGACATGAGCTGACCTAATAAGAAGTGGGTACTGGCCAGCATCTGTGAATGCTGACACGCTGTTTTCAGTCGATGTCTTCAGCACATTTGAAGAAATGAAAACTGTTGCACCAGGATTATCAAGACAAGGTTTTTTGTGGATGTTGGAGAGGAGGACTTGTCTCTTTGGAAGGGTAAGATCAGTGTGGATCAAAGTTGCCTTAAGTAGAGATGGGAGAATATTAGTGTAGCTATTTCATTTTACTCTTTACTAATCGCATGTACAGGCTGGGAAAATACATGGAGACGTATTTCAAAGAAGCTTCATGGAATACACATTCTGCCAGTACCAGTGTGAAGAAATGGCCAGTGTAGAGCACTTCACCTGCCCGGCATGTACACCCAACATGCTCGCTCTTTGTGCAGATGGCAACAGAAAAGTGTACCGATTTTGGCAGTCAAAAGGGTTAGTTGTTTTAAACTTGTAATCGTTTTACTTAATGTAAAATTAACAGAACATATAATGTCTTACACTGAACATATTTTTTTTCTTATTCTATTAAGGTCAGAGGAACCCTATTTTGATGGCACCTTCATTGCCAAGGACACTGATGTACACCATTTTGTTGATGAGATCAGGAGTAAAATGAAAAGTGTTAGTTTTTGCTCCTATGATTTAGATCCAAAATTTGAAATGTATGATTGTTGCTTTATTAAATAGATATTGTATCCCTAGCATGGTGCACTCTTTTAAGCAATCTTGTGTTGAGGTTTGAAATTAAACATGGTATGTGTGGTGGCATCCAAAATGGCTAGTTTAGCAGCTCATTCATTATGTAATAGCAGATCTCTGTAAGAGATTGTGACTATGCATGCAGTTTGTCACCCTAAAGAAAGTGGAAGATGCATTTTCTGAAGCTCCTCTTTAGTAGTAGTTTGAAAGTAAACATTTTATTATCACTGATCATTACAAAGATGCCAGTTGGTGTGATGTAACCTGATTCATCCTGATGGATGAAGTAACTAGAACAAATAGCAACTTTCAGTTTTAACCAGAATTATTTTGTCATGCAGACTGCCGGCAAAGGGATCTGTGGAGCCAGTCAGTGGTCTGCTGCACGTGAAACAGCCAGAAAAGCAAGCAAACTGGATGAAGAGGGCCTTGAGGTGGTTGTTTGCAGACACGGAGTGCTACTCAAGGCTCTTAACATGTACAGGGGGAAATATTTGCTTATCCGCTGTACCTGCAGAAGGAGCTCCAAGCAGCCACAAACGGGCATTTCTATTGCACAGATATTGCTTGCAAGTATTGGCCTTATCTTGAGAAGTTGGCAGTCTCCATGTTGGAACTCAGACCTTTACTGCAGATGAGACCATTCCTTTCTGTCATGCATGCCAAGGCTCATTCAACCAAGTGTGAGGTACTGCATATTCTTTATAATACCATTTGAAATTGTATTTTTATGACTTATATAATACAGTGTATATGATTATAATATAAGTGCAACAATAATTTGTTAGATAATCTGGAGTGGCAAAAATCAGGAAGGTGCTGGCACAACTGCAGGGAGGAGGTCGAAATGGTAAACAGCTACCTGTCTCGTTGTGCCCTCACAACCAAGTACATGACAAAATCTGGTAATTGTTGCTTATTTATATTATTTTAGGAAACCTGTCTTTTTATTCTTTCTTCTTTTTATTGTTTTTATTCTTTATGTCTAATACTTTATGTCTAATACTCTGAGATTGCAAATATTATATAATATGTAGGCCTATTGCAAATATAAAGCTGGAAATATTCTAATATGATAGTAACACATTAATAGAACTGCATTACATCTCTCTTTAATTAAAACTCAATGGTCAATGTGTGGATGAAGTAAAATCCCATGAGCATTAATGGGACTTTCCTCCATCACATCATTTTGTTCTTTAAAGCCAGAAATGACATGCTAATGGTCCACGCAATTGGATGGAACCGACGGAAGCAGGAAGGCCTTCATCTTGCACTATCCAGCAGATACATCAAGGTATTATGTTGTGTCTGAGTTGGGTATAAAAAGCCTTTCATGATTTTCTCACTTTTTAAGATCACAAAGGCAGAAATCTTTTTTTTTTTTTTTTACACCAGACTTTCAAAAAGGCTGAGGCTGAGTCTCAGAGACTGGAGAATTTGAGCAGTGAGCTGGGGTGTCCTGAGAACATTGTGCATCAGTGGGTAGATGATGTCAGACAATGGGCTACTGACGGTACAGTGTTTTATGGATGTTCTTCTATGTAGCTTACTAATATTGCAGCGTGATAATTCAATCTTTTCCATGCATAAGGATTAAGTAAGGACATGCCCTGTTTTGTTTGTTATAAACTTGTGGGCTTGTAAGCTCCTTTTAGACTGTAATAATCGATTTGGGGCACTAAATAAACTTAACTTGAACTTTAAATTTACAGCCTAAAATACACCATAATCATTTACTTGTATTATTGTTGTTGCTTTAAGATTCTGTAGGTACCAGATGTGATGACCAATATGAACGTCAGAAATCTATTGAACAAATGTTTCTTGGTGTTCATCAAAAAAAAGCCAGCCTTTATAATCAGACTGGTATGTTGATAAGTCACCTAATATTTATGTAATGTTTATTACTTGCAGACGTCTTATCTGTATTATTTTGGTATTAACGTGTTTTCAGCTCCTTAATTTTAAAATGGCTTCCTTTTAATTTTACAGATATTAGTTAGGCCTCTATTACACCTTTTAAGTCATGCAATTTATTTTATTTTTTTTAAACATTTTAATTTATTAAATCTTTAGTCACTTATAAGTATTAGTATTTCATTTAACTTTCTGATATCTGCATGTGCTTGTGCATCATGTTTTCTGTGTTTTGCAATTTTTATAGACAGCAACAAAGTTCGACACTTGCGTCGAAGAAAATTGTGGGAAGAGAAGAGAAAACTCTTGGAAACAATCAAGCTCTACAATGAGCAGGTGGCAGATGAGGAGCGCATCGTTGAAGAGAAGGTGGAGAGCGGGCTCTCTGTGGGGAGGAGACAGTCTAATATGGCCTTGGGAAGTGCACAGCAGTGGTATGTAGCAATTTCTCTCTAAGGCAATTTTGCACCCTGCACCAGGTTATGGGATGTACATACACTACTTATTTTTGGCCTGCTGTTTAGAATGTACAGGTCAAATTTGTGTTGATGGGATGTTATTTGTGTGACTTCAGAATCCAGCAACATTCTCACCAAAAAGAAGATTTTTGATGTGCACATGTCAAAAGTGCGCCTTCAAGAGGAAAAGATCATTGTGATGAGGGAGATGAGACAGCACTGCACCTATCTCAGAAAGCTGTCTGGAAACATTAGGACAAGGATATCAGATATGTCTTTTGTCAGAAACAGTGGTAAGAAGCTAACTTTTATTAGATTCTTGCTGTAATGGTTTTAGGGATCCTATAAAACCCCACTCACTTTGAGATCCTCAAGTGTTACATCATGGATTCATTGTGGCTGGATCTAAATGGTCTGTAGTTATTTAGTAAAAGTCAGTTAATGAATAGCTCAACAACACTAACTCAATGGAAGTATTGTCATGCCTCGCTTTTAATTTTTCCTTCTAGGCAGTTTAAGTGAAGAGGGTCATGGCGGGCTACTGTGTCTTCTTCAGAAAAGGCTTGCAGATGTGAAGGAGAAGTTCCAAGTCATATGCTCAAGTTACAGCCTGGCTTTAGGACCGAATGCTGCTTCTCTGCTGGAGAATGGGCCCGAGGAGATGCTGGAGGACCATGAAGAAGTTGATTATGAGAGTTCAGATGACAGTGATTTTGAAGCAGTGTAAATGAGTGCTTAACTGGTGGGATGCGTTTTCGACTGCATGTCAATTATGACTAGACTGCAGGTGTGTTTCAAGGAAAACAAAAAACTTTTTGAAGTGAAATGGTGTCTGATACAGTGCTAATATTTTGCACTATTGTTTCCAGCAACATATTCACAACAATATGTTGTGTAAGCAACATTAGCTTCATAGATGTTTAGACATTTTTTTTATATGATTCTCCAAAACTCAGTTTACAAACAGCAGGTCGTTTTTAAAGTTTCACCTCCAATGTTTCACAGTCTATTTCTGCAGTTAACTGTGGTGCTAGAGCTTGCGAATGACAGCAGCCTCTTGCAGTGGTGACTTCCCCAAGCTTTGCCCATCTCATCTTCTCAACATAATTAACTTTTCTGTACAAAAATGTTACACTTACATTGATATAATAGTTTGATTGTTTTTTACTCTATACACCTGTATAATGTTATTCACAGTGATTGTGGATACTTTTGGAATGAACCATTTACTGTACATGGCACTAGATTAAATACTTTACAGAAATGATTGATCAATACCCATAGTTGAGTCTTAAGTGTAGTATTTCCTGTTGTTATTGCTGCTGTTACCTTGCCAACAAAGTGAATTTACCATGGCATTACTTCAGGTAACTATAAAACTATGTTGTACATGCATGCAAACTAGTTCATTTTGAGCTGTTGATTTGTTTGTCTCGGTCTTCTTGCAAAATAAGATATTCAATTACTGATTTTTCATTTTTATCTTAACATTGTATGCCAGTTGTATACAGGGTATATAACTAAAAGTAATCGCACAAAATAACACTTTCACATGTTAATTGTCAAGTAGGTATAGAGTTATGTGTTGTATTAATTAATTAATTAATTAGTAAATTATAGCCTTAAATAAGACACATTTTTCATTATTACATTACATTTATGCATTTGGCAGACGCTTTTATCCAAAGCGACATACAGAGCCCTTATTACAGGGACAATCCCCCTGGACAACCTGGAGTTAAGTGCCTTGCTCAAGGACACAATGGTGGTGGCTGTGTGGCTCGAACCAGCGTCCTTCTGATTACCAGATTATGTGCTTAGACCACTACACCACCACCACTCATCCTGCTGCATAACTTCACTCTGGATACAATATTTAACACTAGACAACTGGTGTATCAGCTTACAATCATAGAGGCTATTTGCTTTAAATTATGTCTACCATTTTATACATACATATATTTATGTATGAATGTCCTTGTGGTCTTTGTATCACATATCACGTTGTTCTTTACAAATAAAGTTTTTTTTTTTATCATTATCTTCTGTATAAAAACAAAAGTTGAAAATATGTAACCTAAAGAAAACGAATAGAATAGGTTAAATGAAGAATTTCCCTAAGTGTGGGTGGTTGTGTGATGGACTGGCGACCTGTCCAGAGTTTTCCCTGCCTCTCGCCAAAATGTCAAATAATATTAAATATATATATAAAAAATATAGATATAATAAAGGATAACATATTTTTAAAACATTTGTTGGCAATGTCAGTTATATATATATATGTGTGTGTGTGTGTGTGTGTGTGTGCTTGTTTTTGCGCACCCTTCTTCCGTTCTCTTACGAGAGGTTCTCTCGTATTGCGTAAGCTAGCTTACGCTACGGGAAAGATTCATCTTTTCTGAGATATTGAAGCCAAAAAACTATCCTTAATTTTTGTATCCATTGTCAACGCAGTGCGGCAGCTGCAGACCTTGAGCGGGCTAGCTAGCGAGCTCATAGGTTGCTCTGTGGCAACTGCTGCAGCCTACAGACGAGCTTGGGCGAACTCGCATCCAATGAGAGGCGTCCGCGCGCTCACTGCATCAAAGCCCGCCAAAACGGGCGTGACTAGAGTGCATATAAGCGTAGTTTGTAGGCTGGAACCCTGATTTTCATCTCTTCAGCAAAGCTCTTCGCATCGCTGACCTGGAAGCCGCGTCGCCGTTCGAGGGGCATCAAGCAAGTGTGGACAGCGCTAGAAGAAGCCGGCCGTCTCAGGCACCTTCAGCCATCCTGCGAGCTACGCCATCCGACGACGTATCCTTTTATTCAGCAAGCTAGTTCTCACGAACTATTCACAAAAGAGTACGAGCGTCTTTTTCAAGATGCCTCGCTCCACTTGCGCCTCATGTCGCGCCCTTCTCAGCACAGGAGACCGCCACATCATCTGCGCTCTCTGCCTGGGACTGGGGCACGCAGAGCTCGCCCTCACTGAGGGCGGATCGCGATTTCTGCGAGGAGCTACCGATGTCGACCCTGCGGGCTCGACTCGAGCGCTCAAAGCAGAAACTGCCGCGCCGCCTTACCTTCAGCCGCGCAGGAAGAAGCGCCCGCTCACAAAGGCTGCCGGAAACTGTGGTTGAAGCGACTGCCTCGCCGGAGCCTCTCCCTCGAGCATCGCTTTCACCCTCCCCGCCCCGGGGCCAGCGCAGTTGCCGCCGGCGGCCGCACTGCTGCCATCTCGGACGGCGAGGCGGAGGATAAGGGCCGCTGTTCCATCATGGCTTCGGACAGCGAGGAGTGGTCAGGCTCCCAAGCCTCCTCCTCGGCCCAGGAATCCAGCAGGACCCACGCCCGAGTCGAAGGGAGTTAACACGCCTCCTCACACAGGCCGTCGACCGCCTCGGGCTCGAGTGGTCACCGCCCCTGAGCAGGCACCCAACAGACTCGGCGGCTGCTTTCTTCAAAGCCATCGCCGCTCTACACCAGCGGCCGGGCCGCTCCCTTCCTGCCGGAATTACATACGGAGCTTGCAAAGTGCGTGGAGCGCTCCTTTTTCAGCCAGGACCCGTTCCCACGTCTCCACCTCTCTGGCGTCGGTGGGCGGCGCCACTGAGAGAGGCTACTCCTCCATCCCTCCAGTCGAGGACTCGGTAGCAGCACACCTTTGTCCGCCCTCCGCGAGATGGCGTTCCAAGCCTGTGCTCCCGTCTAAGGCCTGCAGAGCGACTTCCGCCCTATGTTGGCGCGCCAATTCCGCCGCCCGGCCAAGCGCATCTGCTCTGCACTCAATGGCCGTTTTACAGATCCTACAAGCAGACCTTCTTCGGAGTGGGATGAGAAAGGCAGGCACCCAGAGGCTGTTACTGATCTACTGGCGCGACAGACCTGCGCCCTTCAGCTACCAAAGCTGCAGCCCAAGCTCTAGGGAAGTGCATGGCCTCGCTGACTGTGACCGAGAGACACTTATGGCTAACACTAGCTGACATGGGAGAAGCAGAGCGCTCCACGTTCCTCAACGCACTGCTCTCTCCGACCGGTCTCTTCGGCTCAGCGGTGAGTGGCATTGTTGACCGCTTCTCAGAAGTCCAGAAAGCCACCCAAGCCATGAACCTCTTCCTGCGGCGTCGCGCTAAGCTCCTCTGCAGGCCGCTCACGTGATCAGCCTCCTGCACGAGCCTCTTCACAGCGCCCAGTTCAACAAACTCCAGACTTCTCAGCGTCGACAGGGCGGCCGCCCTCGTCAGCGCTCAGACAGCCGCCGCAGACCGCCGCCCCAGCGGGCCTCGATTTAAGGTAATGCTGAAACCAGAGCAACCGAAGTCTTCCTAACTTTGTTGAACAAGCGGCGGCTCAGTCCGCCGCGGCGGACCACCGTCAAAGCTTTGCCCCTGTCAGTCCCCTTCTCTCAGGCTACTACAGTGGTGAATTTAGCAGCCAACAAGCCGGTGACACTGCCCGCTTGCCTGCACTCAAGCGCCGTTTTCACGGCGACCCAAATAAATCTTGTAAAGAGCAAACATGTCTTATGTGTAGAAAAAGTGCCCACAACCCAGTGTTAGCCCCTACACACAAGCATAACACATCCCGTGCCCCTATCAGAGCACGCTCTCATAAAGCGATTCACGAACCGCTCGGCGTCAGAGTCAATGAAGGCGCCCACAAATGCGTCTTGGCGCCCATTCTCTGCCCGCTCTGTCACACGACCAGCCCTATGTGTAGAAAATGTGCCCACAATCCAGTGTTCACTTCTGCACACAAGCACTGCATGTCTCGTGTCCCCACCAGAGCACGCTCACATAAAGCGATTCATGAACCGCTCGGCGTCAGAGTCAATGAAAGCGCCCACAAATGCGTCGCGACGCCCATTCTCTGCCCGCTCTGTTACACGGCCAGCAACCATTCCTCTGTGTGTAAGTCCCGTGCCCATGACTATGCTTGCGCATCACGTAACAGATGTGACTCTTTCCCCATTCATTCCAATCGGAAGTCACTCACAAAACAGCCTGTTCATGCTGTCTGCGAGCAATCATGCATGAACACACTAAACAGCGCTCACACATTTTGTTCAGCTCTGTGTGCGGCAATCAGAGCGAATTGGCCATTCACCCTCTAGCGTTACAGCTTCAAAGCGTGGGAAGCTATTCCAGGGATATCCAAGTGGGTGTTAAGCACAATACAACAGGGCTATTTGCTACAGTTCGATCGCCGCCCCCTCGCTTCAGAGCGCGGCTCGAAACCACTGTGAACACGGAAGCAGCCTGCATGCTTCGTTCAGAAATAACAAGCCTTCTGTGCAAAGGGCCATAGAAAAAGTGCCACCCTCTCTGAGCGAGTCGGGGCTTTACAGCCGTTATTTTCTTGTTCCCAAGAAAGACGGCGGCCTCAGACCCATATTAGATCTCAGGGTTTTGAACAAGGTGCTTGCAAAAGACCGTTCAAAATGCTTACAATCAGGAAACTCCTCGCGCATGTGCGCCAGGGGACTGGTTTATTTCTCTCGATCTGAAAGATGCATACTTTCAGATTCAGATAAATCCCGTCACAGGCCATTCTTGAGATTAGCCTCGGCGGCCAGGTTTATCAATACACCGTCCTTCCGTTCGGCCTGTCCTTAGCACCCGTACTTTCACGAAGTGCATGGATCGCGGCGCTCGCACCCCTGCGGAGTCAGGGTTTGCGAATTCTGAACTATTTGGACGACTGGCTGATTATGGCTCAGTCACATATGGAGCTTCTGTCTCACAGAGCAGTTCTCCTCAGCCATCTGAACAGTTTGGGTCTTGCAGTCAATTGGACCAAGAGCTCACTACAGCCCAGTCAGACCATTTCCTTCCTGGGAATAGAACTAGACTCCGTGGCAATGACGGCTCGCTTATCTACACAGCGCGCGCGCCGTGTTCAGCGACTAGCCGCATCTTTTCAGATGAACAGCCTCACGCCTCTGAAGAAATTCCAGAGAGTGCTAGGTTACATGGCCTCAGCCGCAGCAGTACTTCAGCTGGGTTTACTGCACATGCGCCTGCTTCAGCATTGGCTAAACACCCGCAGCGTCTCGCCGGGCTTGGGCCACAGGCCGCCAGCCCATCAAGGTGACTCAGACCTGTATATCAGCTCTGCAGCCCTGGACAGTGGCCGAATGGTATCAGCGGGGAGTGACAATGGGAGCTGTATCTCGCCGAAAAGTCATCTCGACAGGCAGCGTCCAACACGGGTTGGAGCGCGGTCTCGCGAGGGCTCTCTGGTTTTCGGCCTATGGTCAGTTCAGGAAAAGCTCCTTCACATAAATTGTCTGGAAATGATAGCGGTCGATGCAGCGCTCGTGCGCTTTCTCCCGGTCATTCAGGGTCACCACGTCCTGGTCCGTTCGGACAACAGATCTGTGGTATCCTACCTAAACCGTCAGGGCGGTGTCAGATCCAGGAACCTCTTCCATCTGACAAAGCGCATACTGAGTTGGTCCCAGTGCCACCTGCGCTCGCTGAGGGCGACGCGCGTGCCAGGCCACCTGAGCGGCGGCCCGGACAGACTGTCCAGAGACAATATTCCCCCAGGGGAATGGTCCCTGCACGCTCAAACATTCCAGGCGTTATGGCACCTATTCGGCAGAGCAGAGATAGACCTCTTTGCGTCCAAAGAGAACTCTCACTGCCCAATATTTGTCTCGAAGCGAGGGCCGCTGGCCCAGGACTGGCCCAGGCGCCCGCTTACGCCTTCCCTCCCGTCTCGCTATTGCCACAGGTAATGCAGAGGATCAGGAAACGCGTCACTCGGTGCTCCTCATAGCCCCGCGTTGGGAGAATCAGACATGGTTCCCGGAGCTTACGCAGCTGTCACTGACAGCGCCGTGGCCCATCCCAGTGAGAGCAGATCTCCTCTCTCAAGCTCGCGACACAATCTGGCATCCCCACCCAGAGCACTGGGCGCTGCATGCGTGGGTGATCAACGACTACCCGTCGCTCTGCCAGAAGGAGTAATAAACACCATCATACACGCTAGAGCCCCTTCCACGAGAAGACTCTATGCGTCAAAATGGTCTGTGTTCTCAAAATGGTGCACCGACAGAGACCTGGACCCGCGGACATGTGGGGTGTCGTCGCTGCTCGTATTTCTACAAGAGCTGCTGGATAAGGGCAGATCCCCATCCACGCTCAAAGTGTATGTGGCGGCCGTTGCGGCGTTCACTGAACCCCTGCACGGCCAGTCATGGGGTAAAAACGAGCTGGTCATCCGCTTCCTCAGGGGAGCTAGAAGGATGAACCCCGCGCCCCCCATCGGTTCCTATCTGGGATCTTTCTATAGTTCTCGAAACTATGAAAGCCTCCCCTTTCGAACCACTTCAATCCGTGGATTTGAAATACCTTTCACTCAAAACCGTTTTTCTGACTGCCCTGTCATCAGTCAAACGTGTGGGAGACCTTCACGCGCTGTCTGTCAGCGCTGCGTGTCTTGAGTTTGGACCAAGTGACTCCAAGGTCATTTTAAAGCCTAGACACGGCTATGTTCCCAAGGTGATCGGTACTCCTTTCAGAGCACAGGTCATTTCCCTATCGGCGCTGCCAGCACCCGATAGCGAACGCGACGCCAATCTCCTTTGCCCGGTCAGAGCACTGAGATTGTATACTGCGCGCTCCGCTGCTTTCAGATGCTCCAAGCAGCTTTTCGTTTCGTTCGGAGGGCGCACCAAAGGTCTCGCTGCCTCGAAACAGACACTATCTAGATGGATAGTGGACGCTATTGCTGCTGCATACGCGTCAAAAGACCTGCCATGCCCGTTGGGCATTAGGGCTCACTCCACTAGAGGCATGGCATCCTCGTGGGCATGGTCCAGCGGGATTTCCATTCACGACATATGTGTGGCAGCGGGATGGACTTCCCCCTCCACCTTTGTCAGATTTTACAATATGGAAGTGCCCGCTCTGCAGGCAAAACTACTAGCGGTTTAATACGCTACAGCTCCCCTGGTGAGCTGCACTGATGGGACACATTCCACACAGACCGGCACCGCCGCTCTGTCGTTCCCTTCCCACTATGTGCTTATGTATTACACAATCAATGACCCGCATTCTTGCCGGCCAAATATTATTTCCCCACTCATAAGGGCTCCCCGGGTCCCCCTTAATTCCCTGGGGCTCATACAGTGGATGCTTGGCACGCACGGCATTGACAATGGGTTCCCGTAGCATAAGCTAGCTTACGCTATCTGAGAGAACCTCTCGTGAAGAGAACGTATCGGTTACCTAACGTAACCTCGGTTCTCTCTAGATGAGGGAGCAGTATTGCGTAGCCGGCCGTGCTTCAGCGCCACGGCGACTTTTACGCTTCAGTCAATGAAAACCAGGGTTCCAGCCTACGAACTACGCTTATATGCACTCTAGTCACGCCCATTTTGGCGGGCTTTGATGCAGTGGCGCTGGACGCCTCTCATTGGATCGCGAGTTACGCCCAAGCTCGTCTATAGGCTGCAGCAGTTGCCACAGAGCAACCTATGAGCTCGCTAGCTAGCCCGCTCAAGGTCTGCAGCTGCCGCACTGCATTGACAATGGATACAAAAATTAAGGATAATTTTTTGGCTTCAATATCTCAGAAAAGATGAATCTTTCCCGTAGCGTAAGCTAGCTTACGCAATACTCGTTCCCTCATCTAGAGAGAACCGAGGTTACGTTAGGTAACCGATACATTTCTGTTAGACAGGTTTCTGTGGTCAGGCTACGCGCCTGCGCCAACCTATGGTGCCAACACGGTTACCCTAGCAACTAGCATAAATCTCCCATACAAGCAATTTTGGCTAATAATAATACCCATAATACGATGTTTTTGGTCTGAATTCATACAACACGTATTATGATTTTGCAGTAGCATGTCTGTTAGGAAGCTACTTTATACGATAGTTCTTTTTGAAACCCTACTTACTTGCAACCCTATTTTGCCAACCGGAAGAACTACATATTTAACGGGCTGTCTTTCACGTTGCAATCTGTTGCAACAGGGAATTGTAGTTTTGTTTTTGTAAATTGCTAAAACATGTAAATGGATGTCTGGAGTATAAAACTAAGAGTGCACTCATGGGTATGGGCGTATGTGAAACACAAAGGTTTGGTCAGAATTTGAAATTATAAATGATAACTAGGTGAGATTACGTTTTTACCACTTTTGGTGATGCCCCCTATTGGTGATCGCACCAACCGGTATCCCTTGTGATGGAAGAGTCCAAGAGCTTTATATAACAGTTGGTTTTATTATTTTAGCCCATTCAGTTGCTGAATTATAAGACTCACAACATGCATCAATATCAAAGTTCAGAGGTCAATATTTCAAAGCAGGAGCCAGGTACAGCCTTCAGGTTGCAAAGCTGTTACTCGGCTGATCAAGACCTTTCCAGTGATGTGTTTGGTTTAATCATATGACAAAATTTAAGTTTTCACTCTGCTCACTCAGCCCTTGTGTCATGCATGCATTTCAAAAAGACATGAAGTGGTCTAATGTATAAATGTTAATTAAAATGTATTTGTTGGTCACAGTGACCAACAAATACATATAAATGTTTATTTTGACTTATTTTAATCACATATATCACTGTGGGCCTCTTGGAACATTTCTTTTTCACAAACCTTAACCTAATAAAATAGCTTTCAGATATTCAGTATATAACAAGTGGCTGTTTAGACAATCGTCATCTAATTTACCTTACATAAATATGTCATTATATTACACTTGCTAAATCTCCAAGAGCAATACAGCAATTAGATTTATTAATTACTTTTGTGTTACTTTTTAAAACTCACACCACCGACCACCCTATACCACAAGCAGAGCAAGACACCAAATCATGAGGTCTGATTCAGGGTCAGTTTTACAAAAAAACATATTAAAACCTGGTCCTAGACCAAAAGAAAGGAGGCAGACTGGTTGGGACAAAAGTTCAGCAGACTAGGTTGAAACCTCAGCTCACATGATATCTTTCAAAAGTCCTGTGGTGAAGTAACTGAAATAAAGATAATTTTATTACTATAGTAGCTGTAATGTGATTGCTAAGAATAAATGTAGTTCTGTACATTACCTTGTTAATGAAATACATTTGCAGTAATCTTAGTAAAAGTAATCTATACACTGTTGGTAACCAGTGAAGAGGACGAGGGATCCAGGGACAGCTCCATCCAGAACAAAGTAAAGTCACAAACTGTATGTCATAATGACACAACACATACACTCACCTAAAGGATTAATAGGAACACCATACTAATACTGTGTTTGACCCCCTTTCGGTGCTGAAAGCATTCTTTAGAAATGTTGGCCCATATTGATAGGATAGCATCTTGCAGTTGATGGAGATTTGTGGGATGCACATCCAGGGCACGAAGCTCCCGTTCCACCACATCCCAAAGATGCTCTATTGGGTTGAGATCTGGTGACTGTGGGGGCCATTTTAGACCACACCCCGAAATGCATTGAAGCAACTGCCATGTGATTGGTTGATTAGATAATTGCATTAATGAGAAATTGAACCGGTGTTCCTAATAATCCTTTAGGTGAGTGTATGTGCAATGCTTTATGAGGGCACTGACACACTTTTAAACCCATTTTATTGAACAAAACTTAACAATGTGACTGGTAGGCAACAGTTAACATTATTTTAAATTATGGTATGATTACACAACACATTATGTAATGTAGTTTTACATATATTTAAGACCAATGCAAAAATTGCAATATAGTCAATCTTTATGTAAAAAAGCTTTGTATAAAGTTGTTTAACAGGTTGCCATTTAAAATCATGGTGCTGTATGCAAAGGCATTCCCATTGTTTGATACAGAAGAAATGTGTAGGCAAAATATGTGATCAATTAATTACTGTGGATGATTGATATGTTTCAATAGCCCAACACTGACAGGACATCATGTATTATTCATAGGAGAGGCAGTATGTTTTCTATATAGAGAAAGGTTAAGGATCAAAAGCTACAAATGTTTTTTTTTTTTTTATAAAACTATTCTATGAATAAATTCCCAGATACATTTTATGTTGTCTTGGATGCTCATAAAAAAAGAGTTCCAAAATGGCAATGAAAGGGTCCAGTCGCAAGAAGCGTTTATTTTCACAACAGTAAGAAGAAAGAAAGGCAAACTACACACAAAAAAAAAGTGCTCCACAACCTGACGGGAGCACTAACAAGTGTCCATATCCGCCACCCACTCCAATGGCCACTTCTTTCCACTGTAACACAAAAAGGAAATATGCAATTAGATGTTTTGGTTCTGCAGAGGAACTGTAGACACAAAGACACACATTAAGACTCCTGTAGCTGTTTTCCAATGGCTGTGTTTTAGTGGGGTTTTTTCATTACATCACAGTTGTCTAATGTTAGTCAACTACAATGCAAGGAAAGCCTTAATTGTTATTTTAAGTCAAGAAAATTCTATAATCTGTTATGTTTCTGACATGAATCACTGTTTGTTGTGCACAAGACTCCAAAGTGTTTTACATTTTTGGGTTGGGTTTACATTTATCGGAAAGTTAGGCCAACTGCTCAGTTTTTGAGACGATTCTATTTTAAAGCATAAATTGATTTTGTCTTAGTAACTCAAAAATGAGGAATGTGAAGTCCACATTTTACTGTGAGACAATGTGACAAATGAAGATCTCAAGCTGACATTAAATATATTAATCCAGTTTTTAAGTAAGGCAGTAATGCTGTAACTGACAATTTCTGTATCTCTGGCCGTGTAGTTTGGGCATAACATCTTTATCATTATTGGCTATAACTGTATTTTCGGTGTGCATGTAAAGTGTTAATGGCAAACAAGATTAAGGGAATAAAGAGAAAAAACTAAATGAAGTGTCTTAGTAAGGTGTTGGGCCACCAAGAGCCACCATAACAACTTTTTGGACTGAAGCCGTTATAAACACCAAATAAAAGCATATATTTTGGACCATTGGAGCTCCCCAGATTTCAGAGACTTAGAGAAACTATGCCAAAGAGCATGAAACTCTTCTGGGGGCACGTAGTAGCCCAACACCTTATTAAGACACTTTGTGTGGGTTATAAAAATATATTTATGAACTATATAGACAAATCTTACCTAAATCTTACCTAACATATGTCAATAGTTTGTACATGTTAAAACTAATTGGCTATGTGTTACCCATGAGAAGTTGTACATACCAGAGTTTGCATGGCTCCCACTCCACTTGCTTCCATTTTTGACCCTAAAAATAGTGAGACTTTTTCAGTTTCAAATATTTGCTTTGTTTAGCAGTTATACTAATCACCAATACTTTTTCAAGACCATTACACCAATAAAATAACATTTTGTAACCTTTGTAGTGTTTTAGTGGTATTTAACCTTAATGACTTTGTATTTGGCAACGCTCTTCACAGGGTAATAACCCTGGCTCCCTGTCACTGTATGTGGGCATTCTGAAAGGAAACAAATATTACATTCACAAAGCTTAACACTACTATAAACAAGCCATTATAGAATGATAAGTGGTTATTAAGCTAGAATGGGTTGTACTTAGTTACAGTTTTGATATTGTAGTTATTATGGTACAGAAGTTGTATTGAACACTGGTAATTTACTGTAAATGTAATCAACACAAACTTTAGGGTTGGGCAGTTGTAATAAATATATTGGCAAACAAAGACAAGTTAAATCTATGAATTCAAATAAATCTCTATTGTGCTGCCTGGCAGTTGTTCATTGCTTTCTCATAGCAAAGACTAACATGCTTTTGACTGTGAAAACCAAAACCAAAAGCAAAAAACATGTATGTTACTTTCTGACTATGCTATTATGTTGCCAAATAATTGCCAGAAGACTGTAGGTACTACAGCGCATACTAATCAATTTTGTGGCATTCAGTCCACACTCCTATACAGAAAGCTGGACAAGCAGTACATCAACATACCTTTCCTTTTTTCGGCCGCACTGTAGTGGGAGCAGGACAGCCTCCTTCCACAACTTCCACTGTCAAACAAGGTAATAACAACATATTTAAATGTTTATGGTGTGATTTCTGCAAGGATTTGTATCTAACAAAGAGCTGTAGAATATGATGTGTAGGCCCAGGACATCTCTGCAGCGCCACAATATTTAATTTAAAATGGTATTTTAACACACATTTTGCCTTTAACAAATATTGCACCTCCTGTGATTTGAAAATTGCAGTAGGTCATATTACGAGTTCGATAAGATTTTGATTAGTTGTTCAGCCCTACTGTTAAATAAACAATTGAACATATTAATTTGGACATCGCCCAAACCTAATAGACCACAGCCACTTACAAATGCAAATACAGCCTTCATGAAGACTCACAACAATTAATATAAATCCCAATGTATGGATTACACACATTACATCAACACACCTTTCCTTTTATTCGGCCGCACAATAGTGGGAGCAGGACAGCCTCCTTCCACAACTTCATCTGTTAAATATAGAGAAACATTTAAAATATGTAAAAAAAAATATTTTAAAACATTTGTCAAAATGTTTTTCCAAGGTGAGACAGAGACCTTTAAAGAATGCTCTTTAGACACAGGCCAATTTCGAATAATACAACCAGGTGTCATTTCAAAATTGACGGATGCAACTCTCCACAAAATAAAAGGAATATTGCATACATTCTGCAACATTTTCATATGATATTGCACAACGTGATATTGCAATAACGATAGTGAGTCAATATATTGTGCACTACGAATGGGAAGACACCAAAACACCCAGAAACAATGTCCTAAATATGGGCAAACACAGGCATGATTGAAGTAATGAAGTAATGACAACAGCAGCAGTTCATGGAATTTGATGAGAGGTTCTAATCCAATAATCATTTTAAAATATATATACAGTGGTGGCCAACAGTATTAGAACGGTAAAATTTTTTTGATGTTTTAAAAGAAGACTTCCTATCTCCAAGGCTTCATTTATTTGATCCCAAATACAGCAAAAACAGTAATATTGTAAAATATTTTTACAATTTAAAATATCTGTTTTCTATTTGGTTATATTTTAAAATGTAATTTATTTCAGTTATCACAAAGCTGAATTTTCAGCATCATTACTCCAGTCTTCAGTGTCACATGATCCTTCAGAAATCATTCTAACAAGCTGATTTGATGCTCAAGAAACATTTATATATATATATATATATATATATATATATATATATATATATATATATATATATATATGCATTTGGCAGATGCTTTTATCCAAAGCGACTTACAGTGCACTTACAGGGACAATCCCCCCGGAGTAAAGTGCCTTAGTCACAGACACACTGTGTAATTAGGGCCCAAGCCTTGAAAAGGCAAGGCCCTATTGTTTTCGTTAGAATTATTAGGGCCCAAGCCTTGAAAAGGCAAGGCCCTATTGTTTTCGTTAGGATTAATATTTAGGGCCCAAGCCTTGAAAAGGCAAGGCCCTATTGTTTTCGTTAGGATTATTATTATTATTAGGGCCCAAGCACAAAGTGCATAGGACCCTATTGTTTTCGTTAGGATTATTATTATTATTATTATTATTATTATTATTATTATTTTTTTTTTTTTACGACTTACGGGGCACTTTTGGGGCTCTTAACATGCTCAAAAACTCTTGAAACTTTGCACACGGGTCAGAACCTGCGGTCATTAGGGCCGGCCTGAAGCTGGTACCCGGCGTGGCAGGGAGCTCGACAGCGCCCCTGGAACAGGGGCCGAAAACTTGGTCTATAACTCAAACACGCTTGCATGTAATAATATGAAACTCGGTACACATATAGATCTCATCATTTCATATATCCTTCATACTTTCACTTTTACCCCAGACCAACAGGAAACCGTCTATTTAGGGTTGTTTGAAAACGCACGCAATGGAATTTGGAATACTCCTCCCAGAGAACTCCACCAATCGCCACCAAACTCGGTCAGCATGATGTCAAGACATTGACCATGAAAAATTGCCGGCAGATTATTGATATCTCCAACGGTTTGGCCGTGGCAAGGAAACGAAATGATGGCGAGAAACGAGAAACAGTCAGAGTGTTATAACTTCTACATACATTAATTGATCTCGATGAAACTTCAGCGGTGTGTTCGCTGTAAGAGGCCGATCGCATGGATGTGACTATTGTGAGTCAAAGTTATAGCGCCACCAACTGGCAGAAGGAAGTGTGTCACTTTCAAAATGCTTTAAAATCACCCACTTATTGTTACACGATTTACTTCAAACTTTAGGTGTATAATGTAAACACACGGCAGATGTAGACGTGTGAAAGAATTATTGATATCTTAAATACTGCTGTCGCGGCAGCTCTTCAAACTTGAATTTTCTTTTTGATGCCTGGTGCAGGGGCTCAGTAGCGCCACCTTCAGACAAAAGTGGGGTATTGGTTTCATACTTTGACCTACAGTCAGATATTTTGGTTTGAATGTGGAACACATTGCACAAGAACTTTGAAGCTCAAAAAGCACATAAATGAAGCTTAAACAGCAAGGAAGTGTGTTATAACTTCTGCATACATTACTTGATCTCGATGAAACTTAAGCAGTTTCTTCACTTGAAGAGGCCGGTCGCGTGGATGTGACTATTGTGAGTCAAAGTTATAGCGCCACCAACTGGCAGAAGGAAGTGTGTCACTTTCAAAATGCTTTGAATTCACCCCTTATGTCTCAATTGAACAAACAGTTGATAAAGAAATCGGTATCAATATATTGAATTATGAATTATTTCACTGATCAACTGTGATGTCCGGTTAAGATGAAAATAAACTATTACTCTGTCTAAGCGATTATCTTTCTGAAACACGTCACAAAAACTTACAGAAACGGATAACACAAACATGACGTTGGAAATATACACTTATCAGTATAGTTATATTAAACTTGTCTATTTCAGTTATAAAGCTGTCTCATATGTAATTTCTCCTTTAATTCTATAATATAACCACTAGATGGAGGTCTAAGCACATTTTCTGTATTCTCGTTGTTTTAACGTAAGAACACTTGTACGTGTTGACTGTTGAGAACGGTGTTTGGAGATTTTAAAAGACGCGGACCAGACGGAAAACCAAGACATACTGCATCATTGCGTTCAATATTTTAACGAGGGCCACTCGTACGCTGTACACGGTGTAAGCATCAGCTTGAGGACTCTTCAAAATGTATATAGGTCTCAGTTCTGGATGGAGTTATTTGCAGACCTTAGAGATGCTGGATACTTCAACGGGAGTCGTGAGCGTCATTGCTTTGGTGATACAATAAAAAATACTCTACAAAAAAAAAAAATAAAAAAAAAAACAGGGTTTCCACGGGGTCTTAAAAAGTCTAAAATTTCAAAATCACAATTTAAGGCCTTAAAAGTCTTAAATTTGCTGAAGTATTGTGTTCTAGGTCTTAAATAATTTTTAACAGGTCTTAATTTTCCTACGTCCATGTAAATCTCATTTAAATGCTCCCTAGCGCTTTGGAATGTTTCTTTTTTTACTTCCGTGGTGTTGTAGTTTCTTATTTCGCTAGTCCAAATATAATTCGCTGTATTATGACTACAAAATAGACCAACATGCAACAGCCAGCTTTGAGCTTTCGTGTTATTGGCGCGAGTCTCTCGGATACAACAGAAAGACGTTAAACGGATTTTATTCAGCTATGAGGAAGTGCAAGTTTAGCGATACTTGGCTTGAAAAATCTGAATTTCGTGCTTGGTTAAACCCAGTTGCAAATAACGCATTTGAAGCCTACTGCTTATGCAAGAAAGCTATTAAATTGGGAATGTTGGGTGTATGGGCGCTGGAGTCTCATTCAAAAAGTGAAAAATATCTAACTGCTGTCAAGGGTCTCCAGCAAACTACAGCCATCAGCCATTACGCGCTTTGGAATAGCGGATGATGACTAATTTCCAAAATCACGGGACCGTTACGTGCTGATGTTCGACGAAAGTCTTCATCGCACCACCAAAACGAAACAGCTGGACCTGCACGTACGTTTTTCGTCTGCTGCGAATGGGTCGAGACTGCAATAAATAAAAATAAAAAGGAATAGGCTACAATGAATGATCTATGGCAGGGTTAGTATAATGGTGGCCCCCAGATCATCTTTATCTGACCCTCCAACAGTTTTATTTATTTTTAAAAACCCTCACAATCTGATATCAAAGTGCCCTCTCAGCAAAGGTTTAGCGCGTTCATAGGCAACCGCATTCATCGGTGAGTTTAACAACGCTCATTGTGGCGTACAACACCATTCATCGGTGAGTTTAACAACGCTCAACTGCAGGTAAAGCAGCACTCAGAGGTGAGTTCAACCAAAACAACGCTAAACTGCATGTGGCTAATGTTTACACTCAGGGTACATTACGGCATGTTTTCCATAACGTTACGACGTTCTCAATATAATTCATAATCACACGTTTATAATGAACAACGCGTTATGGTTATTGTGTTATTAAAAACTGTGTACGCAGGTGTTACAGTTAACATGGTAACACTAAGTTACACCTGGTTTACTTGTATGTTACTGATTAAGAAGTAATGTAAAAAAAACAGTTATAACTGCATGAAGATGAATGGTAACACAATACTGGCAAAATACTGTTTACATCTTGCAAATGCATATGATTCAAGACTACAATTCCCCAGAACGGAGGGAGGGGCGGGGTGACCAAACCTCATTATCATTTAAAGTCATATGCACTGAAACGGCGTGCTGAAAACGGAGCTGTTTTTGAGCAGTTAAAATTTGTGTTTTCTTAAAACACTAATGAGAATTTTTAATAAAAGTATATTACAAAGTTTTCATTTAGACCCTAAAGATTCATATTAACTTGTACAAAAATGGCATTATATGACCCCTTTAAGGTTACAAATACACACACACACACACTCCATCATTGCAATCTTGACATTGCAGCCTGTTCATTATAGCCGCAATAAAATATAATAATAAAATAGTAAACCTACCATATAAAAATTACTCTGTTTAAATAGTCAGTAGTACAATTCAGTATCATTCACAGTAAGCACCGCTCCACTGTGATGTTTCCAAGCATATTTTTACGCATGCAAAGAGGATGATTTTCTACGTCGGTATTGGAGCGTGAGTAAAGTACAAAGCCTATAATAACTGGCAGAAGGCAGTAAGAGAAACAGGAAGTCTGTTATAACTTCTGCATACATTAATTGATCTCGACGAAACTTCAGCAGTGTGTTCGCTGTAAGAGGCCGATCGCATGGATGTTGCTATTGTGAGTCAGTTATAGCGCCACCAACTGGCAGAAGGAAGTGTGTCACTTTCAAAATGCTTTTAAATCACCCCCTTATGTCTCAAGTGAACAAACAGACCAACAGAAAGTCAGATATTTTGGTTTGAATGTGGATTTCTTGGAATTTGCACACATCTTCTCGACGGTCGAAGCGAGCTTACGTTATTGCCCGTCGTGCGCGGCGACCCTAAAGGCCCAGGGGTGGCGGTGCCACCGGCTTGGGCCCGTCATCGCTGCTCGCAGCTTTAATTATTATTATTTTTTTTTACGACTATTGGGGCACTTTTGGGGCTCTTAACGTGCTCAAAAACTCTTGAAACTTTGCACACGGGTCAGAACCCGCGGCCATTAGGGCCGGGCTGAAGCTGGTACCCGGGTGTGGCAGGGGGGCTCGACAGCGCCCCCTGGAACAGGGTCCGAAAACTTGGTCCATAAATCAAACACGCTTGCATGTAATAATATGAAACTTGGTACACATATAGATCTCATAATTTCATATATCCTTCATACTTTTACTTTTTACCTCAGGCCAACTGGAAATCATCTATTTAGGGGTTTTTGGAAAACGCATACAATGGAATGTGAAATACTCCTGCTAGAGAATTCCACCAATCGCCACGAAACTCGGTCAGCATGAAGTCAAGACATTGAGGATGAAAAATTGGTCAGTGGATTTTTGATATCTCGAACGGTTTGGCCATGGCGAGGAAACGAAATGATGGCACGAAAAGAGAAACAGGAAGTGTGTTATAACTTCTGCATACATTAATTGATCTCGATGAAACTTCAGCAGTGTGTTTGCTGTAAGAGGCCGATCGCATGGATGTGAGTATTGTGAGTCAAAGTTATAGCGCCACCAACTGGCAGAAGGAAGTGTGTCACTTTCAAAATGCTTTGAAATCACCCTCTTATTTTTACCCGATTTACTTAAAACTTTAGGTGTATAATGTAAACACACGGCAGATGTAGACATGTGAAAGGATTATTGATATCTTCGATACTGTCGCCGCGGCAACGCTTCAAACTAGAATATTCTTTTTTGATGCTTTTGAGACTTTTAGCATACTTGAAATTGCATGAAACTCGACAGACACATCACATTTATTAGCCAGTAGACATGTGCTAAGTTTCAGAAACGGGCGTGGTGCAGGGGCTCAGTAGCGCCACCTTTTGACAAAAGTGGGGAGGTTGCTTTACACTTTGACCCACAGTCACAAAACTCAGTATTTTTATTGTTCTCATCGAGCCGGACAACTTTCTAATTTACAGTCATTAGCTCAGATCAACAGAAAGTCAGATATTTTGGTTTGAATGTGGATGTTTTGGAGAATTTTCTCTGCCTCTCTCACTGACCCTACGTCTCTGTGTCTGGGGGGAGGGGGGTGATTTGGCTGTTGAATGAGAATGCTTTTATTTTTGTTTTTCAAGGTTTTGGGGCCCTTAACGTGCTCGAAAACTCTTGAAACTTTGCACACGGTCGGAACCCGCGGCCATCAGGGCCGGGCCGAAGATGGTACCCGAGCGTGGCAGGGGGCTCGACAGCGCCCCTGGAATGGGATTCGAACACTTGTCCGTATATCAAACATGCTTGCATGTAATAATATGAAACTCGGTACACTTGTAGATCTCATCGGGCCGAACAACTTTCGTGCTCTAAGTTTTACGCCAGCCCAACAGGAAGTCGGCTATTATGGGTTGTTTGGAAACACGTGCTCTGGAATTATATATATTCCTCCTAGAGAATGAATACAATCGCCACCAAACTCGGTCGGCATGAAGTCAAGACATTGAGGATGCTACATTCGGACGGATTTTTGATATCTCGAACGGTTTGGCCGTGGCGTGGAAATTGATTTAGGACTAAAAATGGACACATGAAGTGTGTTATAACTTAGTTAGTTCTGTCTACAGTTACAAAATTCGGTGTGTATATTGTTCTCGTCAAGCCGAACAACTTTCTAATTTACAGTCATTAGCTCCGACCAACAGAAAGTCAGATATTGTGGTTTGAATGTGGATTTCTTGGAATTCCTGACAGACAGAGTGACCCCTCCCATTCTGTGTTTTTTCTCTCTGTGTCTCTCTCTCTGACAGACAGAATGGCCTGCCATTTTTTTTGTGTGTGTGTGTGTGTGGGGAGGGGAGGGGGAGGGAATTTCTCTGTTGGAACTTTGAAGCTCCAAAAAATCACATAAATGCAACATAACAGTAACCCATAACACTCCAGTGGTTTAATCCATACTTTCAGAAGGGATATTATAGGTGTGGGTGTGAAAAAGATAAATAGTATATATTGTATGTAGTATATATAGTATTTTTATATTTTTACTATAAATTGTCCACCCTGCTCAGGAGGGGTGATATGCTTAAGTAAATCACCCAAAAAACAAAAAAACAACTGAAACGGAACTCTTAAGAGAGAAGAGCTTGTGAAAGTGAAAGTAGAGATTTATAGTAAAAAATGACTTAATTATTGATCTGTTTCACACCACTTCTCATTTACTTACATTGAAAGGACCAACAGAGCTGAGATATTTGTAACCCAGATGATCCAGGCTACCAGTAGAAGAGTTGAGAGATGTGTAAAAGATGGGAAAATTAAGAAAATGCTGAATAAGAGAGAACAACGAGTGCTTTAGAAGAGAAAGTGTTTCATCCACTTATGGATCGTGCTGCATTGACTGACACTCCAATGAGCCAATGGTAGCAGCGCACTGAGACTGCTGCGGGCCACACTGCTGTTGTCAAAAAAACATTGGGAGAGAGCGGCGAGTCTGACGAAGCAGATACTCCTCATTAAAAAGTAGATATTGAGGAAAAGAAACTTGAATGCAATCAAAAGATTACATTTGAGTGAAAGTGATAACTTTGAAGAGCTGGCGCTCGAAGTCGAGAATAAAAACCGATGTAGATACACGGAGCCAAAAAGCACCGCAAATTATCTTCTTGCAAAATAAGATGTGAAATTCTTGCCTTGGTGAGTTGTTTTTTTGTTTATTGACTTGACATTTTACAAGAAACTGTTGCAGGCGCTAGTGGCAAATCAGTAGTGTGACATTAGAGTTCATATAGGCCGCTTGTGCATAGTGTGTGAGCTAGTGTTAATTTGCACGTTGGGCTAAAGCTAATCACATGTGAAGATGCAAACGAGTCGATGAAAAGTGACAATGTTGTGTGTAAGTGTCAAGGTATTGAGTTAATACGTTGTTTGAAGTGTATACATGATATTTGTTGATGAAAGTGTTTGAATGGAAGATGAATTATTGTTCTGCCTTGTGTTTTTGCAAGGCTGTATTTTTTTTTGTTGTATGTGTGTTTCTTCCGAGAAATTGTGATCAACATCCTGGATACGTGCAACGCATATGAGCGTATGTAAAAGGCGAGCCACCCACGGAGACCATTTGATTGAACTTTGATCTTGAACTCATCGAAACTGGTATGAGAAACCTTTTTGTTTTCGGACAAATTGGACTTTGTTTTTGCATATTTTTCCTCGAGCTTTGAACGGAGAGACATCGATTCTGAACTGAACACTTCTAAAGAGTCAAAAACTCTTTTGATCCGAGTCATTTGACTCTGAACTGACACTAACTGAATCAATTCAGTGGATTTTGAACATTTGATTTATTTGGCTGAAAAGACTGTTACATTTTAAATTGAAAGAGTGATTTGAGTTATTAAGTTGCAATATGTTGTTTTGAGAACATTGTTTATTGTTTCTAAAAATGTTATTGGGTCATAACCAAACTGAGTCTGAGTTTTCCAAGTTTCATTTTATTATTTCATTTTCATACAAAGTATATGACAACTGTTGTCAATTGAGTTGATTTGTTTGAGTTGATGAGTCCAACTTCCTGGAATTTCAAAAAAGAGATTTGATTGTAAGCATTATCATACATTGTATGTTGTCAAATTACAGTATTGAGATTTACATGCTCCAGACAAATTGCAATTAAGAATTTCTTCAACGAATACAAGATTCCAACCAGTAAAAAAAGCTCTTGGTTTTCACCTACCTGCTGTGTTGTTTCCCTCTCTCCAGTAGCCGCTCCTTATCTTCTGATCAGTTGGCCCATATCGAATTATATTGAACCTTATACAAGTGTGACACACAAGACCTGGCACGTGTGCCTCGTTACATATTCTTGCATACTTTGTGGTTGATATGTGCCCTCGATGCGCACTTTTGCAGAGCCCACACTGATGCAAGCTCTACAGCACACATCTTCTCGACAGTCAAAGCGAGGTTATGTTATTGCCCATCGTGCACAGCGACCCTAAAGGCACGGGGGTGGCGGTGCCACCGGCTTGGGCCCGCCATCGCTGCTTGCAGCTATATTATTATTTTTTTTACGACTATTGGGGCACTTTTGGGGCTCTTAACGTGCTCGAAAACTCTTGAAACTTTGCACGCGGGTCAGAACCCGCGGCCATTAGGGCCGGGCTGAAGCTGGTACCCGGGCGTGGCAGGGGGGCTCGACGGCGCCCCCTGGAACGGGGTCTGAAAACTTGGTCCATAAATCAAACATGCTTGCATGTAATAATATGAAACTCGGTACACATATAGATCTCATCGTTTCATATATCCTTCATACTTTTACTTTTTACCTCAGCCCAACAGGAAATCGTCTATTTAGGGTTTTTTGGAAAACGCATGCAATGGAATTTGAAATACTCCTCCTAGAGAATTCCACCTATCACCACGAAACTCGGTCAGCATGAAGTCAAGACATTGAGGATGAAAAATTGCCGGCGGATTTTTGATATCTCGAACGGTTTGGCCGTGGCGAGGAAATTGATTTATGACTAAAAAAGGACACATGAAGTATGTTATAACTTAGTTAGTTCTATCTACAGTTACAAAACTCGGCGTGTATATTGTTCTCGTCAAGCCGAACAACTTTCTAATTTACAGTCATTAGCTCCGACCAACAGAAAGTCAGATATTGTGGTTTGAATGTGGATTTCTTGGAATTTTTCTCTCTCTGACAGACAGAGTGGTGACTGCTCCTGCTCTGTGATTTTTCTCTCTCTCTGTCTCTCTCTGACAACCTGCCCCCTGCCAATTCTGTGTGTCTGGGGAGTGGAGGGGAGGGGGAGGGAGAGGGGATTTCTCTGTTGGGTGAGATTTGCATTAAGATATTGTTTTTCAAGGTTTCCGGGACTTTTGGGGCCCTTAACATACTCAAAAACTCTTGAAACTTTGCACACAGGTCAGAACCCGCGGCCATCAGGGCCGGGCTGAATCTGGTCCCCTGGCGTGGCAGGGGGGCTCGACAGCGCCCCCTTGAACGGGGTCCGAACACTTGTCCATATATCAAACATGCTTGCATGTAATAATATGAAACTCGGTACACTTATAGATCTCATCAGGCCGAACAACATTCGTGCTCTAAGTTTTACGCCAGCCCAACAGGAAGTCGGCTATTATGGGTTGTTTGGAAACACATGCTCTAGAATTATATATATTCCTCCTAGAGAATTAATCCAATCACCACCAAACTCAGTCACCATGAAGTCAAGACATTGAGGATGCTACATTGCGGACGGATTTTTGATATCTCTAACATTTTGGCCGTGGCGAGGAAATTAATTTATGACTAAAAAAAGGACACAAAGTGTGTTATAACTTAGTTAGTTCTATCTACAGTTACAAAACTCTGTGTGTATATTGTTCTCGTCAAGCCAAACAACTATCTAATTTACAGTCATTAGCTCCGACCAACAGAAAGTCAGATATTGTGGTTTGAATGTGGAACACATTGCAAATTAATCTTTGAAGCTCCAGAAAGCACATAAAGGCAGCATAAAAGCAATCCATACGACTCCATTGGTATAATTAATAATTCCCGCAGTGTACTTGCTTGTTATATTAGCTACTACAAAATATATAAATACATTTACTATCTTAACTATAATGATGTACTTAACATAATGATAAATAATCTTAAAATATTATATCGTATGCTATGTATTGTGAATACACCCATGTTAAACATAAAAATGTACTTCCATTGCATATCATAGGAACACATAAGCGTAAATTATAATTACATTAATAAACCTGTACAAAGACCTCCAGATAAATACTGGCCTTCTGGATTAACATATTTAAGTGCTGCAAAAGATATTGACCTATGACATCCTATGACATTAAAAATTATTCTACATTTGAATTACCTCATAGATGTGACTATTGTGGTTCACGGTCATAGACCCTGTCCCAAATGGCAGACTTCATATGAATTTTCAGTCTTGTGTACTTATTTCATGTGTCCATTAACTCCATGAGACCGTAGGGTGTCTACTTTTTCATTTTAGGTATCAGAAGTGTGCTCGCGCATACTTTGTGGTTGATATGTGCCCTCGATGCGCACTTTTGCAGAGCCCATACTGATGCAAGCTCTACAGCACACATCTTCTCGACAGTCAAAGCGAGGTTATGTTATTGCCCATCGTGCACAGCGACCCTAAAGGCACGGGGGTGGCGGTGCCACCGGCTTGGGCCCGCCATCGCTGCTTGCAGCTATATTTATTATTATTATTATTATTATTACTTTTTTTACGACTATTGGGGCACTTTTGGGGCTCTTAACGTGCTCAAAAACTCTTGAAACTTTGCACACTGGTCAGAACCCGCGGCCATTAGGGCCGGGCTGAAGCTGGTACCCGTGGCAGGGGGGCTCGACAGCGCCCCCTGAAACAGGGTCCGAAAACTTGGTCCATAAATCAAACACGCTTGCATGTAATAATATGAAACTTCGGTACACATATAGATCTCATCGTTTCATATATCCTTCATACTTTTACTTTTTACCTCAGCCCAACAGGAAATCGTCTATTTAGGGTTCTTTGGAAAACACATGCAATGGAATGTGAAATACTCCTCCTAGAGAATTCCACCAATCGCCACGAAACTTCGGTCAGCATGAAGTCAAGACATTGAGGATGAAAAACTGCCGGCGGATTTTTGATATCTCGAGCGGTTTGGCCGTGGCGAGGAAACGAAATTATGGCGCGAAAAGTGAAACAGGAAATGTGTTATAACTTCTGCATACATTAAATGATCTCGATGAAACCGCAGCAGTGTGATCGCTGGAAGAGGCCGATCGCATGGATGTGACTATTGTGAGTCCAAGTTATAGCGCCACCAACTGGCAGAAGGAAGTGTGTCACTTTCAAAATGCTTTGAAATCACACTCTTATTTTTACCCGATTTACTTAAAACTTTATGTGTATAATGTAAACACACGGCAGATGTAGACGTGTGAAAGGATTATTGATATCTTAAATACTGTGGTCGTGGCAGCGCTTCAAAGTTGAATATTCTTTTTTGATGCATGGTGCAGGGGCTCAGTAGCGCCACCTGTTGACAAAAGTGGGGTATTGGTTTTATACTTCGACCTAGAGTCACAAAACTCAGGAATTATATTGTTCTCATCGAGCCGGACAACTTTCTAATTTACAGTCATTAGCTCAGACCAACAGAAAGTCAGATATTTTGGTTTGAATGTGGAACACATTGTAAAGGAAACTTTGAAGCTCCAAAAACCCCATAAAGGTAGCATATGAAGGGAGCAAATAGCAAGTAAGTGTGTTATAACTTCTGCATACATTAACTGATCTCGATGAAACTTCAGCAGTGTGTCACATGGATGTGACTATTGTGAGTCAAAGTTATAGCGCCACCAACTGGCAGAAGGAAGTGTGTCACTTTCAAAATGCTTTGAAATCACCCTCTTATGTCTCAAGTGAACAAACAGAGCAACAGAAAGTCAGATATTTTGGTTTGAATGTGGAACACATTGCAAATGAACTTTGAAGCTCCAAAAGCACACAAAGGAAGCATAAAAGCAAGGAAGTGTGTTATAACGTTTGCATACATTAACTGATCTCGATGAAACTTCAGCAGTGTGTCACATGGATGTGACTACTTGAGTCAAAGTTATAGCGCCACCAACTGGCAGAAGGAAGTGTGTCACTTTCAAAATGCTTTGAAATCACCCCCTTATGTCTCAATTGAACAAACAGTTGATAAAGAAATCGGGTATCAATATACTGAATTATGAATTATTGCAGTGATCAATGTCCGATTAAGATGAAAATAAACTATCGCTCTGTCTAAGCGATTATCTTTCTGAAACACGTCACAAAAACTTACAGAAACGGATAACACAAACATGATGTTGGAAATATACACTTATCAGAATAGTTATATTAAACTTTAGTCTATTTCAGTTAAAGCCATTTAAGTTATAAAGCTGTCTCATGTAATTTCTCCTTTAATTCTATAATATAACCACTAGGTGGAGTTCTAAGCCTATTTTCTGTATTCTCGTTGTTTTAACGTATGAAGAAGACTTGTGTACATGTTGTTGAGAACGCAGTAAAGTGTGACGCATATTTCGTTCTGTGAGTTTTATGAGTACTCCGAGTCTTTATTAAAACCAACACATGAAACATATGTCTAAAGAAAGTAGGGATGGGCTTATCGATCCTAACGTATCAAGATCTGAGTATGATGTTGTTTTAGGGTTGTCTGACTAGAGCTGTCGCGATAGTCAATATATCGACTTATCGCACGATATATGTAAGGGCGCGATCATTTTTGGTGCCGCGATATATTGCAACTGATAATTTGTTTTATTATTAAAAATAATAATCAGATTCATTTTTACATTAAAATGAATGTCACCAACATTTTAGTTGATCGCGCTGCCTCTGTCATCTTGTCTGCACTCTGTGTCGGAGGCGGGGCTCAGGCAGCGTGTCCACACACACACACACACACACACACACACACACACACACACACACACACACACACACACACACAGAGCAGAGAGAGAGCGGACACCGTCAGGTGAAGAGAAGGCGTGAACCAACTGCATTTTAAAGTGTTCTGTTTCGTGACATCTTCAGCGAGCCAGTTAGGAAGAACGAGTCCAACATGGAATTGATTTCAAAGCCGCAATCTTCAGCTCCGGTGTGGGAACATTTTGGCTTTAAGCCGAACGAGAGAGGAGAGCTAATTAACGTGAACGAGCCGGTATGTCGACTGTGTTTTAAAACAGTAGCAGCGTAAAGAGGCAACACAACAAACTTAAAATCGCACCTAAAACATAACCATCCCACCCAGTTTTTCAACCTGGGAACAACAACTGCAGCTGGAGTTGGAGAGGGCCTTCTTCCAGACAGTTATCTGTTGCAGATGCCTTTTCCCGACAGTGCAAATATAAACGTGACAGCGCGAAATGGCGCACACTCACGGATAGCGTAACTCGCTATAAGAAAGACTGTTTAGCACAGCTGGTAACATTGTTACCCCAGTAAGATCCTGCCTTAAGCCCCACAAGGTAAATATGTTGGTGTTCCTTTCTCGGAATCTGCCTAACAATTAAAAAACTAATCTGGCAGCAGAAATGTCCTGTTGATGCATCTGTGCCTTTGTGTGAGACACTTTAAAAGTTTAAATTGACATATTAGCCTACTTTGTTTTGATCTAGTTCTTGATACCTTGCACTTTTTTGTTAACGAAAGTGTATTTATTTACTTGTTTTATTTATTTGGGATATATTTTTTCACATTTCACAATGTCTAAATATTGAATAGAATAAGAATAAAATGTTCTTTGTTCTTTGAAACAGTGTACTTGCATTATTATGCTATTATATTGTCATTAAGCAGTGGCATAAAATGGTCTGAAAATTACAATAATATCGTTTATCGCAATTAATTTATGTGCAATATATCGCACAACAAAAAGTAGTTATCGTGACAGCTCTATGTCTGACAGATTATTTTTGCTCGCATCTTCACGAAGGGTTGTCGGTTGTATACAATGTTTGCCTGTTTGAACATTCAAGCGATTTTACACTATTCAACTCAACAAATGTGAAAACAACTCAAATACATGTTTGCGAGCAGATTGAGTGACACAGCGATCGAGCCGCGTCGTGTCTAACGCTCGCTCGAACGCCTGCTGCTTGCGTCTGAACGGACAATTTCATACAACAAAGTGTAAAAATACATGATATATTGAGGAGTCTGTTATGTCTCAAGTGAACAAACAGTTGAGAAAGAAATCTGGTATAATTATATTAAATTCTGGCATTATTCCAGATGACGTCCTGCTATATTTTTCTCTCGAAACAGCGGAAACAACTTAAACAAAATACTGCGTTATTTGTGCCCATACTGATACATTTAATACATCATCACAAACTATGAAAGTCGTACTTTTATTTGTGTACACTTAAAATAACAACAAAACCTTGTGCTTTTGTAAAATAAAGAAAATAAACCGGCTGCGCTGTCTCTGTCTTCGCGATAATCTTTCTGAAACACGTCACAAAATTCAAGTGAACAAAATCAGCCATTCACGCAGTCTGTATTTTATCGTCTCACAATGAATACAGATGCAACAAGCACGGCAGAAAACGAAAATAATGATACTTCTCAGTTCTCAAAAGATTAAACTGAACTATGCCTTGAATATCGTAACATGCGATAAAACCCTCTTAAAGAGACAGTAACAATTTAGCCTTCACCCTGAACATAGACATCCCAAGTCATTGAAAAGTACAAATGGTATTATTTTAAGTTTTTTAATTTCTCTCTTACGCTGTAAAATGCCACGTTTTTGAATGGCATGTAAAATGTAAAAATAATCACTGATGATTTAAAAATCAAAGCACTGACCATTTAAAGTGTGAGCTTGTACATTTTGAAATTTATAAACAGTCACAGCAATGCAGTGTTATTATGTACCTAGATAGTCTTTCAAATAAAATGAGTTTACCCCAAAAATATATTTCTCTCATCATTTACTCACCCTCAGGCACGTGCACACATAGACATCAAAGGGGGCTTGAGCACCTGCCCTTTTTCTTCCTCGAGAGAAATTAGTGCCCTTTTTTCTGGGGTGTTTATTTTTATTTTTTTAATAAATAAATTAATATATATATTCCTGTTTGCGCACAGCTTCCCTGTCAAACAAATATATTTATTAAATAAAAAACATCAGGTCGGTAGATGAGATTTTGTCGATGCCCGCCCTCCCTCCGCGTCGTGTACAGTGCCACGACTATACAGCTAATTAGCCAAAAGCAAATATAGTTAACTTGTGTCTTGCTAACATTCATGACTCATGAGCTACTAGCTAATGTAATAGGTTAGCTAAAGTCTAGCTAAGGCAATATATCATGGCCATACAGGCCAATATACTGTACTTATTGGAGACATTACAGGTGAATACAGTCACATTTGTGTGATGTACTTAACATAATGATAAATAATCTTAAGATATTATATCGTATGCTATGTATTGTGAATACACCTATGTTAAACATAGAAATGTACTTCCATTGCATATCATAGGAACACATAAGCGTAAATTATAATTACATTGATAAACCTGTACAAAGACCTCCAGATAAATACTGGCCTTCTGTATTAACACATTTAAGTGCTGCAAAAGATATTGACCTATGACATCCTATGACATCAAAAATTATTCTACATTTGAATTATCTCATAGATGTGACTATTGTGGTTCACGGTCATAGGCCCTGTCCTAAATGGCACACTTCATATGAATTTTCAGTCTTGTGTACTTATTTCATGTGTCCATTAACTCCATGAGACCGAAGGGTGTCTCATTTTTCATTTTAGGTATCGGAAGGGTGCTCACGCATACTTTGTGGTCGATATGTGCCCTTGATGCGCACTTTTGCAGAGCACACACTGATGCGAGCTCTACAGCACACATCTTCTCGACAGTCAAAGCGAGGTTACGTTATTGCCCATCGTGCACAGCAACCCTAAAGGCACGGGGGTGGTGGTGCCACCGGCTTGGGCCCGCCATCGCTGCTCGCAGCTATATTTATTATTATTATTATTAGGGCCCAAGCACAAAGTGCGTAGGACCCTATTGTTTTCGTTAGGATTATTAGGGCCCAAGCACAAAGTGCGTAGGACCCTATTGTTTTCGTTAGGATTATTATTAGGGCCCAAGCACAAAGTGCGTAGGACCCTATTGTTTTCGTTAGGATTATTATTATTATTATTATTATTATTATTATTATTATTTTTTTTTTTTTTACGACTTACGGGGCACTTTTGGGGCTCTTAACATGCTCAAAAACTCTTGAAACTTTGCACACGGGTCAGAACCTGCGGTCATTAGGGCCGGGCTGAAGCTGGTACCCGGGCGTGGCAGGGGGCTCGACAGCGCCCCTGGAACAGGGTCCGAAAACTTGGTCTATAACTCAAACACGCTTGCATGTAATAATATGAAACTGGGTACACATATAGATCTCATCGTTTCATATATCCTTCATACTTTTACTTTTTACCCCAGACCAACAGGAAACCGTCTATTTAGGGTTGTTTGAAAAACGCACGCAATGGAATTTGGAATACTCCTCCCAGAGAATTCCACCAATCGCCACCAAACTCGGTCAGCAGGATGTCAAGACATTGAGCATGAAAAATTGCCGGCAGATTTTTGATATCTCTAACGGTTTGGCCGTGGCGAGAAACGAAATGATGGCGAGAAATGAGAAACAGTCAGAGTGTTATAACTTCTGCATACATTAATTGATCTCGATGAAACTTCAGCGGTGTGTTCGCTGTAAGAGGCCGATCGCATGGATGTGACTATTGTGAGTCAAAGTTATAGCGCCACCAACTGGCAGAAGGAAGTGTGTCACTTTCAAAATACTTTAAAATCACCCACTTATTGTTACACGATTTACTTCAAACTTTATGTGTACAATGTAAACACCGGCAGATGTAGACGTGTGAAAGGATTATTGATATCTTAAATACTGTTGTTGTGGCAGCTCCTCAAACTTGAATTTTCTTTTTTGATGCCTGGTGCAGGGGCTCAGTAGCGCCACCTTCAGACAAAAGTGGGGTATTGGTTTCATACTTTGACCTAGAGTCAGATATTTTGGTTTGAATGTGGAACACATTGCAAATGAACTTTGAAGCTCCAAAAAGCACACAAAGGAAGCATAAAAGCAAGGAAGTGTGTTATAACTTTTGCATATATTAACTGATCTCGATGAAACTTCAGCAGTGTGTCACATGGATGTGACTACTGTGAGTCAAAGTTATAGCGCCACCAACTGGCAGAAGGAAGTGTGTCACTTTCAAAATGCTTTGAAATCACCCCCTTATGTCTCAATTGAACAAACAGTTGATAAAGAAATCGGGTATCAATATATTGAATTATGAATTATTGCAGTGATCAACTTCAATGTCCGGTTAAGATGAAAATAAACTATTGCTCTGTCTAAGCCATTATCTTTCTGAAACACGTCACAAAAACTTACAGAAACTGATAACACAAACATGATGTTGGAAATATACACTTATCAGAATAGTTATATTAAACTTTAGTCTATTTCAGTTAAAGCCATTTCAGTTATAAAGCTGTCTCCTGTAATTTCTCCTTTAATTCTATAATATAACCACTAGGTGGAGTTCTAAGCCTATTTTCTGTATTCTCGTTGTTTTAACGTATGAAGAAGACTTGTACATGTTGTTGAGAACGCAGTGAAGTGTCACGCATATTTCGTTCTGTGAGTTTTATGAGTACTCCGAGTCTTTATTAAAACCAACACATGAAACATATGTCTAAAGAAAGTAGGGATGGGCTGATCGATCCGAACGTATCAAAACGTCCGAGAATGATGATCAAATTTCAAAATGCTTTGAAATCACACTCTTATTTTTATTGTAAACCTGTGATAAAACATATATGCTTGTGTTTTACATTTTTAAGAAAACAAAAAAAAATGGCAGCAAACAACCACTTTTATAATTATTGTTTTGCGATCTTTGCGATTGATTTTCTTTCTGATTAATTTTCTGATAAATCTACCATTTGTTGTTGAAATGACGTAGTTCCAACGAGAGTGGGAAGTGGAGGGCGGGTCCACCTTCTTCATGTAGCCAATCAGATGAGCTAATCGCTAACTCTCGATTTACTCTTATCTGATTGGTTTAAAAACACGCCAGTCACCAGAACACGTCTTTAACATAATTTGGCTCAGACCCGTTCTCGTTGCTGCAATGGTACTTTTAATAATGCACACATGCATGTTAAATAATAAATAAATAAAAGAACAAATGAATAAATAAATGAATAAATAAACCATGATTACTTAAGGTTACAAATACACACACACACACACACACTCCATCATTGCAATCTTGACATCGCAGCCTGTTCATTATATCCGCAATAAAATATAATAATAAAATAGTAAACCTAACATATAAAAATTACTCTGTTTAAATTAGGGCTGGGCGATAAAACGATCTCGATATGGCATCGCGATAATATTTATTTAGACTACGATGATAAACTTTTGACATGTTTACTCGATATGGATAGACCTAACAGCCTATTACAAAGCAGAAATAAACGGACAACAGCCAGTCAGAACGCAGATTTTGGCTTGTGCGTCTAAGTACACGCCCATTTGCTAGCAGAGCACTGTTTGAGCTACCGGCAGTGAAGAAAGTGAGTGTAAAGAAAAAATGAGTGGAAACGACGAACTCGAACTATCTTCCAAAGCTGAGGAAATTGTTGACAAAAAAGGTAACAAGACGTCAATTATATGGAAGTGGTTTGGATATCTGAAAAGCGACGACGCGCAAATAAAGACGGTCTGCGAAATATGCCGTCGGTCGGTGATAACCAAGACGGGAAACACAAATAAAACCTTTTCGGTCACCTGAAAAGGTACCATCCCAGCGACCACACCGAGAGTATGACAATGCGGGCCCATGTTAATGTTACTCCGTCCAAAAGTTTTGCAGACTAGTCTTTCTGGCAAAAAACCTATAATAGGGTAATTAGGGTTACATGAGCACTACCTAAAAGGTGTAGCATACTGACTGCTTTACAATGTTTACATTTTGCACTTTTTACTCAGATTGCTACCTCTAAAACATTTGAGATATTTAAAACCAGTACACAATTAATATTTTATTTATCTGACAGTTAAGTACTTAAATCTGCCAGGGACTTTGTGGTTCACTTGTTTACATTTGTTGTCTTGGTTGTACCTCTGCAAACATTTTGAAATGTTTGCTGCCCTGCCAAAGAAATTTGATGTGATAGTACTGTAGTCACAGCTTTTAGTTTGATATTTTATAATCAGTTACAAGGCAAGCTAACTTGCATTGTTTTGTCAAGGCAGATAAAGCATGTTTGCTAAAAGTAAAATGTTAACATTTAGATTTAAAGTTTATCAATACTCTTTTATAACAAAATATATTCTCAACCAATCCATGTTTGCACAGTTAAATGTTTGAATTGTTATTTATTTATGTTAATAAACTATATAGTTCAACTATTGAACCTTCTGGTTTCTTCAGGCATCATTATCAGTATACTTTTCAAACGGGCAGCATTATTAAATTATATATCGTAACAAATATCGATATCGATCAATATGGAAAAAATATCGTGATAATATATTTTGCCATATCGCCCAGCCCTAGTTTAAATAGTCAGTAGTACAATTCAGTATCATTCACAGTAAGCACCGCTCCACTGTGATGTTTCCAAGCATATTTTTGCGCATGTAAAGCGGATGATTTTCTACGTCGGTATTGGAGCGTGAGTAAAGTACAAAGCCTATAATAAAGAATAGTTTAGCATCCAAATACATCGCAAATGTAAAAACATTTTGATTGTAAAGAGAGCGTTTTTTTATTACGTGTTCTGTTCTGAATATCATTCAATTTCAAGGATTTGTTGTGGAATGTTTTGAGAGTATCATCAAATAAGAATAATTCTCTCGTTTTAGTGATTCCCTAGTTATTTTTTTTATAATTCTAATCAGGTAAGGCAAGTAATATTCTCTGTGTCTTTATATAAATAAACCAAAACAAAAAAGTTTGAGCACCGCTGCTTTATGGCACGTTTTGGATTGTGGTCAGCACAGAAAACAGCGCACGATTCTTAAATGGTTTGAAAGTTATATTGAAATGCTTACAAAGGAATGGATAAGAGGAATCGACATTTTTATTTAAAAACAAGTCATCTGAAACCTGACATCAAGTAAGGTGAGGAACAACGAATTTCACACACTTGGAAAATGCTTTTTATTTGAATGAGTGAATGTGGCTCTTAAAAGAGCCATTGTTGCTGCCCTTAAAAGGACATTTGTTGCTTCATCTTCTGAGTTCCACCTGCAGAGCTTCTCGGAGGTTGCTCGGCAGAAGCTGGTTTCCCTCTGGTCTCAGGTGGACTCCGTCTCTGCACAGATGGAACAAGCCGATGTTTCTGTGGTGAATGCAGCGCATCTGCCTCTCTGCCAAGAAGCCAGACATGGCGCCGTTGATCCACCGCCGGCTTCGTTCAATGCCATAGCCAGTCCTGCCAGTCTGTCCTCTCCAATTTAGACGGGGTAAAATGCCAGAAAACACCAGCCTGGTTCTGGGAAACATTTGTAAGACTTCGGTCAGGTCACTCTTTATTTCCGAAGAAAATCGAGGCGGTTGCGGCCCACCCGACACAAACTGTTCCCTCCCAGGTGAATAATGAGAATATCTGGAGCTGTAGCTTTGGCCCTGAGAGAGCGCAGAGCTGGAAACAGCTGCTCCCAGAGTCTGCCTCCTCTGCCGTCCCAGGTGATCTCACACTGAAGACCGAGGTTTCCGTCCAGGCGCTGCTCACAGAAGCGAGTATGCAGTGTGCGGATGATGGAACTGCCGACGATCCAAACACGTGAAGCCATCTCAAAGACGAGTGAGGGAATGTGATTTACAACCGGTATTTATGAGTGTTGCACGTTTGGTTCCTAAAGGTGTTACAGGCCCCACCCATTTCCAGATTCAATAATCGGCTCGTTCTTACATAGTAGAGCACGTTCAGCACATGCGCAGTCTTCAAAAGCGGTTGCTTTATTTATTTATGTACCGTACAAAAACGGTACATAAATAACATTTGTATGTGTTCTAAACAAAAGACACAGGTTGTACTGAATGTCAGCTTGTTTATTTGGCTCAAGATAAGGATTTATTAAGTCCACATGTCATGCAAACAAGAAATGCTTCTAACTAGGTCGAGAGCTGTCGTTGCGAATGTTCGTTGGAGCTCTACAGCACACATCTTCTACTCGACAGTCAAAGCGAGGTTACGTTATTGCCCATCGTGCACAGCAACCCTAAAGGCACGGGGGTGGCGGTGCCACCGGCTTGGGCCCGTCATCGTTGCTCGCAGCTTTAATTAGGGCCCAAGCCTTGAAAAGGCAAGGCCCTATTGTTTTCGTTAGGATTATTATTATTATTATTATTATTATTATTTTTTTTACGACTATTGGGGCACTTTTGGGGCTCTTAACGTGCTCAAAAACTCTTGAAACTTTGCACACTGGTCAGAACCCGCGGCCATTAGGGCTGGGCTGAAGCTGGTACCGGGGCGTGGCAGGGGGGCTCGACGGCGCCCCCTGGAACGGGGTCCGAAAACTTGGTCCATAAATCAAACATGCTTGCATGTAATAATATGAAACTTGGTACACATATAGATCTCATCATTTCATATATCCTTCATACTTTTACTTTTTACCTCAGGCCAACTGGAAATCGTCTATTTAGGGTTCTTTGGAAAACACATGCAATGGAATGTGAAATACTCCTCCTAGAGAATTCCACCAATCGCCACGAAACTCAGTCAGCATGAAGTCAAGACATTGAGGATGAAAAATTGGTCAGCGGATTTTTGATATCTCGAACGGTTTGGCCATGGCGAGGAAACGAAATGATGGCACGAAAAGAGAAACAGGAAGTGTGTTATAACTTCTGCATACATTAATTGATCTCGATGAAACTTCAGCAGTGTGTTTGCTGTACGAGGCCGATCGCATGGATGTGAGTATTGTGAGTCAAAGTTATAGCGCCACCAACTGGCAGAAGGAAGTGTGTCACTTTCAAAATGCTTTGAAATCACCCTCTTATTTTTACCCGATTTACTTAAAACTTTAGGTGTATAATGTAAACACACGGCAGATGTAGACATGTGAAAGGATTATTGATATCTTCGATACTGTCGCTGCGGCAACGCTTTAAACTCGAATATTCTTTTTTGAGACTCTTAGCATACTTGAAATTGCATGAAACTCGACAGACACATCACATTTATTAGCCAGTAGACATGTGCAAAGTTTCAGAAACGGGCGTGGTGCAGGGGCTCAGTAGCGCCACCTTTTGACAAAAGTGGGGGGGTTGCTTTACACTTTGACCCACAGTCACAAAACTCAGTAATTATATTGTTCTCATCGAGCCGGACAACTTTCTAATTTACAGTCATTAGCTCAGATCAACAGAAAGTCAGATATTTTGGTTTGAATGTGGATGTTTTGGAGAATTTTCTCTGCCTCTCTCACTGACCCTACGTCTCTCTGTGTCTGGGGGGAGGGTGCTGATTTGGCTGTTGAATGAAAATGCTTTTATTTTTGTTTTTCAAGGTTTTGGGGCCCTTAACGTGCTCGAAAACTCTTGAAACTTTGTACACGGGTCGGAACCCGCGGCCATCAGGGCCGGGCCGAAGATGGTACCCGGGCGTGGCAGGGGGGCTCGACAGCGCCCCCTGGAATGGGATTCGAACACTTGTCCGTATATCAAACATGCTTGCATGTAATAATATGAAACTCGGTACACTTGTAGATCTCATCGGGCCGAACAACTTTCGTGCTCTAAGTTTTACGCCAGCCCAACAGGAAGTCGGCTATTATGGGTTGTTTGGAAACACGTGCTCTGGAATTATATATATTCCTCCTAGAGAATGAATCCAATCGCCACCAAACTCGGTCGGCATGAAGTCAAGACATTGAGGATGCTACATTCCGGACGGATTTTTGATATCTCGAACGGTTTGGCCGTGGCGTGGAAATTGATTTAGGACTAAAAATGGACACATGAAGTATGTTATAACTTAGTTAGTTCTATCTACAGTTACAAAATTCGGCGTGTATATTGTTCTTGTCAAGCCGAACAACTTTCTAATTTACAGTCATTAGCTCCGACCAACAGAAAGTCAGATATTGTGGTTTGAATGTGGATTTCTTGGAATTCCTGACAGACAGAGTGACCCCTCCCATTCTGTGTTTTTTCTCTCTGTGTCTCTCTCTCTGACAGACAGAATGGCCTGCCATTTTTTGTGTGTGTGTGTGTGTGTGTGTGTGTGGGGAGGGGAGGGGGAGTGAATTTCTCTGTTGGTACTTTGAAGCTCCAAAAATCACATAAATGCAACATAACAGTAACCCATAACACTCCAGTGGTTTAATCCATACTTTCAGAAGGGATATTATAGGTGTGGGTGTGAAAAAGATAAATAGTATATATAGTATGTAGTATATATAGTATTTTTATATTTTTTACTATAAATTGTCCACCCTGCTCCCTGCTTACCTTTTGGGTAAATCACCCAAAAAAAAACAAAAAACAACTGAAACAGAACTCTTAAGAGAGAAGAGCGCTTGTGAAAGTGAAAGTAGAGATTTATAGTAAAAAATGACGTAATTATTGATCTGTTTCTCACCACTTCTCATTTACTTACATTGAAAGGACCAACAGAGCTGAGATATTTGTAACCCAGATGATCCAGGCTACCAGTAGAAGAGTTGAGAGATGTGTAAAAAGATGGGAAAATTAAGAAAAAGCGAATAAGAGAGAACAACGAGTGCTTTAGACGAGAAAGTGTTTCATCCAATTATGGATCGTGCTGCATTGACTGACACGCCAATGAGCCAATGGTAGCAGCGCACTGAGACTGCGTGGGCCACACTGCTGCTGTCAAAAAAACATTGGGAGAGAGCGAGCGAGTCAGATGAAGCAGATACTCCTCATTAAAAAGTAGATAATGAGGAAAAGAAACTTGAATGCAATCCAAAGATTACATTTGAGTGAAAGTGATAACTTTGAAGAGCTGACGCCGAAGTCGAGAATAAAAACCGATGTAGATACACGGAGCGCCAAAAAGCACCGCAAATTATCTTCTTGCAAAATAAGATGTGAAACTCTTGCCTTGGTGAGTTGTTTTTTTTGTTTATTGACTTGACATTTTACAAGAAACTGTTGCAGACGCAGCGGCAAATCAGTAGTGTGACATTAGAGTTCATATAGGCCGCTTGTGCATAGTGTGTGAGCTAGTGTTAATTTGCACGTTGGGCTAAAGCTAATCACATGTGAAGATGCAAACGAGTCGATGAAAAGTGACTATGTTGTGTGTAAGTGTCAAGATATTGAGTTAATACGTTGTTTGAAGTGTATACATGATATTTGTTGATGAAAGTGTTTGAATGGAAGATTAATTATTGTTCTGCCTTGTGTTTTTGCAAGGCTGTTTTTTTTTTTTTTGTTGTATGTGTGTTTCTTCCGAGAAATTGTGATCAACATCCTGGATACGTGCAACGCATATGAGCGTATGTAAAAGGTGAGCCACCCACGGAGACCATTTGATTGAACTTTGATCTTGAACTCATCGAAACTGGTATGAGAAACCTTTTCGTTTTCGGACAAATTGGACCTAGACTTTGTTTTTGCATATTTTTCCTCGAGCTTTGAACGGAGAGACATCGATTCTGAACTGAACGATTCTAAAGAGTCAAAAACTCTTTTGATCCGAGACATTTGACTCTGAACTGACACTAACTGAATCAATTCAGTGGATTTTGAACATTTGATTCATTTGGCTGAAAAGACTGATTTGTTATTAAGTGATTTGAGTTATTAAGTTGCAATATGTTGTTTTGAGAACATTGTTTATTGTTTCTAAAAATGTTATTGGGTCATAACCAAACTGAGTCTGAGTTTTCCAAGTTTCATTTTATTATTTCATTTTCATACAAAGTATATGACAACTGTTGTCAATTGAGTTGATTTGTTTGAGTTGATGAGTCCAACTTCCTGGAATTTCAAAAAAGAGATTTGATTGTAAGCATTATCATACATTGTATGTTGTCAAATTACAGTATTGAGATTTACATGCTCCAGACAAATTGCAATTAAGAATTTCTTCAACGAATTCAAGATTCCAACCAGTAAAAAAAAGCTCTTGGTTTTCACCTACCTGCTGTGTTGTTTCCCTCTCTCCAGTAGCCGCTCCTTATCTTCTGATCAGTTGGCCCATATCGAATTATATTGAACCTTATACAAGTGTGACACACAAGACCTGGCACGTGTGCCTCGTTACATATTCTTGCATACTTTGTGGTTGATATGTGCCCTCGATGCGCACTTTTGCAGAGCCCACACTGATGCAAGCTCTACAGCACACATCTTCTCGACAGTCAAAGCGAGGTTATGTTATTGCCCATCGTGCACAGCGACCCTAAAGGCACGGGGTGGCGGTGCCACCGGCTTGGGCTCGCCATCGCTGCTTGCAGCTATATTTATTATTATTATTATTATTTTTTTTACGACTATTGGGGCACTTTTGGGGCTCTTAACGTGCTCAAAAACTCTTGAAACTTTGCACACGGGTCAGAACCCGCGGCTGTCAGGGCCGGGCTGAAGCTGGTACCCGGGCGTGGCAGGGGGGCTCGACAGCGCCCCCTGGAACAGGGTCCGAAAACTTGGTCTATAACTCAAACACGCTTGCATGTAATAATATGAAACTCGATGCACGTATAGATCTCATCGTTTCATATATCCTTCATACTTTTACTTTTTACCCCAGGCCAACAGGAAACCATCTATTTAGGGTTGTTTGAAAAACGCACGCAATGGAATTTGGAATACTCCTCCCAGAGAATTCCACCAATCGCCACCAAACTCGGTCAGCATGATGTCAAGACATTGAGCATGAAAAATTGCCGGCAGATTTTTGATATCTCGAACGGTTTGGCCGTGGCGAGGAAACGAAATGATGGCGCGAAAAGAGAAACAGGAAGTGTGTTATAACTTCTGCATACATTAATTGATCTCCATGAAACCGCAGCAGCGTGATCGCTGGAAGAAGCCGATCGCATGGATGTGACTATTGTCAGTCAAAGTTATAGCGCCACCAACTGGCAGAAGGAAGTGTGTCACTTTCAAAATGCTTTGAAATCACCCACTTATTTTTACCCGATTTACTTAAAACTTTAGGTGTATAATGTAAACACACGGCAGATGTAGACATGTGAAAGGATTATTGATATCTTCGATACTGTCGCCGCGGCAACGCTTCAAAGTTGAATATTCTTTTTTGATGCTTTTGAGACTCTTAGCATACTTGAAATTGCATGAAACTCGACAGACACATCACATTTATTAGCCAGTACACATGTGCAAAGTTTCAGAAACGGGCGTGGTGCAGGGGCTCATTAGCGCCACCTTTTGACAAAAGTGGGGGGGTTGCTTTACACTTTGACCCACAGTCACAAAACTCAAGATTTTTATTGTTCTCATCGAGCCGGACAACTTTCTAATTTACAGTCATTAGCTCAGACCAACAGAAATTCAGATATTTTGGTTTGAATGTGGATGTTTTGGAGAATTTTCTCTGCCTCTCTCACTGACCCTACGTCTCTCTGTGTCTGGGGGGAGGGGGGTGATTTGGCTGTTGAATGAGAATGCTTTTATTTTTGTTTTTCAAGGTTTTGGGGCCCTTAACGTGCTCGAAAACTCTTGAAACTTTGCACACGGGTCGGAACCCGCGGCCATCAGGGCCGGGCCGAAGATGGTACCGGGCGTGGCAGGGGGCTCGACAGCGCCCCTGGAATGGGATTCGAACACTTGTCCAGTATATCAAACATGCTTGCATGTAATGATATGAAACTCGGTACACTTGTAGATCTCGTCGGGCCGAACAACTTTCGTGCTCTAAGTTTTATGCCAGCCCAACAGGAAGTCGTCTATTATGGGTTGTTTGGAAACACGTGCTCTGGAAATATATATTTTCCTCCTAGAGAATGAATCCAATCGCCACCAAACTCGGTCGGCATGAAGTCAAGACATTGAGGATGCTACATTCCGGACAGAGTTTTGATATCTCGAACGGTTTGGCCGTGGCGAGGAAATTGATTTAGGACTAAAAATGGACACATAAAGTGTGTTATAACTTAGTTAGTTCTATCTACAGTTACAAAACTCGGCGTGTATATTGTTCTCGTCAAGCCGAACAACTTTCTAATTTACAGTCATTAGCTCCGACCAACAGAAAGTCAGATATTGTGGTTTGAATGTGGATTTCTTGGAATTTTTCTCTCTCTGACAGACAGAGTGGTGACTCCTCCTGCTCTGTGTTTTTTCTCTCTCTCTGTCTCTCTCTGACAACCTGCCCCCTGCCAATTCTGTGTGTCTGGGGAGTGGAGGGGAGGGGGAGGGAGAGGGGATTTCTCTGTTGGGTGAGATTTGCATTAAGATATTGTTTTTCAAGGTTTCCGGGACTTTTGGGGCCCTTAACATACTCAAAAACTCTTGAAACTTTGCACACAGGTCAGAACCCGCGGCCATCAGGGCCGGGCTGAATCTGGTACCCGGGCGTGGCAGGGGGGCTCGACAGCGCCCCCTTGAACGGGGTCCGAACACTTGTCCATATATCAAACATGCTTGCATGTAATAATATGAAACTCGGTACACTTATAGATCTCATCAGGCCGAACAACATTCGTGCTCTAAGTTTTACGCCAGCCCAACAGGAAGTCGGCTATTATGGGTTGTTTGGAAACACATGCTCTGGAATTATATATATTCCTCCTAGAGAATTAATCCAATCACCACCAAACTCAGTCAGCATGAAGTCAAGACATTGAGGATGCTACATTGCGGACGGATTTTTGATATCTCTAACGTTTTGGCCGTGGCGAGGAAATTAATTTATGACTAAAAAAGGACACAAAGTGTGTTATAACTTAGTTAGTTCTATCTACAGTTACAAAATTTGGCGTGTATATTGTTCTCGTCAAGCCGAACAACTTTCTAATTTACAGTCATTAGCTCCGACCAACAGAAAGTCAGATATTGTGGTTTGAATGTGGATTTCTTGGAATTCCTGACAGAGTGACCCCTCCCATTCTGTGTTTTTTCTCTCTGTGTCTCTCTCTCTGACAGACAGAATGGCCTGCCATTTTTTGTGTGTGTGTGGGGGGGGGAATTTCTCTGTTGGAACTTTGAAGCTCCAAAAATCGCATAAATGCAACATAACAGTAACCCATAACACTCCAGTGGTTTAATCCATACTTTCAGAAGGGATATTATAGGTGTGGGTGTGAAAAAGATAAATAGTATATATTGTATGTAGTATATATAGTATTTTTATATTTTTTACTATAAATTGTCCACCCTGCTCAGGAGGGGTGATATGCTTAAGTAAATCACCCAAAAATAAAACAAACAACTGAAACAGAACTCTTAAGAGAGAAGAGCGCTTGTGAAAGTGAAAGTAGAGATTTATAGTAAAAAAATGACTTAATTATTGATTTGTTTCACACCACTTCTCATTTACTTACATTGAAAGGACCAACAGAGCTGAGATATTTGTAACCCAGATGATCCAGGCTAGCAGTAGAAGAGTTGAGAGATGTGTAAAAAGATGGGAAAATTAAGAAAAAGCGAATAAGAGAGAACAACGAGTGCTTTAGAAGAGAAAGTGTTTCATCCAATTATGGATCGTGCTACATTGACTGACACTCCAATGAGCCAATGGTAGCAGCGCACTGAGACTGCGCGGGCCACACTGCTGTTGTCAAAAAAACATTGGGAGAGAGCGAGCGAGTCTGACGAAGCAGATACTCCTCATTAAAAAGTAGATATTGAGGAAAAGAAACTTGAATGCAATCAAAAGATTACATTTGAGTGAAAGTGATAACTTTGAAGAGCTGACGCCGAAGTCGAGAATAAAAACCGATGTAGATACACGGAGCGCCAAAAAGCACCGCAGATTATCTTCTTGCAAAATAAGATGTGAAATTCTTGCCTTGGTGAGTTGTTTTTTTTGTTTATTGACTTGACATTTTACAAGAAACTGTTGCAGACGCAGCGGCATATCAGTAGTGTGACATTAGAGTTCATATAGGCCGCTTGTGCATAGTGTGTGAGCTAGTGTTAATTTGCACGTTGGGCTAAAGCTAATCACGTGTGAAGATGCAAACGAGTCGATGAAAAGTGACAATGTTGTGTGTAAGTGTCAAGATATTGAGTTAATGCGTTGTTTGAAGTGTATACATGATATTTGTTGATGAAAGTGTTTGAATGGAAGATTAATTATTGTTCTGCCTTGTGTTTTGCATGGCTGTTTTTTTTTTTTGTTGTATTTTTGTTTCTTCCGAGAAATTGTGATCAACATCCTGGATACGTGCAACGCATATGAGCGTATGTAAAAGGCGAGCCACCCACGGAGACCATTTGATTGAACTTTGATCTTGAACTCATCGAAACTGGTATGAGAAACCTTTTTGTTTTCGGACAAATTGGACCGAGACTTTGTTTTTGCATATTTTTCCTCGAGCTTTGAACGGAGAGACATCGATTCTGAACTGAACGATTCTAAAGAGTCAAAAACTCTTTTGATCCGAGTCATTTGACTCTGAACTGACACTAACTGAATCAATTCAGTGGATTTTGAACATTTGATTCATTTGGCTGAAAAGACTGTTACATTTTAAATTGAAAGAGTGATTTGAGTTATTAAGTTGCAATATGTTGTTTTGAGAACATTGTTTATTGTTTCTAAAAATGTTATTGGGTCATAACCAAACTGAGTCTGAGTTTTCCAAGTTTCATTTTATTATTTCATTTTCATACAAAGTATATGACAACTGTTGTCAATTGAGTTGATTTGTTTGAGTTGATGAGTCCAACTTCCTGGAATTTCAAAAAAGAGATTTGATTGTAAGCATTATCATACATTGTATGTTGTCAAATTACAGTATTGAGATTTACATGCTCCAGACAAATTGCAATTAAGAATTTCTTCAACGAATACAAGATTCCAACCAGTAAAAAAAAGCTCTTGGTTTTCACCTACCTGCTGTGTTGTTTCCCTCTCTCCAGTAGCCGCTCCTTATCTTCTGATCAGTTGGCCCATATCGAATTATATTGAACCTTATACAAGTGTGACACACAAGACCTGGCACGTGTGCCTCGTTACATATTCTTGCATACTTTGTGGTTGATATGTGCCCTCGATGCGCACTTTTGCAGAGCCCACACTGATGCAAGCTCTACAGCACACATCTTCTACTCGACGGTCAAAGCAAGGTTACGTTATTGCCCATCGTGCACAGCGACCCTAAAGGCACGGGGGTGGCGGTGCCACCGGCTTGGGCCCGCCATCGCTGCTTGCAGCTATATTTATTATTATTTTTTTTACGACTATTGGGGCACTTTTGGGGCTCTTAACGTGCTCAAAAACTCTTGAAACTTTGCACACTGGTCAGAACCCGCGGCCATTAGGGCCGGTCTGAAGCTGGTACCCGGGCGTGGCAGGGGGGCTCGACGGCGCCCCCTGAAACAGGGTCCGAAAACTTGGTCCATAAATCAAACCCGCTTGCATGTAATAATATGAAACTCGGTACACATATAGATCTCATCGTTTCATATATCCTTCATACTTTTACTTTTTACCTCAGCCCAACAGGAAATCGTCTATTTAGGGTTCTTTGGAAAACACATGCAATGGAATGTGAAATACTCCTCCTAGAGAATTCCACCAATCGCCACGAAACTCGGTCAGCATGAAGTCAAGACATTGAGGATGAAAAACTGCCGGCGGATTTTTGATATCTCGAACGGTTTGGCCGTGGCGAGGAAACGAAATTATGGCGCGAAAAGTGAAACAGGAAATGTGTTATAACTTCTGCATACATTAATTGATCTCGATGAAACCGCAGCAGTGTGATCGCTGGAAGAGGCCGATCGCATGGATGTGACTATTGTGATTCCAAGTTATAGCGCCACCAACTGGCAGAAGGAAGTGTGTCACTTTCAAAATGCTTTGAAATCACACTCTTATTTTTACCCGATTTACTTAAAACTTTATGTGTATAATGTAAACACACGGCAGATGTAGACGTGTGAAAGGATTATTGATATCTTAAATACTGTGGTCGTGGCAGCGCTTCAAAGTTGAATATTCTTTTTTGATGCGTGGTGCAGGGGCTCAGTAGCGCCACCTGTTGACAAAAGTGGGGTATTGGTTTTATACTTCGACCTAGAGTCACAAAACTCAGGAATTATATTGTTCTCATCGAGCCGGACAACTTTCTAATTTACAGTCATTAGCTCCGACCAACAGAAAGTCAGATATTTTGGTTTGAATGTGGAACACATTGCAAAGGAAACTTTGAAGCTCCAAAAACCCCATAAAGGTAGCATATGAAGGGAGCAAATAGCAAGGAAGTGTGTTATAACTTCTGCATACATTAACTGATCTCGATGAAACTTCAGCAGTGTGTCACATGGATGTGACTATTGTGAGTCAAAGTTATAGCGCCACCAACTGGCAGAAGGAAGTGTGTCACTTTCAAAATGCTTTGAAATCACCCTCTTATGTCTCAAGTGAACAAACAGAGCAACAGAAAGTCAGATATTTTGGTTTGAATGTGGAACACATTACAAATTAACTTTGAAGCTCCAAAAAGCACATAAAGGGTGCATAAAAGCAAGGAAGTTTTGTTATAACTTCTGCATACATTAACTGATCTCGATGAAACTTCAGCAGTGTGTTCGCGGGAAGAGGCCGGTCGCATGGATGTGACTATTGTGAGTCAAAGTTATAGCGCCACCAACTGGCAGAAGGAAGTGTGTCACTTTCAAAATGCTTTGAAATCACCCTCTTATGTCTCAATTGAACAAACAGTTGATAAAGAAATCGGGTATCAATATACTGAATTATGAATTATTGCAGTGATCAATGTCCGGTTAAGATGAAAATAAACTATCGCTCTGTCTAAGCGATTATCTTTCTGAAACACGTCACAAAAACTTACAGAAACGGATAACACAAACATGATGTTGGAAATATACACTTATCAGAATAGTTATATTAAACTTTAGTCTATTTCAGTTAAAGCCATTTCAGTTATAAAGCTGTCTCATGTAATTTCTCCTTTAATTCTATAATATAACCACTAGGTGGAGTTCTAAGCCTATTTTCTGTATTCTCGTTGTTTTAACGTATGAAGAAGACTTGTGTACATGTTGTTGAGAACGCAGTAAAGTGTGACGCATATTTCGTTCTGTGAGTTTTATGAGTACTCCGAGTCTTTATTAAAACCAACACATGAAACATATGTCTAAAGAAAGTAGGGATGGGCTTATCGATCCTAACGTATCAAGATCCGAGTATGATGTTGTTTTAGGGTTGTCTGACTAGAGCTGTCGCGATAGTCAATATATCGACTTATCGCACGATATATGTAAATGAGCGCGATCATTTTTGGTGCCGCGATATATTGCAACTGATAATTTGTTTTATTATTAAAAATAATAATCAGATTCATTTTTACATTAAAATGAATGTCACCAACATTTTAGTTGATCGCGCTGCCTCTGTCATCTTGTCTGCACTCTGTGTCGGAGGCGGGGCTCAGGCAGCGTGTCCACACACACACACACACACACACACACACAGAGAGAGAGAGAGAGCGGACACCGTCAGGTGAAGAGAAGGCGTGAACCAACTGCATTTTAAAGTGTTCTGTTTCGTGACATCTTCAGCGAGCCAGTTAGGAAGAACGAGTCCAACATGGAATTGATTTCAAAGCCGCAATCTTCAGCTCCGGTGTGGGAACATTTTGGCTTTAAGCCGAACGAGAGAGGAGAGCTAATTAACGTGAACGAGCCGGTATGTCGACTGTGTTTTAAAACAGTAGCAGCGTAAAGAGGCAACACAACAAACTTAAAATCGCACCTAAAACATAACCATCCCACCCAGTTTTTCAACCTGGGAACAACAACTGCAGCTGGAGTTGGAGAGGGGCCTTCTTCCAGACAGTTATCAGTTGCAGATGCCTTTTCCCGACAGTGCAAATATAAACGTGACAGCGTGAAATGGCGCACACTCACGGATAGCGTAACTCGCTATAAGAAAGACTGTTTAGCACAGCTGGTAACATTGTTACCCCAGTAAGATCCTGCCTTAAGCCCCACAAGGTAAACATGTTGGTGTTCCTTTCTCGGAATCTGCCTAACAATTAAAAAACTAATCTGGCAGCAGAAATGTCCTGTTGATGCATCTGTGCCTTTGTGTGAGACACTTTAAAAGTTTAAATTGACATATTAGCCTACTTTGTTTTGATCTAGTTCTTGATACCTTGCACTTTTTTGTTAACGAAAGTGTATTTATTTACTTGTTTTATTTATTTGGGATATATTTTTTCACATTTCACAATGTCTAAATATTGAATAGAATAAGAATAAAATGTTCTTTGTTCTTTGAAACAGTGTACTTGCATTATTATGCTATTATATTGTCATTATGTAATCAGTGGCATAAAATGGTCTGAAAATTACAATAATATCGTTTATCGCAATTAATTTATGTGCAATATATCGCACAACAAAAAGTAGTTATCGTGACAGCTCTATGTCTGACAGATTATTTTTGCTCGCATCTTCACGAAGGTTTGTCGGTTGTATACAATGTTTGCCTGTTTGAACATTCAAGCGATTTTACACTATTCAACTAAACAAATGTGAAAACAACTCAAATACATGTTTGCGAGCAGATTGAGTGACACAGCGATCGAGCCGCGTCGTGTCTAACGCTCGCTCGAACGCCTGCTGCTTGCGTCTGAACGTACAATTTCATACAACAAAGTGTAAAAATACATGATATATTGAGGAGTCTGTTATGTCTCAAGTGAACAAACAGTTGAGAAAGAAATCTGGTATAATTATATTAAATTCTGGCATTATTCTAGATGACGTCCTGCTATATTTTTCTCTCGAAACAGCGGAAACAACTTAAACAAAATACTGCGTTATTTGTGCCCATACTGATACATTTAATACATCATCACAAACTATGAAAGTCGTACTTTTATTTGTGTACACTTAAAATAACAACAAAACCTTGTGCTTTTGTAAAATAAAGAAAATAAACCGGCTGCGCTGTCTCTGTCTTCGCGATAATCTTTCTGAAACACGTCACAAAATTCAAGTGAACAAAATCAGCCATTCACGCAGTCTGTATTTTATCATCTCACAATGAATACAGATGCAACAAGCACGGCACAAAACGAAAATAATGATACTTCTCAGTTCTCAAAAGATTAAACTGAACTGTGCCTTGAATATCGTAACATGCGATAAAACCCTCTTAAAGAGACAGTAACAATTTAGCCTTCGCCCTGAACATAGACATCCCAAGTCATTGAAAAGTACAAATGGTATTATTTTAAGTTTTTTAATTTCTCTCTTACGCTGTAAAATGCCACGTTTTTGAATGGCATGTAAAATGTAAAAATAATCACTCAATCTCCATTTTTTTCTCTGATCTGTTGCTATTTTAATGATTTAAAAATCAAAGCACTGACCATTTAAAGTGTGAGCTTGTACATTTTGAAATGTATAAACAGTCACAGCAATGCAGTGTTATTATGTACCTAGATAGTCTTTCAAATAAAATGAGTTTACCCCAAAAATATATTTCTCTCATCATTTACTCACCCTCAGGCACGTGCACACATAGACATCATAGGGGGCTTGAGCACCTGCCCTTTTTCTTCCTCGAGAGAAAGTGCCCTTTTTTCTGGGGTGTTTATTTTTATTTTTTTAATAAATAAATTTATATATATATTCCTGTTTGCGCACAGCTTCCCTGTCAAACAAATATATTTATTAAATAAGAAATCAAAACATCAGGTCGGTAGATGAGATTTTGTCGATGCCCGCCCTCCCTCCCTCCCTCCCTCCGCGTCGTGTACAGTGCCTCGACTATACAGCTAATTAGCCAAAAGCAAATATAGTTAACTTGTGTCTTGCTAACATTCATGACTCATGAGCTACTAGCTAATGTAATAGGTTAGCTAAAGTCTAGCTAAGGCAATATATCATGGCCATACAGGCCAATATACTGTACTTATTGGAGACATTACAGGTGAATACAGTCACATTTGTGTGATGTACTTAACATAATGATAAATAATCTTAAGATATTATATCGTATGCTATGTATTGTGAATACACCCATGTTAAACATAAAAATGTACTTCCATTGCATATCATAGGAACACATAAGCGTAAATTATAATTACATTGATAAACCTGTACAAAGACCTCCAGATAAATACTGGCCTTCTGGATTAACACATTTAAGTGCTGCAAAAGATATTGACCTATGACATCCTATGACATCAAAAATTATTCTACATTTGAATTATCTCATAGATGTGACAATTGTGGTTCACGGTCATAGGCCCTGTCCCAAATGGCACACTTCATGTGAATTTTCAGTCTTGTGTACTTATTCCATGTGTCCATTAACTCCATGAGACCGTAGGGTGTCTCATTTTTCATTTTAGGTATCGGAAGGGTGCTCACGCATACTTTGTGGTCGATATGTGCCCTCGATGCGCACTTCTGCAGAGCAAGCTCTACAGCACACATCTTCTCGACAGTCAAAGCGAGGTTACGTTATTGCCCATCATGCACAGCAACCCTAAAGGCACAGGGGGTGGCGGTGCCACCGGCTTGGGCCCGCCATCGCTGCTCGCAGCTATATTTATTATTATTATTATTATTATTTTTTTACGACTATTGGGGCACTTTTGGGGCTCTTAACATGCTCAAAAACTCTTGAAACTTTGCACACGGGTCAGAACCCGCGGCTATTAGGGCCGGGCTGAAGCTGGTACCCGGGTGTGGCAGGGGGGCTCGACAGCGCCCCCTGGAACAGGGTCCGAAAACTTGGTCCATAAATCAAACACGCTTGCATGTAATAATATGAAACTTGGTACACATATAGATCTCATCATTTCATATATCCTTCATACTTTTACTTTTTACCTCAGGCCAACTGGAAATCGTCTATTTAGGGTTTTTTGGAAAACGCATACAATGGAATGTGAAATACTCCTGCTAGAGAATTCCACCAATCGCCACGAAACTCGGTCAGCATGAAGTCAAGACATTGAGGATGAAAAATTGGTCAATGGATTTTTGATATCTCGAACGGTTTGGCCATGGCGAGGAAACGAAATGATGGCACGAAAAGAGAAACAGGAAGTGTGTTACAACTTCTGCATACATTAATTGATCTCGATGAAACTTCAGCAGTGTGTTTGCTGTAAGAGGCCGATCGCATGGATGTGACTATTGTGAGTCAAAGTTATAGCGCCAACAACTGGCAGAAGGAAGTGTGTCACTTTCAAAATGCTTTGAAATCACCCTCTTATTTTTACCCGATTTACTTAAAACTTTATGTGTATAATGTAAACACACGGCAGATGTAGACGTGTGAAAGGATTATTGATATCTTAAAGGGGTCATGACATGAGAAACCAAATTTGCCTTGATCTTTTGGTATATAAGAGGTCTTTGTATCATTAAAACGTCCTGCAAGTTTAATATTTTAAGACGGCCTCCCCATTCTAAACGAATCATTTATTTAATCAAGCTCAAAATACAGCTCGTTCTGGATTCATGGTTAGAAGTGACGTGTCGGTTAGAAGTGACGTAACAGCGTTTGCATATGACCGCCTCCAGCACAAGATAACTACGCTAACAGACACATCACATTTATTAGCCAGTAGACGTGCAAAGTTTCAGAAACAGGCGTGGTGCAGGGGCTCAGTAGCGCCACCTTTTGACAAAAGTGGGGGGGTTGCTTTACACTTTGACCCACAGTCACAAAACTCAGTAATTATATTGCTCTCATCGAGCCAGACAACTTTCTAATTTACAGTCATTAGCTCAGACCAACAGAAAGTCAGCTATTTTGGTTTGAATGTGGATGTTTTTGGAGAATTTTCTCTCCCTCTCTCACTGACCCTGCGGCCATCAGGGTCGGACCGAAGATGGTACCCGGGCGTGGCAGGGGGGCTCGACAGCGCCCCCTGGAATGGGATTCGAACACTTGTCCATATATCAAACATGCTTGCATGTAATGATATGAAACTCGGTACTCTTGTAGATCTCATCGGGCCAAACAACTTTCGTGCTCTAAGTTTTACGCCAGCCCAACAGGAAGTCGGCTATTATGGGTTGTTTGGAAACACATGCTCTGGAATTATATATATTCCTCCTAGAGAATGAATCCAATCGCCACCAAACTCGGTCGGCATGAAATCAAGACATTAAGGATGCTACATTCGGACGGATTTTTGATATCTCGAACGGTTTGGCCGTGGCGAGGAAATTGATTTAGGACTAAAATGGACACATGAAGTGTGTTATAACTTAGTTAGTTCTATCTACAGTTACAAAACTCGGCGTGTATATTGTTCTCATCAAGCCGAACAACTTTCTAATTTACAGTCATTAGCTCCGACCAACAGAAAGTCAGATATTGTGGTTTGAATGTGGATTTCTTTCAATTTTTCTCTCTCTGAGTGACCCCTCCCGTTCAGTGTTTTTTCTCTCTGTGTCTCTCTGACAGACAGAATGGCCCTGCCAAATTTTTTGTGTGTGTGTGGGGGGGTTCTCTGTTGGGTGAGATTTGCTTTTTGATTGTTTGATTGTTTTTCAAGGTTTCTGGGACTTTTGGGGCCCTTAACATGCTCGAAAACTCTTGAAACTTTGCACAAGGGTCAGAACCCGCGGCCATCAGGGCCGGGCTGAAGCTGGTACCCGGGTGTGGCAGGGGGCTCGACAGCGACACCTGGAATGGGATTCGAACACTTGTCCATATATCAAACATGCTTGCATGTAATAATATGAAACTTCGGTACACTTCTAGATCTCATCGGGCCGAACAACTTTCGTGCTCTAAGTTTTATGCCAGCCCAACAGGAAGTCGGCTATTATGGGTTGTTTGGAAACACATGCTCTGGATTTATATATATTCCTCATAGAGAATTAATCCAATCGCCACCAAACTCAGTCAGCATGAAGTCAAGACATTGAGGATGCTACATTGCGGACGGATGTTTGATATCTCGAACGTTTTGGCCGTGGCGAGGAAAAGAATTTATGACTAAAAAGGACACAAAGTGTGTTATAACTTAGTTAGTTCTATCTATAGTTACAAAACTCGGCGTGTATATTGTTCTCATCGAGCCGAACAACTTTCTAATTTACAGTCATTAGCTCCGACCAACAGACAGTCAGATATTTTGGTTTGAATGTGGAACACATAGCAAATGAACTTTGAAGCTCCAAAAAGCACATAAAGGTAGCATTAAAGCAAGGAAGTGTGTTATAACTTCTGCATACATTAACTGATCTCGATGAAACTTCAGCAGTGTGTCACATGGATGTGACTATTGTGAGTCAAAGTTATAGCGCCACCAACTGGCAGAAGGAAGTGTGTCACTTTCAAAAAGCTTTGAAATCACCTTCTTATGTCTCAAGTGAACAAACAGACCAACAGAAAGTCAGATATTTTGGTTTGAATGTGGAACACATTGAAAACGAACTTTGAAGCTCCAAAAAGCACATAAAGGCAGCATAAAAGCAAGGAAGTGTGTTATAACTTCTGCATACATTAACTGATCTCGATGAAACTTCAGCAGTGCGTAAATTATAATTACATTAATAAACCTGTTCAGAGACCTCCGTATAAATACTGGCCTTCTGGATTAACACGTTTAAGTGCTGCAAAAGATATTGACCTATGACATCAAAAATTATTCTACATTTGAATTACCTCATAGATGTGACTATTGTGGTTCACGGTCATAGGCCCTGTCCCAAATGGCACACTTCATATGAATTTTCAGTCTTGTGTACTTATTTCGTGTGTCCATTAACTCCATGAGACCGGGTGTCTCATTTTTCATTTTAGGTATCGGAAGGGTGCTCACGCATACTTTGTGGTTGATATGTGCCCTCCATGCGCACTTTTGCAGAGCCCACGCTGATGCGAGCTCTACAGCACACGTCTTCTCGACGGTCAAAGCGAGGTTACGTTATTGCCCATCGTGCACAGCGACCCTAAAGGCACGGGGGTAGCGGTGCCAGCAGCGACCCTAAAGGCACGGGGGTGGCGGTGCCACCGGCTTGGGCCCGCCATCGCTGCTTGCAGCTATATTTTATTATTATTATTATCAATGTTGAAAACTGTTTATTTTTTTTAAATAATAATAAATGTTTCGGGACTCTGAATTCGTTTACAGTTTCACATTACACAAAGTAAGAGTATGGTTTTGTGGGGCTTATAAATTATTTTCAATACTCTTCATATACTGTAGCTCCTTTTATGCTTACCTTTTTCAAAAGAAACTGGGGAGGCTGCTGAAGGTCCTTCTGGGGAGTGGGGTCTTTTCCCCAGGTTCTGGGATTGCTTTACCGAGGGTGCTAAAGAGGACACTGACTGTCCAATTGGGGACTTCGGTGGTCCAATAAGGGCTGCTGGAGGTCCCGTTGGAGCTGTTGGGGGATTAAGCAGGGCCACTGCTTCCTGCTGATTTGATATGACCATTGGTGGTCCTGTTGGGGGTTCAACTGGGGCTGATGAACTTTCAATTACATGTGGGGTCCAGCCTACATTGTAGAAGTACATAATTATTTAGAAAACATCGATCAACCTTTTTCACAATTTAAAGTCATTTTATAGAACAAACATCTAATCAATTAATCAAGAAAAAAAAAACGACAGTAAAAATAATCGTTAGTTGCAGCCGTAGTAGCAAAAAGAGATGTGTATAGACCTAACAAGTGCTGTTCTATCAAACTACTTCTTCCTAAGCTGTATTGATTTAATAGGTGAATGTTCTCAAGACATGTGATGGATGTTTTGAGATAGTCTGGTGGATGACCAATTGTGCCATTTTTTTCTACTGGAATTTTATAATTAAAATTATAGCATGGCTAATTACATTGTCTTCCAATTCAATTCAATAGAATAGAATAGAATGACACATTTATTTAGAACTTTCATATGTACTACTGTACACCCAAAGCGCTTTACAATCATATCAGGAGGTCTCCTCAACCACCACCAGTGTGCAGCATCCACTTTGGTGATGTGACGGAAGCCACCATAAAACGGCGCCAGTGCGCTCATCGCACCAGCTACTCTGCTAGGACTAGTGTCACCACCTAAAAAGTGTAGAGCCCTGATCTGCAACATCTATAATGAGCATGGATCACTAAGTTTAGGGCCAGGCACTGTTTTAGTGAAAAAAGGCAGCATATCTGCATGCGTTTATAAAAGACATGTAATTTCTTTAATCCACCATCACAGTTCAAGCTTGGTTTAGTATAAAAGCCAAATATACTGGATTGCCTGGTGTGTGCGTTCTATTTTATTTAAGATTAAAATGAAAACCAAGCAGATAAAATGAATGTCATTTTATTGGTACTTAAACGTGAGCAGCTAAATAGCTAGCTGCTTAGCTTTTAACCTCTCCCAATTAGTTTAGTTTTAGTTGTAAGCGAAAACCATCAATGATAATCTGAATGATCTATTAGTCAAGAGAAGGCAACCACAGGCTTACCTGTGAGGCTGTGACAGCATCAAATACAGGACATTTTTTTAAATAAATAACAGAATATTCTTACCTTGAATAACAATATCATACATGCCCTTAATTCGTTCAAGGCATGTATGTGATGTCTCACTCAGCTGGCAGCGGGGTGCCAAAACCTCAGACACCCAATTGTTTGGCTTTTTTCCAGGCTTGGAGAGAAGTAAAACCCACCTTAACCCCAGGGCCTGCAATTTTTCGAGCTAAAAATACAAGGACACACATACAAAATAACATATATTATTTAAAAATATATCTAGCAACATTTGGAAAATAACCTGCATAAAAACAATACAAGAAATTGCATACCAACAACACAGCTTCATCCTGAATATGAGAGGTAGTCCGATTTTTTTTTTTGCATTTGAACCCAGCTCTCCCTCTTCTGATCAAATTTTTTTAGTTTCTTTTCTAGCCTCGGCTTATGTGGCTGTTCTTTCTTGCATGTGTTGCAAGTTTTGCAGGCCACATTTAGATCGGTATGGCAGACCATACAGTTTCACCTGGTTGACCCCTGGCCTGGCATTTCTATTATAGATAAAGTAAGAGAGTGACAGATTTTGTGAAGAGCTTCTTTCACACAACCAAATCAGAACAAGATTTAAATAAAAAAATGCAATACTTCGGCTACTTGAAAACACCAGGCTTCTGGAAGAGAGGAATAAAGAGAGATAGTGTGTGTGTGTGTGTGTGTGTGTGTGTGTGTGTGTGTGTGTGTGTGTGTGTGTGTGTGTGTGTGTGTGTGTGTGTGTGTGAGAGAGAGAGAGAGAGAGACTGAGAGACTGCGACTGAGAGTGAGACAGAGTGAGAGACTTGAGAGTGAGAGACTGAGAGTGAGAGAGAGAGAGACTGAGAGCGAGAGACTGAGAGTGAGAGAGAGACTGAGAGTGAGAGACAGAGAGACTGAGGGTGAGACTAAGAGTGAGAGAGAGTGAGAGAGTGACTGAGAGTGAGACAGAGTGAGAGACTGAGAGTGAGAGACTGAGAGAGAGAGAGAGACTGAGAGCAAGAGACTGAGAGATTGAGAGTGAGAGAGAGACTGAGAGTGAGAGACTGAGAGCGAGAGACTGAGAGTGAGAGAGAGAGAGAGACTGAGAGCGAGAGATTGAGAGTGAGAGAGACTGAGAGTGAGAGAGAGACTGAGAGCGAGAGACTGAGAGTGAGCGACTGAGAGCGAGAGACTGAGAGCGAGAGACTGAGAGTGAGAGAGAGAGAGAGAGACTGAGAACATTTTTTGAGAACCCTAATGAAGAGGGACTACATAAAAGTCTCTCCATTTTAGAAACATATAGCAGAGATTGGGCTTTACCATTAAACATGGAGAAGTCCAAAGTCATGATCTTTCAGAAAAAAAATCGCATTTTGAGCAATAAATATATATTCACAATCGGGGGAAGAATCCTTCATCATGTCAACCACTATAATTATTTGGGTCTTACAATCTCTGCTTCAGGACAGTTTGATTTGGCAATAAAAGATCTGACAGACAAAGCCCGTAGGACATATTATAGTATAAGAAAATCATTATTTAAATTCAACCCCCATTAAACTGTGGCTGAAAGTCTTCGACAGCATCATCAAACCTATACTTCTATATGGCTGTGAAATCTGGGGCCTCAAATATAAATTAAATTATGAATCTTGGGACAAAAGCCCTGTTGAAATTTTCCACCTAGAATTCTGTAAAAACATCCTGGGAGTTCACAGAAGTGCCCCGAATCTGGGCTGTAGAGCAGAACTGGGCCGGTTCCCTCTCCTCACTGAAATCCAGAAGAGAGCAGCTAAATTCTGGTTCCATTTGTCTGACACACCTCCAGATAATTACCATCACTGTGCCTTTACACACAGGACAGGACACCCAGAGAGTGACCCTATGCACTATTTAGTAGAAAAATATCAGCTAAATTCATCCATCCAGTTCAGATTGGCCAAACTGAAATAGACAGACAGAATAACGCAGGAAGAATACATTCACGATTGGCAGCACAAAGTCACACAAGTACATAAATTAAACTACTTCCACAGAATTAAGACGGATTATAAATTGGCACCATATTTGATCCATATTAAAGATTATGGACAAAGAAAGCTACTGTCAAAGTATCGTCTGAGTGAGCACAGTCTGTCTGTAGAGACGGATCGACATAGACAGAACCGGAGACCCAGAGAGGACAGACTGTGTTCACACTGCACTGAAGGAGTTGTGGAGGATGAACTTCACTTCCTCACTCACTGCAGTAAATATGAGACAATTAGAAACAATCACTTTACAAAAATAGCTCATATTCTACCTGAATTCCAGGACATAAATAACTTAGACAAACTCTCGTATCTAATGGGAGAGAAAGTCGAGTGTGTTCAGCTGGCAGCGCAGTATGTGTCGTCCTGTCATCACATGAGGGCGAGAGACTGACCCCTCATCATATTACAGCTCTATTCAAACTCATATTTTAATTGACTTTTTTTTTTTTTGCTTTTTCTCCTCCCTTCCTCATTGCTCTCTGTTTTTTTCCTTTTCGTTTGTATTTATTTTTATTTGTTTATTATTATCATTATTACTCATTTATTGTATATACATGTTGTTGTTTTTATGTTTGTAATGTGTTTATTACTGCTTTGGCAACATTGTACACTGTATACAGTCATGCCAATAAAGCTCATTTGAATTTGAATTTGAGTGAGAGAGAGAGAGACTGAGAGCGAGAGACTGAGAGTGAGAGACTGAGAGTGAGAGACTGAGAGTGAGAGACTGAGAGTGAGAGAAAGAGAGAGAGAGACTGAGAGTGAGACTGAGAGAGAGAGACTGAGAGTGAGACTGAGAGCGAGAGACTGAGAGAGAGAGACTGAGAGCGAGAGACTGAGAGTGAGAGAGAGACTGAGAGTGAGAGAAAGAGAGAGAGATACTGAGAGTGAGACTAAGAGTGAGAGAGAGTGAGAGAGAAACTGAGAGCGAGAGACTGCGAGTGAGACTGAGAGTGAGAGACTGAGAGTGAGACTGAGAGACTGAGAGTGAGACTGAGAGAGAGACTGAGAGTGAGAGACTGAGAGTGAGACTGAGAGTGAGACTGAGAGTGAGAGACTGAGAGTGAGACTGAGAGTGAGACTGAGAGTGAGAGACTGAGACTGAGAGACTGAGAGTGAGACTGAGAGTGAGAGAGAGACTGAGAGTGAGACTGAGAGTGAGAGAGAGACTGAGACTGAGAAAGATAGAGGAGTGGCTCTTAAAAGAGCCGTTGGTTTCTTATAAAGATAGACAGGTGGAGGTAACAGGGAAGGATGGTGGGTAAAAACAGGAGCTGTTGGACAAAGGAAAACAAAAACATAGTTAATTATTTTGCAGCAAAGATTCCTGGATTTGTCATATTATACATATAACTGTAACAAAATAAAGAAGATAACTGTGATGCTGCTGTTATTGCATATTCAGCATGTAAACTGCATTCATGAACAGAAGCAGTGTGGCGTGATAAATGAGGCGAATGCATCATTAATATGCTTAATCTGAATACATTTTCATGACCACTAAAAGATTTTGTGATTTGTCCTCTCAATGCGCCTGTAATTAGTTGTGTGTATGGTTATTGTTTTTAAAGGGTTACAGTGTTGTACCCCCAATTTTGCACATTTTCTTCTGACAGATTTATTAACATCAATTACAGAACATAACACTATGTATATGAACTTTAACGATCAATAAAAACGAAATGTAATTGCACAAACTAGAATAATTATAGTAAATTTTACATGTGGGGTCGGTAAGATGTTTAATGTTAAAAGAAGTCTAATATGCTTACAAATGCTTAATTTATTTGATCAAAAATACAGTAAATCTTTGTAAAAACTAAAATTGTGAAATATTATTTAAAATAGGCGATCTGTTTTCTATTTGAATATGTTAAAATGTAATTTATTCCTGAGATCAAAGCTGAATTTTCAGCATTATAATTATTAGAACAGCTTATATGATTGATATATATATATATGTGTGTGTGTGTGTAACAATGTAAAGGCCTTTACGGTCACTTATAATCGATTTGTTGCATCATTTCTGAATAAAATAAATTCGTTCTAAATGAATAAAATTACTGGTTTTATGTGAGGATCTATCCTTTAGAATAGATACAACATCAGTATCGATATTTCAGGATCGACAGCAGCTTTCTGTGGTTAATTAATTAGCCATTTAATATCAATTTCCTTTGACGTTATTGACCACAGTAACGTTAACAGCACCATAGATTAAAAAGCTCCACAGTCTTCATACACACAAATATAACGTTAGGCTATAGCAATGTAGATTTCTTAAATGACTGCACCGTAATAAAAATATGGCTTTGACCGACCTGAACGACGCGGGAATTTTGGAGAATGCACTATATCGCTTCTATTTGGTCCGTGGAGAGTTGTTGGCATTGAGGAAATTATTGCCCCCTGCTGGTACTCAACCTTCATTCATGCGTGTCATGTTCACGCCTTGAGGAGGCAAAGCGTGACCCTCACGCCGGTTTCACACTGCACGCGTTAGCAGCGCGTAAGCAGCGCAGGAGCAGTGCGTACGGTGAGCGGAAGCAGGACACGCGCGTTTTGCTTTCATACTGGCAGCGTTTGACGCGCGCGGCGTGTTTACAGACAAAGTAGGCTACTCTATAATGGGTAAGTTGGCATTGCTTTATTTCGTTTTCAAATACATTTATATTATATTATTATAATAATATTAATATAATATTATATAACTTTTGGTTCATCTTTGTTTTTGTTGACCGTGTAGTGCGAGTTGTTGATAGAAGGAAGGCCATTGCGCTGTATTTGCTATCACGAAGACTACGGAAAAGACGCAGATTTTGGGTTCACTCCATGAACCGACGGAGGAGAGAATATGGTGCATATTACCATCTTGTCGCCGAACTCCGTCTTGACCGTGACCGAAAACTACTTCAGGATGAATGCAGAGCAAGTGGATCACATTCTTTCCCTGATTGGAGGCCAACTAACAAGGCAAACAACAAACTACAGGCAGTCCATTGAACCCAAGCAGCGACTTGCAGTTACATCTGCTTCTCTTATTTATGTGTGCTTACTGTGTGCAAAATGTAAATAAATGCTTTTAATAAATAAAATAAATAAAAGATTTTTTATTTAGATTGTTGAAATGTCTGATATACATCTAATTTACAAACATTACCCATCATGAACATCTTAAAGATAATTCATAAATGTGTGTAATAACAGACAGCACAGTTTCTCGAAAATTCAACAAAATCATGCATACTGAGTGTGTGCTATAATAACGTGTCTATTCTATTTCACTTTCTATATTGAGTTAAGTTGTTTGGGCCAGGGAAAGGTTGTCAAAAACACTTTTAAATTACTTACCATCGGCACCAAGAGCTACTGCAACTTCATCTCATGCCTTTTCCTTTGCCTGTGAGTCTTTATAAAGCATATTTCGTGGATCATAAATAACTGAACGTTTCTCAACCTCCACAATGAGAAGAGTGTCGTCCATTATTATATTTTCAGGTGCACTCGACCATGCCACCACGTGCTTTTGTTTATGATTGTCAGCATGACATCCTTATGACAATATATATATATATATATATATATATATATATATATATATATATATATATATATATATATATATATATATATTAGTTATGTGTATATACATTTATACATTAAATTAATCTAACTTAAACTAAACTGGCAGTATAAATTATTTAAACTTGTTTTTGTAGTTTGGGCAACAAGTTTGTTTTTGGACATTTGTTATCTTTTTAAATTGATGAAGGTCATTTGATTGACTGTTTAAAACACAATAGATATCATCAATGCGCTTTTGGTAACTGCTGTGTATTTTTGCCATGATCAATGCATTGTCACTTTAATTCAGCGTAAGGCGCGCGTCAAAAATAGACAGGACGCCGAATTGATCGCGGCACTGCTGCTCCTGCTCTGCTCCTGTATGGCGCTTACTCCGTGCCAAAATCAAACATTCGACCGACCGACCGACCGATCGAACGTCTATCCGAACGTCTATCCGAACGTCTTGTACTTTTGAGCGTCTTACCGAGCGGGTTGACCCACGTGACGACCTGACGTGACGTCAACGTCTTGAAAATAGCAGTTTTTTAACCATGCAAGTATCCAAGCTAATGTGTAAAGACTATAAATGGACATTAAAGGCAATACATATAAATATTGTACCCCTAAAACAACACTAAAACATTTCTCCTGAATCCTGTGCATGTGAGGCTATGTGTTTTACTTTCAAAGAGCAGAAATACTGTAGGCTAGCCTATATACAGTCATTCAGTAGTCTTAATTTGACCAATATAATCATTTTAACTAGTTTTTATTGTTCATTTTATTGCCCAATGTACAATGTTCTCACAGTCCATAAAAGAAAGCACTCTCAAATTAATATATGTAGCCTTTCATTTAAAAAGAAGGTTTTCAGAAATATATATTATATTTATATATTTGGAAATACAGATAGACCTAGCCTATATAGAATATCCATTTATACACACACACACACACACACACACACACATTTATATTTTAAACTGTTGTGACCTGTGAATCTACAGTTTAAAATATTTGCAGAACTTAAAAAAAAAGCTAAGTACAATTTATTGTAATAATATTGTTACTGAAAGTTTTATATAGCATAATTAAAATAATTTACTTTTCCAACAAATGTTACAAGTCCAGTACTGTCATGGTGCTCTTCGGTCACTTTTGACCAAACAATTTTCTGTTTTGAATTTTAAAATTCACAATTATACACAAATGAACTGGGAGGGCTATTACAACACAGCATAATTGAGTCAGAAGACTGAAATAAGAGGTGGAAATGAGATCAGATCCAGATGGATTAAGCTGTGATAAAATATTTGCTGTTTATTTTTTATTTATTGATTTTGTCATGTCTTATCCTGTCTTGTCATGTTATGTCTCACTTCTGTTCTTTCCCTCTACTCTGTCTCCCTCTGTTGGTCGTTCTATGTTACTTCCCTCTCCTTTACTCCGCTCCCAGCTGTTTCTTATTTTCCCTGAGTTCCTCGTTTACCCTCTGCCCACCTGTTCCCTCTTTCCTCTGATTAAACTCTCTATTTCTCTCCTCGCTCTCGCTACATTCTCTGTCGGATTCTCACTCAGTTATACTACACCTTAGAAGCAATTACTGCCCTGTCTGTCTCTGTCCAGAGTCCTGTCCTGCAGGCGTAACCATTACAATACTGCTCTCCACTAAAGACCTTCTCCGATCTCCGTGCCCAGTTACCTGACGCCACGAGTTAGAGGTAGGCTACTCTCCAGCTACCCTCTGCCTTGGGAGAGACCCGCTGGCAGTTATCGCTTCTCCACTCACCCTGTGAACTTCATGTGGACCTCTACCGCTCGAAGGGAGCGCTTGTTTTCTGTTTTTGTTATCGCCCTCTCTGCGGGTTGTTTTGTTTGTATTCCTCTCAAGGAGAAGACCCTGTGTTGACTTTTTTTTACTGAATTTCATTAAAGACTCTGTTTGTTCCATACATCGCTTTTGGGTCCTCACTTACCTTCATAACAGATTTTTTCTTTTATGTGTAACAAAATGCTTTCTCTGTATTCAGGTTTGACTGTAATAATAGCCTAATGCAAATATTTTTTTTATTGACTCTTGTGTGCATGATCTGAAAGCACTGTTTGATTTTGAGCACAGATAAAATGGTTTTGTCTTTCTTTTTTTTTTTTTTTTTGAAAGAAGAGTCAGATGTTCTCTGAATGTAGTTTGAAAATTTGGTTTTGTGTTTAAGGTTTTAAAAAATTAATGATGTTTCCAAGAAATGTGTTTTAGCAATTCAGGAAACCTGTAGGCTAATATATTAAAAACATTCATACTATTTTTTAGGCTATCACACAGATAACAAACTAATAAAAAGTTAATCTAATCAAGCATAATCTCAGTCTTAATGAAATTACTAAATTATCATAATCTTTCACAAATAGACATCATAAATGTTAAAGTGGAAAGGTTTATTTAAAAAATTTGTATAACAGTTCTAATATTACATATAGATATAGTCAGCTGAATATACTTTACTTTGTAATTAAGGTTCGTTGATTTTCATGTCTGCCACATATAAACAATGAGCCAAAACGAAATTATTGATCATTTTCATAAAATCATATGTAACACGTTCCTACGTGTGCTGACGTGTTGTTAACGCGTTCCTATGGCGACCGGTCGGAAGTGCGAGTAACCGATCGTCATCCCAACGTGTTGTTTACGTGTGAAGACACGTTGTAACACGTTTGTGTTTTTCTTACCTTAGTTTAACTTCTTATGCTTCTATTGTGTCCTCTAACTAGTCCACATTTGATTAGTGCAATGGCTGATGGCTTAGAAAGTTATGTGCGGTGTAGGCTATTATTAAAGTTAAATATAGCAGAGGCTAAATATTATTGACAAATCTGGCATGCTTTAACGGCTATTTCGGAAAAGCACGATATTATACATAATTTTTATATATCTCCCATTAAATCGGAAGGTTTAGGAATAGATCTAATTTCGGAATGTGTCTTATTTAATAGAAATACGCTCTACCATATTCAAATGCAGCGAAAACTGCAATCAGTATCCCATCTGCTTTGCCTAAATATAAAAATCATAGACAATGAATCATATAAAGTAGGCTACAGCTGAGACGCTCGTGTTGACATGCAAGTTAAATTTATTCTCTTAACTTCTGACTATTTACCATATAACCACAAATAGCGTAATCAAATAACCAATTTACAAATAAGCTATTATTTGAAGGATACAGATTTCTCTTAATATAACAGTTATTCAAAAATATTTTTTTGTCTGCTTGCACATGATTGCATAGCAAAATATGTTAGAGCGGAGATATGTTTTACTTGTAGTACAACTATGATTTACAATGGCATGTTTTTCTTTTTAGTAAAAGTGCATGTAAAAAATAACATCAATATTTTGCCTGATAAGTGCAGCAGAATGCAGGAAATGGTTGAGTATTTTAGGTAAAACATCTGTATTTAGTGCCTTTAATGTCCATTTATAGTCTTTACACATTAGCTTGGATACTTGCATGGTTAAAAAACTGCTATTTTCAAGACGTTGACGTCACGTCAGGTCGTCACGTGGGTCAACCCGCTCGGTAAGACGCTCAAAAGTACAAGACGTTCGGATAGACGGTCGGTCGGTCGGTCGAATGTTTGATTTTGGCACGGAGTAAGCGCCATACTCCTGCTATGGGCGCCGAAAAAAATACGCGCTGCTTACGCCGGTTTCACACTGCACGCGTTAGCAGCGCGTAAGCAGCGCGTATTCTTTTCGGCGCCCATGTTAACAGATTAGAGCATTTACACCGCACGCAGAGGCGGCGCGGCAGCGCGTAGCAGGAGCAGAGCAGGAGCAGCAGTGCCGCGATCGTTTCGGCGTCCTGTCTATTTTTGACGCGCGGCTTACGCTGAATTAAAGTGACAATGCATTGATCATGGCAAAAATACACAGCAGTTACCAAAAGCGCATTGATGATATCTGTTGTGTTTTAAACAGTCAATCAAATGACCTTCATCAATTTAAAAAGATAACAACTGTCCAAAAACAAACTTGTTGCCCAAACTACAAAAACAAGTTTAAATAATTTATACTGCCAGTTTAGTTTAAGTTAGATTAATTTAATGTATAAATGTATATACACATAACTAATATATATATATATATATATATATATATATATATATATATATATATATATATATATATATATATATATACCTATATATATTGTCATAAGGATGTCATGCTGACAATCATAAATATACACATATATACACATAACTATATATATATATATATATATATATATATATATATATATATATATATATAGTATAGGCCTATATATATATATATATATATTGTCATAAGGATGTCATGCTGACAATCATAAACAAAAGCACGTGGTGTCACAGCCGGCATGGTCGAGTGCACCTGAAAATATAATAATGGACGACACTCGTCTCATTGTGGAGGTTGAGAAACGTTTAGTTATTTATGATCCACGAAATATGCTTTATAAAGACTCACAGGCAAAGGAAAAGGCATGGGATGAAGTTGCAGTAGCTCTTGGTGCCGATGGTAAGTAATTTAAAAGTGTTTTTGACAACCTTTCCCTGGCCCAAACAACTTAACTCAATATAGAATGGGAAATAGAATAGACATGTTATTATAGCACACATTCAGTATGCATGATTTTGTTGAATTTTCGAGAAACTGTGCTGTTTGTTATTACACACATTTATGAATTATCTTTAAGATGTTCATGATGGGTAATGTTTGTAAATTAGATGTGTATCAGACATTTCAACAATCTAAATAAAAAATCTTTCTCCAAGAAACAACAAATGTAAGCATTTATTTACATTTTGCACACAGTAAGCACACATAAATAAGAGAAGCAGATGTAAATGCAAGTCACTGCTTGGGTTCAATGGACTGCCTGTAGTTTGTTGTTTGCCTTGTTAGTATTCTCACACCCCAACTCGTCACATATGGACGCTTGGCCAGGACCCCTTGGCGTCACTTTTTGACGCACTGGGTATACCTTTGGCGTCATTTTTCAACGTGCAGGGTAGTCCGATAGACTTCTATATATCTCTGAACCGGAGCCTGTAGCGTTGAAATTTGACGTCTTGGGTAAGCTCACCGCAATGGTCTGCTGCGAATGGCTCGAGAGTCGAGACTGCAATAAATAAAAATAAAAAGGAATAGGCTACAATACATGATCTATGCCAGGGCTAGTATAATGGTGGCCCCCAGATCATCTTTATCTGGCCCTCCAACTGTTTTTTTATGTTTAAAAACCCTCACAATCTGATATCAAAGTGCCCTCTCAGCAAAGGTTTAGCGCGTTCATAGGCAACCGCATTCATCGGTGAGTTTAACAACGCTCATTGTGGCGTACAACCCCATTCATCGGTGAGTTTAACAACGCTAAACTGCATGTAGAACGGCATTCAACGGTGAGTTTAACAACGCTCCACGGCGTGTGCAAGTAAGCAGTTTACGCGTTTTCTTGTCAAAGGTAACGTTACTGGCATACATGATGTACACTGCTTTAACTAGAGCATGCTGGATAACGTATTTTTATCGGAGTTTTGTTTATGTTAATAAATATATATATATATATATATATATATATATATATATATATATATATATATATATATATATATATATATATATATATAATGTTTATATAATATGTATAATGTATTATATTTTTTATTTAAATGTTTTAATTTTTTAAATCCTCTAAATTAATAACGCTGACATCACTGTAGGCCTATGGGGCGATCCCAAGGTCCATTGCGATTTTCCACTCGGTAAGTAGAAGAGTTAATTAATAGAGATGGATACTATTCTTAAATGTACACATCAAAAAATCTTGAATCAGGACAAGAAGTTGTGTTTAGAACTTTTAGATGTGTAAGGTGGCAATAAGGTGGCAATTTCTTATGACAGTAAATGATAGAAGACAATATAAAAATATAGCTTGCTGCACCAAATGTGCAGGCTAGCAAAGTTAGCTAATTGAATTCAAGTTTTTGTCAAATTTTGTCGCATATAATCATGTAAGGTATAGCTGAGATTTTAAGGTTTTCAGTATTACATTAGCACACAACTATTATCCAACATTATAAATGTTCAGATGAAGATCGGTGTTGTCAGATTGGTTTGTTTTACAGCCTAATTGTTTAAAATCCACGCAAAATTATATAATAAACACCCAAATAAATCTATAATTAACAATACAAAGTAATTCATAACTACTACATTTTGGCTCATCACAATTTTTCAATATGAAATAAAACAATTAATATGTATAATTAATGTAATAAGTAATGATATCAGAACTTATTGACTGATTCATATATGAATTTCTAGTCTAATTTTTTTCTAAAATGTCATTAACAATATTAACTTCTCGTTTATTGAACTGTATAAAATGAATAACACATAAAATATAGCCCATTCTGGCAACACAGATGAAGAGAATACTGGTGTAAAATGTTCAATTCTGTTTTTTCTTTAGGACCCTCAAATTTGGCAGCTTCAAAAAATATTTTTATTCTTACCCCCCACCACATACACACACACACACATACATACACACGCAAACAAAGGCACTTTTAAGAGCCACGTCCGTCTTGTTAATCTGTACTCATCAGTCTCTCTGTAGCTCTCTCTCTCTCTCTCTCTCTCTCTCTCTCTCTCTCTCTCTCTCTCTCTCTCTGTTTACATTTATATTTGTTTTATCTGTCCATCTCTTCGTTGTGAGTCTTTCTGTCTGTTTGTGTTTCTGCCCATCACAATGTCCAAGAGTGATTCAGAAATCCAAGAACATCTCATGATCTTGGATAACTTGGTTGATGACCAAGAACTGAAGGATGAGCTCCAAAGTCTTGATGACCTTCTTGGTGAGCTGCAAGAAGAGGAGGCAGCAGCACCAGTGAAGACACCTGAGCCGAGGGTGGTATGGAGAAAAAGAGACATTACTGGAAATATTGTTTATGCGAGGCCAAGATCAAGCAGGAATCGTTCAAATAAGGGTCAGTATTGTTTTTCATTCAAGATATATTGTAGATCTACATTGTTTAACCACTTATGAGAGTATATGTTACAATACATGTATAGCTTGATATGGCAGGGAAACAATCAAACCAGAACCAATCATTTGATTTTTTACATAAAAAGTAGATTTATGAAAGATATCACTAGTCTTGGATTAAGTGAAAGACACATTAAGGCTAATATTACATATTTGTGTAAAGCATAAAAAATAGTTTAATTGTGGGCTGTATTGACATTGTCAGGAAATCTTGTCAAAATGGTTATAATGTCAAATGAGCTAGCCTGGTTACCATCATACTAAATCTCTTTCAAGTTATTGGTTTTGGCAAGGCTGTGTTTGAAACAGTTTGTTCTTCAGAGTGTTGTCAATGGCCAGCCAACCAACTGCTTCTATATAAGCATTCCTATTTGCTGTCATCATCTATATGACACCTTATATGCAGATAACCAATAGTAATTGGACTTCCCCATTAGGGTTTGGGAAATAAGTGTACTAATATTTCTCTCTAGCTCTATGTTAAACAGTGAGCTTGCACCATTTTAGGCTGGCAACCAGGCATTGGGACAAGTTATAAATGTTGATTTGTGTTGTTTTTATCCTCTACAGCTGATCACATTCGGAAGACTGATCCTCCCTTCATTGCTCCTGACACTAACTGTGAGGTGGCCTTTACTCCAGAGACTGTTGGTGTGTACTTCATTGTGTCACCATTAGCCCTTGTATATATATATATATATATATGACAGTGGGTTAGAATGTAAATAAATGTTTCTTCTTTAAACTTTTGTAGAATACTTATCCTTTCACAGCCAAATGGAGTACACTTTAATATTGTAAAAAAGAAATATATATATACATAGAAGGAAATTATTGTTTTTGAATATTCCATACCATTTACAGAGTGTTTTCTACAAGATCTCCAACACTCACTAAGCGAATTCTCAGGTGATGAAGCATCACCTCTTGAAACCCCAAGAGATCCTCTTCTGGCTTCCTCAAACTGGAGCAAACGACAAAGTCTCTTTTCAGAGAGGTGGAGGGCAGAGAGACCCCGCCTGGTAAACACGGCTGCGGCACAAGAACATGTGGCAACACACATCTGCCAACAGTGTGGGAGTAATCCAGCGGCTGTCCGGTGTTGTGACTGTAGACCACGTCCCTTCTTCTGTGCTGAATGTGATGTCAGCATGCACACCAGACATGTTCTTCACAACAGAGATGCCATGACTACTGGATTCTTCCAACCATTGCCTCCAACAACTTTCGTGGTGGATAAGGCTCTTTCCCATTGTGGTAAGTTCTGGTTTGTTTGTACAACATATATATCATTTTCAGAATAGTTAAGCTCATAAGCTTTATTTAAATTATGCCTTTTTATCCCTTATTGTTTTATCTTGAATGTATGTGGATACTCTGTGTCAGTCAGCTTTTTGAGCATATCTTGAGTACTTTTTCAGCAATGTGCTTCATTGCCATTGATCTATTACAATCTTATATTTCTCAGTCAATACAAATTGATCATAATTCAAGTGTACTATATGATCTTTTTCAGTCCGGCTTGTGCCTGTGGAGATGCCTGACAAAATCTGTGGTTGTTCACCAGAGTCATTGAGGGTTAGTCCAAGAAAGACTGTTGCTGTGGTCACAATGAATGGTAAGAAAGAATGTGAAGAACTTTATTTTGTCCTGTTTGAGAAGCATCTTAAAAATAAATATATATCCATACGCGACTCCCTACAAGTTTGACATAGATATAAAACTTTTAAAGTAATGTATAAATTGTACAAAGAACACAAATTCTGGTTTACATTACAGTGGATGTGTTTTTGATATTTCCAGGACGACATGATCTAAGCATGCCCGAGTTAATTTGTGAGGCATGCCAAGCCACTTGGACTTCTGGAGTCGCTGACCTAAACAGAAGTGACTACTGGCCTGCAACCCTTCAATTTGCCACAGTTTATGCCACAGATGTCTTTTTTTCATTTGAAGAAATTAAGATGGCGGCACCAGGACTGTCCTGCCAAGCATTTTTAAGAATGCTGAATCAGCGAACTGTCCGCTTTGGTCGTGTGAGTATTTAATTTATCTATCCTGCAGTGTTGTTGATATTTTTGAGTTGTGGTTTGATAAGCTGTTTGATGCTAATGTATTTGTTGTACATTATTAGCTGTTGGTTTCCTTATTTTTAATAGACTGGCAAGATCTCAGCAGACAGTTTTCTGAAAAGTTTTTTTGAGTGGGAGGCTGTGCGATTTGAGTTGGACAATATATGCAAGGAAGAACCCTTCAACTGTCCTGCGTGCACCCCTGAAATGCTTGCAGTTTCAGTTGATGGAAACCGCAAGCATTACCGTTTCAAGAATGCTGCTAGGTACTCCAAACTGTGTATCACAGTGTTTGTATTAATAGGAAAACATAACTCTTTAATGTGTGAACCAAAAAATCTCAGATTATAAGTTATCAACAATTGTTGTTTTTCTGTTTTTTAAGATCTGAGGAACAGGCCATCTTTGAAGGCGTCTTCATAGCCAAGGACGAAGACGTGAAAAGATTTGTGGACCACATTCACAACACAACCAAACATGTAAAATTTTGTAAAACCTCTTTCCGAAGAGTTTGTTTAGGAGAGTCTTATTTTCATCCACCATTTTCCATATTGTAGGTCAGTGGAAGAGGTGTTTGTGGAGGGGAGTGGTCAGCAGCCAGAGAGACCTCACAAAGATCTGCCAGCAAGGTAGACGAGGAGGGATTGGAGCTTGTGGTGTGTCGGCACGGAGTCCTGCTCTGTGCCTTAAATATGTATAGGGGGAAATTTTTGCCTATCCCTGTACTTGCAAGAAAAGCTGGCCAGTAGGCAAATCACTTTTTTTGTATGGATGTGACCTGCAAATATTGGCCCTACCTCCAAAGAGTTGCAAAAAGCTGTCCAGAGCTCCAGCACCTTCTCAACATGAAGCCATTCCTTTCGGTATTTCATGCCAAAGCCCATGATTTTAAATGCGAGGTAAGGAAATGTTGCTATGTGATAGAATCGCATTATCTAAACTGAACATCTGCAAACATCTGTTTTTTTTTTGGTTTATTGTTTTTTTAATTCTTAACCAGGTGAAATGGAGTGGGGCATATCAAGATGGGGCTGGTTTAACACTGGGGAGGAGGTGGAACAGTGCAATGCCTTCCTCTCTAGGATTGCAGTGACCACAAAACATATGTCAAAAGCAGGTAAGGTGACATACTGCACTAGGTACATCCTTACATAATAAGTTGGATGAATATGATAACGTCATATTTTCTGTGTTCAGCAGGACGCTACAGACATGCTGACTCTCATGGCCATCGCTGGAATCAGCAAAAGTTTAACAATTTGTCTATCTCACTGACTCGCCGATATCAAAAGGTAATGACATCAGTAGAATTAATTTTAGATGTTCAGTATTGCATGTTAGCAGTGTATGAAGCTGTGCATTGAACATTTGGTTCTTGTTTCTTACTACTGTTTGTTATTGTAGACCACAAAAGCTCTGCAAAGCCAGTTACTAAACCTAGAGACCATGAAAGCCCAATTGACAGTGACAGTGAGCCGATTGGAAGACTGGGTGAATGATGTAAAGGATTGGGCTGATGGTAAGGAAATGATTACTTGTAATACATTTAGTCACAAATAATTGTAATTGTTACTGGTATTGTAAAGTGCAAACCACACCTATTTCTTGTCAGCTGCAACAACAGCAACAACAACTACAAATGATGCTGATGCCCTGGCCAGCAGAATTGAGGTGCTGGTAGCCAGTATCAAGAGACGTTCCCAGCGTCTCTATAAAGATTCCGATGGCAACAAAGGTCGTGCCAGAATCCGCCGCAAGATCAGGGAGGAGAAGGGAATCCTGACATCTGTTGTGGAGAAATACAACAGAATGGTTCCAATCACAGAAACTCTTTGCCTGGAAACCATTCTGTCTGGTGAGACAGCTTGGCCATGGCAGCTCCCACACAGTGGTATGTACACTAGTCTGTTGACTGCTTCTGACAGATCTGATACATAATGACACATAACCCACAATGCTTCAAATGTCATTCTGCAACCCCATACTATTTTAGAGGTTCTTTGAAGGTTGATGTTTAATACTAATGATTTATTTATTTATCATAAATGCATTCCAGACTCTGTCGATCTAAGGACAAAGAGAAGAGCTTTTGACATCATCATGTCAGTAAGGAGGCTTGAGGAGGAGCAGAAGATTCTTGTTGCAGAGATGGACCACCATTGGAAATCTCTCTCAACTCGTTCCGATACCCTCAGAGAGCTGTCCTGCTTGTTTTCAAGTGAGACAATGAAAATTATATATTTGTAATAAATTACATAAACATAGGGTTGCACCGACAAAAGATTGCTATTAGGGGGCAGCCCTAATAAATATACACACAGCAATGATGACTGTTTATAAAGTTTCTAAGGCTGGTCTTATATTCTTGTGTTCCTCTTTTAAGATTCGCAATGTGGCCTAAGTGAAGAGGGTTTGAAAGGTCTGCACAGCATCATCCTCAGAAAGCGGCATCAAATCAGAGAAATGAAAGTGCGAGCAAGAGACTGTTACCTCCAAGTTTTGTCTGGAGCAGAGAACATCAGCTTCTTGTACAATGCATCATCTGATGAGTACGACAGTGACTATGACATTTCTGATGATGGACTGTAATCTACAAGACTGTAACACCTGTCATACTTCTGGACAATTACCTATGAATATAACTATGAATATAAAGCATGTAATAAAATCTGCTTTTTATCTCCATATAAATAAAACCAAAGTGTAACCTCTTCTTTCACATACATAGAAATGTGTACATGCATGCCTCTACAACCAGTCAGTGGTGGAAAGTAATTGCATTAATTAAAGTACTGTACTGTGTGGTACAGTAACTTTCATTAGTTGAACTGTAGGGTGCTGTATAACAATTGAAACCTGTTTAGAGACATGGAAGAAGCAGATTATGAGGAAGAAAACCATAATGATAAGGAGGAATAATCATTATCATGATCACTACAGATCATTCGTTAGACACTACATAAAAAAATTAAGAACAGAATCCAAAACACGCAGTTACCAAAAAGAAATGTATCGCAACTAAGTAAAAAATGTGTTCAATTACGTATAGTAATGGCAAGGTGAATAAATTGTATACTGTAAGCACTGCAAGTATAGTATTGTACTGAATATAGGGTAACGCTTCCTTTTACAGTACAGTACTTACGTGTACTTACAGTGTACTTAGCTAGAAAGTACTGGCTAATATAAGGTAAGTACATAGGCTAGGGGTAGTTAGTACCTAGTTATTACCCAGTGATTGTATTTACTATAATTAGTATATAGTATGTACATGGGTAACAGGACTGTAAAATGCATATTGTTACCGAATATTGTATAGTATTGAATGTCTTCAGCACTTGCATACTGTGAAAATACAGTGAAACAACTGCAAAAGACAAAAAGGTTACATTAAAAAAAGCCTAAATCAAAAGCATGTTACTGTACACTCAGAAGAGTTGTTCAGCTGCAAAATCAAGGTCAGTGAGAGAGTGATTCTGCTTCAGCATCATGTCTGTCTTCATGTTGGTCCGGCCGGAGGACCTTGTCCACATCACAGACAATGTCATCTCAGCCAAAAGGAAAATCGCTAAAGCAGATCCAGCCTTTACAACATTCTCCACACCTTGCTCTTTCTCATCCTCTTCCTCTTTGTTCACCACCTATTTCACATACTCTCCCTCTTATATTGTTACCATCCATTGTTGGTATCAACATTCAGTGCAACATTTTAAGTCAATTTTGGCACTCTGAACTGACTTGTATTATGTACAGTTGGTTTGATCTCATCAATTAGAAATAAGTGAACAATTTTGAGTTGTTGTGTGTAAACGATGACAATTGTGTTGTAGTTGTGTTTAACTTTTGCCTGCCTGTGTTTAGTGTTTTGAAACATAAATACATCACAGTGCGAAGTGTGTTTTAGTGAGTGAGAATGTGTTTAGAGTTTTGCAAAAAGATTGCATGAGATTTGCAACACAGTGTTTTAACTACCAGAACTTGTTTAATGTTTTACAGAAAGAGTGATTTATTCTACAAATTAGATTAGGCTATTGAGAATTTGGGGGTTTAGTGTTTTAGCAATTCTGAAAAGTCTATTGTAAAACATTTGTAAAATATTACTGTATTTTTGTATTCGAGTTCAGAGTCTTGCAATATGATCAAAACCAAACACAAGCATGATGTAAATATAGAAAAGGTGGGAAAGAAAAATAATGTGCAGATATAAATGTGACTCAATACAGTTTGTTGTCCATGATGAAGAGAGTACATCTGTGTAGGTTTTACTGCCCTTCCTCCCTCAGGGGTCCCGTAGCACCCCTGGAAGAGCAAAAAAAATGCACATTCTGCAAAGTCTGCAAATGCAAAGTCTGATAAGCATATTGAAGTGAAAATTGGTAGGACAATTATTTTTGTTATGTTTAATACATAATGTTGAACAGAGATGTCTGGCATACATGGAAAGGTGTTATAAAAGCATTTTAAAAAGTGCTCACAGTAAAATACCAAATTTCAGTCTGATTCTCAAATATGTCAAAGAGATTTGTATAATGAACATATTTAGATGTCCCTTTGTTCATTAAAGATTGTATTTATTTAATTCCATTACAAAACGTTTTTAAACTACATTACCCATAAGCCTCTATCATTGTGTCGATGGGACGGGCGCTGTAAATTGTAGTTCATTGAAGTGTGTAGGGGTTAGGGTTAGGATCTCGCTAAACGTGTAATATCTTTCAATATAGCAATACCTCATTGTTAACTGATAGTATTACTGACGTCATAACGACAGCAAAACATAGTTTGCGATATGGAGCGCTTTTTATTCTGACCTAAACGTTAGTCCAACTGGCGCCATGGAAACGTCAAAGCTACGTCACACTTGTCCATTTGGTATTTACAGGCTCTTCCGACTTTTTTTGAATGGGGGCCAAGATGGCGCGGTGTTAGGTGGACACGTTGTTGAACGTCTCGTCAGGCAATTTTGAAATAGAACGATTATAGCCATTATAATTTGACAGTTACTATTTATGAACGAGTAAGTGATTGCCTTCTTCATTTCAACCTCCTTGCGCCAATTCATCTATGGGAAGAAAGAAAAATAGACAAACTTCGAGCGTGACAGAACACGGGGCCATGTCAACTACGGAGACTATTCAATTTGCTGATGGGAGCGATTGCACCGTTTCCTCTGTGGATGTGATTTCATCGGATAATGCTGACGAACACAACTGGTTCGACTTGCGTTCAGATTTAAGTGATCTTGCTACTCCTATGCCTGATACTCCCTTAAAACCTCCAACAAAAAAAACAAAACGGGTAAGCATGGAAAGTAGCGACTCTTCAGCAGAAATTCTGGCGGCCATTCGTGAGCTTTCTGGCAAATATGAAGAGATGTTACAGAAAATTTCTGCAATTGACACAAGGACTGAATCTACAGCTAAGCGGATTGAGGCAATGTCGTCAGTTGTGACTCAACTTGTTGCTGAAGTAGCAACGCACAAAGAATCTCTGAAAGTTGCGGCAACGGAGATTCGCGAGCTTCAAAAGATGAATAATACCATGAAGGAAGAGGTGGGTGAATGTAAGCGTTACAGCTGGAGATGGATTTTAAAGTTACATGGCGTGAGAGAAAAAATTGGTGAGGATGTCCGGCAAATAGCAATCGATGTCCTTAGTAATGTAGTTCCTGGGATCAGCGATAACCTTGAGGAGGCCGTCGACATTGCACATCGTCTTGGTCAGAGGAGAAATGATGGTTCCCACAGATCAATAATTATACTGTTTGCTCTGCGTCGTATTCGTGACACCGTTTGGCATTCTGCTAGAGGCTGCAAATTTCTTTTCGACAATAAGTTGCGAATCACGGAAGCCCTTTCACCAGAAGACAGGGCCGCCAGAGAAAAACTTTGGCCGCTTGTTAAAAAAGCCAGGGATGAAGGAAAGAAAGCCTCCTTTCGCGGTGCATTTGCCTTAATCGACGGGAAAAGATTCAACCTATCTGATGTAAAATAGACCGGTTTGGTTCTGCAGTGCGGATTTGATCTTTTTCCTCGTTGAAGGGGAACTAAGACTGGTTTCTTTCATGCCAATGCATTTTGGAAAGTCATGTTTTGTTATTTCTCCGGTTGAACCGCAAACTCTGCTGTGTAAGTCGATATTGATTGACCATGTTCAGTTATTTCGTTCAATTTATTATCTATTGAGAGTGTTGTTTTGTTTTTGATTAATGTTATCTAATGCTTTGCGCCGATAAGCAAGGAGGTTGAGTGAATCTCTAATTTAATGTTCGTGAGTTAATTATGGTTATATTTTGTTCCTATTTCAAAATAGATTTGTGTGGATTGTTTTTCAGACAAGAGGTAGCCTACTAAACTTTTTCTTTGTACGATGGATTTTAAGTTTAATTATTTTTCTGTTGTATCCTTAAATGTGAGGGGTTTACGTGGCGCTGTAAAGAGGAAAGCTGTTTTTTTATTTTGCAAAAGCAGTGAGTCAGATATCATTTTTCTTCAGGAAACGCATTCAAGTGATATGGATGTAAAATTTTGGAAAAATCAATGGGGAAATGCAATTTACTGTAGTCATGGTTCTAGTCATTTGGCTGGAGTTTCAATTTTGCTGCACAAGTTTAAAGGACACATACTAGAAGTTAAATCTTCTGAGGAAGGCAGATGGATTATTTTAGCGATTAAACAGGATAATTCAATCTTTATTATTTGTAATGTTTATGGATTCAATTCCCGATCTGCTAACAGGGTTCTCTTCTCTCAGATAACTTTAGAATTGAATGAAGTAATTATCAAGTACCCAGACTCTTTTGTGATTTTAGGCGGGGATTTAAATGAATGTGTGGATGACTCCTTGGACCGACTTCCTCCCAGAAATAACGATAGCCAGCAGTTAAATATTAACATTTTATCATTATGCTCGAAATTTTCTCTTACAGATACATGGCGTTTCTTTCACCCTGATGTGCAAGAATTTACTTGGTCAAATAGAAATAAGTCTTCCCAATCGAGAATTGACCTCTTCCTGATCTCTTCGTCAGCTCTTCAATTTGTAAAAGATATTTCTCATTCTTTCGCTCCCTCTCAGACCATAAGTTAATAAGTCTAAAATTGTGTACTAACACTGGAAAAACTTCAAGTTTGCGCGGTTATTGGAAATTTAATAATTCTCTCCTTAAGGATAAAACCTTTAATGATGACATCAAGAACTTGTTTTCTAGTATGTTTACTGAGAATTCCAGTGACAGTTATAAAACAAAATGGGAATTTTTAAAATATAAAGCTAGGCAGATTGCCATCAGAAGAAGTAAAGAGCTAAAATCCTCTAAAACTAAAAAAATATTTGAACTCCTGATTAAAATAAACACTTTATTGCAAAAAACATTAACTCAGGAGGAAGAGTTAATTTTAAGAGATTTAAATTTACAAATCAATCAAGTTTATTTGGATTTAGCTAGAGGGACCTTTATTAGGTCCAAAGCCAAATGGTTAGAAGAAGGAGAGACTAACTCTAGTTACTTTTTTGCATTAGAGAAGAGGAATTGCAGGAGAAATTCAGTAACAGCTCTAAATATTAATGGTCTCAGGTGCACTGATCCAAACTTAATTTCTAAGTTTATCACAAACTTTTATGACAAACTTTATACTTCTGAATTTAATTCAGATAATTGTGAGACTTTTGTTGAAACTATTAAAAACTATATTCCAACTATTGATAATGATTTTAAAGATCTTTGTGAGTCAACTTTGACAATTGGGGAAGTTAAATCTGCTCTTTTCTCTATGAAGAGAGGAAATCCCCTGAGTTGATGGTTTTTCCATTGAATTTTATATCCATTTCTGGGACTTAATAAAATCCCCATTACTTTGCATGTATAAAGAATGCATTGCTCAGAACGAAATGACTACTTCAATGAAGCAGGGTATAATCTCCCTTATTCCAAAACCTGAAAAAGACCCTCTCTTAATTGATAATTGGCGACCAATAGCACTCTTAACTATTGATTACAAGATATTGGCCCTGGTGTATGCTAATAGGTTGAAATTTAAACTTGACCAAATTATTGCGGAGACACAGTCAGGATTTGTCAAAGGTAGACATATCAGTAATAATATAAGACTTGTTTTAGATTTGTTGGATTACTCTGAATTTGTACACTCTAAAGCCATTATTCTTTTCTTAGACTTTTATAAGGCCTTTGATACCATTGAGCATGAATTTCTTCTGCAATCTCTCAAATTGTTTGGTTTTGGGGATTCCTTTGTTAATGTAATTAAAATGTTTTATAACGAAATTAGTAGTTCAGTCATAGTTAATCTGAACACCTCCCAAAGATTTGTTATAAACCGTGGTGTCAGACAGGGATGCCCAATTTCCCCTTTTTATTTATTTTGGTTACTGAGCTATTATCACTGAGTATTATGCACAATCAGAACTTGAAAGGTATCTTCATTTTTGACAGAGAAATTAAAATCTCGCAGCTGGCTGATGACACCACTCTTTTTTACGTGATAAATCTCAACTCTCCAATGCCATTCAGATAGTTAGAAATTTTTCATGTGCCTCTGGATTAAAGTTAAATATGTTGAAGTGTGAGATAATGTCCTTGCATAAAAGCGATGACACATCACTTGAGGGTATTCCAGTTAAAGACACAATTAAGTATTTAGGTATTCACTTAACAAAAAATCTAGTAGACAGACAACAACTTAATTTTTCTAGTAGAATTAAGAAAACGCAAAATATTTTTAATCTTTGGCTACAAAGAGACCTAACTCTCTATGGGAGGGTTCTCTTATCCAAAGCGGAAGGTCTCTCTCGCTTTGTGTATCCATCACTTTCTTTATTTGTGAATGACTGCACCGCTAAAGGTGTTAATAAAATTTTTATTGATTTTATATGGAAAAACAGGTCTCATAAACTTAAAAAAGAAGTGATTTCCAATTGCAGAAGTGACGGGGGACTAGAAGTGCTACATTTTCACAACGTTATTAATGTGTTTAAAATCAACTGGATTAGAAGATGTCTACTAAACTCAAATTCTATTTGGTTTTTCATTCCTAATTTCATCTTTAATAAAATTGGAGGCCTCCTTTTTATCTTAAAATGTAATTACATGTATAATAAACTCCCGGTTAAACTATCTAAGTTTCATCAGCAAGCTCCTCTTGCATGGAAATTGTGTTACATCCACAATTTCTCCCCACATAAAACTCTTTTGTGGAATAATATGAATATAACTGTTAGAAACAAATCTCTTTTTTTTTCTAATTGGTTTAATAGAGGTCTAATTCATATATTTTCTTTATTTGATAATTCTGGTAACATTTTGTCTTATGAACGCTTCATGACCATCCATGACTTTCCTATTCCTTTTAAAGAATACAATACTGTGCTTAAAGCTATTCCTATAGGTCTAGTGCAACTGGTTAAGACCCACTTATTATACAATCAAAATAATATGATGGATTCGGTTTTGTTATTGGATGGCATTAGTATTTATGATAAGAAATGTAATAATAAATATATTCGCAGGATTTTTCAAAAAAGAGATCTAATTTGCCCTAGAGGCAGGTCCCATTGGGCTGCCCTTATTGGCAATATTGAATGGAGAAAAGCGTGGTTATTACCATATAAATATTTTATTCCTAACAAGACCAAAGAAGTCCACTTTAAAATATTACACAAGATATATCCTGTTAATGCAACAGTGTCCAAATATATCGATATTTCTAGTACCTGTTCGTTTTGCGGTGACGAAGATGAAACATTAATACACTTATTCTTTTCTTGCAAATTGGTTCAGAAATTTTGGTCTAACATATTTTCTCATTTAAATAAAACCCCTATTCATGCACACTCCTTTAATTTGAAAGATATTATTTGTTATTATACTGATTCCCACACATCTAAAGAATACATTTTTAATTTTTTTATTTTATTTGGCAAATTTTTCATCCATAAACAGAAATGTATGGGATCACTTCCTATTTTCTCACATTTTTTGGCTGAAGTAGACTCATTGCTTAAATCTTTTAATTTTAATAATAATAAAAAATGTGATAGATTCCTGAACATATATGAACAATTAATTTGTAATGGCTCTGATATTCAGGATTAAGCTGCTTTATATTATATATTGTTTATTTTATTTGTATTATTATTATTTTTTTTTTTTTATATAATTATTGTTTTTATTTTTATTTATGTTCGTTATTTTTATCTTTTATAATTATTTTTATGGCACTTAATTTGCATAATTAATTATAATTAATTATTCTGTATAATTTAGGTTATGTGTTACCTCTTTTGTTATCCTGAATATATTTGTATATTTTCATGTTTCTTCAATAAAAAAAAAAAAAAAAAAAAAAGATCCTCTCTCACAAAAAAAAAAAAAAAAAAAAAAAAGGCTCTTCCGACTTTTGATGTACGCAAATCCAGGATATTTATTTATTTTGTTGTTATTTTTCATTGAAAGAAATACAACGCTTAATTTCCATGATCATCTATGTATAATGAATTATTGTATAATGTAATAATAATATATATGTGGGATCTTACAAAAATACAAACTCTTGATAGTTATTCTAGCATTGCAGTATTTGTTTTGAACAGATGTAAATAAATCTCTTAATCAAATTCAAAAGGAACTAACAAAAACCCCTTCAATGGAAACTATATATAATCTAATCAGTAAATTGATGCCATCATGTTCACCTTGAATGCCCACTACCGTGTAGTTCACCTTAGTTTTCCATGTGATGTGCCAAAATATATGAAGACTTTTCTTTAACCCCCCTTCCCTTTGAAGAACACATTGCCCCCAAAATAAAAACAATATATATATATATATTTACATGTTTCATTTTACATTATTTTGCTGTGAACAAATGCAAGGCAAATATAAATAGGTAATTACAATTATAACAATTATGATTATAAATGTTAAAGGAATTAATATCTAATATTGTAATTGAACATTTCAAACAGGACTACAACATTTAAGTGACATTTTAATATATTAAGGGGTATTCTGTTTTTTTATTCATGGCATGGCATACCAAACAAATAGTTCAAGTAGACTTACCTATACTAAAACAAAAAATAAAAAAAATAATGCCTTTGGGAATGCCATTATGTCAAACAGCACTAATTTTCTCCCTTATGATCTGTGCAGTTCATGAAAAAGGTTGTTTTTTAAACACCATTAAGAAAATAAACACAAAAAGAGACTGGGTATTGTGCAAAAAACTTTAATGAATAAAAGCAAGAAAATTAAAAAAACGAAAAGAAGAAAAAAACTGCTTGAGTCCAGGTGACTAGGCTATCATGCTCAAAGCTGGTTGGGCTGTGGGGAATTAGGCATAACATGTGGGAATTCACTGGCAGGCTCCCATGTATCATCCCAAGTTTTGCCACTGTAAAATATCACAAGTGCAAAAAAATTCATTACAACACAGAGAAAACAAATCTAAATCACTGTTGGGTTCAATCAAAATGTATTTATGTTTGTTAAAGTAGCATTACCCCTGGTTAAGCCCAGTGGTGGAATGTAACTGCATACATTTACTCAATTTACTTAATAACAAATTTTAGGTACTTGGACTTAATTGTTACACAATGTTCCATACAGTTTCTGTATATTGAAAGCCATGTATCTCAAAATGTACTGATTTCAATACGTTTCTGATAAACTGAGGGATTAAGTTGTCATTAGTGGGATGAGGAAAATCACATTTCCAGCACATGTACATCAGGATTATCCATCTTAGAAATACTAAATTATGACACATAAGTGTTTCAGATGCTGAAAGATGAATTTATGTGTGCATGATGCTACTTTTGTAATGCATTACCGAGTGGATGTCCTGCAGACTCAATAAATAAGCTAGTTCAGAGCTAGAGCTAGCCACTAGAGTACTTACTAAAAACAGAAAACATGATAATAATAATAATAATAATTTGTTACATGTATATAGCACTTACATGATCACATCAGGACCATTTTATTGTCCATACATTGGCTGCCTGTCAGCTAATTTTAGAACTATATTAATTACTCAGAAAGTACTGAATGGTTCAGCTCCTCATTACCTACAATCCATTGTGTTAATCACACAATTCCAGGATCTAAAAAACAGAATATTCTAAATAAAAACAAGGAGGTAGATCATTCTCCCATTTGTCTTTAAAATTATGGAATAGTCTTCGAGCATTCCAAATTCAGACACAGTCTCTCAGTCCAGACTAAAGACAATTCAGATATTTGTCTTTAGTCTGGACCGAGAGAGTGTGTCTGAATTTGGAATGCTTGGAAGACTATTCCATAATTTTTCATCATCGGAATGCATGTCCTAAAGGTTACTACCTGCCTAGGACCTACCTGCCGGATCTAGCACTTCTAAATGCCTCCACCTCATCGCTATTTGCTTCTGAGTACTGATAATCGACCTCACTCCAGTTTTTCTAAAGGCTACCTCAGAGGATGATTTACTGACGGGAACAACTACAGGACCAGGGAGTTTTCTCTGGTCACAGAAAACACTGACATGAACTTCCACGCTGCTTGCAAGACACCAGTTGAACTTTGCCTACATCATATTAATCATGGAATAGACTAATTTGCATTGCAACATGGAATTGAATAATTAATGAAACATGACTTACCACACAGTGCATGGCAACCAGTGGACTTTCAATTCAGCTTTCCCTACACACAAACACGAATAATAATTATTGTAACTGTTTAAGCAATCACTGAATAGGGCATAACATATTGTTTTATTATCTTTGAAAGGTCCGAATCAGTCATTTAGAAAAGTAAGCAGCCTAACAGAACACATTTTACCTCATTTATCCGTTCCCCAGTTATTTGATCAAACTGGAAAACCTTCTGCCTACTACATTTTCGGCAACCTGAAATGATGAAAAGACAAGGAAAGTTTATTAAGCCATGATGCCATGATTTGTAGCTGAATCAGTCCAAATTTATAATTTCACATGCGAGGTGATATGCAGTCCTTTCCATTCAGGTCAAAGTAAATTTGTCCCTGTTTTTGTCAATCAAACAAAATGTACAGGATTGGTTTTCCCAAAGTCCTCTTAAAGGTTCATGTACACCAACTCCGAAATTCACGATCGAAATTTTCGCACATTACAAAATAAATACAACAAATAAATGTTTAGTCAATCACGTTTACACACTGCCTACTGAAACTTTCATCTGTTATAGAGTTTTTGGATCAGTAGCAAGAATTTTGAATGGTGTTTTGACAATTCAGAGCCACCGAATGACAAATACGTAAAAACACATACCAAAATTTCGGAATCAGTGTGCAAGGGACCTTAAGTCAGGCCACAGCTAAATAACTAAATAATGCAAACTGGCTACCAATAACTCGGTTAGCCGAATTAATCCAATTTACATGAAGTCAACTATGACTGGAGCAAAATTATTTACAGTGTGGAGTAAGATGTACCATGCAAAAAGTTACCTTTTCTTCTGTTCTTCACACGTGGCCCTTCCTGACTCAAAGACGTGGAGATGGAAGAGGCAGACAGAGATGGAGGAGAGACACAGGGAGAATAGTGTGAAGAGGTAGAGGTGTTTGTCCGTTTAATTTGTCGCAAAGACTCAGAGCATGGCAGTGAAAGTGGGGAAGAAAGTGAAGGAAGAATAGTTGTACAAGTAGAAGAGGAAGTAGGAGAGAGAGATGTTGGAGAGAGTGGGGAAGACAGAGGAACAAGGTTAAGAACAAATATAGTCTGAGACTCCTTGGTTTGAATCGCCGCCGCTTGACTCTCCGCCACCATTTGACCCTCCGCCGCCACTTGACCCTCCGCCGCCGCTTGACCCTCCGGTTGCTGTGCTGAGGAGGTTGCTATAATACAAATTTACTTTAATTTCAAATCTGTACATATTAACAAAGAAATATACATGTATCTTAAATATTCATATTTTCTAAACCAAAACATTACTTACATTTTGTCAAGATAAATTCATAGGCCCTCCGCATCTTATCCAAAAGAGTTTTAGTGACAGGAGTGGGGTGCAGATGGGTAATTATATCTGCAACACATTTATTTGAAGCCCTTTTGTTTGGCTTGCCAATAAATAAAATTGGCTTGTACCCCACAGCTTCAAGTTTACTCACCTGAAATGAACAAATGCAGTTATCACACATTAGTTAAACCCACTGAATTATTAGAAACTTCAGTACTATATAAAGCAATTTTATTTTAAGGACATTTAATGGAGTTGGAGTACAATGCAAGAAACATTACTCTTGAACTGTATACAATCAATGGCCAGTTTCAGATAAGGCCAGAGGTACTCTGCAGTTTCTGCCATTGCAATCATGACTTACTTAATACTTCACAGAGAACACAACTTATAGTTACTCTTTAGCACAATTTATAGGTAAAGATGGATTATTCCATGTATGAAATAAGACTATGTTAGTAAAGGCCAGATCACATTGGTATATGTCTGATATTCAGTATGTGAAAAACACAGGCTTTCAGCTTCACTTCAGGTTACACTAACTTATGAAATATTAACACTTTTACTTACTGCAATACGGGCAGAATCAATTATACGCCCAGCATTTCTGCTTTTAAGGACAGATTCCCCCCACTGGCTATCCAGTGACACCGCTTTTTCTTAAATTTTCTTTTTGGTGGACAGGCTTGCAAAACAAACATTACAAGTTTTCCTGTTTGCCTGATTGGGAGTCTGGCAAGAAGGGCAGGGCCTGAATTTGGGCCTTGTCATTACTAGACAACAAATATAAAAACAAACAACACAGAGAGAGAGAGAGAGAGAGAGAGAGAGAGAGAGACAGATAGAGAGAGACTGACAATTACACTACAGCACAGACAGGTATAAACAAGACAGACGTGGCTCTTAAAAGTGCCTTTATTGTGGTGTTTCTGTGTGTGTATGTGTCGTGGGGGATTAGAATAAAGAGCAGGAAAAATTGAAGGACCTGATGAGAGAGAAAAAAGCAAATCAGAATTGAACACCTTATATTTTACACCATATTTTACACCTTCATGTTGCCAGATTGGATAGTTTTCCAGCCATTTGGTTGGTTTTGGGTCGCACTATGTGTGATAAAAAGGACACAAAAATTAATTTGTATTATTATAGATTTATTTGGGTGTTTATTATATAATTTTATGTGGATTTTAAACAATTAGGCTGTAAAACAAACCAATCTGACAACACCGATCTTCATCTGAACATTTATAATGTTGGATAATAGTTGTGTGCTAATGTAATACTGAAAACCTTAAAATCTCAGCTATACCTTACATGATTATATGCGACAAAATTTGACAAAAACTTGAATTCAATTAGCTAACTTTGCTAGCCTGCACATTTGGTGCAGCAAGCTATATTTTTATATTGTCTTCTATCATTTACTGTCATAAGAAATTGCCACCTTATTGCCACCTTACACATCTAAAAGTTCTAAACACAACTTCTTGTCCTGATTCAAGATTTTTGATGTGTACATTTAAGAATAGTATCCATCTCTATTAATTAACTCTTCTACTTACCGAGTGGAAAATCGCAATGGACCTTGGGATCGCCCCATAGGCCTACAGTGATGTCAGCGTTATTAATTTAGAGGATTTAAAAAATTAAAACATTTAAATAAAAAATATAATACATTATACATATTATATAAACATATATATATATATTTATTAACATAAACAAAACTCCGATAAAAATACGTTATCCAGCATGCTCTAGTTAAAGCAGTGTACATCATGTATGCCAGTAACGTTACCTTTGACAAGAAAACGCGTAAACTGCTTACTTGCACACGCCGTGGAGCGTTGTTAAACTCACCGTTGAATGCCGTTCTACATGCAGTTTAGCGTTGTTTTGGTTAAACTCACCTCTGAATGCCGCTTTACCTGCAGTTGAGCGTTGTTAAACTCACCGATGAATGGGGTTGTACGCCACAATGAGCGTTGTTAAACTCACCGATGAATGCGGTTGCCTATGAACGCGCTAAACCTTTGCTGAGAGGGCACTTTGATATCAGATTGTGAGGGTTTTTAAACATAAAAAAACAGTTGGAGGGCCAGATAAAGATGATCTGGGGGCCACCATTATACTAGCCCTGGCATAGATCATGTATTGTAGCCTATTCCTTTTTATTTTTATTTATTGCAGTCTCGACTCTCGAGCCATTCGCAGCAGACCATTGCGGTGAGCTTACCCAAGACGTCAAATTTCAACGCTACAGGCTCCGGTTCAGAGATATATAGAAGTCTATCGGACTACCCTGCACGTTGAAAAATGACGCCAAAGGTATACCCAGTGCGTCAAAAAGTGACGCCAAGGGGTCCTGGCCAAGCGTCCATATGTGACGAGTTGGGGTGTGAGAATGTGTTGCGTTAGTTGGCCTCCAATCAGGGAAAGAATGTGATCCACTTGCTCTGCATTCATCCTGAAGTAGTTTAGGTGTCGGTCACGGTCAAGACGGAGTTCGGCGACAAGATGGTAATATGCACCATATTCTCTCCTTCATCGGTTCATGGAGTGAACCCAAAGTCTGCGTCTTTTCCGTAGTCTTCGAATACAGCGCAATGGCCTTCCTTCTATCAACAACTCTACACGGTCAACAAAAACAAAGATGAACCAAAAGTTATATAATATTCTATTAATATTATTATAATAATATAATATAAATGTATTTGAAACGAAATAAAGCAATGCCAACTTACCCATTATAGAGTAGCCTACTTTGTCTGTAAACACGCCGCGCGCGTCAAACGCTGCCAGTTATGGCAAGCCAAGAGGGTCAGAAATATGCCATAGATTAATCGCGTTTAAAGCCAAACTCCGTCAAATACGGCGTTTTAAACCGTATTGAACGCCGTAAAATACGGCGTTGTAATTACAAACGCCGTAAAAGACGCGCGAAATACGTCAATGACACCGTATTTGACGCCGTTTTAGTGTACATGGAAAGCGCCGCTTTTTACGCCGCTCATCTCGCGATATGACGCCGTAAAAAACGCCGTTTTGGTTGCACAGAGCGCGCGTTATTTTACGGCGTTTTGCTTGTATTATAATGAGCCACGCCCACTGATTTCCACAGCCACTAAGTTTGAACTGGTCTCTCCCAATCAATGATGAACTGAGTCAGACCAGACCAATTCAGCATGGATCATTATAGCAAAGGATCATTCGAGTCTGTTAATGTTTTTTTTTGTGTGTGTGTGCGTGTGTGTGTGTGTGTGTGTGTGTGTGTGTGTGTGTGTGTGTGTGTGTGTGTGTGTGTGTGTGTGTGTGTGTGTGTGTGTGTGTGTGTAGCCTATACCTACACTCACAATAAAAACAAAACATTGTAGCCTATAATGAAGAAAACAAACAGCTTTCCTTTCCGTGAACTTGCTTCTCAAAAGCGATCATTTTGACCATGAACCGAAAGAAATTTCGTGTAGCCTTTTTTTCCACAGAAGTACTACAGGTGCATCTATCCTATACGATGATGATTCTGTTCTTTATGCAGCTATTTGTGCATGCAGGCTTAAACTAAACCCCTGGGGGGAAAAATGTTGTGTGTTTTTAATGGGTCACAGACGATTTTAATTTAACACAGCACAGCCTAATCTTGTCGGTTGAAAAAACCCCAAATTTTTTAATAAAAGTAAACAACAACCTTTATTTCAGGTTTACGTCGATAGGCATAGAAGTTTTTAATAGTTTTAGTTAACCCTGCTGGCCAAAACATCCACAGAACTGTAGCCTACATTTTGCTCTCTTAAGACACAAATATTTAGAAATATACACGAATTAGCCTACTTAATGCCGGTCTAGGAAACAATCTCAGGGCGGGAGTCTCATCCAGCCCAATAAACTTACAGCTTTTGTTGCAAACAAAATGTACATTTTAAGAATAATGACTCAAATGTTGGGAAAGTAGGCAAATAACAATGTTATTTTTATTTATTTATTTGCTCCCTTATGTTTTATCCTTCTAAAATGACGGTAATTCTTTCAAAATTCGAATAAAAAGACACTACTGAACCAAACCTCTCTAACCTCGGTGGGATTTTTTCCCACAAGTTTATTTATAGGCTATGAACTGACGATCGAAAAGGGCAAAATATTTTAATCTTCATATTACAAAATATATTGGAAATAACGAAGCCAAATAATAAAACGTAGATTTAACAAAAAAAAAATCGGAACACTAAATAATTCTAGTCCAGTCATTTTATGAAAAAAGGTTAAATAAATTGCAATTAACAGAAGCAAACTCAACTGATTTTGTATCCTCAATATGTCCAGAGCAGGGGTCACGAAGTGTATTGTGTGCGAGGGCTATATCTCAAGGGATAAAATAATCTAGAAGGGCCACTTTTGTAATACTCAAAAATATTTATTATACATAGGCTATAACATGGTGGTGATTTTTTACTTCTAACTTTTTTTTCAACATCATATGCGAAAACTCCTGAAAAAATATGAAAATATATAGGCTATTGAATTAGCTATGTTTGTGTTCTCTATAAACCTATTGTAGGCCTATGTGTTATCAAAAACAGCCCAAAAATATAGTATGGCTAAATATAAATGCTAAATAAATAAACTGAAATAACTTCTAATAAAAAACATTAGCCTATGCATTACATTTAATACATTTATACATGACTAGCTATAGACTATTAATATAACAGCATTTTTAATATGAACATACAGGGAAAAAAAGTTTGTTTTACTACAGTTAATTCATAAGTTGTGGAGTGAAATGTCTTCTAACTGGTTTGTTCTTAAATGGAACAATGTTTCGCCTGTTTTTGTTTTTGTTTGTTTTTTGTCAACTAGCTTTAATAACCTATAGTCCAGGCGTTTTAAGCCAAAATAGGGGTCAATCGTGAACAAATTGCAACAGAATCAAACTCAACTGATTTTGTATCCTCAATATGTGCTGAGTAAGGAAAAAAAAGCCCCGAAGAATCCCATTGGGGGAAAGTTCCGAAAAAGACCCAAATAGGCTATAGCCAAACATTATTTTTCTTACGTGAATAGGGTAAAAATGTTAACCTTTAGATATCCCAGGCACGGCGTTATGGCGTGGCCCACCCAAAACTTTTCTTCAAAAATAAAAAAACTTTTAATATAGGCTAGCCTATTCTTATTTTGTCAAGAATTATAAAAAATCGGCAATAAGCTCATCATTTGTGCTAAAATAGTCTAAATGTTTATTTTAAAAACAATTTTAAAAAGCTGGTTATGTCTATTTTGATGTTTCTGCACAAGTTCAGCAGACAGTGAATTGGGGTTTGTTCCGATCAGAGCTCGTGAGCGGAGAGCCCATTTCTGAATATTCCGCTCCGCTCGTTCATTCCGCAGGGTCGCTCGCTCAGCACAGAATGGCCTGCTAGTTCGAAAATATATGGAATAAGGGCTGCCTCCGACTAATTTTTTTTTCTAGTCGCCTAGTAGTTTTTCATATAAAGCCATTCGTGGACAAATAGTAGGCTATATTATTTTAATTACTTAAATAGTCTTTATAGCCTACACAGGATAATGAGCGTTTACGTAATATAGCCGCACTCACTCAAGCGCACGACCGCACGCATAAAGCTTGCCACAAAGAATCGGTAAAAGTAATGATTATGAATGTGTCTAAAATAGCAAGGAGACATTTAATTTTCTGTGTCGCCCGCTGCAAAGATGAAGTTGACGATGCGGTCTCGCCATGAACGCCAGAGATAAATGCACATTTCATATGGATTTCATAATCAGAGAGTAGCCTAGCCTATTTCTTTTGGTTTTGAATATTTTCGTTTAAAAGTAGACATTTCAAGCTTTCTATAATAGATAGCCTATATTTCTCAAATCTGTGAGGCACAAGCTGAGTTTCGGCGCCCTTCAGTTCACCGCAATGCAAGTGATTCTCCCGCCGCCATACATTGTCTGCTATAGGCCTATATTTGCTTCTTATTCATTCAATACAGGTAATTGGTTGATAAAAACATTGATCAAAATTAAGATACAATTTATACAAAACGAAAATCTTTTAAAAAGAGTATTTCTAAAAAATAAAATAAAAAAAAACTCAATGAAGTGGTCAAAATCATGTCTACCACTCCATGTCATATCTTTCTCGGCGAACAGCGCCGTTGCTAGGAGGGCGCCAGCGCCTCTGCCTCGCGAGTGGATGATAGCCCTGAAGACGCCTAGCAATGGTATACCTTTAGTGGTAGCATACCTTTATACCTTGTGTCTTCGTAGCGCACTAAGAGACAACGCCAGGTAAGATGCGTTGCGTAGGGAGATTCCAAAGCGCTATTCTTTGGTCAGAAACATGGAGAGCGATCGTGGATTCTGTCCCTGGGGTTTCAGCAAAAGTGCAAAGTGGAGTTTTATGACCAAGAGGAGCCAACCAGAAGAATTCCGTATGCTTCAACCTGTGCCCTGACACTCTGCCTACCAAGAGGTGTGTCAGAAGAAGAGGATTTCAAGGAATTAATGTTCCTTGCAATAAAAGGATCTCTTGGCTTTGGGAAGGTATAAGCGTCACCTTCGTAAAGGATTAGTTCACTTTAAAAAAAAAAAATGTTTGCTGATAATTTACTCACCCCGATGACATCCAATATATCCATGTATTTCTTTCTTCAGTCGAAAAGAATGTTTTTGAGGAAAACATTCCAGGCTTTTTCTACACAGAATGGACTTTAATGGAAACCAACAGTGTAGAAAAAGCCTGGAATGTTTTCCTCAAAAACCTTACATTTCTTTTCGACTGAAGAAAGAAATACATGGATACCTTGGATGTCATCGGGGTGAGTAAATTATCAGCAAACATTTTTTTGAAAGTGAACTAATCCATTAATTATTGTGAAACATTAAGATTTAGAGAAACATATATACATTTTGTAAAATATTTAAAGGGGTCATGACATGTTTTTTTTTTATTGTATTATTATGTTCCCTTAGGTGCAATTATAGTATTAATATATTATTTTTTTAAGAAAAACTTTTAAAATCTAGTGATTTATGACCTTTTCCCACCCTGTTTCTCATCCTCTGATTCAAACAGTCTGTTTTGGGGCGTTTCCATTTAAGACTTCAGTGTTAACGCCCACTGTTATGATTGGCTAACGTCAGTGCCTATGTATCAATTATTGACGCCCCCAGCCAGAACAATATGCAAGTAAACTAAGTAAAAACACTGTGATTATTCATAATGAATGAAATTGCGCTTTAAAAAGTAGTTTAAAGTTTAAAATAGATTACTTACAGTTTGCGTCGTCGTTGTTCCCAGAATAGTCGGCACGGACTTATCTTTGAGCAACAGTTTTCTGGCAAAGCCAGCATCATATTGAGATTTGTTCTCAAAACAGTCATCCTTAAAATGTACAGAACAAACGCTTAAGTTAACACTGCCGTGACTGGGTCGTCCGCAAAAAATAAACTGCATCCATTTTTCCCTGACGTCTGGATCTTTCGGCAGCTTATTCAGAGGTTTTGTTTGACCACAGCCAGGAACAGCACATCTGTGTGGCATCGTAATTTTCCTGTGCACAAGTAGTCTCTGTCAGAGCTCGCTGTCCATCGACTGAACACTTGTGAGGCGCACGGCGATACGAAATGAGCGTAGCTGTCTTGCGCTTATAAGCGTAGTTATGTTGTGCTGGAGGCGGTCATATGCAAACGCTGTTACGTCACTTCTAACCGACACGTCACTTCTAACCATGAATCCAGAACGAGCTGTATTTTGAGCTTGATTAAATAAATGATTCGTTTAGAATGGGGAGGACATCTTAAAATATTAAACTTGCAGGACGTTTTAATGATACAAAGACCTCTTATATACCAAAAGATCAAGGCAAATTTGGTTTCTCATGTCATGACCCCTTTAAAACAAGCCTGATTTGCTGCATATATTACAACAGTGTTTGTTGGACTACATAGCCATTTACTATTTCAGTTTTCAGTGCACTTCAAGCATAATACATATACAATACAATATACACCTTTTACACATACTCATACATAACATACTTATGTCAGATTTGGACAGGTCTAGAAATATAGTGCTATATAATGTAAATACAATGTCTGGAAGTAGTGTATCTGTGTTTGTGCATGTGTGTATATGTGACTCATTTGTAGGATACTGTAGTGTTGATGATACCCATCTTGTTCTGACATTAACAGATTATCGGATTCTTGTGTGTTACCGCTATGTAGTTCTTCTGTGGTAGTATGGTTTTTCATAGTATGCTCCTTAATCACATTAAAGATGGCTCAGGTTTCACATATCTTCAAGTAATTGTGTTGATTTGACACTGACTACCATAGACTATAATGGAAAATTGGTTTCTGTTTACACAGTATATGAGAGGGTTGAGTCTTACCTCCAGGTCTTATGAAATCTAAAAATAAACCAAATCAATATTTCATGAAATAGGCAATATGCTTCTTGTAAAGGTATTACTTTTACTAGTAATTAGAATGGTATTTCAGTGCACTTAACTTCTAACTTTTGGGAGTTGATCAAAACAGTTCTCTTTTGGATATATAATAACAATGAGATATTCTGTAGCCTACTGATTATCAGTTTGTCGCATGTTTAGACCTTGTATGTGTGTTGCACAACACATGTTGCACTTGGCGATCACGGTGGGGATTGATATGGTAGTGGACGATGATGGTCATAGAAGAAGTGAAGGAGCAGTACCCCCCAATTATGGTGGGGTAATTCGCACTCTGGTATTAATATATTTTTTTTTAAGAAAAACTTTTAAAATCTAGTGATTTATGACCTTTTCCCACCCTGTTTCTCATCCTCTGATTCAAACAGTCTGTTTTGGGGGCGTTTTCCATTTAAGACTTCAGTGTTAACGCCCACTGTTATGATTGGCTAACGTCAGTGCCTATGTATCAATTATTGACGCCCCCAGCCAGAACAATATGCAAGTAAACTAAGTAAAAACACTGTGATTATTCATAATGAATGAAATTGCGCTTTAAAAAGTAGTTTAAAGTTTAAAATAGATTACTTACAGTTTGCGTCGTCGTTGTTCCCAGAATAGTCGGCACGGACTTATATTTGAGCAACAGTTTTCTGGCAAAGCCAGCATCATATTGAGATTTGTTCTCAAAACAGTCATCCTTAAAATGTACAGAACAAACGCTTAAGTTAACACTGCCGTGACTGGGTCGTCCGCAAAAAATAAACTGCATCCATTTTTCCCTGACGTCTGGATCTTTCGGCAGCTTATTCAGAGGTTTTGTTTGACCACAGCCAGGAACAGCACATCTGTGTGGCATCGTAATTTTCCTGTGCACAAGTAGTCTCTGTCAGAGCTCGCTGTCCATCGACTGAACACTTGTGAGGCGCACGGCGATACGAAATGAGCGTAGTCTTGCGCTTAAAGCGTAGTTATCTTGTGCTGGAGGCGGTCATATGCAAACGCTGTTACGTCACTTCTAACCGACACGTCACTTCTAACCATGAATCCAGAACGAGCTGTATTTTGAGCTTGATTAAATAAATGATTCGTTTAGAATGGGGAGGACGTCTTAAAATATTAAACTTGCAGGACGTTTTAATGATACAAAGACCTCTTATATACCAAAAGATCAAGGCAAATTTGGTTTCTCATGTCATGACCCCTTTAATACTGGTGTTATTGTATTACAATACAGAACAAATCAATGTTTATGTTCATTCAATAAAAACTTGACTAATGTTTTGCAAACATCTGAATCTTTACTTTTTTTTTATAACAGTTCTGGTAAACATTTGGGTGCAAGATCTAAATGTATTTGATAGTCAAAGAATAAGTAAATCACAAAACACTTGGTGTGGGAAATGGACAATTTTATTTCAGAAGACTTTAACATTGAGGCACATGACCTTAAATAATGACTATTAAAGTCATAGCTGCAAGCAGCAATTATTTGGGTCCATAGAAATGTAAAACGGTGACCAAATTTCACACACAAAAAAAGGTTGTGGATGTTTTGGACACAATGTTTTTGGTGTCATTAAATAAAAGAGAAGATGAAAGCAATAATGTATAATGGACCATACTCTGATCAAACTTAAAAGGTTAGCTCTATGTTTTGTCCATTTAATGAAAGTCAACCATAACATGCAGTCATAATTTCTATATTGGGATGAACTCGTCCTTTTCTTACGCTTGATTTAAAGATGTCAAAAAAGACAAAACATTGCGAATGATGTCTAATCCAAGTTCTGCTTGTGCCCCACCAAGTGGATTAAATCGTGCCGCAAGTTGCTCCAAGGTTGCGTTATTCACAGAGTAGTGATTCTGTGGTACTGCTACTCTGTCTGGCCAGTCAACATTTGGTGCCCCCTGCATTGATGTCGTTTCTTCTTGTTCAGATGGTCCTTGAACAACAATTTCATCTGCTGGCCCAGCTGTTCTGCCAAAGATTTCTTGCATCGCTGTGGTTCTTTGTCCTTGTTGTCCCAGGCAGCCTCGGACAAAAATCTGTATTGGGGTCTGATGTCTTTCAGTTCTCAGCGCATGGTTGTTCCATTGTTGGATGAATGCAGTCAAGTCCCTGTTAATCCGTGGTAAGTAGACATAATGAAGGGCCCAGAGATGCATTTCATTGTCTATGTCCACTATACCTTCACTCTCAAGGAAGTGGAAGAGGTTATAATAAACATTAGTCAATCCCGCCACATGTCACCCCAGAGCCTCTCAATACGCTGGTTATGAGTGCTCCTGCCTCTGATAGCACTGCCTCTGTCTGAGCCCCTGAAAATGTTCATCATCACACAGACAAAATTATTTTCACCTCCATGATCTGTTCTGACCCTGGAAGGCACTCCATATCTGGCCACAGCATTCAAAAAGCAATCCACTACAGTGCTGCTGCGGTTGTTGTTTGAGGCACGGAGAAAGACTATGAGGCGACTGTAGCCATCTATACCTCCATGAATGACAATTCTCCATCTAAAACATAGAGAAACACTGTTATAATACAAGACGTTAAGAACAAAAAGAATATACATTACAGTACATCTTCCAAATATTTTCATAATCGGAAGTTTATGAATACTTTTTATAATTTATACACTTTATTAAATGTAACGTATAATACAAAAAAACATAGCCCTGTACCTTATCAATTTGTGGTTGCCATCAAGGTGCCAAAGGGAGTTTGGTCCAGCTACACTGTACAGTCGCCTCTGTGGTCTTTGTGACATTGCTCTTAGAGCTGCAGCACTGGGGTTGATTCGCACTAAACTCCTTCTCACTCTGTCTCTTTGCACCCGTACTCCACCTGCCCGTAACTGTGCCCTGACAGCCTCAGACCCAAGCTGGTCATTCCCAGCCACAATATCTTTGATCATGTCATCGAGGGCATCATCAGTTACATCAGAATATGTCACAGACTGATTCAAATTGAACTTCCTGAAACAAACAATTCAAACATAACTATTGTTTATTATCAAGATACCCAGGGAATGCATGAATTGAAAGGGAATGCACAAGTTAAATGCAAATGTAAATACAATGCTCATTTCATGCGCATCAAATAGTTTAAAATGAAATTTGCCTAAATCTTGATGCAACTTACTTTATGCGTCGTTTGACTGTAGCCAAAGACACTTGCAGAATCTCAGCTATCGAACGAAGAGAAAAACCACATGAGGTCAGAAAACAAAGTTGCTCTCTAGTGATGCTGTAATGGGGCGCTCCTCTACCTCCACTACAAGTAAGTGGAGCCTGATAACTGGAACTGGCTGCAACAATAATAACAAGGATAAATAACTGTAATCCAATCAAGTTTTACAAGTCACAAAGAGAGGTTTATCTAGAAACACAATATTAAGGGAATACAATGTTTTACGTTAAATTTAAAATGTAATGTATTTAAAATGGTAAGAATGTCATCTGTGCTACGAATATCATTGTCAGAACAGTATAACCATGCCCGTCCACTATGTAGACTAAGTGATCTTTACTACAAGTTTTACTACAAAAATAAATAAATAATGAATGCTAGTTAACGTTAATACCCATAAATACTTAGCTTACATAAACAAATATTAGATCAGTACCTGTAGATTTGTAATAATTTATTGTAGGCTATATTCAAAGACATTCTGTTAAATAATAATTCAAAGATTTGTAATGTACCTTGTTGTTCATGTTGCCTACGTGCGTTTACTTCTGCAATATATTCCGCTATGTCACGGAGTAACCGATCCGCTGCCGGCACAATGATCAGCCTCCCTCTTGCCCATTCAAAACTTCTCTGCATTGTTTCCAGCCTGAAACCAATATTTTATATTTTAAAAATGTTCTGTTGTTTGTGGCCTAATGAATGGCACCGTTTTATGTATTCACTTATATTTTTCATTCTTGTTTTGCATATACCGGCGGTAAATGTAAAAGGATTTGTTGAGAAAATAGCCTAAAATACACGTTGATAATGTATGCAAGTTACTGGTGGTATTCTACTAGTGGATAGGCCTGGTCCTACACAATAAAATAATTATAATATCTTCATTACACCCAGACAAAGTGTTCTACAGTTTGTTTTAGATGAAGACCAATGATGATGACATGTACACCAAAAAATCACAACAATCTCGTAGTATTGGGCAATGCATTGATACAAGCAGCGTAAACAATTTTACGCTATATTTGCTTTATGTTTGAAAGCAATCCTTACCTCACTAAAGTTGACTGAACATTGGGTCCAGCATCCTGTGTTAGCTGACGAGAGCAGTCATTTAATGTTCGCTTGCAGCGCAAAATGAAGCTTCTTCTGTCCATCTTTAGCGAACTGGATTATTTTCCTTGTTTTAATGTCGATAACTCCTTAGGAACATTGGATTATCACAAATGATCCGTGCTGAATTGGTCTGGTCTGACTCAGTTCATCATTGATTGGGAGAGACCAGTTCAAACTTAGTGGCTGTGGAAATCAGTGGGCGTGGCTCATTATAATACAAGCAAAACGCCGTAAAATAACGCGCGCTCTGTGCAACCAAAACGGCGTTTTTTACGGCGTCATATGGCGAGATGAGCGGCGTAAAAAGCGGCGCTTTCCATGTACACTAAAACGGCGTCAAATACGGTGTCATTGACGTATTTCGCGCGTCTTTTACGGCGTTTGTAATTACAACGCCGTATTTTACGGCGTTCAATACGGTTTAAAACGCCGTATTTGACGGAGTTTGGCTTTAAACGCGATTAATCTATGGCGTATTTCTGACCCTCTTGGCTTGCCATATTATGAAAGCAAAACGCGCGTGGCCTGCTTCCGCTCACCGTACGCACTGCTCCTGCGCTGCTTACGCGCTGCTAACGCTTGCAGTGTGAAACCGGCGTTAAGCTACGTACACACTGCCAGCGACTTTATCGATGCAGGTCGCCAGTGGCTGGCGGTGAAGTCGCTAGTGGGTGTTCCCACTACTGGTTGCCTAGTAACGTTTATAAATGACATTCACGGATGTCATTCCATTGCTGTTGACAGCGAATCTCTTTTCTTGCCACTAAAAACAAACATTTTGTAGGGAAAAGACTAAATATAAATGGAATCAGTACATAAAATGCTTTATATCAAAGATGAATGAGAAACAAGGCGTGCTGTTTGCCAGAGCGGCTGTTTATCTGCGGCGAAAATGCAAATGTCGGTCTGTATGAGTCCATAAAATCCCCGCGATCTCAGATACACCTTTCCACGCAGTATTTTTCTTTAAAATGTCCTTGTACGTGGGAAGAGACATATCATAGAGCACTGGAACATTTCTAACAGCAAGAATTTGCCTTTCACCCATCTTTCCGTTACTGAAGGAGCTGAGAGAAAGAGAGAAGGATCACGTGAGCTCTCCCATCGTCTCTCCTATTGGCTGTCGCTTCCGTTAGTAGCTCAAAAGTTGAACTTTTCTCAACTTTGTCGCGTCGCTGGACACGCCCACATCTAGCGCCAACGGTCGCGACAGCTCGTATCGCCGGAAGTCGCTGTGCTCGCATTGAAAATGAATGGTATTGAGTCGCTGTCGCGCGCGATGTCGCTGGCAGTGTGTACGTACCTTTATGTGGAGGCAAAGCGTGACACTGACACGCGTCCGCTATTGGACCAGCGTGTGTATTACACGCTTTAGCGTGATACCGGGTTGCGGGAGTGTAGTTACTCCAATCCGCAGCTTATTAAAACCAGATAAAGTGAATATGTTGGTATTTCTGGCCAGAAACATCGAAATTTAAACATGGTCTATGGTGAAATATATTAGACTTCTTTACGCATTTTTCGCCATCCGTTGCGGAGCTATTCGATTTTGCATATTTTTTAAACGTTCATTTGTGTAGTTCATATGACCACTTTACAATATTTTAAATAACATAATTTATTTTGTAGCCTGTGCTGAAGTTAATTGTGCTGCTAATTGTAAGTGAAATGTTAATGCAGAGTTTCGGTCTGAGTGTTGTTCCCGTTTCATTTGTTGTTCTTCTATGTTTTAATAAATGTGTGTTATTCATATTCAACTTGTTTCTTTCATTTGATTTGACATTATGGATTTATGGCCAAGGAAATTTTTCTTTAAAAGTATTAACCAGACAAAAGTTATTTGACGTTCGCTGGTCTGGGTTTATCTTAAACTGCCGCTTCAGTGTATACAAGAGCTATGTGACAATGAGCAAGATTTTCTGAGACACTACAACTACTAATAATTAATTAATAAAGGCTTAAAATAAAATATTTTAATCTAAATGTACAGTGTAAGACATGTAAAAAAGACAAGAAGCTAACAATGTCAAGATCAATATTTGTGTAGCCTGCCTGACACGGTATTTTCACAGACTAACACGTCACGTCTCTGGCATAAACTACAGTATTTAAAATAGCATATATGCATTAGTTATATTCTCAATTTAATTTACAGAGCAATCCCTGCAAAGTTTTTAGGTTAACTATAGAAGAGACTAGGATTAGTGGGTCACACTAGCAAGACTCGCAAAAGGGGGCGTGGCATCACGATGGTGGCTCTACATCGTGATGTTGGTCAGCCATCACGATGGACGATGATATCGTCCATCAGCACAACCCTATTATCATTTACATTAGGGCTGAAACGTTTAGTCGACATTGTCGAAAATACAAAATTGATGAGAAAAATATTCGTTGTTGAATAGTCGTTTGATCTCAGTTCAAAAATACTTTAAGCATACATTGTTCAGTTTTGTTATAATTAAAAAAGATATTTAAATTAAAGTGTTGCTCAACGGCATATTTCTCTTCTTAGTTCTGCTGCTAATGTTTTGTAGTCTTTGTTAATAAAAGTGTTGTTCAGTAACCTGTTTTTGCTTTGGTACCGAAAATGGTATCGAGTACCGTGAAATTTCACTGGTATTGGTACCGACTACTGAAGTTTTGGTACAGTGACAACACTACTACTCACTATTAAAAAGACTTTATTCAATAAAAGTCAGTGATACTCTACCGTGGACATTTCCTGTCCATGGCAGGAATGTCATGGCAAGTCAACGCCTCCATAGTCATAAGTAATCTCTCGAACTTCTCTTCCATCCATAATGGCCAATCCACTTCACATAATGGCCATCCACTTTTTCATCTTTGCATTGGGTTTCTGATCATCATTCACTAGTCTCCCAAGTGATCTGTCAACGCTTGAAGCATCAATGCTAAAGGGGTCATAAAAACCAACTGTTAAAATTGTTAACTAAAATTAAGCTCTAGAAGAGAACACATCTTTAGGAAGCATGTCAGCCTGCCCCAGATATCTGCATGTGTTATTTGGCTTTATTTCAAAAGATGCACATGGGCTAACATACAGTACAATACAGACTACTCACCAAGGCAGGGTTGCACCAGCTGTGTGGAAGTCTCACGTAATTTGGGACGTAAATTTTACACCAAGGGCTTAGTAACTAGTAGGGTTGCAACGGTATGAGATTTTCACAGTATGATAACGGTCTCAGAAAATATCAGTTTCACAGTATACGGTATTACACAATCAGTATTATCAGTGAAAACAGAAGGGATATTTTATTTATCTATTTATTTTTGAGCAAACACTGTATAATTGAAACTTGAAAACATTTATTTTATTGGTGTAAAAAAAATAAAAAATAAATAGAAAAAATAAGAAAGCTAACAGAATTATAAACATGATAAAAATAGCATGTAACTATAACATGTTAGTTTACATGTTAAATTAATACTAAATGAAAAATAACATCAGCTGTGTGAGCTTTTAAAGTAATGTCTGATGATTATTAACAGTTAATATATACTGTAGATGTGTGACAGTGAGATCAGACTGTTTCTGTCTGTATCTTTATCTCAGTGTTTCTCAACTGGTTTATAGTAATATATTGATTATTAACAATTAATATATACTGTATGACAGTGAGGTCAGACTGCTCGTGTCTGTATCTTTAACAGAGTGTTTCTCAACTGGTTTTACTTCAGGACAGATTTTACATTGGAAATCAAGTGTATAGTTTTGTTCATGGTTTTCCAGTACAAGGACATGCATCAAGTGACATTATTTTTGTTGTTGATGTCAAAATCTACAGGAAGTTTCTCTCCCCTTTAAAAATTGAAGAGCATATTTACTTATATGAGCCCATTATTATCCCGTTTGTTAATTAATATTATATTTATACACAGAAGGAAAGGCTCCTCATTACCATGTTATGTCAGTGTGCTAGTCTTAAATAATAGTAATATAATAATAATACATTTATGCATTTATGAAAATATAAAATGAGGTCTAAAATATTCTCCCTTTAGATTATTTCATATGAAACTATATAATAATATAGTATAAAAAAATATAAGTTACTTTTACTCATGTAAAATCATGAAACAAATTTGTAAAGGTGGTGTGTAATTTATTTATTCATTTTGGCACAGAGCACAGTGTTACTCTTTTCCTCAGTGCGGTTTGGCATGTCAGGGCTGCTACTGTTGAGAGGTTCGAATTGACAACCTCCGTAACACTTTAAACTAGAAAACTCTCGCTAGAATTTAAATTGGTCGCATCAGTTTTGATGTCTGCACTCCGCAATATCGTATAGCCCAGTTATTGCATGCGCCTGCCAGAGAGAAGAGCAGATCATGATTGCGAGATCGTTACACTCGTGCGAAAGTGCAGATGAGAAGTCTTTTACTGTTTGCGAGATTATCATGAAATGTGCCTCGGCAGTCTTAAATAGTCGATCACTTGGGAGAACCATGGCATTGTTCTTTCCCTGCTGTCCCAGTCCGAATAGACCAGTTGAGAAACACTGCTTTAACTCACTCTCATGTCAGACCCCCTCGCCTCTCTCTGACATCCGCTGCATGTGTGTGTGTGTGACCCAAGTTGACGAGTCTGACAGACAGTCGAGAAGGAAAGATGCGCAGGCGCAGGTGAGATTCTCCGTCTGGTTGCATTTTTTTTCTCAACACCATAGATAAGCAAATTTACATGGTATGATAACAGTCCATTTTCAAACCGTGGTATAGCATGAAACCGGTATACCGCTGCACCCCTAGTAACTAGTTAGTTTGTAAATAAGTCGGTACTTAATTTGGTTGCACCACCTGTTCTTAAGGCAAGACTTCACTAGTAGGTTGTAAGCTCTCTATAAAGTGATGCATAGTCTCATAATATGATGTTTACTTGTATTTATCCAATAGGCAGCCTTCACATTTGTATACAGAAGTGTTAAAAGCCGTTAACTTCAATTTGATCTTATTACGGTCGATGTTCACGTAACTGTCAGCTGTAATAAATGATATCCCCACGATACATAATAAAAGTAGATTTAATAAATTGTATATTTGCCCGGTGTAAATAACAATATATAGGAACTGTATGATAAATAAATACTATTACAAAAGGCTGGAAACATTTGAATTCCTTACATATTTTGAAACTTCATACCGGGTGAGGAGTCCTGAAAACTGCACCGTTAGAATGGTTTCATGCTTAAGAGTTGTTTAAAAATACGTTTTTTTTCTCTGTCACGTAAATGTGTAAACACCATATATGTCGAAAGGGCTGATGCCTGCCAATCAAAACATGAGCTCATTGATGTCATTAAATGAGTCTGCCTTTTCATTTCATCCATTACTCCTGGTCCGAGTCTGCCGTAAATATTTAGTTTATATGTAGGGTTACGTCATACCTAAGATTAGGCTAATGTTGCAACACTCAAATCTTTAGTAGTGCATAAATTGTGACTTAGTGCCAATTTACACCACAACTAGGCTAAGTTTGAAGTTACGCACAGCTGGCGCAACCGGCCCCAGTAATCATTTCTCTGTATGAAGATGTTTGTGTATTCATTTAATGCTGTACCAAAATTATTGGAGTCTGATACCTTATACAAGATTCCTCTGGATTCAAGAATGAATGAACCTTTCAAAATAAAGCCTTTGGCAAATATACCTTGCCCTAATAAAAAAAAAAAAAAATACAACTGTTAAATTGCAGTAATGGTAAACCTGCAGTAAACAAACTCTGAAATTATGTTGTGTGCCAAATTAATATGCAAAACTATGTATTTAAAATAAAACACAAAGTAATGGGAATCTGTTAACCAAAACAGTTTGTCTAATAGTACTTTTTATTATTTGATACAGTTTTTACTTTTTATGATCACTAATTAAGAAATCATAAATGTTAGCATTTGAACTGTACCACTTAAATGATATAAACACATAAACATAGAAAAGGACATTTTCTAATGAGATTGGAAAAGTCCAAAGGAAAAATCAAATGACTAAGGGGGCTTTCACACTAGCACTTTTGGTGCGCACCCCGGTTCGAATGACGTCAGAGTTCGGTTCGTTTGGATGATGTGAACGCTGTCTTCCGAACCCGGGTGCACACCCGCGAACCGTACTCGAGTCCGCTTAAAAAGGTGGTCTGGGGTACGTTCATGTGAACTCCAGTATGGTTCGCTGCTGATATGAACGCAATCGAACCAAACCGCGGAAGTGAACCGCTATTGATGACGTATAATGTGGTCGTCAGTCTCACACGCGTCACTTTCAAAATGAGCGGAAAGGGTTTACTTTCGTTCGTGCGTGCGTGCGTGCGTGCGTGCGTGTTCGCGCGCGCGCGCGTGTGTGCGTGTACACACTTACCTTGACGAAAAGCGGGATTGACGCACACGCACTGCAAGCAGAGAGATGATTTCTGCTTGCCTTCGCAAAAATTGTCTTCGGCTGACAGCCCGCTGTCTTTTGAACGATTTCAGTATTTTTGCGGCAGACAGACGCAAGTGTGTTTCTGTATCTTGATGTTGAAAACAAAACCAAAGGTTAAAAAAAAGAAGAACAAATGTGAACTGAGCAAGTCTATTCATTGAATTTTGACGCCTTTTCATTTCGCGGTTATCAAGCAACACGATTACGCACCAGCTGCAGCTTGATGACGCAAGCATCGGGGCAGGGGGGAGCAATCGAACTCGGGTTCGGAACAGGCAATCAAACCAAGTGTGAAAACCCCCTAAATCAAAAACATTAAGATAAAACTTCGAGATGTTTCCACCCATCACTGACACTAAATGTATCATTCATTTTTTTACATGTTATCAAAAAATAAAATGCATAAATAATCTGTTGTTTTACATATGAACGATTTGTGTCTGATGGAGCATTCTTTATCTAACATAACGGAGCTTAACTTGCATTAAGAGACAAAAGGTTTACAAAAACATCTTACCTTTGGTGTGATTGATACATCTCCATCTTTATCTTTGTCCAACTTCACATGCGGTTCTGTATCTTGGAGAGGATTTAGTCCCCTAGTACAAAATATCATGTCAAGTCAGTCTCCACAGATATGCAGTATAATATTAATAACTTATTGCTTTAGCAGTGGCCCAAAATAACACACAGAGTAATATGATCGCTAGTTTGAGATAATTGGGTATCGTTTGGAGCTTTAAACGGAGTGCTTTTTTAACTAATAGTTGGTTTGCCCCATCGCCAACAGCAGAAAGTATTCTTGCTGACACGTTTATATGATAAACTGATAAATGAACAAGCGTGTACAAGCAGGTGAAGTTAAAAGCTAACTCCCTGTATGGACACTCATGATCAGGGCCGGCCCAAGCCTTTATGGGGCCCTAAGCAGAATTTGATTTGGGGGCCCCTCGGTGCCACCAATATGATTGAATATTGTCAATGCTTGATTATTCGCACATTATATTTTTATTAGTTGTAGCGGTGTTGCTTACAACATACCAATGTCTGCCTGGCATGATTTTACCCTTCTACGGTTTTAAATGTAACAGTAGCACACCTATATTTACCCAATCCTGTTGATCCTCTGTTACCAGTTTTGTGTACTTCCTAGAGAACAATTTGCAGCAGAAGCTGTAGACTGCATAATTTCTTTTTGAATAAGTGAGCAGCTCCACTTACATTATTTACCCATTAATTAACTTTCTGTAGGTGTAGTGGAAGCTTCGGCCATCAGGTTTTTCAGGGAATGTGAAGTTTTCCTTCATAGGCAGTGGCCCACTGCTTACCAGATCAGTCCTTTCTGAGTCAGACAGGATAGATGACCACATCAGTGGATGCAGGTGCTGGGAAGTGCTCCTCGCATGCAGAGGCTGGACCTGATGAAAGATGAAAATAATAATAAGAAAAGCAAGCCATGTTAGATGTCATATTAGAAGGTAATGCAACGGTCTGTCAAAAACAAAGGCATGGTTTATCCATATAAATATAATGATCTGAGATTGTTGAAAAATCATCATCAGCTGTAGCACTGGCACTTGGTGTTGGGGCAGGTGGCGTTGGTTGTGCCCCACCTCAAAAATATTTCAACAGTGCTCCTAGGGAAGTTTCATAAGAGTACATATTTGACAGAATATTTGACAAAATATGTTATTTTCTCAACACAAATTATTATACATAGCAGCAAGCCATCTGTACACCTAAACAATAACTCTTAATCTATAACTAGCTAATTGAGGCATAATGATATTTGAATATAATAGCAAAGACCCCAAAATGGTAGACTAATGTAAATAATGTTACGTTGTTGTCAGTACAAAGTTTATGGAACAGAAGCTTATTTTTATTACAAAAATATATACACAGAAAAGTTATTTTTACACAGAAGACAAAAACGTTAATCTAAAACTAGTAAAGTAATATGTTGTACTAATAATATATTAAGATGTCAAGGCTATTTACAGATGATTAAATCAAACCTTTTCTTTGCACCAGAGGATATGTCCATGTGCTGTTTTGCTGTCTGAATGTGCTTGCATCCTGCAGTCCGTTAACATAATATTGCATTTAATATTGCGTTTTTGTATAATTACCATTGACAGTATAGTCACAAAAAAAAAAAATTATGTGCTTTGGGGGCCCCAAGCAGCCGCTTAGTTCGCTTATGCCTTGGGCCGGCTCTGCTCATGATAGTATTTCATTAGTTACGAGTAATCTTAACGGAGTAATGAACAATTAAATAAGTCGTAAAGCTATATAAACTGCACGGAGGCCATCAGACACGGTTTTCATTAAATGTACAAAATACAAAATAAAAGGGCTTACTTTTCAGTTTTCGGTAAATTCCATGATGCTGAAGAACTGTTGCAGCTCCGATGTTAATATCCACACTTCTCCAAACCCGGCGAATCCTCTCGAAACATCCGTAAAATCGCAGCCGATGTTTACTGCCAATTGTATGATATGGCGGGGAAATGTGTATGATTTAGCGGGGAAATGTGTGTAATTTGGCGAGAGTGTGTGTACCTTGCAATACCAATTCCCACCTAAGGGGCACTGTTCAAAGTTCACACATACACATCATGGTTTAAAAGGTCCATATTTGTGAAGGTCATAAAAAGCATGGGGATGTTTATCACACTGAAATAGCAATATTAATTAATAAATCCAGTAATGTAGTATCATCAGGGGTGCCGCCAGAAATTCTGGGCCCTATGGAAACCAAAATTTCTGGGCCCCCTACATTTTTTACAGATAAAATTTAACTCAATAAACATGCCCAGTATACTTTAAAAAAGATACTTAGCGCATTGCATAGTTAAAATGTCTAAAGATGAGTACAAAGCCTACAAAAACAAGAAAAAAATATAGAAATATGTACTTGTTTACATAAAAGGGAGAACATTTATTATCTCAATTGCAATTGCAAGCACAACAGAACATAATGTACACATATTGACATGTACTTTACATGAACAAGCTTTAGCTGGGTCAAACTGCTCAATCAGGAAACATCAGCTAGAACTAACCCATAATTAAATCAGTCCAGGAATAAAACTAGCTAGGCCAAAAGGGCTCAAAATCAAGACACACCAGGAGTAATGCCAGGCCTAAACCAGTCCAGGACTAAACAAGTACTGAACCAGACATCAACTGTTTGTTATCCAGGTCTAACAAAGTTATGTTCAACATCACTTTATAATGGCCAAGCGGCATACCTTTCTGTTGGCAAAATCATGTATCAAATCATCAAAGTTCAGCTTTCTTGCCAGTTTGCTTTCAATGGATAGTATGGCAAGGTGACAAAGTCTATCCTGCAACATAGCAGACCTCAGATAATTTTTTATCAGTTTCAGCTTACTGAATGCTCTCTCGCCACCAGCAACGGTCACAGGCAGTGTGCAAAATATTCGCAAAACTATGCAGACCTGCCCAAAAAAACTCTGCAGCTGCATCTTGTAAATGCTGTTGACACCCTGGGAAAGTGGCCCTATATACAGAGTTGAGGTGTTTGACTTCATCTTCAAATTCACAAGTCAGATCAGTGTTGTATTTTGAAATCAATAGGAGAATGAGGTGCAGACAATAAAGCTGACTCTGCATCTGTATAAGTCAAACACACACACACACACACACACACACACACACACACACACACACACACACACACACGTAATAATAACCATATTATTTTTATTGGCCTATTTAGTTTTCTTAATATAAAATATTAAAATATCTATTTTGTATACTCCTTATAGCCAATGGTTACTACAGACACATTTTTTATTCAATTTTATATTATTTTTTCTGGGGCATTTTATTCACATTGAACGTCAAGTTTGACAGCATCGATCGTAGCAGCAGCACTGTCACTTCACAGAACACACGACACACACACGGCAAACTGATTTTGTAATTTTTGAAGCGTGTAGATTACTTTTTGTTTTGTAAAGTTATCATCATGTGGCGAACACAGTAGATAAGACGTGTTTAGAGGCTTCAATCTTCGTGAAGTTTCGCGCTCAGGCTCACCTTGTTCGGCTGAGACGGGGACGGGGGACGTGGGGGAAGGAGGACGTGGGTGTGCCGCAGCCGCTGAATCTGTGTCTACGAGACATGATAACCCCGGAGACAGCAGAGATGTTATTATTGTTGGATGTAAATCATAATTAAGTAATTATTTTACTAAGCTAGCTAGATAAAAGCAGGTCATGTAGCAACAAAAATAAGTAACTCTGAAAGTTTTGGAATACAGGAATAGGGCAAGCTACCTTTCTTTTTGGAAAACTGTGTGACATACTGTCGACTTCGGCGTTCTCTGTCTTCTCTTTCCTTCTTTTCTTTCCGTATTTGATGCCCTGACTATTGATGTGACATGCCTGCGTGTGTCACTGTCTGCACTGCATCATAGCAAGTGCAATAAGCAAGAGACGCTACACTAGCGATCGTAGCTCGGACAGCGCAGGTGGAATGAACCATTGTGAGGGGGAGGGGTGTGACTGAAACAGTAAATACATTATTTGTTTTTTAAATATTAAATATATGGTCAAAACGGACAAAATACACATTTAGTGCATGAGGGGCCCTAGCACATTTAATGTATGTATAAAAAAGAGAAAAGAAATAAGAAAAGAAAAAGGGGGGTCTGCTCTTCTGGGCCCTAAATCAGTCTGGGCCCTTAGAATCGTCCTAACCTTCCACCCCTTTACGGCGCCCTTGATTATCATACATCTATTAATAATGCCTTAAATTATTATTATAACAATTTAAATTCCCCGAATTACGAGACCATCAAAAGTGGTCTCGTAAACTGAATGGCCTCGTAATGCTGGTGTGTAAACCTGAAAATTGGACACACACACACACACCCCATGTTAAATTGCTAATTTTGTACAAGAAAATCACCTGATATTATATCAAACACTGCTGAAAGCTATTTGGTTAAATAAAGCTTAACATGGTCGGTGTTTGTTTTTGAGTTGCCATACTATGCAATACATTGGCATGTCTTAAGGTCAATATTGGGCCAAGAATGGAAAAACAAGTAACAGCTTTCTCTATAAACTTGTCAATCAATCATTATTTTAAGGAATGAAGGCTATACAATGCTTGAAATAGCCAAAAAACTGAAGATTTAATACAAAGGCGTACACTACTATGGAATGATATTCCGGACATTATTCAAAAGGAATTGCAAATTGTATTTGCAATTGCGTTTTCAATTTGTGGACGCATAAAATGTGACATAATCCAAACGCAATTGCAAATCGCGCATTACCGTTTGCATTTTCGTTTAAGCGAACGCACAGTGACTGCCAAATTTCAAATGGAAAAGCAAAGTCCGTTTGCAACTGTGTTTCCCATATCTTACGAGTTTTGGCCCGGTCATATTTAAATAGCAATTTCAATTACCAAGTCTGCTTTTTCACTTTCTCAGCGTCGCGTATGTAGCCAGCCAAAACTCAAATGGAATACTAATTCCCTTAGTATTTCCATTTCCGATGCCTTACACGGAAACCTGTCAATCAGGGTCAAGGGTGGGATTATGCTATGGGGTGTGTTTTTCTTGGGAAGTGACGTCACTCACAGTCGACGGTCAAGAGGTGATGCCCTGAACAGACGCCGGTTTATCAAATCAAATCACTTTATTGTCACACTACCATGTACACAATGCAACAGTAGGTGAAATTCTTGTGTGCAGTTCCGAGCAACATAGCAGTCATGACAGTGACGAGACATATACCAATTACAGTAAACAACACACTTACACAACACAATAATTATATACAATGTACAGTAAACAATACACACAATATACAATACAATAAGTACGAGTATATGATATATATATATATTAAGTAGTATATTGAGGAGAATATGTTGACAGTCCAGTGTGAGATTATAGATTAATAAAGTGCAGTGCTAATTTTTTATTTTTTTTAATTATTGATCGTGATAGACTGTGAGTGACATCACTTCCCAAGACAAACACGCCCCATAGCATAATCCCACCCTTGACCCTGATTGACAGGTTTCCGTGTAAGGCATCGGAAATGGAAATACTAAGGGAATTAGTATTCCATTTGAGTTTTGGCTGGCTACATACGCAACGCTGAGAAAGTGAAAAAGCAGACGTGGTAATTGAAATTGCTATTTAAATATGACAGGGCCAAAACTCGTAAGATATGGGAAACACAGTTGCAAACGGACTTTGCTTTTCCATTTGAAATTTGGCAGTCACTGTGCGTTCGCTTAAACGAAAATGCAAACGATAATGCGCGATTTGCAATTGCGTTTGGATTGTCACATTTTATGCGTCCACAAATTTAAAACGCAATTGCAAATACAATTTGCAATTCCTTTTGAATAATGTCCGGAACATCATTCCATACACTACAGTCTTCAAAGTCAAAGGACAACAGGCTCTAATAAGGAGAGAAAGATTTGGAAGGCCAAATGTACAACTAATCAAGAGGATAAGAACATTGAATTCTACCCATTCAACATCAGTTCCAGTTTCATGTACAGCAGTAAAGAGTAGACTCAGGGGTGCAAGCCTTATGGGAAGAATTACAACGAAAAGACACTTTTGAAACAGAAAAAGAAAAGTTGAGTGGGCAAACAAACAGATAATGGACAAGAGATAATTGGAAAAGAGTGTTATGGATCTTAACACCATTGAGCTTTTGTGGGATCAGCTAGGCTGTAAGGTGCGTGAGAATTACCAGACAAGAAAGCCACATCTATGGCAAGTGCTACAGGAAGTGTGGGGTGAAACGTCACCTGAGTATCTGGACAAACTGACAGCTAGAATGCCATAGATCTGCAAAGCCATAATTTTTCACGTTATTAATGTCTTAACTATACATTGTGATCAGTCGAATGCCTCTTTGGTGAATAAAAGTACCAATTTCTTTCCAGAAGAGCAAAATCTGTACATTATTCCAAAATGTTGGCCCCCAGTGTGTGTATACATACGCACACCAACAGCTTAAAAGGATACAAAACTCCTGCTGAAGCGCTGCGAGGAATCAGGATGCTGAAGCATATAGAATCAATTCCATGCCACATATATTTGCAAAAATATAAAGTATTGCAAAATAAAACAAAGTTTTGCAAAACAAAAAAAAGTATTGAGCAAACAAAAAAAAATTTTTAAAACAAAAATTAAGTATCACAAACGTAAAATAAAGTATCGAGAGAAAAAAAGAAAGTTTTGCAAACAAAAATAAAGAATTGCAAAATATAAATAAAATATAGCAAAAACCAAGATGTAATTAATTGCAAAAATCAATGACTGTTGTAAAATAATCTAAAGATCTTTTATCCTTTTTTATCTCTGCAACAGATTTTTAGGCAGCAATGATTTTGCCACACATCTTTTTCTTTGCAATGCCTAATAATTATTTTGCAATGCTCCTTTTAATCTGCATTTCCATCACGTGTGAGCTCGTGATACCGTTTTGCCTTTGCGCTTCACTTTTCTCTGCGTTTCACTTTATGGCACTGTTTTGACGTGGGCGTGTACAACGGGCTCGGTGATGCCTCCCTGGAAGTTACGTCATTAGCTTGAGACACGGCTCAATCATCATGGCTGAGCACACGCGTGCAGGTGGATCTCAGGTATATAAAGTTGATTGTTTCCTTTTATTTAATTAGCATTAAATGTGTTTTAACAGCGTTTGCTTCAGATAAAGCAGTTAGAGATCAGTTAAAGCGGTGGATTTATTAGCCATACTCGCTAACATAGCCAGCATCTGCAGTTTTTTTCTCTCTCAATTGATTGGACTATTAATTGATTATTATGTTTATTTTATAGATTATAATTGTCTATACCATAGTATGTTGTCTTCTAAAAAAATTTAAACTCCATATTTAGATGTAACATTATCACTGTTAAAGGAGACAATAAATAGATTACAAATAAAAAGTTAAACGATCGTAACAAACGTGCATGTGTTCTGTCTTTAAAAATAAAGTTTTGAAATATAAAATGTTCACATCCCCTATAATCTTAACCCTGCGTCATACAGCTATGTGGCATGGGGGGCATGGTCGTGTGTCGGTCTGCGGGAGAGAGAGAGAGAGCGGTAAGGCTTGTCACCTGGTTTGTAATTATCTCAAACACCTATGTCTTGTTGTAGTGATACGGAGAAAGACATTTAAAGGGACGCCAAGTGTCGAGAGGGAGAGAGAGAGTGGATTCAGAAAGCTCCACAGACTGAGTGTGATATTGTTTTGTTTTGTTTTGTTTATGTTTACATTTCTACGGCGGTGACCGTCGTATGTTCGTGAAAGAAATTAAAGTGCTGATTTCAAACCTGCTTCGCTGTCTCCTGACTCCTCCATTGCTCAACGAACCTGTTCACAAGCTACTTAAGTTCTTACAATGCTCACAGTAAATGTACGTGTATCTAGGTCAACTCGTGTAATGATTTGCCATGTCACATTTAGCAGAGAGAATATCCAGATGTCGTGACGAATCTTATTAGTGTTCTGACTCAAAGCTTTGGTCATATTTAGGCATCTCAGGGTCAGCAGCAGCAACAGCTTTCTCCTGCTGTTTCTCTGCCTCGAGTATAATCAGCAGGATATAACCAGGTTATCAGCACCTACTCTTAAGAATCAATCTGTTAAATTTGTTTTGCTTTTGCACAATTAACATTATAAGTGATGTTCTTTTATTGTTTGTAGATCGTTTCCTGGGATGCTTATTTGTTACGATCGTTTAACTTTTTATTTGTAGCCTAATCTATTTATTGTCTCCTTTAATAGTGATAATGTAACATCTATTTATATATTTTTAAATATGGAGTTTACATTTTTTAGAAGACAACATACTATGGTATAGACAATTATAATCTATAAAGTAAACATAAGAATCAATCAATAGTCCAATCAATTGAGAGAGAATAAACTGCAGATGCTGGCTATGTTAGCGAGTATGGCTAATAAATCCACCGCTTTAACTGATCTCTAACTTCTTTATCTGAAGCAAACGCTGTTAAAGCACATTTAATACTAATTAAATAAAAGGAAACAATCTTTTTTTTTTTTTTATTGAACACCAAGAACAGAACAAAAAACAGAATGTACATCTACAATGGCATTGGAAAGTACAGGTAAATGAGTATTAAGCAAGGCACGTATCAGTTAAAATAAAATAAATAAATTCAATGTATAAAATACAAATACAGAGGGGTCTCTTTATTCCTCTTTTAAGAGCTCAAGGTCTCTTATTATTCCAGCCAATTTCTGGGCCTTTTTACTTTACATACATTCCAATGCTGGAAAGAAATTACAAATCAATTCTCTTTTAAATACAGAAAAATAAGGTTTCGATCTTCATACATTTGGACTTATGAATGAAAAATGTGCCCAGTATCAACATTACATTAATAAGAAATTCATTTCTTTTCTCGTCCAACAGCACTCCAAACATAACATGTTTCCTAGCAAAAGTGGGCAGTGAGTGAATCTTTGATTCCAACCAATAAGACATATTTTCCCAAAAAGTATTTGAAGAAAAACGAGGAAAAAAAAGATGATCAGAACGTCTCTGTCAATTTGACAAAAAGTACAGGCATTTTCTTCAAAATTAAACCGTTGTCTTAAAAATTCACTTGACGGGTATACCCCATTGAATATTTTAAAATGAGTTTCCTTAAACAATCAACTTTATATACCTGAGATCCACCTGCATGCCTGTGCTCAGCCATGATGTTTGATCCGTGTCTCAAGCTAATGACGTAACTTCCAGAGAGGCATCAGTGAGCCCGTTGTACACGCCCCAATCCCCTGACTCCATCCCCACGTCAAAACAGTGCCATATAGTGAAACGCAGAGAAAAGTGAAGCGCAAAGGCAAAACGGTATCACGAGCTCACACGTGATGGAAATGCAGATTAAAAGGAGCATTGCAAAATAATTATTAGGCATTGCAAAGAAAAAGATGTGTGGCAAAATCATTGCTGCCTAAAAATCTGTTGCAGAGATAAAAAAGGATAAAAGATCTTTAGATTATTTTACAACATTCATTGATTTTTGCAATTCATTACATCTTGGTTTTTGCTATATTTTATATTTTACAATTCTTTATTTTTTTTTGCAAAACTTTTTTTTTCTTTTTTTTTTTCTCTCGATACTTTATTTTACGTTTGTGAAATAAAGTACATCTACAATGTACTCTCTATTTGAGCTTTTTGTTTGCTCAATACGTTTTTTGTTTTGCAAAACTTTATTTTATTTTGCAATACTTTATATTTTTGCAAATATGTGTGGCATGGAATTGATCCCATAGAAGCAGCCTGTGCACCAGCGGAGTGTCAAGCGGTGAGGCGGAGTAAATGTTCGCTGAAACGCTGCAGGGGAATGGAGATTCTTCTCGTTGCCATGAATATCACACCTGTTGGCTCTTGTATGTCGACGGTGAAGTAGTAGAAGGTTTCTAGACAAGAGATGAATCAATGTCTTGAAGGAAGAAAATTCTGAGAAATGGTATTTGTGCGTTTTTATACTGGAAAGCTTTGTGCCTAAAAGGGCGGGGCTTAAACACCATAGCCAATCCTGGTGTTATTGTAGAAAGGTTTCGTCATGTAGAAGGACACTCCCATAGCGTCAGCTTAGTGACAATCTGCAATGAATCAAAGGGAACACCTCATTAGCATTTAGACTAACACCAAAATCTCTTGGTGAAAAATACTTTCTGTGCTCTTACATGTAATCCATTTTGATCAACTCTTATCACAAGCTTCAATACAAACAGTAAGTTAGATGACAAAATTCAGAAAAGCGGAGCGCTGAAAAGGGGCAGGCTGAATAAGGTGAATATATATATATATATATATATATATATATATATATATATATATATATATATACATGCAACGTTGGTATTTCTAACTTCAATAGCATTTGAGGAAAATTATTTTAAAGGACAGTTTATTTTTAATAATATAAAAAAATTAAAGGGGGGCATCATTGCTGACACCACCATTGCTGACATTGTATGACTGTAGGTCATTTCCTTCAAAAGCTGTTGAGCTTTATATTGGCATGCACTGTGAGTAGGCCTATACAGTACACAGAAATGTTTAAATATAATTGTACAGTTTATTTTTTATAAAATCTAAAAAGTGTGCATCATTGCTGACGACTAGATGCACATTTTGGAGTTGGTGGTATGACTGAAACTCATTTTCCTCAAATGCTTTTGAAGTTACAAATGTGTACACCAATGTCGCATGTATCATTAGACACGGTAACTATTTGTGAATATCGAACGTCCAACGTCAAGCCATCTTTATTGCAGTGTTTCAAAGCAGCTTTACAGAAAAATATGCTGTAACGACATAGAGCTGTGATGTATTTAATGTCTTCAAGTCCTCATTGTAAGGTTTAAATAACGTGATTGTAGATTATGCTTTAAAATTATTTGTCTGTATTTTGAGATTGTGATGCTTTCTGATTAAACTATTTAAATCAAACATCTCGATTATGTATTTGTGCCGCAAGTGTGGGTATTGGGACATAGCCTTAGCTTTATGCGTGAATGCTACAGCACAGTAGGTGGCGGTAATGCATAACTTTCGTATGTTAACAGCCATCCAACAGAAAATAGAGAAAGGATCCACATCCGCTCCTTCACTAGACGTGTGCTTGCTGAAAAATGGCCGGAGATCTGCAGAATGAGGTGAAAACATCGCCGATGGATGAAAATAAAGAGAACAGCATCGATGGGAGTCTGGGCCTGGAGAGTATCCTTACTGTTAATGCGATTGTGTCAGTCCGCTGGTGGAGGTGAATAGGGACTGTTTAGTTGTAGGATGTATGTGGGTGTCTGGGATACGTGTCACTTAATCACCCAAGTATTAACTACGTAAGTGCAGACTTTCTGTATGATCAAGAGATCATATATGATCTTCATATATGTATTCGAGTGTTGAACAGGTGCCGATTAAAGAGATGTACCTTTCATTCATGCAAAGCTATATTGAGCTCTTTTCTGTGTCAGATTAGCTCGTGTCTCGTTTGAATCTTTAATATTTGAAATGTACTCTTTGTGTCATGCCTTTAGTTCCCAGCATGCTGTATTTAAAGTAAAATGTCCTGGGTTTAAGTTTCCTTAGCACTGGCTGTAGTTTTGCAGATCATTAAAGACTCTCAGCAGCAGCATGGACTCAGGCATGGCGATTACCAGCGCTACAGGTATGGCAGAGTGTGAAGGTAGAGAAGGCTGATTCACAATGAAATATTGACAGGTGTCCAAGAACATGCTGAGCCTCTCTTCTCTGTCACTAAAGGGGTTATTGCGCAAGACGGCTGCGACGATTGAGGAAGACTCTGGGCTTTAAAATGGGCAACAGGCACAAGTTTACTGGGAAGAAAGTGACCGTGGAGATGCTTTCTGACAACAGGTGACCTAGTTTACCTGTTTTTTTTACACGTTGTAAAGCGTTAAATGATAACATCAACTATTTTGATTTTATCATCCAAATGGTGTGTAATTAAATACATTTGTTAAAACTTTAATAAAATATTAATAAACAATTAATTTTCAACATATTTAATTTTATCATCAAAAGAAGTGCCTTTTCATGATGAACCTCATCACAATGCAAAATAATGTGCTGCATTAACAGAGAATCACAGATTGCTTAAATATAAAACAATTGATTTGTTATTATCATTATAATTATTAGTTGCATTGCAGTGAATATTACATAACTATACACTAGTGAAGTATTTCTGTCATACTTTTTCTTTTGGCAAAGCTTTTATTTTGAAGCCCTTTCCGTTTCTGGGTTTTTGAAGGAAGTTTCTCAGCTTCGGAAAAGCTGTTCACTACAACATTCGAAATTATTATTAAACCTCAAAAGGCTACTATTTAATTAAATAAATATGAAGTCTTAATGTGCCTTGCTTAGAGGTGTGAATCTTCACTGGCCTTACGATTCAAAGTGTAACAATTCGATTATAAAATAATTCTCGATGCATATTGTCCTTCAATATCTATCTTTTTTCAGTTTCTAAACTTTTTTTTTTTTTTACTCCTTTTTTTCAGCTTTTTATTTAACAGCTGCTTTAAAAATCAGAACGAGTCACATTACATAAATTGGCCTTTTGCATTCAGAATGAGCTGTGAACAAAACATGGAATATCCACAAGATTAAATAAATGGTTCTGTAGTTTAAAAGAGTATCTCAGTTTTTCAGTTTCTTTCTTTAGAACCTCATAAAAAAAATCTTAATAGCACAAAAAAAAATAAATATTGGTTCTATTTCAGAACACACTGAATACTATTACCTCAACTGATTATATAATTTTTTTTTATTTTTAAGCATTGTAAATCATTTAATAGTATTTCATTATTTAAAAAATAATCTATGCCATGCTATTCGTTTTAATTTTTAAGCAGAAATGGAAGTTGCTGGTCCAGGATGAGAGATATATCTGCTTCTATGAGAGTGCAGCTGTCAGCTTGTCCTCTCCTCACCTGCACAGGTGATTGTAAAGCGGTTTAAATAGCGCAGTTGTTGCTTCAGAAATTTATCAAGCATCCCGTATGCACTGTTCTACCTTTTTGCTCTGCGAGTAGAAGATAAAACCTTTATCATCAGGTTTGCACACTGTCCTGACAATCAATTGACCAGCAATGACAAAATCCAATGAAATGGAGAGCACGCTAGAGTAGAGAAGGACATTGGGGGGAGGGTGGGAAAGAAAAAAAATTATTAAATGAAAACATCACCAACATCTCCCGAACCGCTGCCTCGTAATTATTTTCTTCTGTGTTTCTCCCAGTTGTGTGCAAATCAGTGCAATTATGGGTGCGAGCTCGTCTTTCATGTTGTTTGTTGGCTTCCTATCACAAATAAACTCTCCCGTTGCTGTGTGCGTGGGTTTGTGAAAGAATTTCAGATTGCAGTTTCATTCGGGCACAAATGGTCATGTGTTTGATACAGATGGTGCTCCCATTTGAAGTCTGCAGCACATGCATATATTATCTCATAAAATTGCTGCCATTTGCGGTTTGATAATCACACTAGGATGTGATATAAATCTTTGAGCTGAATGTTTACGGAACCATTCGAGAGCATTTTATGTGTGAGTACAAGTACATGAGTGCAGGATCAGACCCAATACCGGTTGTGGGCGACAATCTGAAAGCCAAAATAATTTGTCGGCCGAGAGACTGAATGGGGGAAACTCATTGCCAGACGCGCTTGCTCAATGAACCTGAATCCAAAGACTGTGTTTTGTAGATTTATTTGTGTTAGAAATGAACAAGGTTGTGTGTCCAATACATTCCATAGTAATTGTTTCACTGATATACGAAATGGTGTCCAAACGGCATTAAACAACGTTAGAAGTGTTCTACAGCGGTCAACAAAATAAGACTTCCCCCGTCACCCCCTCTCTTCCTCCCGAACCCCACAGGTGAGAAGATAATATAGTCTCACTTCCTCCACCACCACCAGGTGCCTTAATTACCGTAAGTAACCAAAAGAATGTATTCATAAAATAAAACAATACCAGCCTCTTACATTCCGGCCCCTAATTATTACAGCTATCACACAGTAATAATTACACATACGTTACACATGCAGGGGAAAGAAAAAATAAGTAAAAAATTATTAATAGTCCACCATAAATTAAGCCAATCTTCGGGGCTTCTCTCAGACGAAAAAAGTCAAAAAAAATAGTCCAGTCAATTCAGTCAAAAGTCAAGTACAGTAATCAGGATTCAGCTGACTCCTGAAGAAGGCAGATCTTGGTCACAGGCCTGCATATATGGTTGGTTTGGGTCTTGATCCAGACTTGTCTCACAAGTCCTCTTCTGTCTGGCAGCACTTCTGTTATTCTTCCGATGATCCAGGAGTTGCGAGGCGCAGAATCATCCACTACAAGAATGATGTCTCCAGGAATGAAATTCCGCTTGATCTTGGTCCATTTTTGTCGTTCCTGCAGTTGTGGTAAATACTCCTTAGTCCACCTCTTCCAAAACAAATCAGCCATGTATTGGACTTGCTTCCATCTTCGCCGTGCATACATGTCCTCTTTCTGAAATAGTCCGGGAGGTAAACATGGTTTAGTTTTGAGAAGCAGAAGGTGGTTCGGAGTTAATGCTTCCAAATCGTTGGGATCTGTCGATTCCTTGGTGATAGGTCTACTGTTGAGAATTGATTCCACTTCACAGAGCACTGTGCAGATTGCTTCCTCGTCCAGACTTTGTGTCCTTAAAGTAGAGTTAAGGACCTTTCTAACAGAACGAATCAACCTCTCCCATGCTCCTCCATGGTGTGATCCAGTGGGAGGGTTGAAGGTCCATTTAATTCCTTTTAACGAGAGTGCATCATTGATCTGTTCCAAGTTCCATCCTTCAATGGCTCGTCTCAACTCACGCTCTGCGCCAACAAAGTTGGTACCATTGTCTGACCGCAACTCTTTGACCTGTCCTCTTCTGGCGATGAAGCGCCGCAGTGCATTAATGCAGGAATCTGTGTCCAATGATGAGGCAACTTCGATGTGTACTGCTCTTATCGCCAAACACGTGAAGATAACTCCATATCTTTTTACAAGACTCCTACCACGCTTAACCTCGAACGGACCAAAGTAGTCAACTCCAACATGACTGAAGGGAGGTTCTTCTGAAGAAACTCTGTCTTCAGGCAAATCTGCCATCTGCTGTTGACCTGCAGCTCCATGTAGCCTTCGACACACCACACATCTTGCCAAGATCTTCCTTATGGAACCGCTAACACCAGGGATCCAATATCTCTGGCGTAGTCTTGACAACATGTGATTTCTACCTCCATGGCCGACCTCTCGATGAGTATGTTGTAGAATGAGGTCAGAAATATGAAGAGCTTTAGCTAATATGGCAGGATGTTTCGACTCTTCAGGCATGGCAGCCTTACTTAGCCGTCCTCCGACTCTTAAAACACCATCTTCCAATATTGGATTGAGTTTGAATACATGGCTGTTTCTTTTTACACCTTCCCCCTTTTGGAGGCAGGAGAACTCTTCTGAGAACCTTTTTCTCTGACAAAACATAATTATTTCAATTTCAGCTTCTCGGATCTCTCTCAATGAAAGATAACCACAGCAGAGCTTATTCTTGAAATCACACATGTCCTTGGTGAGGCCATTTTCCTGTTGAGTTGTATTTGACACAGACCGAGTAAGACATGCAGTGACCTCCTTCGTTCTTCTGAGATTCAGAAACAAAGCTTTGAATCTTAGGACCCAGCCCATCACTCTTGTTAGACGTGTCCAAGATGAGGTACGATTGATCAAACAAGTCATGGTGTCATTTTCATCCCTAATTGTAGAGACTCCAATTGCAGCTGACACCTTGACCTCCCCGTCTCCAGGTGGAAGCTCCTGCAATTCATCTGGGTTATCAGGCCAGTCTTCTTCTGTTTGTAAGAGAAATGAGGGACCGGAAATCCAAGATTTATTATTTAGAAATGGTTCCGCCTTCGCACCTCTGGAGGCAAGATCTGCGGGATTGTGTGCAGTGTTCACGAATCTCCATTGAGATGCATCAGAAACCTTGAGAATCTCTGAAACCCTGTTTGCCACAAAGATTCGAAATCTTGAAGTTTCATTCTTAATGTATTTTAATACAGAGGTACTATCTGTCCAAAAAACAGAGTCTTGAAGTTGTAGTCTTAACTCCTTTCTCCACAGTTTGTCCATACGAGCTGCTACAACAGCAGCTATCAACTCCATACGTGGGATAGTCACAGGCTTTAAAGGTGCCACCCTGGATTTTCCCATTATGAAGGCGCTGTGTATCTGAGAGTGTTCATTACGCAGAAGCAGATAGGTAACAGTACCATATCCTTCCTCACTTAGCGTCGGCAAAATGGTGCAACTGAGCAGTGGCTACTTCTCCAAAGTTCAGAGGTTTTAAACATCTTCTGATGCTAAAGCCTTCCAAATGATGTAGCTCCTTCAACCAGTCTATCCATTCCTGGGCAACCGCTACTGGTATGAAGTCATCCCATCCTAGCCGGCTCCGACACAGATCCTGGAGAATTCTTTTAGCTATAAAAACCACAGGAGCTAGGATCCCCAGAGGGTCGTAGAAAGAGCTAACGGTTGAAAGGATCCCTCTGCGTGGTCAATGGTCTTTCCTGAATAGTTATGCTGAACATAAAGGTGTCGGACTGGATGCACCAACGCACTCCCAGTGCTCTCTCAACAGGTAGTGAGTCATGGTCCAGATCCAGGTCTTTAACTTCCTTTGCTCTCTCCTCCTCAGGTATTGAAGCCAACACACTGCGACTGTTGCTTATCCATTTCGTTAGATGAAAGCCACCCTTGGCACAGATTGCTTTAAGGCCTTTATAGAGAGATATAGCTTCCTGTTCTGAGGCTACAGAAACAAGGCAGTCATCCACATAGAAACTGTACATGATGGTCTCAATCACTTGCTGGCTAAAGAAGTCTTTGTTGTCTTCTGCACACCTTCGTAGAGCAAAGTTAGCGCAGCTCGGAGAAGACGTTGCCCCGAACAAATGAACAATCAACCTGTACTCCTCCAAACACTGACTGAGGTCTCCACTGGACCACCAAAGAAATCTCAACAGGTCTGCATCCTCCTCTGGAATTTGAACCTGATGAAACATCGCCTCAATGTCAGACATCAGAACAACAGGCTCTTTCCTGAACCTGGTCAGGACTCCAATCAACGTACTAGTCAAATCGGGACCATTCAGGAGTTGTGCGTTGAGTGATGCTCTTGAAACGATGCTGCACAATCAAAGACAACTCTGATCTTTCCTTTCCTTGGATGGTATACCCCATGATGTGGGATATACCAAACCCTTCCATCACTGCGTTCCAGATCCGTGGTTGGCACTCTCTCTGCATAGCCACTAGATATAAGGTTATTCATACAAGCAGTGTAGTCCTTATGGAATAATGCGTCTCTGATAAACCTTCTCTTCAGGTTAAGGCTGCGTTGTTCTGCAATGTTACGATTGTTAGGCATGCTTACCTTTCTGTCCTTCAGAGGTAAAGCAATACTGTAATGGCCATCAACTAATTTCACAGTACTGTTAGCCATTTCTAAGAACCTGCGATCATCCCTTGAAAGTCCTAGCTGTTCCTCATGACTGCACTCTGGAAAGTCTGTCTTAAACTGTTGTTTCCAGAGTTCATCAAGTGTTACAGCAGAAATTCTGTTGATGGAAAATGCAGACTGATACACACCAGGTTCATCACAACATTCTCCACCAAGGGGTCCATTTACCGTCCAACCAAGCATAGTCTTGATGGCATACGGCCCTTCATCCACACTCGGATGATTTCAAGTGGTTCCAAAGCTCTGGGTACGTTCATGCCTATCAGAAGCTCCACATCTGTATCTATCTCAGGCAAATACACATGTTTCAAATGAGGCCATTTATGCAGATCCTCCTGTCGTGGGATGTTACTCCTATTTACAGGCATCCTAGGTTGTGTGAAGATATCTGGCATTTCACAGTACCAGCCACTGTCCAATCCAGCCACTTCCAAGTCCGATACAATACAACTGTCCACAATTCTCTCTTGGCCCATGGTGCGCAAAAGAATCTTTGTTTTTCTCCCGGAGAGATTCAATCTATCCATCAAACCCATTGTGCAGAAGGATGCTGAACTACCCTGGTCCAAAAAGGCATAGGTCTCCACTGTCCTTTGCCCACTCTTTGATTTAACCTTTACTGGTATGATGGCGAGCTTGAAATCTTGTTCGCCGGCCCCAGTAAGACCACTGGTTTGGACTGCAACCAAAGAACTGCCCACTGCACTCTCTGAGTTGCTCTTACCTTTCTCTGCATCTGCTCTTCTGTCCTTGTGGTGGATATGAAGCATACTAGGGTGCCTTGAGCCACACGTTTTGCAAGAGAGACGTTTCCTGCACTCCTTACTGATGTGACCAGTACTCAAACAGCCAAAACAAACTCCATTCTTTTTCAGGAAATCAATCTTCTCACTTTGAGCTCTCTTCTCCAGCAGAGTACAAAACTCCAGCACGTGTCCACCTTCGCAGTACAGGCAAATCCTTTCAGGTAAATGTCCATCTTTAACCTTATGTTCTGTTAGTGTCTTTTCAATTGTAGTAGCAGCAGTGGCAAAGCTACTTCCCTTAGCCCCTGAGCGAAGTGATCTTGTCCTGCTGCCTTCTTTATTTGCCACCAACACTGGTACATCCTGTAGATTTCCAAACACAGGATCGGTCATGATCTTCACTTGACGCTCCATAAAAGTCACAATGTCAACAAATATAGCTCTCCGGCGATGCGTTTCCTGGATGCCACATGACACTGTTCGCCACTTATCTCTCAGTTTGTAGGGTAATCTTTTAATCACGGTGATCATAATGGCAGGTGTATTCAATTCACACAAACTATGAACCTCATCCATGGCATTGCAACATCCACGCAAAAACAGACTGTATGCATGTAAAGCCTTTCCATCTTCTGGCTTAATCACTGGCCACGAAGAGACCCTATCCAAATAGGCAGATGCTATCATATGCTCATTTCCAAAGTGTTCATGCAGTAAAGTCTTTGCCTTTGCATAGCCTGAGCCATCAGTCAAATGTTGACAGCTCCTGACAAGTTGTTGTGGTTGCCCCCTGGTGTACTGTTCCAGAAAATGCAGACCATCTTCAGCATTATCAGTCTTTTCCTCAATTACTTGTTCAAAAGACCGCATAAAAGCATGGTACTGTAGAGGGTCGCCATCAAATATTTGGATATTTCTTTTAGGTAGCGATAAAAGACATTGCTGATGCACTAGCATTGATGTTATCTCATTCTGTTTTTTCATTATAGACAACATGTGGTTCTGGTCACTGTTAGTGTTCGTGGAAAAGGACGTACGGACATCTCCATGATGAGACGCTGGAGACGGTGTTGTATTTCTTGGAATTGTGCTCTGTCTTATAAGCTCTAAGGGCCTCTGCTGGAGATGGATGGTATTGCCTGCTCCTTTCGGTTTTTGCCTTCCAACCTGTAAATCCACAATTTCCATTGCTGGTTTTCCCTTTTCATCCTTTTCAAGTTGTGGAACAAAAGTATCTGCATCAATGTTAAGAGTTTCAACCTTTTTCCCCCTTTTCTTAAAATATGACTCCATGCCATTGGATCGGTGAGAAACAGCACTCCGCACACCAGATCCAGAGGTCCTTAAAACATTCAATTTAGCCACTGATGCAGCTATATCAGCTTTAAGCTGAAGTTGTTCCTTTTGTTGTCTTAGTTTCTCTTCCTGTTCCTCAAGAGAATGTTTTTCCTTCAGCAAACTTTGACGGGCAAGCAAAACAGCCATTTCAGCCTCTGCTCTTAGACGTACAGATGAAGTAGTGGAAACATTTGATTTTGAACCTTGTTTTCTACTGCTTAGGTTTGATATACTGTCCCATGGCAATATGTCATCCTGGTCATCATGTTGAGAAGCTGGATGCCGTTGACCCCTTTTTACATCACCATGAATCCCAATTTCATCCCCTAACAGAACTTCCTGGTCACACTGAACGTTATGAGTTAGCTCTGAACGAGGCCTGTTGGTTTCTGAAATCCACACTCTGGCATCCTTAAAAAACCCTTGGCTGTATTCAGTGATGCTTGTGAACCATGCATTTTGTCTCTCCTGTTCATCAGGAGGGATTAAAGACATCAAAGACGTGTGCAATGCAGTGGCATTTTCAGACAATTGCAGCAGGACATCAAACTGTGCTTTAACTTGTGAAGCATTTTGATCATCTCTCATAAGCTCTTTGAGAGACAGTATCTGGCTCTTTAAGTTGCCTACTTCCTTTTTACGCTGTTTTTGAATTGACTCAATCCTGCTTGCCAGAGCCTTTTCAGTCAGAGTGATTTTTCTTTTCTCCATATTAGATGAAGTTGAACCAACCCTTGATCCACTCATCTTGTGCATACACACAAATGCAACTGAACATCGCAGTATGAATCCAACGCAAAGCCAACAACACCAGTAGCCACAGCGATTACATGCAGGCACGATATAATAACCAACGCGCTAAAGCCACACCACACACACATAAGCCAGCTGTTTGCTCCAAACATAAACATGAACAGCGGCAATCGACCCGTTCCAAACAACAACAACACCAAACTTCAAGTGGCAGCAACCCTTTCAAACTACCATCCAAAACAAGCCATAACAGTACGAAACGCAGGTTACATACCACTGTTTAGTGCGATGATCTCGCGCAGCCGCCGTTCTCCAGCATATTCAGATGGATCCGTGTGTGTGGTCTCAATGGCCGATCCCGTATCTCCGTGGGTGAATAACGGCCTTCCGTTTGCGTGGTTTCTTTTCCAAGTTTATCCTTATTTTGTTGACAAATGTGGGCGACAATCTGAAAGCCAAAATAATTTGTCGGCCGAGAGACTGAATGGGGGAAACTCATTGCCAGACGCGCTTGCTCAATGAACCTGAATCCAAAGACTGCGTTTTGTAGATTTATTTGTGTTAGAAATGAACAAGGTTGTGTGTCCAATACATTCCATAGTAATTGTTTCACTGATATACGAAATGGTGTCCAAACGGCATTAAACAACGTTAGAAGTGTTCTACAGCGGTCAACAAAATAAGACTTCCCCCGTCACCCCCTCTCTTCCTCCCGAACCCCACAGGTGAGAAGATAATATAGTCTCACTTCCTCCACCACCACCAGGTGCCTTAATTACCGTAAGTAACCAAAAGAATGTATTCATAAAATAAAACAATACCAGCCTCTTACACCGGTATTGTGACATCCCCAGTATAAAGTATACATATTATATCATTAATAATACAATGTTATGAGTCACGTGACACCATGCAAGGATCGGATGTGTGAATGGCGAGCTCTGCGCACTTTGCTAGTTTTAATACCTTTTATGAAATAAGCCGGTGAAATTCGATACACTCTGTTCCATAACTGTTCTAGGAGCACAATATGTCAAAGAATTCAAAATCCTTGGGCTCTGGAGACATTAAAAGGCACTTAATTAGGGTGCTACTGGTTGTTTAGATCAATTTTACTATCAGAAATTGTTAATTATTAATTAAACAATAGAATTTAATTCATCAAATTCTATCCTCTGGGCACCACTCTTTGACGAGGAAAATGATGGTAAGGGACTGATAAAGTCTCATAAAAATCTACCCTGACGGTTGAGTATTTTGATTAATAATCAAAAAGGGAAGAAACTAGTCAAATTATTCCGTACAAATCCAGTTGGCTTCTAACAACAACAATTTAACAATACTGAAGTAATAGGGGAGTTCTTGACGTTGCAGAGGCTAGCCTCCACACAATATTCAAACAAACAACTAGGAGTACTTATTATAATATAACAAGATTTATTATAATCAAACAGCAATGAACACCGCCAATACTATATGAATATAACACAAAAACATAACATTGAAGTCCTAACTAAATAGTGGAGCTATATGCTAGTGTATGGATGTATGTATGTGGGTGTGTGTCTAGATTCGGTAACAAAGGAAACAAAATGGTGGATTAAACTCCAAGTGGGGAACTAGTTTCAAAATGGAGGATCGGTTTCAACATTGAGAACTAGGTTCAAAATGGCAAACTGAATTCAAAATGGAAACTAGTTTCAAAATGGAGGGTTAGACCATAAAGGGCAGAGCCAACAATTATTTGAATGTTGAGGGATAGAAAGATGGCTGGATCAGAACCAGGTGACGGAGCTAATACCACGTGGGGGTGGGTAACCCCCACGTGGTAAATGTGTGCCTGGTCATTTAGCCTGCTCAAAGGAACTGACGAGAAACGGGCGGGAGAATTTGAACACACCAGCCTGAGTCGGACATAAACCGCGGCGCTGCTCACTCTGTGAATTTCAGTGTGTGTGTGAGAGAGAGCGAACAAACGGGTGAATGCAATTTAAAGGAGGATAAATGCTGGTAATAGCGCGACTGAACCGCTAGTTCATACCACTCAATAAACAACATTTCAAAATTGACACAAATCAAAACAGCAAAACAGTGATCAGAGTTAAACATACGAGAATATACTCAAAATATTTAGCATCAAATATACGATTTAGTTGTACAAGAAAAGTCACAGTTTCTAAACTAAATCTGCCCAGATATCAAGCCTTACTAGGGAAATCCTGTGTGATCCTGTCCGTTTGAATTCCTTTTGCGTTGAGCTGGCAGGAGAAAACAATCTGGAATCGGTCCTTTTGTCTTGCGCTCGTCAGCGAAAAGATTCGTCTCTGCTTTGTTCCACGGGTCCGGTGACTGAGAGAAATGCAGGCGATGGTCAACGTTGATAGAAAACGAGGGAGAAGGGAAGCTGGTCACCTTTCCATTTTCTAAATAAATTCACTGTTGGTTTGCAGTGAAAATGAGTGAACCGGTTGTAATACATATATGACTAGACTGGAACAAAGCCAAGTTAATCTTACTCTACTGTGGCCAAATGGTGAAGTTAGAAAAAACGTGGTCCCTTTGTCCAGAAGGAGGGAAACTCCTTCGTATGTCTTTCAAACCGCAGGCTTAGAAGCTGGGCATAGAGACCGAAATCAAATCTGTCCGCTAGTTTTGTTGACAAGATGATGTCATAGGTCGCTTTTGACCAATGGCGTTTGAGATTGGGTCCTTGGGCGGGACTTCCCATCCAGCTGTGAAGCACTCTGGGAAACCGAGCTCAATGTCTCACCTTTGATCATAGAACAAAGGGCCATGTGGTCTCCGCTGCCATTTTGATTGGGCAAGGCCCCACACTTACATGCTCAAGCTGACACCCTGAGCAGGCCACGGGCCCGAAGTCGATTTGGTCGGAGATTTGCTGGAAATGCTGCGAGAGAAATATGGTTAGAATCAAAAGGTTATTGAAATTGTTACCACAAAAACCAGAAAGATTACAGGCTGGCTTTGACATCAAAGAACTTGCGGTCAGAACTTATTTAAATGTATATAAAAAATACAATTTATACCAAACAAATTTCAGACAAATGATATCTAGTAAGTTATTTTATTTAAGACGGAGAGATCATTAAAGTGTCTGGAATAGGTCTGTAGCACATCAAAAATAGAACGGGTCATCCTTTCACTGTCAACGTGGTGGACACATCCAGCGTAGACGGCACCATTCATTATATTGGGAGCGATTTGCTTTTGACGGAAAGCGTCGCTCAAATTCTGTGAAGACAGGGTGTAATTGTCTCTCTCTCTTTCTCTGGCTTTGTCATCCTCTTTCTACCTCAGATATCTATTGTTAGGATTAATGGAAGCAGAAAGAGCTTGGAGTTATGCCATGCAGCTGAAACAGGAAGCTAACACTGAGCCTCGGAAGCGTTTTCATCTACTGGCCCGCCTGCGGAAGGCTGCTAAACATGGAGAGCAGCTGGAGAAGCTGTGTGAGAGTCCCCGCGTGGACGCCAAGACCAAACTGGAGGCTCAGGTAGGACCAGTGGTGTAGTGTCTGAAGAGGTATGCATACTGCCATAAATCATGCACCCGTTCTCTGAAATAATATATTTGAATTTATATACTGAACATCAGTTAAATGTGTAAGAAACATATTGGCTGTTGTAATTGTAGTCCCACAAGAACATAAAAATTTATATTAGGGTAAGTTTCTTGGTATGGTAAGTTGATGTTAAATATGTATTTTAAATTAATAGGTTTCAGTAATGTTCCTTTCATTAGGCTACTATGAATATTGTTAATAATTTACAATTACTCTAAATAATAAACTAATACATACTTAATGGGCAATAAACTGTTAAGCATTGTATAGCTAATATGAGCGTAGTAATTTTCACGTTAACAAATTATCTAGAATTAACATACAGTGAGGAAAATAAGTATTTGAACACCCTGCTATTTTGCAAGTTCTCCCACTTAGAAATCATGGAGAGGTCTGAAATTGTCATCGTAGGTGCATGTCCACTGTGAGAGACATAATCTAAAAAAAAAATCCAGAAATCACAATGTATGATTTTTTAACTATTTATTTGTATGATACAGATGCAAATAAGTATATGAACACCTGAGAAAATCAATGTTAATATTTGGTACAGTAGCCTTTGTTCGCAATTACAGAGGTCAAACGTTTCCTGTAGTTTTTCACCAGGTTTGCACACACTGCAGGAGGGATTTTGGCCCACTCCTCCACACAGGTCTTCTCTAGATCAGTCAGGTTTCTGGGCTGTCGCTGAGAAACACGGAGTTTGAGCTCCCTCCAAAGATTCTCTATTGGGTATATGTCTGGAGACTGGCTAGGCCACGCCAGAACCTTGATATGCTTCTTACAGAGCCACTCCTTGGTTATCCTGGCTGTGTGCTTCGGGTCATTGTCATGTTGGAAGACCCAGCCTCGACCCATCTTCAATGCTCTAACTGAGGGAAGGAGGTTGTTCCCCAAAATCTCGCAATACATGGCCCCGGTCATCCTCTCCTTAATACAGTGCAGTCGCCCTGTCCCATGTGCAGAAAAACACCCCCAAATCATGATGCTACCACCCCCATGCTTCACAGTAGGGATGGTGTTCTTGGGATGGTACTCATCATTCTTCTTCCTCCAAACACGGTTAGTGGAATTATGACCAAAAAGTTCTATTTTGGTCTCATCTGACCACATGACTTTCTCCCATGACTCCTCTGGATCATCCAAATGGTCATTGGCAAACTTAAGACGGGCCTTGACATGTGCTGGTTTAAGCAGGGGAACCTTCCGTGCCATGCATGATTTCAAACCATGACGTCTTAGTGTATTACCAACAGTAACCTTGGAAACGGTGGTCCCAGCTCCTCCCCTGTAGTTCTGGGCTGATTTCTCACCTTTCTTAGGATCATTGAGACCCCACGAGGTGAGATCTTGCATGGAGCCCCAGTCCGAGGGAGATTGACAGTCATGTTTAGCTTCTTCCATTTTCTAATGATTGCTCCAACAGTGGACCTTTTTTCACCAAGCTGCTTGGCAATTTCCCCGTAGCCCTTTCCAGCCTTGTGGAGGTGTACAATTTTGTCTCTAGTGTCTTTGGACAGCTCTTTGGTCTTGGTCATGTTAGTAGTTGGATTCTTACTGATTGTATGGAGTGGACAGGTGTCTTTATGCACCTAATGACCTCAAATAGGTGCATCTAATTTAGGATAATAAATGGAGTGGAGGTGGACATTTTAAAGGCAGACTAACAGGTCTTTGAGGGTCAGAATTCTAGCTGATAGACAGGTGTTCAAATACTTATTTGCAGCTGTATCATACAAATAAATAGTTAAAAAATCATACATTGTGATTTCTGGATTTTTTTTTTAGATTATGTCTCTCACAGTGGACATGCACCTACGATGACAATTTTAGACCCCTCCATGTTTTCTAAGTGGGAGAACTTGCAAAACAGCAGGGTGTTCAAATACTTATTTTCCTCACTGTATATAGCCTACATAATAATTAATGGTTATTTGTTTTGTTTGTGTACTATAATGTGCTTTTCTGTGTATAGTGAAATCCTTTTTCTACTAAGAAATATGATTTGATATCATGAGATAAAGGCACCACCGAAAGCAGTAAAGGGCCAAAAAAAAATAAAAAATAAATACATTTTATATAATTAAGGGACACCATTGTTCAGCATCTGTGAAGAGCAAACTAGCAAAACTAGCACTTATGCAATTAAACTTGAAGTTGAAAATACTGCATGTTTTGCACAAGTTAAAATTAAATGTTACGTTTAGCAAGAAAATTAATTAACAGTGTATGGTGGGGCCGGGTTGTGATTATACACACCCGGTCCCTTATCAAGCTAATTAAGTCTCCGAGAGGGATAAAGGCCGATGACAGACGGTGGTGCGAGGAGAGATAGTTTACGGACATGTCCGTCATGTGTGTGTTTGTCTTTTAAGTTTATGATTAAACTATTATTTATATTGTCAAGCCGGTTCTCGCCTCCTCCTTTCCATTGATCCCTTTACACAGTGCAAATTATGGTTAATCCAGGGTTGTGCATTAGCATTAGATGCTGAAAATGTCTCGCCCCTTATTGTATCGGAAAATATGACTTGTTAGCAAATATACAATCACTTCTGAAATGAACGTTCTGATTGGGTGGATCAGCTTAGTTGGACTGTCTGTCTTGCCAGTGGCATCAGTTGCACTCCCGTTGCTCAGTGCACATTTAGAGAAGCTCATTACACTTTTTGAAATGGTTCAAATGTTACAGGCAGGAATGGCCATTTTTGACATTTCTTGGCCCATAGTTGATTCTGTCACCAAACTTTGCATATCCGCTCAGGGAACATGGTCCTAATGAAGCATAACTAGTTTTGTTTCAATAGGACAAAGCTTTCCCGAGATATATTGTCACTTTTCTTTTAACATTGTTTAATTTGCAGTCTTGTAAATTTAACAGTTGTAAAAATCTAAATGTGGTGATATCTTTTCTGTACGGCATGGCATGGAGATTCTTTTGAGCCATTGTTTTGGTGAATTGGACAAAATTTTAAGGAATCATAGTGGAAAAACTAGAAACATCATAATGCAAGATGGATGGAGTTTTAATGTAAGGGGTCCATTTGAATCATCAGGAGTAGAGTCGTTAGTCACACATAATTTTGTTTCTAGGACAAACGTTTCAAAAGATACGCCTGAAGTGAATTTTGAACTGTTGGTAAAAACCAGGGTTTTCTCAAGTTACTGATTCGAATGCTACGCTTGCCCATTTGTCTGGGAGTGGAACCCAAAGGACAAACTCACAGTAGCCCCCAGCTATCCAAGCAAGAACAGTATTGGTTGACCAGTCTTTGTGTGGGTTGTGCGTTACCAAGCAAGAATGCCCCAATACTATCAGCGCCGATGGAGATTGGATCAAGTAAAAGGACAACTGCTCTGTATGATTTCCAGAGACGAAGGTGACTGGCTTGGTGGAATGGGTGATTACGTTCAAGGGCATGCCGAGGAGGGTGTGGGCTGTGACCAGTTTGTCCAACTGGACCATTGGAACTCGCCACTTGGAAGCCACGTCAAAATCTATAAAGTTCCCTTCGGTTCGGGAATCCACCAGTGCGGTGACCGTGTGACTGGTTGATCCATACAACAGCTTGGCTGGGAGAAGCGTGCATAATCTGGGGGATTTGTCCAGGGGTGTCGCGCTCACCAGTATCCCCTGCATACTGAGGGGCTGTGTCTTTTACTGGACAGGAAACTGAGAAATGACCAGGCCGGGCACAATGAATCGCTGCTTCTCCTTATGAGAAATCTGAGCCCTACTGACTTGCATGTGTTCTGCCTCGGACGTGATTCCGGTGACCTGGCCAAACTGTGGACTTGATATTGTGGTCTGCTGCCCGGGTAGGTGGAGAGAGGCGGCGTAGGGCCAGATGTTGATCCACTCGAATGGTCAGCACGCCACCTTCATTGTCTCTGACGGAAAAACAAAGGGCTGCAACATGAAGAACAAGGAACATTGTGAAAGTGCTGCAGTACCCCGCCTCACCTGAGAATGGGTCTGGAGGGTTGATGCAAGCCTCTAAGCTTTCAGAAACGTGGGGAACCTCCAGAGCCTGTGAGGGCACTTCCTGGGTGGAACCAGAATCTGGAGGCTGGTGGAGTTGTTGAATGTTAGAGGTGAGCTCAACGAGCTGTGAAGCCATCATCTCCAGAGCCCGGTTAGAAGCGGAGATCTGATCCTGCTGATGTCCCTGTAAGGCTCCCTGCTGAGATGGGGCAGATCGAAGAGTAGATTCCTCCTGCTGGACAAAGAGACCCAAGAGCAGAGGAACAGTTCAAAGGATTTATTAACAATATAACTTCAGCAGATCAATGTGAAGTGTGGAGATCCCGGCAGCAACTGCTGATGTGATGGGCATATTTATCAATGAGTGCACGCCGACGGTGCAGTGAGCAGATCCGTAAGGAATCCTTCGTGAAAAGTGTTCATAGGTGAGTGTATGTGTTGTGGTAGTCAGAAGCAGATTCATGAGGAATCCTCCATTGAAGAGAACAGGTCGTACAGCAAACTGTAAGGCAACCACATACCCGACACACTTGTTTTTTTGTTTTGTTTTTTGGAGGGGGTGTGGCACAATTATTAAAAATTATATATTTTTTTTAATTCTTTATTTTGGTGTAGCAGCATATACATTAGCACATGTTACAAAACAAATGTAGTTGTATTTTCCTTCTGCCATCCAGTTTTTCATTTAGAACAAATCAAAGAAAACGACAACAAAAAAACACTTGGGGGAGGCAAAGTGTGTACGAAATAGTCCATACTGAAGATTGGTACTTGAGGATTCTTAGTCTGTGGTAGTGACTGCGGGAGTACGTAAGTTAGTTCCTAATGCGTGGTAGGGAGAAGGTGTGCAAGGGTAAAGAAAAAAGGTATGTACGCTCTCTGGCTGTGTACGTAGTATGTACTTAAGGGCTCATGCACAAACAAACAAGTAGGAAAAACAGATATGGTTACCTTAAGTCATTTGTTTGATACGTCCACAAAATCTGGTCGCAATGGCCTTACATATTCAACCCACATGGTCCAGAATTTAATAAATACATTTTCCTGAAGACGAAGGGAGAAGGTAATCTTTTCCATAGCATAAATGTAATTTACTATATCCATCCACTCTTGTATTGTGGGGGGTTCAGGAAGCAACCAGCGCCTTGTGAGTGCCTTTTTACCCGCCGTCGTTAAAATACAAAATAAATATTCATCAGGCCTTCTTGCCTGGAAATCAGCATATCCTAAAAAATAATGTGGAAAACTGCAAAGGCAGGACAGTGTTAAATATGCTTTCCAATGCTTTATGAAGCTTTGGTTTTATCACTGGGCACTCCCAGAATATTTGCCAGTGGTTGGCTTCTCTAGATCTGCACTGTCTCCAACATTTGGTATTACATACATCAAACCACTCATCATTTGATATGAGAAAATTACCTTCTTTTTCCCATTTTTCTTTAATGTATTCGGTAGAGTGGGATTTTTTTTTTTTATCCTAAGTGCTTTATAAAATGTAGATATAACACCTTTATTTGGATCTTCTTTGTATCCACCTATAAATATCCTTAGTATTGGGTCATCAAGGTCTGTTTTATTTTTAATGTTATGTTCAAAATGATTACGTATTTGAAGATATCTATAAAAATCAGATTTCTAAAGGCAATATTCTTTCTTCAAGATTTCAAAATCTTTTAAGTGTCCCTTTTTTTAAGGGAGTAGAATGTTGTTATTCCTTTTGTAACCCAGGATTTAAATCTATGATCCATTATATTAGGCTTGAATTCAGGATCATTATTTGTAGTTTATGAATCAGATTATATTCTTCTCTTATCATATTCCAGATTTTTAATTGGGCTTTTATCCATGGGTTTTGCACCTTATCTATAAATCTTCCCAAATTTGTATATGCTAATATTGCGTAAAATGGGGGATCATTCATTATTGAAAGTTCAGTATCTTTCCACCTTGCATGATATGTTGGATTACATATATTAATTAATGGTTTAGTTTGAGCTGAATAAAAATAATCCCTCAAATTAGGTAATGCCAATCCTCCTTCCTCCTCTGGGAGCTGTAGAGTTTTGAATTTGACCCTGGGTTTTTTTCCTTGCCAAATAAATCTGGAAATTATTTTGTTCAATTCAGATAATTGTTTTGAGGAAACTTCTACAGGGAGTGCTTGAAATAAGTAAAGATATCATGGAAGGATATTCATCTTTACAGAGTCAATTCGATGACTGAGGCTAATGAAAGAGATGGAGTTCCATCTATGTATGTCTCTTTTTATTTTTGTTAAGAGAGGGTGAACATTTATCTCCGCCAATGTTGGAATTTCTTTCGGTAGATGTATTCCTAAATATTTCAGTGAATTCTGGTCCCAATTAAGGTGGAATTTCTCTCTGTGTTTTGGAGTATAATTGTCAAAATTAGCGTTTTTTGTATGATTAGATTGTATCCTGCATATCTACCAAATATTTCTAGGAGGTTCATTATTTCAGGAAATGAGCTATCGGGTTTACTTAAATCAATACATCAGCGTACAATGCCAATTTGTGGTCTTCTCCATTTATGCAAATGCCTTTGATGCTTTCAGACTGCCTTATCCACTGTGCGAGAGGTTCTATATAAAGCGCAGTGAGTATTGGTGAGATCGGACTCCCCTGTCTTGATCCATGTTCTAAGACAATGGAGTCCAAGAGATACCCGTTTATTTTAATCCGGGCTGATGGTTTATTATATAGTGTACTGATACCCCTAGCAAAATTTTCGTGCATGCCAAATCTTTCAAGAAATTTATATAAGAAAGGCCAACTCACCGAGTCAAACGCCTTCTCCGCATCCAAACTGATTACGAGGGCTTCAAGTTTGTCCTGTTGGATGTGATTTAATATGTGCAATGACCATCTAATATTATCGTGAGCTTGTCTTTGAGAAATAAACCCTGTCTGATCATTATGTATAAGCTGGGGGAGAATCCTTTCTAATTTCTTGTCAAGGATGGCTGTGTATAATTTGTAATCGACGTTCAAACCGAAATTTGTCTATATGAACTGCATTCTAATTTGTCTTTTCCCTCTTTTGGGATAACCGATATCACTGCCTCTCTCCATGACGGAGGCATGTTAGCCTCCATTAACAATGTATTGCAAGCCCGAAGGAGGCTTGGTTTCAATTCGGGTCGAAAAGTCTTGTACCACTCTGATGGGAAGCCATCAGGGCCAGGAGACTTATTTGCCTTGAGCCTGGAGATGGCGCTGTTTAACTCGATCTCAGTTATTGGAGCTGTTAATGATTGATTTTGTTCCCCTGATATAACTGGTAGGTTGAGAGAATCAAGGAGCTTTCCGATTAGTTGCTCATCCTCCAAGCGTGGTTGTGTGTACAGTAATTTGTAGTACTTTTTAAGAGTTTTGTATTTCATCTTGTTTTTATTGTATGGTTTTAGAATCTGGGTCCCTTATTTTATATATTGTATTATCCGCTTGTTTTTTTTGTAGCTTCCTTTCCAAAATGTTTGTTGATTTTTGAGCCCGATTCATAGTATTTTTGTTTTGTAAATATCTTTTTTTCAATTTCCTGTGAATACAGTATATTTCTTTTCTAATTTTCTTTATTTTTGTCATCAGATTTGGTTTTTGTTCCCTTTTATGTTGTGTCTCAAGGTCTTTTAGTTCACTATTGAGACTCATTAGTCTTAATTTCTTTTCTTTCTTTTCATAGGCGCAAAAGGATATAACTCTCCCCCTAATGACTGCTTTTAAGGCATCCCATACTGTAGCTGAGTTAACTTCCCCATTATCATTTTCTTAAAGAAACATTTTTTATGTCTTCCCTTATTTGAGTTTGAAATTGTAGGTTATCTAGGATGCTTGTATATAGCCTCCACAGTGTTCTTCCCGGGTTATCATAAATATGTAAAGTACAAGAGAGAGGTGCATGATCAGACAAGTCAATTGATCAAATGTCGCAGCTATGTATTCTATGGCGGTCTCTCTTTAGTAAAAATAAATAGTCTATCCTTGAATATACATCGTGAGGGCATGAATAAAACGTGTAATCACGGCCTGATGGGTAGTGATCTCTCCAAAGATCTAATATGCTCAGTTCTGTCATTAGAACGTTAATTTTTCTATGTAATGATGTGGTGGTTGAATTTTTTGATGAATCAAATTTTGGGTTGAGACGAATGTTGCAGTCTCCACCACATATAACAATTCCTGTGGCTCCTATCATTAAATTTAATATTTTCCTGTAAAAAGCTAAATCACTTCCAGGGGGGAAATAAATGTTAAGTGTCATAAAGGTGTCATCTATTTTCCCTGTGACTATTATATATATCTTCCTTCCTTGTCTGAGACCTCTGAAAGATGTTCGTATGATACTTTTTGTGATATTAAGATTGCTACACCTTCTATGGCCTGACTTATAAGATGAGTAATATACCCTTGAAAATCCCATTCTCCTTAGTTTTTCATGCTCTGATGCAGTGAGATGTGTCTCTTGTAGAAACACAATCTGTGCATTTTCCCTCTTCATTTTTAACAGTATTTGACTTCTCTTAGCTGGGTTCAAAATCCCATTCACATTGAATGAAATAATTTTTAGAGCTTGCTTATTCATTGTCTTCTACATTGGTCAACACAATTGGAACTTTTGCTGGTGTCTCTACCAATATTAAATGTGTACACTAAGAATACCTCTCCCATATAACAAACATTTAACGTGAACCAAGCTGTAACAATTTTAAACAGAACGCCACCGTAACAAATAAGAACAGTCGTTTCCGATGTTGAAGCTAGTTTCAAAAGAGCCTTGTGGGGCTTTTGTAAGTTCAAAGCTTCCGTAAGGGGAAATCCCACATTGTAATGGAAGTGGGGAGCTACGATATCGCATGCTAGTCTAAATAAAGATGTAGATAGTTTAGAAAAGACAATAAATAAATAAATAAAAAATAAAGCAAGGAAAACTCGGCAATTAACAAGTCCCGACTCGATTAAATAGATAATAGTACTGTAGGATTTACATAACTGTATACAGTTACTTGGCAGTCCTCTGGCCAAATAGCCAAGATAGCGCGTAGCAGTGGGTATCAAATAAAACATATCTGCATTTCCGATTGGGGTGTTAAAAACGTCGGACTCCTTTCGTGGGGGATCATTTTCTGAATTTCTGGAGTTTTTCTTTATATTGAGAGTGGGGGGTTCCTGGATTGTGTGTTGCTGTCCGCTGTGTCAGATTCCTTATCTCCACCTCGGTCGCGCCATCTCCCCGCTACCTGCCAAGTAGATAGGAGCCCGATCTCCTCCTGATCCGCAGTAGTGGAGCACTTCACCACAGTGACTGAAAATCCTTGTGAAGCCATGTCTCTCGTTGCCTCTGTAGCATCCTGGTATAATCGTGTGCCGTCATCGTAGAAGACGCGCATCCTTGACGGATAAGATGTCTGGAACATTATTTGTTTTTCTTTTAACGCTTTCTTGGCTTCTGCATATTCTCCGCGTTTCTTAAGAACTTCTCGAGGGAAGTCATGGTCAACGTAGAAGCGGACATCATTGCAAAACACTTATTTTTTTCTGCCAGGCTCTCCTGAGCACCACCTCTTTCGACCGATAGCTCCCAAATTTAACAACTATAGAACGTGGCTTTACCTGCGGAGTATTGGGCTTCGGTGCTAATGCCTGGTGTGCTCTTTCAATTCCAAGCGCTCTGTCACAGGGTAAGTCCAGTGCGCTTTTCAACAAATTGTCCAGAAATCCAACCATATCGGTGCCGCCTTTATCTTCGGGTATTCCATAAATCCTTAAATTGTCTCTGAGTGCACGGCCCTCCTGATCTATCAGCCTGGCTTCCAGTTTAGCCTGACGCTGTGTTAGCTGCTTGATTAGCGTTGATGCTGCTTGAAGTATGATCTCCGTTTCTTCAATTCTCACCTCTGCCTCATCTAGTCTGTCATTTGTTCTCTTCATTTCTTGCTTAATGTCGGAGAGCTGTGTCTTATTGTCCCTTCTGAACTCTTAATTCGTTGAGAATACATCGCAAGCTAACTTCGCAGCTATCTTCACAATGAGGAGATGAACTCGGAGAGATACTTCGGCTATCTTGCATCACATTAGGGATGGGCGATATGGCCTAAAATCCATATTGCGATATACATTGCAGCCTCTTGCGATAACGATATATATTGCGATATATAAATTATAATAGGACCATTTCAGAACAGGTTACATAGACCCTAAGGAAAGCCAAACTGCTCTTTTTTTCTTTTTTTTTAAGAAAGAAAGAATTGTATGTAGTTTTGAGAATATTTATTGTGCAAAACTGTAATCATACAACAATGTTGCAGATAAATACAATTCAAGGACACTAGCTGCAGACTTTAACAAAGAAAAAGCTTAAAGTATTGGGTTTCTTAAAAGGCACTACACTTATAAATGCCACACAAGTGTCAAACTGGTGTCTTTTTAGTTAAGGAACAGACACTGTACTGAAAATACTTTCAGTATTAGGCAAAGAAAATTATTTTATGTAATGCACAGATACTTTAAATAAAAACATATTTCAAACAAAGTTTCTTACCTGCAGCCTAATGTAACGCATTTGGTTTTAAACATTTTGTTCTCTTAATGAAATGAAAACTGGTGTCTTGTTAATAAAGGAACGGATACTGTGAATTAGGGAAATACTTCCAGTATTTGGCATGGCTATTTTAAATAAAGAAAATTATTCCAAGTGTAGTGCACAAATACTTAATAAATAAAGAAAACATAATAAAGTGCAAAATGAAAGCACAATCTTTTTTTTTAAATAAAAAAAAAAAGACTTCCAGTATAAGGCAAATATACGTCAACTAAAGAAAATGTTTCAAGTACAAAAGTTTCCTTTAAAGTAGTGCCATGCCAAAGAGAGTAAAAAGTGCTAAACAGCACAGAAGGCACCAAATGTAGTTTGTTATTTTCTTAAAGGAAGCAAAAGATGCAAAGACCTGAAAAACTGGTGTCTTCTCAGTTAAAAAAGCAACCCAACAACGAACCTTAAAATCGGGCACTCACACTGAGATTTTGTGTTTACACCATTTGTCAGGTCCTAAAGATTATTCGCCAGGAACACAAGCTTGTCCACAGTCTCTGGCTTCAACAGAGAGCGGTGGCATGTAACAATGTTGCCACCAATGCTAAATGCCCTTTCTGAAGGGGCACTTGTGGCCGGGACACAGAGATATTTCTGGGCCAGTCTTGCCACCCTTGGAAAATTTGCTTGGTACAGCCGCCACCAGTCCAGTGGGTCAGTCTGTCCATCAACCTGCATTGTCTGCAGGTAACTTTTTAGCTCCACTTCGATGGCCTCTCTGTCAGCGAGAGCGGCTGTGCCATCGGAGGCCTTTTTGAAAAAGCTTCCCAGGCTCCGTTTCACCCTCTTGGATTGCCTCTCAACAGCTACTTCAGCAGCTTCAGCACCATCAGCTGCTGCTTCTGTGCTTGTGTGTGGCTCTGAGACCGTTGCAGCTTGCACCTCCAATAGTGACAGAATTTCTGCTACCGCTCTGGTCTTGATGAACTCCTGGTGGTCATCAGATATATATGTATCTTTAAACCGTGGGTCGACCAAGGAGGCCATATCCAGCAGGTTGACCGTTCCTGGGTCTGAGTACTTCTCGTTTAAGTACTCTAGGATTACTCTTTTCATGTCCTTGGTCAGCTCTGTGTCATCATCAGCTGCAGCAAGAACAGTGTTGTTAAAAAGATGGAGAACAGGTTTGATGTACGACACACTGACATACTGTTCTCCAGACAGCGCGTCTGTGAATTCCAGCAGTGGGCTGAGGGTCTTGCTTATAGATTCCAAGACATCTGTATCTTGCCAAGTGGGTACCAGGTGTCTGGTTTTCCTGTTTGCTTTCAGTACCTGTGATAGGGCCTTCTCTTGTTCAAGCACCCGCTGGATCATCATCTGGCGTGACCCCCACCTTGTTGGTGTTTCTGTGATGAGCCGATGAAAGGGAAGATGGTGCTCTGCCTGGGCTTTCTTCAACTCTTTTCTTCTTTTCCAAGAGTGTGAAAAGGCACTCACAATCTTCTTGCATAAGGCAACAGCACGGTCAATTCGGGGGTCTTTCACACTTTTTTCTGTTGATGAATTTGTAAGATATTATTAGTTAATTTCATCTATAATCATCATCATATCTCTCTCTCTCTCTCTCTCTCTACTACAAGCACAAACGCATGCACGCACACGTACACACACACACACACACACACACACACACTGAAATGCTTGATTAGGATTGAATGAACATCACTTAACACAAATGCAACATTAAAATAGCATTGGCAACTAAACAGAGGCAAATTCTACATCTCTAAACACAAATGAAAAATTACTATGCAGTAATATAGGCAAATATTAGTGTAATGTTAAAATATTATCATTATAATTATGCACTATTATATTAATATGATGTTTAATATATTATCATATTTATTAAAATATTAATATTATGCACAAAATGTTTTAACCTACCGATGGCGAGGTGCAGCCTGTGTCCGAAGCATTGCAGCCTGGTCCAATCGTCCAGAGACGCTGCCTTGACCACGTTCGTTCCATTATCAGTAGTGATGCACACTTGCCGTTCTTCTTTAAAACTCCATGACTCAAGCGCGTCCTTGAGTCCTTGTGCTATCTCCTCGGCCGTATGTTCAGCGGGGAAGTACGACGTCTGCAAACACCGGCTGCCAAGATTCCAATCGTCCGTTATATAGTGAATGGTAAGGCTGATGAAAGGCTCCATGGTACGACTCGACCACAGGTCCGTTGTATTGGCAAAGTATTTCAAGTCAAACAGCTCTTTTTCAACCTTTTCGCGGAGCTCTGCATACAGTGTTGGCATCTCTGTTTCTGTAAAGTATTTGCGGCTTGGCACCTCGTATCGTGGATCAATAGCTCTGATCATGGCTTTAAAGCCACGTCTCTCTACCGTGTGAAAAGGGACCATGTCCTTACACAAGTAAACAATTATGGCCCTGGTAATTTCAATCCATCGCGGGCTCTTCCTACTGTAAGGAGTACCTTTTGAAAATGACTGTTGGATGGAGGTCTGAATCAGTTCCTGTTTTTTCTGTCCTGCGTTCTTCGGACTGAATCTTGGGGTTGGCTGCAATGCCTGGCAATGCTGGTATTCAGTGACATGTTTCGTTTTGAGGTGGTAGAACAGATTACTCGTGTTACCTCTCTTCGCCGGAACTGTTGCCCCACACACTCTACATAGTATAGTTTGCTGCTGCTCGTCGGACGGCTTAAATCCAAACCAATTCCAAATAATTGATGTTGCACCGGTCTTTTTCACCAGCTCTTCCATTTCGCTTTCAGCCATGTTTATTCAAGATGACGAGTAACGTTACAGTGATGCGTTCCAGCCGGTTGCAGCTCGCGGCTCTAAATTTCACGGGTAGATTGCGTCATCACGCATTATCGCGATAGTGCAAGAGAATTAAAATCTCTATCGTAGGCCAATTTTATATCGTTTATATTGCATATCGTTTATATCGCCCATTACTACATCACATCAGAGTCATTTTCTATCACATTCATCATTGTCCTACTTCTGGTAGTAACCCCTTTCTCCATTATTTCATAAAACATTCACCGTGGTTCACAGATCTAAGGTTTTTGGGGTTATTTCATAAAACCGTCGGAGAGGTCATCCTCTTGGTGGTGGGACCGGAATTCGTTGATATTCTAAATTTTATGATTATTTGAATGGCTTTACAGTGTAAAAATCATAAAATGCATACATACAATAATATGGTACCACACACGTTTTTATAGGCATAAAATGCAACACAATTTTCAGACAATATGCAAATGGGGGTCCCTGCAAAGTCTCTCTATATACCATGGGGTCCTTGGCCTGAAAATGGTTGAAGACCACTGCTATAGACCATTTCAAGACAGTTTAAGAAAGTGATGACTTTTTGTTCCTTGAACATTCCTGCTAGTTTTCAAACTCCAACTTTGTTCCGGACAGGAAAAATCAACCTCAGAAGGGCAATTTGAAGGCATAACAGTCATGATAGTCATGCTCTTCAAACTTAATTTCCAGTAAAAATGACTTCTAAAAGGGAATTCTGCATTACCCTAATTTTTTATCCCCACACCTTTTAGCCATTCAATGCTCTCACAGTGGATAGTAAGTCTTTGAGGGGAATAGAGCAAAGGGATGATCACTTCTGAATGGAATGTATCCTCATTCAAAACAAACAGCGGAAGGCATTACGTTCATAGTGACTTTAACACTATAACTTTACTAATGCTACCATAATTGTCCTAAAATGTCATTAATAAAATGTGGACTATGTTGTTTGGTGGCTGAATGCTCCATGGATGCCTGGAACTAATGGATATTCAAGTGCTTAGATCTCAGAAAAAGCAACGACAAATGGACGCATGAATCACTTCAGTGAAGCGAGATGAATGTATACGTGCATTACTAACAACTGTAGTGCACACATTATATCTGATAGGTGAATGAAATTTATACCAACTAATCAGAAGTTTGAGAGGCAGAACTCTAAAAGAGACAATCAATCACTACCATTATAAAGAATGAAGCTGTGCAATTAATTTACTATTGCGTTTTGTCATTGAGCAGCCGTTTTTATCCTAAACGACTTAAAATTAGGAACACAGATTTGTCAAGTTTGTCCTAGAGATCCAAAATTTGCTATTTGGTTGTTCATGCTCATCCATTTTCCTATGTATGGTTCATAGGACTGCCATAAACTCCTATGGTGGAATATTGTGTATTAGCCCCTAATTGGGCTGCATTATGTCCATGTGACCCTGATCAGATCAGATGGATTTTTAGGGATGTATGGACAGGAAGTCCAGTATCCAGCTGTTTTAGCCTGGAGTTTCACATCAAGCTTGGAAGGCAATATGGTGTTGAATGCTGTCAACAAACAGCCTTCTCGCATATGTGTTCCTTTTTTCCAGGTGGGAGAGAGCAGTGTGTAGTGTAGGTGCAATGGCATCATCAGTGGAGTGGTTGTTGCAGTAAGCAAACTGCAGAGAGTCCAGTGAATCAGGCAGCACAGCAGATGTAATCTCTGATTAGCCTCTCAAAGCATTTGCTGATGATGGGGGTCAGCGCAACAGGACATTTAAGCAAATTATTTTTGTACAGGCACATTGGTGGACATTTTGAAGCATGTGGGGACCACAGACAAGGAGAGGGAAAGGTTGAAAATGTCCATAAAAACACCAGTCAGTTGGTTTGCGCGCACACTGACACTGCCAGGAAAGCCGTCTGGAGCTTTGGCCGCAAGAGCTCTCTCCTCGATCCAAAATGGTGCTATTTTTGTTAAATAACCCGACTTTTGCGGCACATAGATATCGGATTAATCGGTGTTCATGTTTACCATCGCCAGACACTGATCAAATATAGGATTCATGCAACAACCAAGCTGCATGATGACCTGCAGGAGGCGCTACGCAAACTCTGCTTGCTGCGGAGACCAGTCCTCTGCGACGCCTGATGCCGGTGGCCAGGGGAGAGGATGTCTTAAGTGGTGTGCGAGGAAGCGGAAACGCGGCAAGAGGGCGGGGGTCCATGCTAGGCTAAAAACAAACTCTAGCCGGCCAGCTCTCCCGTCCATCCTGCTCTCAAATATTTGCTCCCTGGACAATAAACTGGACTACCTCCGACTCCAGCAGGCTACGCAACGTGACTTGAGAGGCTGCTGCGTCTTTTTTTTCACGGAGACGTGGCTGAGCGACAGAGTTCCGGACGCCGCCATTCAGCTAGACGGGCTCGCCTCGTTTTGTACCGACAGAAATGCAGCTCTGTGCGGTAAGGCTTGCGGTGGTGCTTGTGTGTTTACATCAACACGGAATGGTGCAATAACTCTATGCTAGTCTCTAGCTACTGCTCATCGCTGGTGGAGCTTGTGACTGTTGGATGCAGACCTTTTTATTTTACATGGGAATTCACCACTGTTATCATAACCAGAGTTTACATTCCCCCCCAGCACTAATGCTAAGGAAGCGCTCTGTGAACTGTATGGGGCTATGAGCGAACTGCTGCACGGCTGAGAAGATCATCGGTGTCTCTCTTCCCACCATTAAAGACATTTACAAAAAACACTGCACACAAACTCTTCACCCTCCTGCCATCTGGCAAGAGGTACCAAAGTATTCAGGCCCTCACGGCCAGACTGTGTAACAGCTTCTTCCCCCAATCAGACTCCTCAATACTCAGAGACTGGTTTGATACACACACACACGTTCTGAGTTGCACTTTAATTTTGTCACTTTATAACTGGCTGCTACCTCAATAACTGCTATGTCCATAGAACACTATCTCATAGTATGTTATGTTTACATTTGTCATTTTTAGAAACTGTCATCTTTTGCACTACTGTGTACTGGTCGGCGCTGCACTGTCTCTTACTGTGTCTATTGTCCTGTTCATTGTTAGTAATTTATTGTACTGTCCCGTACTTTTTGCACACGTTTGCACGTGCGCTTTATAAAGGTATGCTATTTAGTCTGTGTAGTCTCATGTGGTTTTGGGTTTGTCCTATGTTGTTTTATGTAGCACAATGGTCCTGGAGGAACGTTGTCTCGTTTCGCTGTGTACTATACTAACTGTATATGGTAGAAATTACTATAAAACTATAAAAACCACTTGACTTGATGAAATTAATTCCCTTCTACATGCTTCTAGAGTGGTGTTGAACTGTCCTTCAATCTTGTCCCTGTACTGGCGTTTGGCTGATCTGAGGCGGGCATAACTGGCTTGTTTATGCTCCCCTGTTTTCCCGGAATTAAAAGCGGAGGTCTGCTCATTAAGTGCCGCACAAACATCGCTATTAATCCACGGTTTCAGGTTACCGTAATTTCCGGACTATAAGCCGCAACTTTTTTCCCACGCTTTGAACCTCGCGGCTTATACAATGATGCGGCTAATATATGGATTTTTCCCGCTTTCAAATGTTATAAAAAAAAATGTAAAAAAAAAAAAAAACATTCTGTGACGTGCTCAGTTTTTTGGCGGCGTGAAGCTTTCATTAGACCAATGAAATTGCCGAACAGGTTAAGGTCAAAACAACTTTTTTTGTTTACTGTTTAGATTAAATCGAGCGCGCTCAAACTTCCCATCATTCTGATTACGGTAGTAATTTTGTCACCCTCACCGTGGCAAAGACATGGAGAAATGCATATGATGATGCTTTCAAGTTGAAGGCGATTGATCTGGCTGTTGGAAAAGGAAATAGAGCTGCTGCACGGGAGCTTGGTCTTAATGAGTCGATGATAAGACGTTGGAAACAGCAGCGTGAGGAATTGACTCAGTGCAAAAAGACAACTAAATCTGAGGCTATTCAACTCCGACACCGAAGGAGATGACTTCAGTGGTTTCAGTGCACAGGACGAGGAAGATAGTGACCAATGACTTTCTTGGTAGGCTACTGTTTACTGCAAATGTTTTATTACAAGCCGTGTGTGGCAGCGGGGGCGTGGTCAAGTGCCCGTCCGGGAGAGAAAAGCTGTAAGGGCGCTTACACCTGCGCTAAATTCTGTCTAATTTCAAGTGCCCTGCTTCACGTGTCCTTCTTGGGAAAACTGTCACACGGGCACCAGTGTGACAGTTTTCAGCAGGGCACTTGACGTTCCAGGTAAGGCTTTTAATGGCCACAGCAATGTTTACAATCAATTTTATAAAGTTTCTCAATTCTTCTATGCGCCAACACTAGACTGACGTGTGTCACTCTTTCAGCTCTGTGGCTGCTGCCTTTTTATGCCGCTCTCCCCATGCTTACTGAAATTAGACACCGGTGTTATACATAATTTAGCTCAGGTGTAAGCGCCCTTACCGCTTTTCTCTCCCGGACGGGCGCTTGACCACGCCCCCGCTGTCACACCGTGTTTCGTTAAAGCCTATTTATTTTTGTTACAAGCCGTGTTTCGTTAAAGCCTGAGTAAAGTTAATTTGTTTCAATGTACCGGTAGGCACCTGTGGCTTATAGACAGGTGCGGCTTATTTATGTTCAAAATAATATTTTATTTAAAAATCAGTGGGTGCGGCTTATATTCAGGTGCGCTCAATAGTCCGGAAATTACGGTAGGTTATATCCATATTGTTTTGTTTGGCACTACATCACTTCCTGATGAAACACGTTACGGTATCAGTGTAGACCTCGATGTTGTCATCAGAGGCGGTCCGGAACGTCTCCAAGTCCAATCGATCAAAACAGTCCTGTAGCATAGAATCTGACTGGTCTGACCAGCACTAGATCGGTCTGAGGGCGGGTGCTTCCTGTTTCAGTTTCTGCCTGTAAGCGTGCTGAAGGAGAATGGAAGAGTGGTCCGATTTGCCAAATAGTGGGCATGCGAGGGATTTGTTACCGTACCGGAAGGTTCAAAACCCGGTCCCCTCGTGTCTTGGCATCTGATGTGTTGTAAGTATTTTGGTGCGATTAACTTGAAGTTGGCCTTGTTAAAGTTCCCGGTCACAATGAACGCAGCCTCAGGTTGTGCGGTTTCCTGCTTGCTTCTACTCCCATATAGTTCCTTGAGTGCCCGGTCTGTGTCGGCTTGTGGGGGAATGTACACAGCTGTGATAATGACCTCTGTGTCGACCATTCAGTCTACAGAGGGAATTCACAGAAGCATGAGAAATTCCAGATCAGAAGAGCAGAAAGACTTAATAGAATGTACGTTCCTCTGATAACACTAGGATTTGTTGATCATAAAACATACACCACCACCTCTGCTTTTACCTGAGAGGTCTTTCACTCTGTCCGCTCTGTGCACTGAGAATCCCAAGGGTTCGATGGCTGAGTCTGGAATCATACAGTACTGTCTTGTCATATGTCCTTTAACTGGAATAACTGTATTGTACACACTACTGTAGTACAAGCATCTATTAGCAGTGATTGAGAATCTAGCATGGCGTTACAAATTAAACATTAGCAACAACTGCTACTTTCATTTAAATGCTGGCTTGCATGAGCTCTGTTCAGTGGTGTGTTTGTTCTTTTCTGCAGGCTTACACTGCATATCTGACCGGAATGGTTCAGTTTGAAATGCAGGAATGGAAATCTGCCATGGAGGCCTTCAACAAGTGCAAGTGAGTGTTTTCTGTCATTGTCTTTCAGTCTTTATTTGTTAATCCACTGATTCTTGTGATAAGGGACAAAACATTATTTAAATCTTGATTTTAATACTAAATTAATTTGTATATTTTTGTAGACAAATGTCTCCGCTAACCAACAATGTAAACCATTGACATTTCACTTCATAACTTGCATGCAACTCTGTCAGACACACTTAAAAGCCTGCTATTTTAATCTGATTCATCTAACAAGAGTGTGAAGTCTTCGCTGATTAATAGTAGTGTTCAGTAAAGGAGTTAAGTGATCAAAGGCATTGTCTAAATTTTTTTTCTTCTGTTTTCACTATTCTGAAAATTCTACAATTTAATATTTTTCCATCTTAACCTTGTGTTGTATGTACACTGGAGCTAGTTTGTTTTTTTTCCTCAGTTGAAGCTTCCTCTATAACCTAAACTAAAATGCCACAATTATTGTTATAGCATCCCACAATTCTTAAAAATAAATTATCCCAATAGGGTAATGGAGTTGACCTGTTGAAGCTGTGCAGAAACTTAAACATTGTTTGTTTAAAATACTTACCAGACCACATGTTCTACTGTTGCATCCACAGTGAGCAGGAAGTGGGAAGGGTATACTTAGTTATAGCTGTCCATGATATTGTCTGATTTATTCAGGATTATAAAAAAATCTGAGGTGATACAAAGTGAGGATACAACTTTGTTTTTTATAGAAAATATTGTTTGAAATAGTGCTGGGCGATATTGTAAAAAAAAATTATATCTACATTTTTATCAAACTTATGGACTATTCATGATTCGATTTTTTTTTTTTTTTTTTTTTTTTTCAACTTTTAAATGTACTCCCAACATTATTTAAATTGCATGTTCTTTATTTGAATGCAAGGCAACCTAAGAGGGGGCTAGCCAGGTTATTTTCAGTTTAGTTTGCGTCTACACTGTGTTTTAGGTACCATGATGGTGGGGTGGCTTTTAATGGTGTTCAAAGCCATAGTAACTTGCGCTGCATGGCAAACCTGCTCAGTGCCAGGTTTTGTTTTGGTTTACAGATCGTAATCAAATGGGGGAAGTTGTCAACAGAGTGTAAATGTAAAATAAATACAAATTTAATAAACCCAGATGTTCCAAATTATAGAATAAAATAAGAAAACTGCAAAATACTTTAACTAGTATAGGTATTCATTTGATCTTATCAAAGTCTATCTAGAAAGTTATCTAGAAATAAATATCTGTCAATTATCAAGTTTATCTAGAAAGTACTCATTGTATATCAAACTATTTGTGTTTATATTCATAAACCCCTGCAGATAGAGGCGTGTCCTCTAGCGGTTCAATTCAACAATTCAAAAGCAATTGAACTCGCGAAGTTTGTCAAAATGATCGCTTGCCAAATCTTGGCTGTAGGTGCTGAACACTTGAAACGCATCACAGAACAAAGCAATATTCAGCGATCTAACTGGATCATGGTAAAAGGAGTGGCGGTTGTTTGATTCTCCCATATATAGCCTATCCTTATGATTTGAAATTAAGCGCCCGTAACTGTCATGTAACTGAAACTTTATTATGGGTGAAAAGAAAGGAGACAATTCATCAACATGGGCATGCCAAGGCAAGTTAGGGTCTTAAGCCTGTTTATACGTGCTGGGAATATTACCACAGTCTCCGTGTTGTAAACGTGTCCCGTTAATTTATGAGCGTGCCACAAGTGCATACAAGCGCTGTGAATTTTTTTTTTTCTTCCTTTTTCAGCCTTTGGTGGATTTACAACATATCAAACTATATCATTTGCAATGTTTTATGCAAAATCTCTTTCTCTATTAAAAACGCAAATACAAATTAATCTGAAAAACAGCCCAGTCCTAATTTAAAGTTTACTTTTGCATTGTTTGACATTTTACAGATCCCTACCTTTTATTTGGTATTTATATTTATTAATTTATTGCATTTTAAAAGAAAAAGTGCTTTGTTTGGCACATTAACATTCTGACCTCTTTCTGAGGACAGATTAATTTGCATGTGCTTCCAAGTATAGTGCATGCAGTTAAAAACAATTCTAATTAAATTTGTAATAAGTAATGAACTCTGAGTATACACTTTCATTAGGTTGATCTTTTTCAGTATTTTATTATTATGAATTAATTTTATTTTTAACAAAGAGGGCTTTTATGTGTAGGGCATGTTTTTGTCCCTTATCTCAAGAATCAGTGTATCATTATGCATTTGGTGAATATTGTTTAGTTTTATTGTTGATTTACCTTTTCTGCTCAACTGGTAGAGCATGGCACAATGGAAAGGTCATGGGTCTGATTCCATGGGAAAGTGCATACAGATAAAATGTATACTTGGAACAGAATGCAGGTGTCTCAATATGTCTTTTTAAAAGTTGAAATTCTTTTAACTTGACATGGCATCATAAAAATGCAGTGCTATCACAATGCTCTCATGTGTCCATGTAGTGCATGGTTACTTAAAAATAAATATTCCAAAATGGCACAGACAGATATAAACATTCAGCTAAATTAAAGTTGCTTTAATAAATGTTAATAAAAATGCTCTTGAGGTCTAGTTTCTTAAGGGCGTTTTACAGAGCTGTAGCTTGTTTGATTTGTTATTAAACACATTTTTGGGTTTTCTTTCACAAGGTAACATTCTAAAACAGAACAAAATGTTCTTGTTAAAAGTCAAATGTGAGCAAACTGTCCCCTCATTGGTCAGAATATTTGTGCGCTGTTCCAGAATTTAGCTTGTTCATTGATATACCAGTTAATGATGTAGGCCTACCTGTAAAATGTGTCAACCCATACAAATGTTTGAGTATTGTTTGTCGTGGTTATGCAAAACTCTGCTACATGGTAAAATGTGGTAAATCCCCCTGTGTAAAATGTACATCATAGTTATTTTCATCCGCCAATTAGTTTGCATTATTTCTGCATTGAAAAGTGCCTGTTCTCACTGACACAGCTCCCTCTCTTGCACACACAAACAAACAAACACTCATAAAAACAGCAGGTGTGAAGCCAAGTAAAGATGGTTTTTATCTCTCAAAAAGTTGCTTATGCCATCGTACATGTCTGTTCTGCCGCTGACCAAAAGAAGCGATCATATAAAAATGACGACAGGAATTGTTAAAGTGCACCTATTATGGTTTTTAATCGTGCCTGATTTTGTTTTAAAGGTCTCGTACGATATATTTACATGCATCCAAGGTCAAAAAACACTTTAATTTGCTCATAATTTAAATTGCAGCATTACCTATTTTTTTTCTTCCCAGTGTCAAAAACAACTCGTTCAATTATCCCTTGCATTCATTCTAAACTCCTCCTCTCAGTATGCCTACTGTGCTATGATTGGTCATATGTCCCAGTCTGTTGTGATTGGTCTACCGCTTTGTGTATTGTTTGAGGGTGGGTAAAAACTGTTCATGAGCAGATGAAAACCAGAAGCCAGTTTTGTTACCAAATTACGTAGGTTAGTTCAGGAAGTCTGTAATTACTAACGACTCGTTTCAGGTGTTCAGAATCTGCTCAAGATTCTCAAGTCAGAATCTTGTCAATAACTGCATTTGTCGTGCACTTTGAATTTTGAAACATTGTAGACTTATTCACAAACAGCTATATAACACACTTCATGAAAGGTAATATTTGAAAACCCATACTAGGTTCTCTTTAAACAACTCCTATTTTAAACTCTGAAACTTTGGTAACTTTTGAAACTTTAAACTTTCGTTTGTTGGTCGGATTGCATTCTTACCACAATCAAACTTCTCCAGAGTTTTTGCAATCGGACCGAGACTACCTTGTCCAGGTTGTCTCAGACCGATTGGGTTGGTGCTGATATGAGTGTGATTATCATGATTATATATGCCTAAATTAACTGAACTAAGGTAGAAAACGCACCATGCTCTGAAACAAATGCTCCCAACAAGCCAGGTTTAAAAACAACCTTAATTAACTGGTTGGATAATTAAGATTTTATTTTCTCTTCTTGATAGTTACATTGGTAAAGAAAGAAAAACAAATCTGCCAAGAATGTTAATGTTCCCCTCTTACTCGTTTGATTTTCTTGCATATTTGGTATAGTTGACTTTCTATTTGTATTAGGACCATATATGAGAAACTGGCAAGTGCTTTTACTGAGGAACAAGCAGTTCTTTATCATCAGAGAGTGGAGGAGATCTCTCCTAACATCCGATACTGTGCATATAACATTGGTGAGAAATGTTCACAGAGTTCTCCCTCTTAGTTATCATTCTTATCTTGTTAAAACCACTCCCACTTTACTAAAAACCTCTGTTTGTTTCTAGGTGACCAGAATGCTATAAATGACCTCATGCAGATGAGGCTGAGTGCAGGAGGAGGGGGTGGTATGATGGCAGAGAAATTGGAGGTGAGGAGTCATGCTATCACATGCTTGTTTATTTGCTTAAAAGTGCTGGTGTTGGTGGCTGATATATTTTAAGCTTAAACAGAATCTTGGAACCAAGATTTCTCTTTTAGTCCAGGGGCCTATACCATGAAGCTGGTTTTGGTGGATAGCCAGGTTATTTTCAGTTTAGTTTGCGTCTATCCTGGGTTTTAGGTACCATGATGGTGATGTGGCTTTTACTGGTGTTCAAAGCCATAGTTTTTATTCCAAATGAACACTACGTTTATTTATTTAATTCTCTTTTTTTTAGTCCACAGGTAGGTTTCACTTAACCACCATCACCGTTCATCTCACTCAACTACCCACGGCACGATGTGCAGTATCCTATAGTGTATAAGCACCGTATTCAATAGTGTATAGCACTTTGTGCCGAGGTGAACATAGTAGAGTAGAAATAACATTTTAACAATAGTAACTTGTGCTGCATGGCAAACCTGCTCAGTGCCAGGTTTTGTTCTGGGTTACAGATCGCAATCAAATGCTGAACCAATCAACTGTGATTAAACTGACATCTCTGACGAAATGACGCCACTCCCTCATGTCTCAAAGCACACTTTACAGACACTTTATGATTTAATTATTTTTTTCAGATTCAAACTTTTAATTCAAAACATAATAAAATATAAATGCACAGAAACAACTTTTAACCCCTTTAACCACCCATTGATTCCCCCTCCCAATTCCCAAATCCCCCCCCAACAAACAACATAGTGGTCAAAGCCTGGGTAAAATACACACAATATAAACACACATAAAATATTGAGAATTAAAATACAACAATAAACAAATAATGAGAGAAAAGAAAAAAGGTAAAGTTCCACAAAGGAACAAATTCCTTGGCTCCAGAAAATTACGTCAGTGATTACAACACAGGAAAAACACTTATTTAAACAAAAACCTTTAGTTTAGCAGCGATAATGAAAATGGACTCAACTTCCAATAAATCAAAGGTGGCAAACAAATAAGCACTGCTTTTCAGCAGATGGCAAATGGCCAACACACAGACAGCATTTCAGCTGGGTTTCTCCTTAAATTCCCCTGTCACTCCTCACTGAAACACAAGACAGGTGTTAACCCTCTGTTGTCTGAGGGTGTTTTGGGCCCTGGAGAAGTTGACATGCCTTGACATTTGTGCTTTTTTCATTTGCTTAAAAACACATTAATGGCTATAGTCTGATAACACTGTATTCAACACAAACTGGGCTACAATAGTATGTGAGCAACATGTGTGTACATGTTTGTATTTTTGAAAAAATAACGTTTATGTATGGTTTTTGAAAAAACAATGTTAAGCCATTGAAATAAGGCCATATAACACATACTAAACATTTGTCCACATGCCTTTTGAGGGATGTGGACAAATGGATCTTGTAGCCTATATTTTTTGCTACAAAATGATGTGGAAACCATCCTGATCACTCATTCATACAAAACAATATAGTAATTTAACTTTTGTAAGACACTTTTAGTGTTACAGTATCTCACAAAAGTGAGTACACCCCTCAAATTTTTGTAAATATTTGATTATATCTATTCATGTGACAACACTGGAGAAATAACACACTGCTACAATGTAGTGAGTGTACAGCTTTAACAGTGTAAATTTGCTGTCCCCTCAAAATAACTCAACACACAGCCATTAATGTCTAAACCGCTGGCAACAAAAGTGAGTACACCCCTAAGTGAAAATGTCCAAATTGGGCCCAAAGTGTCAATATTTTGTGTGGCCACTATTATTTTCCAGCACTGCTTTAACCCTCTTGGGCATGGAGTTCACCAGAGCTTCACAAGTTGCCACTCATGCTCTGCTTCAGTATGTCACAGTACATGTTGGCATTCATGGTTCCCTCAATGAACTGTAGCTCCCCAGTGCCGGCAGCACTCATGCACCCCCAGACCATGACACTCCCACCACCATTCTTGACTGTAGGCGAGACACACTTGTCTTTGTACTCCTCACCTAGTTTCCACTACACACGCTTGACACCATCTGAACCAAATACGTTTTTCTTGGTCTCATCAGACTACAGGACATGGTTCCAGTAATCCATGTCCTTAGTCTGCTTGTCTGCAGCAAACTGTTTGCGTTTCTTGTGCATCATCTTTAGAAGAGGCTTCCTTCTGGGATGACAGCCATGCAGACCAATTTGATGCAGTGTGTGGCGTATGGTCTGAGCACTGACAGGCTGACACCCCCCCCACCCCTTCAACCTCTGCAGCAATGCTGGCAGCACTCATACGTCTATTCCCCAAGGACAACCTCTGGATATGACGCTGAGCACGTGCACTCAACTTCTTTGGTCGACCATGGCGAGCCCTGTTCTGAGTGGAACCTGTCCTTTTAAACCACTGTATGGTCTTGGCCACCGTGCTGCAGCTCAGTGTCAGGGTTTTGGCAATATTCTTAAAGCCTAGGCCATCTTTATGTAGAGCCAACAATTCTTTTTTCAGATCCTCAGAGTTCTTTGCCATGAGGTATCATGTTGAACTTCCAGTGACCAGTATGAGGGAGTGTGAGAGCGATGACATCAAATTTAAAACACCTGCTCCCTATTCACACCTGAGACCTTGTAACACTAACGAGTCACATGACACCGGGGAGGGAAAATGGCTAATTGGGCCCAATTTGGACATTTTAATTTAGGGGTGTACTCACCCCTAAACTTTTGTTGCCAGAGGTTTAGACATTAATGGCTGTGTGTAAATTTACACTGTTATACAAGTTGTATACTCACTATTTTACATTGTAGCAAAGTTTCATTTCTTCAGTGTTGTCACATGAAAAGATATAATCAAATATTTACACTTTTGTGAGATACTGTAGAAAGGTCATATGCGAGGAGGTGTGAATGATCATGAATATTGATTGTAATTCACACCTGAGGAGACAAAAGACCCTTCCCCTGGGCCTATCAATGAGGAATGTGACAGAAAGAGAATGAATATGAGGAGACTTAATGATCAAAAACAAGTTTTAAGTTAAAAAGTAATCTGACTATACATTTTCTTTACATAAGACTTTACTTAATTTTAGACCTACACTACCATTTAAAAAAGTCTCTTCTGCTCACCGAGACTGCATTTATTTGATCCAAAATACAGTAAAAACATTGTGTGAACTCATTTTACAATTTAAAAGAACAGTTTTCTATTTGAATATATTGTAAAATGCAATTTGTGATCAAAGCCGAATTTTCAGCATCATTACTGCAGTCTTCAGTGTCACATGGTCCTTCAGAAATCATTATAAGATGGTGATTTTCTAATATGGGCATATTTAAAGTGCATTTTACTCATTTAACCTGAACAAATATTTGCAAGCACAAGCTTTGAAGATAATTGGGCAGCATAAACACTAGTTAAAATATAATCTAAACATTCATATTTTAATATCATATTACATATCATATTTATATCATACAGCATACAATTTAAATACCTGCTTTAGCTGAAACAGCATTTAAATGCAACTAAAACTTGCTTATTAGGACGTATTTCAATACTCTGAATCCTGGCTGGCAAGTCTGGAAACAGTCCCGCTAGTAAAATATGTACATGTTTATATAAAATAGCATGTCAGCTAATGAAAACTAAATGACTGACTTGTCCGAAATTGTATCCTCAGCTTGATCAAGTCTCTCTTCAAAATACAAACATTCATCGGAGTACTGATCTTCTGAGGAAAATGTTAACTCTTCGTCACTGTCCAGGAGTTTTCTCACTTGTGTATCGTGCTGTCTTCCAAACGTGCCAATAAGTGAATGAACAATGGCACAGTCGGGGGCGTTTACCATTTGATTTGGTCATCTCAGTACATTAGCATATGAATGGCGCGCTCTGCTGGTGGGTGTGATCACATTAGAGATAATTCGCTGAGCCAGTAAAAACTGTACATTGCTTAGTTTCATACATATTACTTTGCAGGAGAATATGTTTTTTAAATTTGAATTGTTTTCTATAAAAGTAGACATTTTAAGCTTTCTTTAGACATATTTTTCACATTTAGACATATGTTTCAATGATAAGTATTCGCGGAGTTTCAGTTCATTTTTGTGATGTTTCAGATATATGCTCGCGAACCCAGAGACTACTTGCAGCTCACTTTTTTTTTATTTTCTTTATTTTACAAAAGCACAAGGTTTTGTTGTTATTGTGAGTGTACACCAATAAAAGTAGACCCTTTATAGTCTCTAATGATAACTTACACTTATCTGTATGCCCCAAAATGATGGAGAATTTTATGTTGTTTCCGCTGTAATGACGGAAAAATTCAGCAGGATGTGCCGGCACGTCCATCGACCCCAGAGGGTTAAGCACAGGTGGGAATCATTCACCACTCATCTCCCCCGGCCTTACTCCCCACAGCATGGCACTCAGCCACGCCCCCTCCGCCTCAGATACAATTTAAAATTTAGACCATAATCTCTTGTCTCTCCACATTTTCTTCACTGAGAGCCTTTCAGAAAGGACAGATATTTGCCCCATTTTTTTAACACACACATCTAATCCACCAAGCTGTTTATATGACATCCTTTCAAACGCCGCCACCCTGCCCAATTTGGTGAACCATTCTTGAAATGGAGCGCCATTTGTCTTCCATCCTCTAAGAATTATCTGTCTGCTAGTCATTACACTGGTTTGGACCCAGCTTTTTGTATATTTGTCACCTACTTTAATAACCGCCCCATCACACAACATACAGTGCATCCGGAAAGTATTCACAGCGCCTCACTTTTACCACATTTGGTTATGTTACAGCCTTATTCCAAAAAAGATTAAATTCATTATTTTCTTCAAAATTCTACAAACAGTACCCCATAATGACAACATGAAAAAAGTTTGTTTGAAATCTGAACCAAATAAATTTGTTTGAAATACATAAGTATTCACAGCCTCTTCCATGACACTCAAAATTGAGCTCAGGTGCATCCTGTTTCCACTGATAATCCTTGATGTTTCTACAACTTGATTGGAGTCCACCTGTGGTAAATTCAGTTGATTGGACATGATTTGGAAAGGAACACACCTGTCTATATAAGGTCCCACAGTTAACAGTGCATGTCAGAGCACAAACCAAGCCATGAAGCCCAAGGAATTGTCTGTATACCTCCGAGACAAGATTGTATCGAGACACAGATCTGGGGAAGGGTGCAGAAAAGTTTCTGCTGCATTGAAGGTCCCAATGAGCACAGTGGCCTCCATCCATAAATGGAAGAAGTTTGGAACCACCAGGACTCTTCCTAGTGCTGGCCGCCAGGCCAAACTGTGCAATCGGGGGAGAAGGTCCTTAGGAGGTGACCAAGAACCCGATGGTCACTCTGACAGAGCTCCAGCGTTTCTCTGTGGAGAGAGAAGAACAACCATCTCTGCAGCACTCCACCAATCAGGCCTGTATGGTAGAGTGGCCAGATGGAAGTAAAAGGCACATGACAGCCCGTCTGGAGTTTACCAAAAGGCACCTAAAGGATTCTCAGGACATGAGAAACAAAATTCTCTGGTCTGATGAAACAAAGATTGAACTCTTTGGCCTGAATGGCAAGCGTCATGTCTGGAGGAAACCAGGCACCGCTCATCACCTGGCCAATACCATCCCTTCAATGAAGCATGGTGGTGGCAGCATCATGCTGTGGGGATGTTTTTCAGCAGCAGGAACTGAGAGACTAGTCAGGATCAAGGGAAAAATGAATGCAACAATGTACAGACATTCTTGATGAAAACCTGCTCGAGCGCTCTGGACCTCAGACTGGGGCGAAGTTTCCTCTTCCAAGAGGACAACGACCCTAAGCACACAGCCAAGATAACAAAGGAGTGGCTACGGGACAACTCTGTGAATGTCCTTGTGTGGCCCAGCCAGAGTCCAGATTTGAACCCAACTGAACATCTCTGGAGAGATCTGAAAATGTCTGTGCACCGACGCTCCCCATCCAACCTCATGAAGCTCGAGAGGTTCAGCAAAGAAGAATGGGAGAAACTGCCCAAAAATAGGTGTGCCAAGCTTGTAGCATCACACACAAAGACTTGAGGCTGTAATTGGTGTCAAAGGTGCTTCAACAAAGTATTGAGCAAAGGCTGTGAATACTTGTGATTTTTTTTTTTTTTTTTTAACATTTTTTAATTTTTTAATTTTTTTTATTTATTTATATTTTTAATAAATTGGCAAAGATTTCAAACAAACTTCTTTCACGTTGTCATTATGGGGTATTGTTTGTAGAATTTTGAAGAAAATAATATATTTAATCCATTTTGGAATAAGGCTGTAACATGACAAAATTTGGAAAAAGTGAAGCGCTGTGAATACTTTACGGATGCACTGTACGTAGTCTAGGGCAGAAATAAATTTGAGTGTCTAAAGCCTTGCATCTAAAATTCTGGAGTCTTACCCAGAATTCCTGAATCCCAGCACAGAACCAAAGAGCATGGGCCATGTCCCGATCCTCCAACTGACTTCGCCAGCAGGTAGGTATGACCTTCAAACCAAGCCTAACAATCTAGAGGGAGTCCAGTAGAAACAATGCAAAATCTAAAACAGAATAAGGCGTACCTCTGCATCCCTAGACATAGTTTTAAAATTTTTAAGAATACTTTCCCACTCTCCATCCTCCAGTACTAAATTCAAATCTCTTTCCCATAACCACTTAAGAGCTGTTAAGGCCTCTTCACAAAGACTGAATCAACAAGGAATAATAAACAGAGGCTGTGTGCACCATACAGAGTGTGTCTACTGCTATAGGGGGCTGTGTACTATCATTAAAAATAGTACAAAATAGATGACACTGCTGTAAATACCGGAGAAATTTAGACCTAGAAATAACAAATTGAATATATTTGGTTATATTTTCAAATAATCTCAAAGCTCCGTTTTCATAAAGGTCACCAAGTGTTGTGACACCCCTCTCCAACCATTCTTTCCAGCAAAAGGGGGACTTGTTAATTGTGATAAATTATTTATTTTGAGAGTATTAATATGGATTTACGGCACACTTTTACTTGATTTAAAAACCCATTGTTTTTAATTTACCTACTCGCCATAAAAAATAAATATCTAATGAAAAGTGGCAGTCATCGGGGTCCAAGAACATATGGATCTAACATCTTATTTGACCTTTGATAGAATTAAAATGAGAGTGTGAGGGACAGACTAGAGGTGGGCGATATGAGTTATTCTATATCACGATAACAATATATATTGTGATATAGTAATTTTTTTCTGGAAAACCAATACAAATCTGTTAACATAATAACCATAAGGTTTAATTATAAATTTGATTCTTACATCAACTTATCGATTTGCTTCAGGAGATAGTCATGTGGATTACTTTTATGCTGCCTAAATATGCCTTTTGGATGTCAAATAGCCAGCAGCCTGATGTCACCCATTTGCTTACATTTAAATACAGAGCTTCAACATTTTTCTCAAAATCTTAAATTGTGTTCTGCTGAAAAAGACAGTCATACATATCTGGGCTGGCTTCTGGGTAAGTGAATAATGACAGGATTTTCATTTTTTGTGGACTATTCCTTTAAATCATCCTTACATAATACTTAATTTCACATTATGCCACATTTCAGTCTGTTGTTGACCAACATTATTATAAACTTTCCTCAAAGTCAAGAATTTTTCAAAGCAAAGGAACAAAATAAATTACATTAATTTCAGAAAACAATGCACGTTTTGCAGAAAATACATTTTAATTATGTATTTTCAAAATTTTTAAGAATCAGCAGTGAGTTTGTGGCCACATTTGTGCTGTTGTCTGATCTGCATAATTCCTTTAGTGAATCCGGCTTTAAACCAGCACGTGCAAATTACCATCTGCAACTCATTCCCCGCTCAAGCCTGTTTTCAGTCTCATGTGAAGCGTGCACACTGATAGATATGCTCGAACTGTGCACATGGATATATTATATCTCGATATACACAGTATAGGAAAAACTCTATCAATTGACACTGTATATCATTGCCACAAAATATATTTTCATAACACCCATCCCTAGGTCAGACCAAAACATTGACAAAAAGCATCTTTAAAAATAAATAAAAAATCTGTAGACAACACTTCCATTAAGCACAAGTTGTCAATATTAGATGTGATCTGAGATATAGATATACAGTGAGGAAAATAAGTATTTGAACACCCTGCTATTTTGCAAGTTCTCCCACTTAGAAATCATGGAGGGGTCTGAAATTGTCATCGTAGGTGCATGTCCACTGTGACACATAATCAAAAAAAAAATTCCAGAAATCACAATGTATGATTTTTTAACTATTTGTATGATACAGCTGCAAATAAGTATTTGAACACCTGTCTATCAGCTAGAATTCTGACTCTCAAAGACCTGTTAGTCTGCCTTTAAAATGTCCACCTCCACTCCATTTATTTTCCTAAATTAGATGCACCTGTTTGAGGTTGTTAGCTGCATAAAGACACCTGTCCACCCCATACAATCAGTAAGAATCCAACTACTAACATGGCCAAGACCAAAGAGCTGTCCAAAGACACTAGAGACAAAATTGTACACCTCCACAAGGCTGGAAAGTGCTACGGGGAAATTGCCAAGCAGCTTGGTGAAAAAAGGTCCACTGTTGGAGCAATCATTAGAAAATGGAAGAAGCTAAACATGACTGTCAGTCTCCCTCGGACTGGGGCTCCATGCAAGATCTCACCTCGTGGGGTCTCAATGATCCTAAGAAAGGTGAGAAATCTGCCCGGAACTACACGGGAGGAGCTGGTCAATGACCTGAAAAGAGCTGGGACCACCGTTTCCAAGGTTACTGTTGGTAATACACTAAGACGTCATGGTTTGAAATCATGCATGGCACGGAAGTTTCCCCTGCTTAAACCAGCACATGTCAAGGCCCGTCATAAGTTTGCCAATGACCATTTGGATGATCCAGAGGAGTCATGGGAGAAAGTCATGTGGTCAGATGAGACCAAAATAGAACTTTTTGGTCATAATTCCACTAACCGTGTTTGGAAGAAGAAGAATGATGAGTACCATCCCAAGAACACCATCCCTTCTGTGAAGCATGGGGGTGGTAGCATCATGCTTTGGGGGTGTTTTTCTGCACATGGGACAGGGCGACTGCACTGTATTAAGAAGAGGATGACCGGGGCCATGTATTGCGAGATTTTGGGGAACAACCTCCTTCCCTCAGTTAGAGCATTGAAGATGGGTCGAGGCTGGGTCTTCCAACATGACAATGACCCGAAGCACACAGCCAGGATAACCAAGGAGTGGCTCTGTAAGAAGCATATCAAGGTTCTGGCGTGGCCTAGCCAGTCTCCAGGCCTAAACCCAATAGAGAATCTTTGGAGGGAGCTCAAACTCCCTCCTGCAGTGTGTGCAAACCTGGTGAAAAACGAATCGGTTACTAACGTAACCTCGGTTCTCTCTAGATGAGGGAACGAGTATTGCGTAAGCTAGCTTACGCTACGGGAAAGATTAATCTTTTCTGAGATATTGAAGCCAAACAATTATCCTTAATTTTGTATCCATTGTCAACGCAGTGCGGCAGCTGCAGACCTTGAGCGGGCTAGCTAGCGAGCTCATAGGTTGCTCTGCGGCAATTGCTGCAGCCTATAGACGAGCTTGGGCGAACTCGCATCCAATGAGAGGCGTCCGCGCGCTCACTGCATCAAAGTCCGCCAAAATGGGCATGACTAGAGTGCATATAAGCGTAGTTTGTAGGCTGGAACCCTGGTTTTCATTGAATGAAGCGAAAAATCGCTCGTGGCGCGAGCACGGCTGGTTACACAATACTCGTTCCCTCATCTAGAGAGAACCGAGGTTACGTTAGTAACCGATTCATTCTCTTACGAGAGGTTCTCTCGTATTGCGTAAGCTAGCTTACGCTACGGGAACCCTTTGTCAACGCCGTGCGCGCCAAGCATCCACTGCATGAGCCCCAGGGAATTAAGGGGGACCCGGGTGAGCCCTTGTGAGTGGGGAATTAATATTTTGCCGGCAAGAGTGCGGGTCAGTGTGTGTGTGTAGTACATAAGCACATAGACAGAGCGGTGGTGCCGGTCTGTGTGGAATGTGTCCCATTAATGCAGCTCACCAGGGGAGCTGTAGCGTATTAAACCGCTAGCAGTTTAGCCTGCAGAGCGGGTACTTCCAGATTGTAAAATCTGACAAAGGTGGAGGGGGAAGCCCAGCCCGCTGCCACACATATGTCGTGAATGGAAATCCCGCTGGACCATGCCCACGAGGAGGCCATGCCTCTAGTGGAGTGAGCCCTAATGCCTAGCGGGCATGGTAGGTCTTTTGACGCGTACGCGGCAGCAATAGCGTCCACTATCCATCTGGACAGTGTCTGTTTCGAGCGGCGAGACCTTTGGTGCGCCCTCCAAACGAAACGAAAAGCTGCTCAGAGCGTCTGAAAGATGCGGAGCGCGCAGTATACAATCTCAGTGCTCTGACTGGGCAAAGGAGATTGGCGTTGCGTTCACTATCAGATCCTGGTAGCGCCGACAAGGAAATAATCTGTGCTCTGAAAGGAGTACCGATCACCTTGGGGACATAGCCGTGTCTAGGCTTTAAAATGACCTTGGAGTCACTTGGTCCAAACTCAAGACACGCAGCGCTAACAGACAGCGCGTGAAGATCTCCCACCCGTTTAACTGATGATAGGGCAGTTAGAAAAACGGTTTTAAGTGAGAGGTGTTTCACATCCATGAATTGAAGCGGTTCGAAGGGAGGGGCTTTCATAGCTTCCAGAACTATAGAAAGATCCCAGATAGGAACCGATGGGGGGCGCGGAGGGTTCATCCTTCTAGCTCCCCTGAGGAAGCGGATGACCAGCTCGTTTTTACCCTGTGACTGGCCGTGCAGGGGTTCAGCGAACGCCGCGACGGCCGCCACATACACTTTGAGCGTGGATGGGGATCTGCCCTTATTCAGCAGCTCTTGTAAAAACACGAGCAGCGGCGATACCCCACATGTCCGTGAGTCCAGGTCTCTGTCGGTGCACCATTTTGAAAACACAGACCATTTTGACGCATAGAGTCTTCTCGTGGAGGGGGCTCTAGCATGTATGATGGTGTTTATTACTCCTGGCAAAGCGACGGGTAGTTGTTGATCACCCACGCGTATAGCGCCCAGCGCTCTGGGTGGGGATGCCAGATCGTGCCGCGAGCTTGCGAGAGGAGATCTGCTCTCACTGGGATGGGCCACAGGGCTGTCAGTGACAGCTGTGTAAGCTCTGGGAACCATGTCTGATTCTCCCAGCGCGGGGCTATGAGGAGCACCGAGTGGCGCGTTTCCCTGATCCTCTGCATTACCTGTGGCAATAGCGAGACGGGAGGGAAGGCGTAAAGCGGGCAGTTGGGCCAGTCCTGGGCCAGTGCGTCCTCGCTTTTCGAGAAAAATACTGGGCAGTGAGAGTTCTCTTCTGACGCAAAGAGGTCTATCTCTGCTCTGCCGAATATGCGCCATAACGTCTGGACTGTTTGAGCGTGCAGGGACCATTCCCTTGGGGGAATATTGTCTCTGGACAGTCTGTCTGGGCCGTCGTTCAGGTGGCCTGGCGCAGGTGGCACTGGGACCAACTCAGTATGCGTTTCGTCAGATGGAAGAGGTTCCTGGATCTGACACCGCCCTGACGGTTTAGATAGGATACCACAGATCTGTTGTCCGAACGGACCAGGACGTGGTTACCTTGAATGACCGGGAGGAAGCGCACGAGCGCGTACTCGACCGCTATCATTTCCAGACAATTTATGTGAAGGAGCTTTTCCTGAACTGACCATAGGCCAAAAACCGGAGAGCCCTCGCAAACCGCGCCCCAACCCGTGTTGGACGCGTCTGTCGAAATGACTTTTCGGCGAGATACAGCTCCCATCGTCACTCCCCGCTGGTACCATTCGGCTACTGTCCAGGGCTGCAGAGCTGAGATACAGGTCTGTGGCCCAAGCCCGGCGAGACGCGCGGGTGTTTAGCCAATGCTGAAGCGGGCGCATGCGCAGTAAACCCGGCTGAAGCACTGCTGCGGCTGAGGCCATGTAACCTAGCACTCTCTGAAATTTTTTCAGAGGCGTGAGGCTGTTCATCTGAAAGGACACGGCTAGTCACTGAACACTGGTCTAGTTCTATTCCAAGGAAGGAAATTGCCTGACTGGGCTGTAGTGAGCTCTTGGTCCAATTGACTGCAAGGCCCAAACTGTTCAGATGACTGAGGAGAACTGTCCTGTGAGACAGGAGCTCCGTATGTGATTGTGCCAAAATCAGCCAATCGTCCAAATAGTTCAGAATTCGCAAACCCTGACTCCGCAGGGAGTGCGGCGCCCGCGTCCATGCACTTCGTGAAAGTACGAGGTGCTAAGGACAGGCCGAGCGGAAGGACGGTGTATTGATAAACTTGGCCGTCGAAGGCAAATCTCAAGAATGGCCTGTGACGGGGATTTATCTGAATCTGAAAGTATGCATCTTTCAGATCGAGAGAAATAAACCAGTCCCCTGGCGCACATGCGCGAGGAGTTTGCTGGTTGTAAGCATTTTGAGCGGTCTTTTTGCAAGCGCTTTGTTCAAAACCCTGAGATCTAATATTGGTCTGAGGCCGCCGTCTTTCTTGGGGACAAGAAAATAACGGCTGTAAAACCCCGACTCAGCTCAGAGGCGGCACTCTCTCTATGGCCCTTTTGCACAGAAGGTTTGCTATTTCTGAACGAAGCATGCATGCTGCTTCCGTGTTCACAGTAGTTTCGAGCCGCGCTCTGAAGCAAGGAGGATGGCGATCGAACTGTAGCAAATAGCCCTGTTTTATTGTGCTTAACACCCATTCGGATATCCCTGGAATATCTTCCCACGCTTTGAAGCGTAACGCTAGAGGGTGAATGGCCAAATCGCCCTGATTGCCGCACACAGCGCGGTGAACAGAATGTGTGAGCACGCTTAGTGTGTTTATGCATGACTGCTCGCAGACAGCAGTGACAGGCTGTTCTCTGAGTGACTTCCCGATTGAGGTAAATGGGGAAAGAGTCACATCTGATAAGTGATGTGCGAGCATAGGCACGGGACTTACATGCGGAGAGGTGTTTGCTGGCCGTGTGACAGAGCGGGCAGAGGAGGGGCGCGCGCACGGGCTCGTGGGCACGTTTATTAACTCTAACACTCGAGCGGTTCGTAACCGCTTTATGTGAGTGTGCTCTGATAGGGACACGGGATGTGTAATGCTTGTGTGTAGGGGAGAACACTGGGTTGTGGGCACATTTTCTACACATAGGGCATGTTTGCTCTTTACAAGATTTCTTTGGGTCGCCGTGAAAACGGCGTTTGAGCGCAGGCAAGCGGGTGTTAACACCGGCTTGTTGGCTGCTAAATCTACCACTGTAGTAGCCTGAGAGAAGGGGACTGACGGGGCTAAGCTTTGACGGTGGTCCGGCCGCGGCGGGACTGATCCGTCGTTTTGTCAACAAAGCTAGGAGGACTTTGGTTGTTCAGGTTTCAGCGCGATTCTAGGCCGAGGCCCGTGGGGCGGCGGTCTGCGGCTGCTGTCTGAACGCGATCGAGGGCTGCCGCCCTGTCGACGCTGAGAAGTCTGGCTTTGCTGAGCTGGGCGCTGTGAAGAGGCTCGTGCAGGAGGCTCACGTGGGCGGCCTGCAGAGGAGTTAGCGCGACGAGGCAGAAAGAGATTCATGGCTTGTGTGGCTTTTTGGACCTCTGAAAACCGGTCAATGATACCACTCACCGCGGAGCCGAAGAGACCGGATGGAGAGAGCGGTGCGTTGAGGAACGTAGAGCACTCTGCTTCTCCCATGTCGGCTAGCGTTAGCCACAGATGTGTCTCGGTCACAGTCAGCGCGGCCATGCACTTCCCTATAGCTTGGGCTGCAGCTTTGGTAGCGCGGAGGGCGAGGTCCGTCGCACTTCTTATGTCTGCAACCGCCTCTGGATGCCTGCTTTCCTCATCCCACTCCCGTAGAAGGTCCGCTTGGAGGATCTGTAAAACGGCCATAGAGTGCAGAGCAGATGCAGCTTGGCCGGCAGCGGAATAGGCGCGGCCAACACAGGCGGAAGTTGTTCTGCAGGCCTTAGACGGGAGCACTGGTTTAGACCGCCATTTCGCGGAGGGCGGGCAAAGGTGTGCTGCTACCGCATCCTCGACCGGAGGGATGGAAGCGTAGCCCTTCTCGGTGGCACCGTCCACCGAAGCAAGAGAGGTGGAGACGTGGGATCGGACCCTGGCCGAGAAAGCGCGTTCAAGATTTGGAAAGCTTCGGCGTGGAGTTCCGGCAGGAAGGGAGCGGCCGGGTAGCGGGTGCTCGCTGCGGCGGTTCTGAAGAAAGCAGCCGTCGAGTCTGTTGGGTGCCTGCTCAGTGGGCGGTGACCACTCGAGCCCGAGGCGGTCGACGGCCTGTGTGAGGAGGCGTGTTAGTTCCCCTTCGACTCCGGCGCGGGTCCTGCTGGATTCCTGGGCCGAGGAGGAGACGTGTGAGCCTGACCACTCCTCGTTGTCCGAAGCCATAATGGAACACGCTTCTTCGTCCGAGATGGCAGCAGAGCAGCCGCTCGCCGCCAACTGCGCATCCCGGGTGGGCAGGCAGGGTGAAGGCGATGCTTGAGGGATGGGCTCCGGCGAGGCAATCGCTTCTACCACTGGTTCCGGCAGCCTTTGAGAGTGGCGCTTTTTTCTGCGCCGCTGAATAGAAGCCGGCGCGGCGGCTTCGGTCCTGAGCGCTTCGAGTCGAGCCCGCAGGGTCGACATCGGCAGCTCCTCGCAGAGATCGCATCCGCCTTCAGCGAGGCGAGCTCTGCATGCCCCAGTCCCAGGCAGAGAGCGCCAGATGATGTGGCGGTCTCCGGTGCTGAGAGGGGCGCGGCATGAGGCGCAAGTGGAGCGAGGCATCTTTAAAAAGACGCTCGTACTCTTTTGTGAAGTTCTTAAGAACTCGCTTGCTTTAAAAAGGATACGTCGCCAGATGGCGTAGCTCGCAGGATGGCTGAAGGTGGCGAAGACGGCCGGCTTCTTCGAGCGCTGTCCACGCTTGCTTGATGCCCCTCGAACGGCGACGCGGCTTCTGGTTCAGAGATGCGAAGAGCTTCGCTGAAGAGATGAAAATCGAGGTTCCAGCCTACAAACTACGCTTATATGCACTCTAGTCACGCCCATTTTGGCGGGCTTTGATGCAGTGAGCGTGCGGACGCCTCTCATTGGATGCAAGTTAGCCCAAGCTCGTCTATAGGCTGCAGCAGTTGCCGCAGAGCAACCTATGAGCTCGCTAGCTAGCCCGCTCAAGGTCTGCAGCTGCCGCACTGCGTTGACAATGGATACAAAATTAAGGATAATTTTTTGGCTTCAATATCTCAGAAAAGATTAATCTTTCCCGTAGCGTAAGCTAGCTTACGCAATACGAGAGAACCTCTCGTAAGAGAACTACAGGAAACGTTTGACCTCTGTAATTGCAAACAAAGGCTACTGTACCAAATATTAACATTGATTTTCTCAGGTGTTCAAATACTTATTTGCAGCTGTATCATACAAATAAATAGTAAAAAAATCATACATTGTGATTTCTGGATTTTTTTTTTTTAGATTATGTCTCTCACAGTGGACATGCACCTACGATGACAATTTCAGACCCCTCCATGATTTCTAAGTGGGAGAACTTGCAAAATAGCAGGGTGTTCAAATACTTATTTTCCTCACTGTATATACTGCACATGAAGTTTAGGAGACTGTGAACCTATACTTAAACTTAATTTTCATTTCCATCAAATATACAGCTACTGTGAGTTAGGTCTATGGTTTGTACAAGCTATTAGGCCATTAGATTGCAGAGCATTGGACTATTGCAGTGCATCTGGCAAATTAGATGAATATAACAGTTAGAAGATAATTTTTTTTTCTGATTCACAATGAATGGCTGTGACTAGATGTTGATGATATTTAAGTTATTATTTGACAAACACATTTCACACAGTAGCATAAAAGTAAAATCTTTGGAGGGTTTAAGACTTTCAAGGATTTCTTAACTTGTGCCTCCCTCTGGTGGACAACATTGATACATCCTGCATCTGTCCTTTACTAAGTTTTATTAAGTTATTGTTTGGACATGATCAATGTACACATTTGTTTTGGTGTCAGATTTCAACTGCCTTAATCACAGTTGAAAAAGCAAGATTTTTTAAGTTATATTGTCCCCTAGCATCATAAATGTATGAAATTTTGCCTTAGACCTCCGTGACCTCAGAATGTTCTATTGTCCATGTGTTTTATTTTTTGTTGTGTTTCAATATTGCGCTCACAAAATACAAGTCATTGTAGGCCACACCCAAAAATATTAGTTTTGCTAATATTTTCCAAATGATTTAAAGAATCTAAAAATTTTTTGATAATTTTGTCAGGAGGGTCTGTAGATGATGTATATAACATAGGGTGGCCAGACATCCCATTTTTCCCGGGACAGTCTTCCCGTATTCAAGCACTTGTTCTAGTGTCCCGACTTATTGTGAAAAAATGGTTTTGTCCCATATTTCCCCTCTCCTAAAATGTCTCTATCGCATAAGTGGCTTTCTCAGTCACGTGAGTATTCTAATTAAAGGTAGCCAAGGATACAGCTTGTAAAACCAATAAAATCACAGTGTTATTTTAAGTAAATGATTGGATTAAACTATCCAATCACAGTCCCCTATCAATAGATGTCCAGTAATTGAACTGATTGGAGAGTCAGTTTGAAAGGGCACACAGATGAAATTGCAGTTGGAAAATGTCAAGGAAGCGTGCATGTACATTTTAATGAGGATCTTCAAAAAGAGATTACATTTCTAAAAAAAGGAGTCACAGACAGCCTAGTCAAGTGAGGTGTGAGATTTGTGGAGCTCTATTTTCCATTGCACATGGAGGCTGCACCGAGATCGTGCAGCATGTTCATACAAAAAAAATTATGTGGTTACTGCTACTAATTAAGTGTGCAAAACCAATTGTTAGCGATTTGTGTTTTTTCCAGAAGAGTTCAGAATCTGATAAAGTGCACGCAAGTGAAGGGCTTTTTGCTTATCGTTCTGTTGTGCGTGGCCATAGATTTCGGTCTGCTGACTGCACTTCAAAATTGATCAAGAAATTGTATGATCCAAAACTTTCTTCTGCCTACACCAAATCTGAAGTTGTCATATGCAACGTACTCCCTTTGTCCAGCCTGACTATCAGAAATTACTGCAGCATGGCAACATACTTTCCTCTCTCTTGGTCCAGGTCTTGAAAGAATAAAAATATTTGTAAGAGACATTTTCAGCAATCCTTGCACTAAACTTTGGATTGACTTTGCATTCATGCAAACAGCCACTTTTAACCATGCACTGGAGAGAGTAGGGCAAGACCGAATATCAGCCACAGAAGTGGCTTTGCACATTCATGACCTGAGAAAAGTCTTGCATTCCAAGCTGGAGGAATCATTCATACCCTCTGACATTAAAAACATTTGGAATCCCTGGTTGAAGCTGGTAACATGCGAGCAGATTTCTTTTGTGCAGTGAGGAACTTTTATTCAGCATCACTGTTTACCTTCAAAATTGGAGCTGCTCATTGGAGAACACAGAAAAACTTGAGTGGTCCCCTACTGAGAGACATCTGAGAGTGGAAAGACATTCAGAGCAGCCTCCAACACTTCTACTCCAGAATCCCCACTCTCAGTTTGATTGACGAAAACACGCTCTCTGAGTGGGCTTGTGTGAAAAAACATTGTCACTCATTACATCACTTGAGTGGAACGTGAACAAGACGGCCGTGTCTGAGAGATGGCCAGATGTTTTGGCTCTTATTGCAACAATGAATCATTAGCTCTTAACCGATTATTCAGCTTGTGGCCCGGCTTAAATGTTGTATTAAACGTGCTTACTAACAATAAAGAGGAAAAAAATTATCTTTTAAAAAATACCTCTAAACGACATTCACTGAATTAAAGGGGAAAAAAAAAATACTTTTTATTAAGTGTAATTCAGTAAAGAAATTCACTGTAAAAAATCTTTTATCTTGTTTTTCATTTTAAAATGTTCTAAAAATCCTTAAAACAAGATAAATATACTTGAGAAGCAACATATAAGATATTTAGACTAGCTTTAAGATGCTGTATCTTAAAAATGTGTATTTTGTATAAACGTGTATTTTATTTAATTAAATTTTTGGTATTCTTCTGCGAGCGCAGTTAAGACAAAATATACTTATATTCAAGATCTATTCTCTAAAAGCAAGTCTTATGCTGCTTCTCAGGTGAATGCATCCTTTTTTTTATTTTATTTTTTTTTAGGATTTTTAGATATTTTAAAATATTTGAATTTTTAATATTATATTCTACGTTCTCATAAAAAAAATTTTCTTCTGCAGTATAGCTGGTAAAGAAAATATACATTGTTTTAAATGAGTTTTAGATATTTTTATTGGGAAAACAAGTAAAAAAACCAAACTAATCATAAATGTATTTTGGTGCAGTGTATACGGGGCGAAGACTACCCTCTCTCACCTTTCTGTTCACTTCAATCCATCCTTAACTCACAAAAAACAAACTCTCTCTTATTAATAAAGCTGCGTATTGCCAATTTTCTTCATGATAAGAAATGCACAGTGACGTATTTTATGATGCAATAAGTCGTATGCCATCGCATTATAATCTACGTATTTGCAGCAAGCGTGCGCACTTGAGGGACGAGCGTCCCCACGACAGGGTGTGTATCAGCCGGATGCAGTTTCAATCTCTCCCCCTTAGATCGGGACATTCGTGCAACTCGTAGAGGCGCTGACCACACAGAGAAATGCCAGAATCTGAGTTTGTAGTTATTTACATGGCCTGCTTCCGTATTATTTGAACTTTAATAAAGTTATAACGCATTTATCTGCATGTATGTGCCGGGGTGGGGGTGGTTGTGTCTTTAGGGCTTACGGTTTTGCTACCCATATTCTTTTTAGGGTACAATTACAGTAGAGTTCCAGCACCTTTGGTGCTTGGCCCCCTAATTAGGCTTTCTATAAAAAAGCTAGTAAGATGGATTAAAATAATGCCAGCCAATAATGATCGATATTAAAATCTCAATCATTCTACAAGATGGCTTTAAAAAGGGATGATGGCCTCCCAATCTTATGTTTCATGGACTAGACAACATGGAATATGTCATATGTAAATCAATATAAGCGGTAAACAAAATGTCTTGGTATTGTATAATAATTGCTTACTTTTTCATGATTAAATAGCCTGTATTTGTAATTGAATTAACTGTATTTACCATTATTAATGTTATATTGTACCATTCTCATGTAATTATGAAGCTATTACATGTATTCGACTGTGTACTAGTGAGTTAATTTGAAGTTAAGCACGGCTTGTCAAAGTAGTCACCCTTTGCCTAGAATTTGCAGACATGTACTCTTGACATTTTCTCAAGTTATCACGCTGGGATGCTTTTTAAACATTATTGAAGAGTTCCCATCTGTGTCGGGCACTTATTGGCTGCTTTCCTTTTATTATTTGATCCAAGTCATCAATTTCAAAAACGTTTTTTTATCATTACATTTCATTAACATGAACCAACATGTACATTATGTAATTAAGTTATTACATTTAGTACTCTGTACTTGGGTAATTACACTGTTACAGGGACAATGTCAAATATAGTGTTACCAACTTTTTTTATACATTTTTTTTTTTTCTGGAATGAAATGGTTAAACCCATTTAGGTTATTTGCTTAAGAATTGTGAAAAATGTCAAACCATTTTCTCTGTTTTTCAGGCGCTGATCACTCAGACAAGAGCAAAGCAGGCAGCGATGATGAGTGAGGTTGAGTGGAGGGGTCGTATGGTTCCTGTTAAAATCGACAAGGCCAGAATCTTTCTGTTGGGTCTGGCAGACAATGAAGCTGCTATTGCACAGGTTTATAAACATGCACAATCACACCATTACTTTTTGTTTGCATTTTATTTAGTTTTTACTCACAGTACTGCCACCAAGATGAAATTGACAGGACAGTTAATTACCAGCTGCTCTTCAAAAAGGAGAAATATATCTGCAAGCAGCAATTACAGGGCCAAGCCAACAGCAGCAGACCCATTATAAGTGAAGTAAATTAGATGTGGTTTCCACAGTGAGAATTTTTTTCGAACTTTAAAAGCGATTAGAAGAACGACTTGTAACACTATACAATTACTAAGAACTTCTGAACAATTGGTGGTTCTGTCTCCAAACTGTGCAGTCTCAGGGCATGGTGGTTTATAACTCAAAGCTTCCTGGTTGGCCTCCTCAGTTATATTTGTGAGACCATTTCTCTGTATCAGTTTGGATTATCAAAAATCCAAATGATTGCTTTCGTGCAGCTTGGTCTGAAGATCATTAGAGTGAAGTGTGGAGGAGTGCATAATGTAATATGTATTAAGAAAATCACTGAACAAATAAAGTTAATTGATACTGAATTAATGTCCACAATATTTCAAACGGTTTCCATTTTAATTAAAAATGGAAGAAAATCTAGCTGGACAGAAATTAAAAACAAGATGATAATTTTGACCTGTTGATGGCGCTAGACAGTTTGAGATAGAGACCCCAAATTTGCTAACAGGAATGTTTAGATTCTCTCTTACCAGTGTGCCAAATTTCACGACTTTTTATTATGCTGTTCCTTGGGCTGTAATAGACTTCAGTGGCAGAGAAATAATTTAACTTTACCGATCTTAATTGGTTTTCTTTGCCAGATATTAATAATATTAATACTGTGACAGTGCACTCTCTTTGTATCAAAATGCCTTTGTATACCAAAAACGTGGTGATGTCTCCACAACATTGTTATTGCTGTGCTATTTTTAATAGTCAGTATCAGCTGTCGTTGGCAGATACATTACCTTATAATGGGTCTGACTGAAGATGGGTTGTGTTGGTTGGGATTTTTGTTTTATTGTGTGTATTCTATAGATCAGGGGTGCCCACACTTTTTTGCATGATGATCTACTTTTAAATGACCAACTCAATAAGATCTACCAACTTAAAAAAAAAAAAATTTCATTTAAAAAAATAAATTTATTGGGACTGCATGTATCCCTACATGGAATTCATCTTCTAAGTAATCAAAAAAATATAATAATATTCAATGTTGATCATTCAGATTTAACACTAAACCCAAAACACCTACAGCACAATATATTACAATAGCCAGGGCATTTACCTTATTCTGATGACTTCCACTGAATGGAATCAGACAGTTTTACATAATCTGGGCAGCAGCTGTTGGTAGCTAGTCTCAAACACTGCTAGCTTCGCAATTTCACGCTCTGTTCTCAGAAGCCCTTGGAAGGCGCAAACCTAGTTGTTATGGCAACTGAATAAAGAAAAATCTCGCCTGGTCAAAATTTACTCGTCAAGTGCATGTCAGACATAAACTAAAAGAAGGAAAGACGAAAATTTTACGAAAGCACATTCAAATTTTGTGCGATCTACCAGCATTGCCTTTGCGATTGATGTATTCGGCACCCCTGATATAGATGCTTGGAACATTTTTAATTGGTAATATGCAGGCTTTTGAACCAATATATAACACTAGTATACATTGCAATAAGATACAATCAGTATTGATCCTATTGACAACATCGCTTTTAACAGTCATTTTGAGTGTGCATAACGCAGTGATTATAGACAAATGTACTTGACACAATTATATGCAATATATACAGAGGAAAGAAATCCTAAACCAGTGAGGATGTGCTTTTAATTTGCCTAATTTTTTTTATAAAAAGCGTATTGGTTCTCTTAACATGTACAGTGCATCCGGAAAGTATTCACAGCGCTTCACTTTTTCCACATTTTGTTATGTTATAGCCTTATTCCAAAATTGATTAAATTCATTATTTTTCTCAAAGTTCTACAAACAATACCCCATAATGACAACGTGAAAGTAGTTTGTTTGAGACCTTTGCAAATTTATTAAAAATAAAAAATGAAAATAATCCCATGTACATAAGTATTCACAGCCTTTGCTCAATACTTTGTTGAAGCACCTTTGACACCAATTACAGCCTCATGTCTTTGTGTTTGATGCTACAAGCTTGGCACACCTATTTTTGGGCAGTTTCACCCATTCTTCTTTGCAGGACCTCTCAAGCTGCATCAGGTTAGATGGGGAGCGTCAGTACACAGCCATTTTAAGATCTCTCCAGAGATGTTCAATCGGGTTCAAGTCTGGGCTCTGGCTGGGCCACTCAAGGACATTCACAGAGTTGTCCTGTAGCCACGCCTTTGTTATCTTGGCTGTGTGCTTAGGGTCGTTGTCCTGTTGGAAGATGAACCTTCGCCCCAGTCTGAGGTTCACCTCTCTCCACAGAGAAATGCTGGAGCTCTGTCAGAGTGACCATCGGGCTCTTGGTCACCTCCCTGACTAAGGCCCTTCTCCCCCGATCGCTCCCCTTATGTAGACAGGTTAGCGCCTATCCAAACCATGTCCAATAAACAGAATTTAACACAGGTGGACTCCTATCAAGTTGTAGAAACATCTCAAGGATGATCAGTGGAAACAGGATGCACCTGAGCTCAATTTTGAGTGTCATGGCAAAGGCTGTGAATACTTATGTACATGTTTTTTTGTACTGAAATAGTCTGTGAAAGTGTCCAGAATTCTTTCTTTCTCATTGAGCAACTCAAATACAAACTTGACATTGCTGTTGCAGCTTGTGGAAAAGTCCGGGTTTTTTTTCTCCAAAGATTTCTTGTCGATTTGCACCACCTGTTGTAAAGGCATGATTGTGGTAACGGTGGTCATTTGCGTTACTATCTATGTGACACATTGCCTGTGTTATGAAAAGGCATTTAAGCTTGAGAAAAAAAATAAAAAATCTTAATTTCATTAATGCAGGCAGATAAGGAGCTGGTTGGTGAGGAGGAAGTGGGTTTGGTACTAATGTGAAGTGGTGTATCATCAGCATAGCAGTGAAATTTGAGTCTGTGCCGGCAGAATGATGTTGCCATAGTGAAGCATTCAGGTGAGAGAGCAGTGGACCAAGATCAGAACCCCTAGGGATGCCTTGGGATTGTCGGATTGAGATGTAGTGTTGACAGTCAGAGAGGTAAGAATGGGAATGCAATGTGAGATGGTGTAAAATGCAGAACTAAGGCCAAGGAAAACAAGAATACTGAGGGCACCAGAGTCTGCAACCATGAGAAGGTCATTAAAAACTTGTATTACATGGCTCTCTGGAATACTCTATTCTGATTGGTCAATGGCGCAATCCACTGGTCAGACATGCTCTAACAACTGCACATCCAGGGATTTAAACTTAGCTGAGCTGTCTCTACTGCTTCTCGGCTCACTGTGCAATCTCGACAAGTAAGCTAATAAAATAATTTAAACTCATGAGTAATATTGTAATCGGCTGAAATTTCAGCGCAGATCAATGAGTCCGAGTCAGATGGGCAATTTCACAAAACAAACACTGTGTGTGTGAGAGTGTGTGTGTGTGTGTGTGTGAGTGAGTGAGTCAGCTAGGAGTCACCTAGAGAGAGGCCACTCACCTGTTGGCTTGGCGTCGCTCTGACCCGTTTGCATGCGACGTGGAGATTGGGTTCCAGGTTCAGCCCCGGCGTAGATACAGTTCAGTTTTGAAATGGGGTTGATGTTAAAGGTACAATCAAAAATCATAATGTGACAATTTCCCAAAAAAAGGCAACATCAATTGTCCAATAAAGGGATGATGATCTGCAGTGACAAGACACAGTACATGTGCGACAGACCCCACTTGTCCTAGCTGAAAACCATTACTCTTTTATTTCCCTCCCCCGGGACGCGCACACCACCTCCTCACCACTCACAGGTGACTAACGTCATCTGGGCACATCTGTGATCGTCGGTACTATCCCTAACGACTTCCTAACAGTCTATGCATTTATTTATTTGGTTAGTAGCAATGTAGTAATTAGGGCTGCACGATTTGGACAAAGTCATATTGCGATTATTTTGAAAAATATTGCGATTTGAACTGTGATTATGATGGTAATGTTTTCCACATGTTCAACTGCAAAAAGGCTACTGGGGTTTTCGCACTTGAACCCTCTTAAAAAGAACCAAACTGAGACCTTTTTTCAGTTCAACCACAAACAAATAAATAAATAAATAAACGGTGAATCAAAGTCTTCATATTCAAATGTACATCCACTGTGTACCTGTTTTTGTCCTCTGTCATTTTGTGGTAGGGTCTCAGCCCACTAATCATCATCATCATCATTAGTTTTTGAAACAGTCAACTTTAATATTAGGGATGATCCAATCAGGATTTTAACATCCGATACGATCTCCAATTCTCTTTTCATCTCATCAATCGATGCTGATCATTTAACTTTTATCAGCAGCTCTGTCAAACTGGTTATATGTAAGCTTTCTGCTCAATGTTACTGTTAACTAAATTTCCCTGTTGGTAAAACCATAGTTGTTGCCTAGTTGTGGCTGACAAATATAATGTTGGATTTGAATAATTCGGTATACACAAAATTTAATTTTAAAATATTAATGTTACTCTTTATTCTAGGCCTTAAAAACTAGTAGGCTTATACAACCTATTCTTTACTGTATATAAGATGGTCCTAAAGAATGCATCTTAATGTCAAACTGAAGTTGAACTGATAACCCATTGGTGTAATTAAATTTAAAGTGAAAATATTGTTTAGTTTGTCACCATTACATTTAAATATTTTTATTCATTATTTTATTAATTAAGCAATGAATTATATTAAAGTAAATAAATATTTGATATATATTCATTAAATGTATGTTCCTTTCATTTTATTGGATGTTGGTAATATTAGTTCCACTTTCACTTGTTTCCGTGGGGAGTGTAATAAGGGCGACACGCTCTTGTGAGGTAAACAAATGGCAGGAGATTGGAAGAGATATTTCTACAGGTGTTAATTTTAATGCTGTTTGCTCAGCAATCATTTAATAAAGATGTTTGAATTATACCCCATCTTGTATTCTGCGTTATTATTATGATACCTGTACATTGCGGAGACTGAGATGCTGCTACCGCAGATAATAATAAAAAAACGCTTCATGCAGGACGCTCCAGTTTAGTGTAAAGCGTTTAGCGCATGTAAGCAAACGGAACCGAACTCAGAGCACTTCTGTTACTCTAAGCATTAGAGGGAGTTGTGGAGCAAAGAACCGCACTGAAAACTTTGAAGAGAGCAGACTATTTATTTATTTAATTATATCGCAGCCCTTTGCAATTTAAGAATCGCACTAGGTCATATCGTGGTTTCGATTTTATTTTGATTAATTGTGAAGCCGTAGTAGTAAGTGGGATAATTTACAGTCAGTCAGCCGGTTGTTATCACAAATCGCTTCGCTGTCTGTTTATTTTGCGACAAGCTAAATTGAAAAACAGATTGAAAATGCTCACTCTTATTATTGAGACCATATAGATCTGTAGCTAGGCAGCAACTACTTTTTCCATTAATTTAGACAATAGAGGGAGATTTGAAATTTTTCAGGTCAGAAGGGTCCGGGCCAGGTTTTTTTCTTTTACTGGGGTGACAGCCACAGTTTTCAGCTCTAGTGGGATATCTACCAGAACTAAGCAAACCTTTAATGAGTTTGAGTGACAGACAGTGTTTAAGCAAGGGGGGGGGGGGTCTAACTGACAGGAAGTAGAACTAGAATTCTTGATTAACTCTGAAATTGCAGTTGGGGTGGTAAGGGAAAAGTCTGTAACTGGACCAATCGTGAGGTCCGTGAGGAAATCCTAGAATGGGCCATGGAGTTGATCAAGTTCTTTGTGCACTGGTTAGCAGATCGGTTTTGGATTGTGCAAAACTACTAGAATACTGAGGTGTGACACCAGGTCGGTTTGGCCATTTTTAATTTGGCAAGTGGCTTAAATCCAGTTCAGTGAATTGACTGGGAACAGGGAAATATTTTTTCTGTTTCTTCTCCTTCCACAGGTCTGATGAACAGGGTTTTCTGTGTTCTTGGTTTTGTGGTTACTGCAGTTGGCTCAGGCGCTGGATGCCGGGCATACCATTTCTTAAACATGTTGACATGGAATGTCTGTTGTAGTATGCTGCTGGATGGGATGTCGACTTCATACATGACTGGTCTAACTTCCACCTTACCTTCTAGGAACCTTGCCTCTTTGCCTGCTGTTTTTTGTCAGAAGTAGTTAAAGCAACAGGACCTAATCTCCCAGCTCAAGACTGCAAGTTCTGGCTGCTTTGTCATGCCACTCCTTTTGACAAGTTGAGAGTTGTAGCCATTTAGAGAAGATTGCAGTGGTCTTCTCTAACTGCTCCCTCATTTTAGGACTTATGAGACTATGTTGGTTCTGCCTGTTTTGTCCGCTGCCTCCAAGGTTTATCTTGGGGCATCCAGGGGCCCTCTGACTGGGTGAGCGTGCAGGCATTTGAATGAAGATTTTTTTGAATCCGGAACGCACTAAAACGTATACCCGGTCCTTAAGGAGTGCTGTAGCTCCATGCTTAGAAGTTATTTCTCTGAGAGGATAAGCCTCATGGTGTTAGGACTGTCAACTGGGCTGAGAAACTAAAATTGAATTTTTATCTTAAATATTACCAAAATTCAAATAAAATTAGTTTGTTCGTTTTTTTTTTTTAATAAATTTGCAAAGATTTCAAACAAACTCCTTTCACATCATTATGGGGTATTGTTTGTAGAATTTTTAGGAAAATAATGAATTTAATCCATTTTGGAATAAGGCTGTAACATAACAAAATGTGGAAAAAGTGAAGCGCTGTGAATACTTTCCGGATGCACTGTTATATACAGTGCATCCGGAGAGTATTCACAGCGCTCACTTTTTCCACTTCTAAGTTGAAAACAAGTAGGTAAAGTACTTGTATTTAAGTAGGTGCAATTTTCTCTATCTGCCCTCTGACACTAAAACATACTGTACCTTTTCATAAAGTATGCATACCCTTTCAATAAATTTAAATTAAATATAAATAAAAAATATATAACCAAAAACAACTATAACTTAAACTATATGTTTAAAATAAAACTGTGTCAGGCTAGCAGAACCTTCTTTCTTTATTCAGTAATCTAATGATCAGCTGGATAATCACAGCACTTTTATGCTCACTGAAATCTTATCCAAGTAGGAAAAACTATTTGGAAGCATTTTAAACTTTAAAATATACAACTCTTCGATTATTATTTTTTTTTAAATAGACATCATGGCTGTTTTTTCCGGTTTTTAACCATAGCTTCCAAATTCTTCCGGTTTAATAACCGTGATCATTTTAATTGCTGTTAATTGTGAAAACGGGTAATCGCGACATCCCTACCTCCACGTAAGGGGCTGTTCACACTGGGGGAAAAAAAAACCATACATTGGGTTTTTGTTTATGGTTTCTTTATTTTTTCTCTTTTTTTTTTTTTTTGGAAGAATATTCAAATTTCTAGTTTTAATTTGACAGCACTACAGGGTATCTGGTGGCATTATCGCAAATGACCAGGATGAGTCCGTTTCCTGACTGGTCCACTGGATCATCACATCAACCCCAATACGCTCAAATGGTGTGTCAATGACAGGCGAAGCTATCAGTGGTGTGATTAGCTGTAAATTGACACTCTAAGAAGGTCTTGCAGTTCCTCTTCACTTTGCATCTTTGGCCAATAAAACCTCTTAGAGACACGCATCTGTTTTCATGAATAGTAACATTTGATTCTGTTAACTCTGGCTCCCCCAAGTCTAGCTCAGCTTGATCAGTGCTGTCAATACGCCCCTCAACATGCTCTCTAAACCTTTCTAGCCTCTCAGCTATATACTCTCTCACAGTATCTGCTGTAGAAAAAGGGCATCTCTTCCAAGGCATTAGACACGGTCTCCTCTGCTATTCTGTGCATGGGCTCTTAACCCACACGATATTGTACTCTGTACTGGGTCTTGCATAATGAGCAACTCTGTACCTAGCAAAATGGGAGATTGGTGGCCACACCAACTCTCATGAGGTAGGGCTGGTTGTGTAGCTCTATATAGACATTCCACATGACCTGGAAAACCTGGAAATTTGCAATGCAGTTTTCTAGTCATGGAAAAGTCATGTTAAATTAGAAAAATACCTAAATGTCTTGGAAAATAATTGTTTGTCCTGGAAAAAAATATTATAACCGTTTGACTGTTACTAGCACGGTTTCCGTTACATGCTCAAAAACATGGTAAGAATTGGATTAGAATACGCAAATTTGTATAATTTTGTCACTGCCAGTGGCTACGCATTGTGAAACAACATCAACATTTAGGGGCGCTTACACCCTCATGATTGATTACAGCAGCAGTCAATTGTGTGCTTTGCAATCACGGTCCAACCAAGACAGAGCACTTGATTGATTCCAGCTACAGCTAGTCACGTGCTTGGCTCCAGCAGCGCGTGCGGAGTGAAACTTCGTATTCATAAACTAACTGAATGACCTGGTACATGTACCGACCAACAGATTGAGAGGGGCATGTTGTTGGTTTACTTCAGCATCGGCATGTGAGTCTATGTTGTTCATCACGGAGATAAAAGGGCATAAGAGCTATTCATGTTTAAAAGTGACTGATGTTTATACATGAAGAGGGGCTTTCACATGACTCGCGTCAGCGCTGCTGAATACATTGAAGTCTAGGAAGTGACACTTCAGCGCAACCTCGGCTCCAACTGCTCGCCAAAGTGTTTTTCTCACACATTTTTGCCTCACAAAATGTCTTCGAGTACAAAGCTACAATAAATATTTTTAAATTGTCAAAATATATGGAGATATTGAACGTCTCAATTTATTTTAATACATTTTTACTTTAGCGTACCAGATTATCCAGAGTCCCCATTTATTGAACTACAGTAATTACATTCACAAAAGAAAAGAAAAAAAACGCAAAGACCTAAACATAAACAAGTCCTATTTTTACTTTCTGCAATTAAAGCCATTGCCATTTTTTTTTCTCTTCCAAATAAATGTTTTCAATGTTTATTTTGCTTACCTCTCATTTTCTTGTGTGACAAGCATGTAAATTCGCCCCTCTGTGACGCTTACTGCAACGTGGATTAAACTTAACTCTTCAAGAACTTTTTTTTTTCTCCCCTTTTCTCCCCAATTTGGAATGCCCTATTCCTAATGCGCTCAAGTCCTCATGGTGGCGAAGTGATTCGCCTCAATCCGGGTGGCAGATGACGAATCATATTTGCCTCCACGTCTGAGACCGTCAATCTGCGCATCTTATCACGTGACTTGTTGTGCGCACTACCACAGAGACATGGTGCAAGTGGAGGCTTCACGATATTCTCGGTGGTGTCCACACACAACTTGCCACGTGCTCCACCGAGAGCAAGAATCACACTTTATAGTGACCATGAGAAGGTTACCCCATGTGACTCTACCCTCCCTAGTAACTGGGCCAATTTGGTTGCTTAGGAGACCTGGCAGTCAATTGGCATGCCCTGGATTCAACCTTGTGACTCCAGGGATGGTAGTCAGCATCTTTACTCACTGAACTAACCAGGACCCCCTTCATTAACTTTTCTAACTTCATGAAACACAAGTAGAATAAAAAAAAACAGCAGATGCTCCTGATTGTGACAATTTCTTTAATTTTCTTTAAGAGTCCAAGTACATTGTGAGATGATGCAAAGATATTAAAATAATCTTAGAATAAATGCCACGTTACCCCAGACATCCTCGTTATCATCCTGGGGGTGGTCTCATTGGTTAAAGTGGACCAATCACAGCTGTTGTGGTCCGTGTTGAAGCAACGCAGAGTACATTTTTGAAGAGCTGTAAATAAGGCCACACTGTAAATTTGACACAGAAATATAAATTGACCTTAACCCTCTGGGGTCGAAGGACGCACCGGCGCATCTTGCTGGATTTTTCCGTCATTACAGCGGAAACAACATAACATTCTCCATCATTTTGGGGCATACAGATAAGTGTAAGACATCATTAGAGACATTAAAGGGTCTACTTTTATTTGTGTACATTCACAATAACAAAACCTTGTGCTTTTGTAAAATAAAGAAAATAAAAAAGGTGAGCTGTCAGCAGTCTCTGGGTTCGCGAGCATATATCTGAAACACGTCACGAAAATGAACAAACTCTGCGAATACATATCACACAAACATGAAACGTATGTCTAAAATAAAGCTTAATGTCTACTTTTAAATAAAACTATTCAAATTTAAAACAAATATTCTCCTGCGATGTAATTGGTTTGGAACAAAGCAATGTACAATTTCTCCTGGCTCAGCGCATTATCCCTAATGTGATCGCATCCACAGGCAGAGGGTGCTATTCATAGAGTAATGTGCTGAGGCGATCAATGCAAATGGTGAACACACCCTACTGTGTCTTAAAAACAAAGTTCATTCACTTTTCTGCACATTTGGAAGATCGCACAATACACAAGTGAGAAAACTCCTGGATCGTGACGGAGAGTTAAAATTTTCCTCTCTTGATCCAGCCATTTTGGACAAGTCATTTAGTTTTCATTAGTTGACATGCTATTTTATATAAACATGTACATATTTTACTAGTGGGACCGTTTCCAGACTTGCCAGCCAGGATTCAGAGTATTGACATTAAAACTTGCCTATTAGGACATATTTCAAGTTACATTTAAACGCTGTTTCGGCTAAAGCATTTATTTAAATTGTATGCTGTATGATATAAATATATGTAATATGATATAAAAATAATATAAATGTTTAGATTATATATTAACTAGTGTTTATGCTGCCTCATTATCATCAACAAAGCTTGTGCTTGCAAATGTGTTCAGGTTAAATGAGTAAAATGCACTTTAAAAATGCATTTAGAAAATCAGCATATTATAATGATTTCTGAAGGATTATGTGACACTGAAGACTGCAGTAATGATGCTGAAAATTCAGCTTTGATCACAAATTAGATTTTACAATATATTCAAATAGAAAACTGTTCTTTTAAATTGTAAAAATAGTTTGCAATATCACTGTTTTTACTGTGTTTTGGATCAAATAAATGCAGTCTTTGTGAACAGAAGAGACTTCTTTTAAATGCTAGTGTAGGTCTAAAATTAAGTAAAGTCTTATGTAAAGAAAATGTATAGTCAGATTAATTTTAACTTGATTTTGATCATTAAGTCTCCTCGCATTCATTCTCTTTCTGTCACATTCCTCATTGATGGGCCCAGGGGAGGGGTCTTTGTCTCCTCAGGTGTGAATTACAATCAACATTCATGATAGTTCACTACTCCTCGCATATGACCTTTCTAACACTAAAAGTGTCTTACAAAAGTTAAATTACTATATTGTTTTGTATGAATGAGTGATCAGGATGGTTTTCACATAATTTTGTAGCAAAAACTCTAGCCTACAAGATCCAGTTCACAAAAGGCATGTGGACAAATGTTTAATATGTGTTATATGGCCTTATTTCAATGACTTAAATTTATTTTATTTTTTTTCAAAAACCGTGCATAAACTTTATTTTTTCAAAAATACAAACATGTACACACATGTTGCTCACATATTATTGTAGCCCAGTTTGTGCTGAATACAGTGTTATCAGACTTTAGCCATTAATGTGTTTTTAAGCAACTGATAAAAGCACAAATGTCAAGGCATGTTAACTTCTCCAGGGCCCAAAACACCCTCAGACCCCAGAGGGTTAAGGGCGCTTACACACTAGGGAAAGCTCAAATGGAGCATTTGCCACATGGGAAAGCAAAAGGTCAGTTTGGAAGGCATGTATAACAGAGGGAAGAGATGGTCACTGACAAAGATGGCTGTTTAAAATATATCTTGATGACAATGTACCAGTCAACATTGAAACTCTTCTCCAGGCTGTAATATCTTTTTAGCATGACAGAGAAATATAATAGAGGACAGGGAACTAGTGCAACTAGTCCTGCCTCTCAGAGATTCCCATTGGTCAACAGATGCCTATATCGGTCACATGACAGAGCTTCACTATCGGAAACCCATGCGTTTTCCACCTCCGTCCTTCTGATGTTCCATTCCCGTTGAAATCAATGCATTCTCAGCAATCTCTGATGCAGCATAATCTCTGTTGTGTGGCACCCTAATTGATGCTTTGAGTCAACTCTTGGGAGATGCTCTTTACAATGACCAAAGGACATTATTGAAACATAAATGTGTTATTATTAGGCTATTATTGTTGTCTTATCTGATAAAAGTCATGCTTAGAAGTTTAAATTCTGTAGGAAAATGATACAGTACATGTGATTTGTTCTTTTAATGCCTAAACATTATGCTTAAGTCAGTAGATTTGACATGCAAATTTTAATAAAGGAGAAGTTAAGGACATTATTGATACTCATTATTATTCTTTGACTATTGTTGTCTTTTTAGATGAAAAGTCGGAAATGATAGATCTGCTTTGTTCTTATAGTGCTTAAATACTATAAAGACTCGTGGATTTTGGTTGTGAAAATCTCAAAATGATTCAGATGATTTAGATTTGAATGTGTTACCACCTAGTGGCATCTCCAGTGTCATGAAACTGAACAAATTTGTGAAACACAAGCAAACCACACCTAAGTACCCTTTATTTTTGCTGCCAATTCTACAGAATTGTGTAGATAATTTTCTAAACTTTAATCATAAAATAGCTTAAGTTGGTGCTTTTAGCTTATTCTTTAAAAAAATAACCCCTGAAAACGTCCGTGGTTCTGTGATTCTCAACTTTTTCGACCCTAATGAGTTTACATCCCTGTGAGATATAAACTTTAGACAACGTTGACAGTCAGACCACTGATTTAAAAAAAATAAATAATACAAATAATTCACACTGGGTTGGTAGCATGGTGATTCGACCTTAATTTTCAATAATTCAACAATCGAAGTCGGTTTGTACCACAGTTACAACATGTAGTATGCAGAAAACAAGGAATCTAGTCATAAAAATGGCATTAGCAATAAACAACAATGTCGTGGAATATGACATGCTGTATTTGGAAGAAAATGAATGAACAATTAATCAAATTCAAATTGTGAAATGTCCTATTGTGATAAACTAAAAAAAGTGTCTGATTTAATTGAATAAATAAATAATCTGCTAGTGATGCATGTTTTGCATGCCGCTCATACACTGAAAACACCCCATCATGATCATCACATGCGTGTGTGTGTGCGTGCGTGTGTGTGTGTGTTTGTGTAAGATGACAGAGAGCAGTCTGAAGTGCACGGCACATACAGACTATGTATTTAATTAAGTCACAGTTTTATGGGGATTAATAATCACACTGGGCCATTGAGCAAACTGCTTCTCTGGAGGTGAGAAACTACCATCAAAAACACAAACAACAAAATAAAACCTCGATTAAATGGACGCACGTGTTTTGCTTAAATATTACACTTGTTGGGCACTTGATGTCCTGGAAAATTGTGGCTTATAAAGAGTGGGAACCCTGATAAGCTGTGGATAGCTCTGTTCAATCTCCATGCACACAAACAACTGAGATGGTCTCCTCCTCATTCCATGTATCTCTAGGGATACATTTTGAATATACAAGAGTTTGTGTGCAGCATCACAAGTACAGAGCGTTTTTGCCTTAAAGTAGCACAGTTATAACTGGCTTTGAGTTATGTTCAGGGATAGATGTTTGACTTTGACTGGGTACACAGTCAATGCTTGTGGTCTTAAGTGGTTTTCACACTGGGCATGTTTGCTGCAGTCCAAATCACTAAACACTTGCGCCTCTGTGTGTCGAATGCTGTAATTCAGCAGTTTTATATGTCCAGGAGAATATTCGAAAATATATTTTTTTGAGGACACAGCTGGTTGCATGCTCACTCGTGCACATAGAGAGAAGGCACCTCACCTCTTCTTTGTCCTGCAACGTTCCCCTTTTAATTCATGATTCTTGTTTGTGTGTGTAATTTTACTTCCTGAACAAGTGTGGACCCAAGTAAAGGTTGCTTTCTCACTCATGGAAACTGCACCACAGTTCCATTGCAACCAAGCTCAGACCACTTCCTACAAGTAGTCAGTAACCCCATCCACTCACCAGACTGCAAAACAGCTTTCACAATACTAACTTAAGAAAACTGCTCTTTTTTTCTTCTTTTTTTTTTTTGACTAAACTGCCAGTGTGAAAGTCGCCTTAGGCATTTTCAATTGGCAGGTGGGGACTAGTGTGACCTGGGTCTCCACAATTTAAACACACTACATCTGACTTGTGAGAATGTTGCACTCTTGTGTAAGACTTATTGTGGGTAGGCTTCAGGATCTTGTTGTCTCCTGTCAGACAGGTGATGAGGTGGATCTCAAAATGGTGTTCATTAAGGTGCAAGCTCAGAATCATATTCTTTGTGAATTGACATTTACAAGGGAATACATCTGTCTGTTCTCCTCAGGAAGGTGCTCTCTTTTGGTATTGCTCTCAGCTAACATGTGTATGGCAGTTTATTAAACATCCCTTTGTCTCTTATTGGTATCCTCCCCACCCAGGCCACACCTCAACCCAGAGTGTACTCACATCTGTGGCTTGCTGTCTCATCGCAACCAGAGAGCATTCTGTACAAAATAACACTCAGGTGTTACACCTTCTCTAACTTTTACAAGTAGGCCATATACTGCAGCAGAATGCACCACTCTAAAATAATTATGAGCAATTAAAATGTACATTTTGTGAAATGTCACCATACCCATATATAGAAAGAAGATATGAACTGTTATGTTGTTACTGTCAATTAAAATCATCATGACACACTGAATATTGAACTCACACACATATGCATACATACAGTAACCTCAAAACAAGACAGATATTTCCTAATATATATATACACACACACACACACACACACACACACCGTTCATGGCTCCAAAAGTGCTTAATTGAGAAATCATTACCATCTACGAATGCCCTCTTTTAAGAGTTATTTTTAGGTTCGTTACATAAATCACTAATAATTAAGCATTTGTGAGATATCTAAACTCTTTGCTGCTATCGGGTGCTTTACTAACATATATAAAGTGTGTGGAAGGGTAGCAGGTGGAGTTTCTGGTTCCCCCCCAGGGTAAGATGGTGCCCTGCACAGCCTGTGTAATATGCGTATAGGGAGTGGCGGTACTGCGTAAAGTCTCTAGGTAATTATTATTTTTGTGATGAAAACATCACGCTGGTCACAAAAAGTTGGTCTGCAGGCCGCGTGTTGAGTACCATGATTTTAGAATTAATTTATCTTTGTTTTGAAAATTCTCTCTCTCTGTCTGTCTCTCACTCACACTCTGAATGTCTGGTTTACCCAGTTGTAGTCATGCAAGGTGTTGTCTAGGTGTGACCGCAGCCTTTCTGTGGGTGCGTGGGTGGGTGTGTGCACAACACGCTCACGTTTCGTTTGTCATTGTTTCTACATTGTTTCACCGTTGGGATGGTATTGCGCAGGTGATGAGCGGTGCCAGGTTTCCTCCAGACATGGCATCAATTGAGGCCAAGCAGTTCAATCGGGCCAGAGAATCTTGTTTCTCACAGTCTGATATTCATTTAGGTGCTTTTTTTATGTCTTGTACGGAGGAGAGGCTTTTGTCTGGCGACTCTGCCATAAATCCTGCCTCTGAGCTCTGTTTTTGCTCTATGCTTTTTTTAGCTGTGAGACCTTATATAGACAGGTGTGTGTATTTCCAAATCATGTCCAATCAATTGAATTTGCCACAGGTGGACACCAATCAAAGTGTATAAACATCTCAAAGATGATCCAGAGAAATTGGATGCACCTGAGCTAAATTTCAAGTGTCATAGCAAAGGGTCTGAATACTTATGTCAGTTTGATATTTCCTTTTTTTCTTTTAAATAAATTGCAAAGTGATCAAAAATCTGTTATTTGCTGTGTCATTATGGGGTATGGAGTTGATATGAATTTTATTATATATTTTTTTAAACTATTTTAATATAAGGCTGAAACAACAAAATGTGAAAAATAAATGAAGGGGTCTGAATATTTTCTGAATGCACTCTGTTCAATGATATGCTAGTAAACAATATATTGGATTCTAAAGCTGCTTTTTCTGTTGTCTTATCAATACTTAACAACTCTGCCACAAAAATCTAATGCCTTTTAATTATCTGAAAATTGTTATAATATTTTATTTAAGCAATAAGAGTGCGATATGGCCCTACATGAGCACTGCTGTGATTCGGTCATAAGCACAAGGCTGCTGGCCGATTGCTGGAGGTAATTACAGCGGGTGCTGATTTAGGGCCATATAGCATGATTGCTAGTGCATTATTGCTTATATACAACAGTTTAATGAACAAGTAAATAACAATAAAAAAAGGAAAAACTGAGTACGGTCACAAACTTGTATGTGCATGGAACTATTTTCTTATTTAACGGATCAGAATCTGCCATTTGATGGTTCAAAACAAATGATGCATCGAAGCCTCAAAACAATCACTTTAGAACTAGTATCACAGCTTGGGCTTTTTCTAACAAGTTATTGGAGAAACGTGTGTGTGTGTTTGTGTGTGTGTTCTGTTAATGCATGAGTTTTGGTAAAGCTGCTTTGAAACGATGTGTGTTGTGAAAGGCGCTGTATTTGTATGAGAGAGAGTGGGAGAGAGAGAAATATGGTTAGTGTGCGTTTACCTGTCTCCGTTGCCACTCAATGCAGGCAACATGTATAATAAATATGTACATACATTTTAACACATACTTTAAACTAATTTTTGATGCTACAATAATGTAACACATTTTTTAAATCCAGAAATTACATTACTTGCATTGCTATTGTTTATTTATGTAACACATAGTTAGTATTTTGGCTGTGTACTCACAGAATGACACAGATACACCAGCGCATTGGCCACTTCATGGAGCCTATGCCGTAATTTCGACCTAGAAGCATAAATCAGCTATAACTGTTGTTCATTTGTCACAATCATTTGAGTAGGATAATCTATACCATTTTGACAATGTTGCTTAAATAAATTTTAGAAAACTTAATCAAAATCTGAATTTGTGATTTTTGTGTTTTACACTCTTGTTGTCTGTTGTGAAAAAAATGGCACTTAAAAGCAGTGTAATTATAGCCACCTGACTAGTATCAGGTCTGTGTGCACAATTCCACAAACCTCCCCCTCTCTTCCGAAAACACTCAGATTTACCAAACATGTATATCTGTGCTAGGCTGATTTATAATGTGGAAAAAAAAGAAAGAAAACAGAGGGATCAATAAATTATGAACGATTTACTGCCTTTACCTTGATTAATATGGAATTATGTAATCCATTACAAAGTAACTAATCTTATGTAAAATAAACATATAAAAATGTAATTTGATCAAATTATCAATGCTTGTTTTTGTAATCTGATTAAGTAATCCATATTACATGTAATCTGTTACTACCACAAGTGTCAGTGTATTGATGCATGTTAAGAAACACTTTCTGTTGTTGTTATATGTAGCATACTTCAACTTTAATCTCAGATTTATCCAAAGCAAATTTTCTGTGTCAATGCAGTTCTGTATATTTATGGGCTTTTCTGGATTTTTAGATCATTCTTTTAAAGGTTTAAACCAGGCGCGTCACTAGACCCCTTTTACTGGGGCACATGCCCAAGTATAAATCTGCTGTGCCCCAGTAAAAACAGAAAACGCACATCTGATGCATGCTCGCAGATATACATGTCCGTGCGGCATGCGCCTGTGTGCTTTCTATAACCAAAGCTACTGCAGCGCGCACAGCCACACACACAAGTCCAGGGGGCGGTTGCACCAGCTATTACGTTACACGTTGCACGTTACAATTTAGCCTAGTTGTGGCGTAAATGGGCACTAAATCACAATTTACACACTACTAAATATTTGAGTGCTGCACCATTAAACTTAAGTAGGACGTAACACTGCGGATGAACTAAATATTTATGGATGCCTCCGAACAGGAGTAATGGTTAGAATAAAAAAAGCAGACTCCTATAATGACATCGATGTGCTCATGTTTTGTGTGATTGTCATTAAACATTTCGACATATATTATGATGTTGGCATTTACACTCGTTTACATTTACAAGAGAGAAAATGAAAACATACTTTTAAGTGTCTCTTCAGCATGAAACTGATCTAACGGTGCAGTTTTCAGTGTGTGTCGTCCGGTGTCAAGTGTCAACATATATGAAATATACAAGATATTAAAATGAATAAATGTCTATTTTTCTAGCCTGTTGTATTAGCATTTATTTATCACCCCTTATTTATTTTAGATACAGTTCCTATATATTGTTATTTACACAAGGCAAATATACTATTTATTAAATCTACTTTTATTACGTATCATATTTTAATGGGGATATAATTTATTACAGCTGACAGTTACACGAGCAGACAAAGTTTGAACATTAACTGTAGTGAGATAAAACTTAAAATTTAAGGCTTTTTATTGGATCAATACAGGTAAACGTCATATTATGCGACTACGCATTACTTTAAGTGGAGTTTACAACCTATTAGTTAAGTCTTACCTTAAGAACAGGTGGTGCAGCCAAATTAAGCACTGACTTAGTTACAAACTAGTTAGTAAGCCCTTAGTGTGAACTTTACCTCCTAACTTACGCGAGAACTTACGCACAGCTGGCGCAAACCTACCAGGTGTCGGCACATAAGTCAGAATTGAGGTAGGCTATGAAAACATGATGAAACTAAAGTAAGTTTCTAAATAATACCGATGGTCTTATTTTGACATACATTATTGGCTCCTGTATACAGATGGACATCAGAACATTATTTGGACAAAGCAGGGATAGGAAACAGAAAGGAGAGAGTTTGTTGGAGGTAAACAAGCTACTTGATAAACGAACTACATCCTCAGCCGTCAGAGACAGGTTTCAGACATCAGATGAAAAAGCATCGTCTCAGGAAAACCTCTGTCAAGTCAATTGCAGAGAAAATAAACACATTTTTGTGTTCCGTAGAACTGTCTTTGATTATGATAACATTGAATCAATCTTTTGGATATTAAATTAATAATTTAATTCACTAATGCTAGTTTAAGACACTACATAAACAGTTGTCAGTAACTATGGCTGCTGTGTGCTAATTACCTAGCAATTAAAAAGGACTATAGTTTGGCTTGTTTTGAGTAGTTGTTGCTAGTAAACGCCAGTTTAAACTTACAATTATGTTAACTAGCTAGTTATTAATTTATAGAAACGATACTTCTGCATTTATAAAGTTAGAGATAGATTCACAAGCTAGCAACCAAACTCTCCGTTTAGCTACCAACTCTGCCTAGCGACCAACTCTGCTCATTCGTCTGAGGCCGTTTTGCTTGACGTTGGATAACGCAATTCCATAGACTTACTTGACAGAGGTTTTCCTGATGTGTAATGTGTAATATAGAAGAATGCAAATGTGCAAGGAAGTTTTCTCTGATTTTGTTATTTGCATATACAGTGTATGCATTTTATGCCATAAAACATGTTGAGAATGTTCATGTACAGTATGTTGAAGATACTTAAATATTTTCATAAAGGTTAATATGGTGGCTCAGTGGTTGAGGCTCAGGGTTACTGACCAGAAGGTCGGGGGTTCAAGCCCCAGCACCACCAAGATGCCACTGTTGGACCCTTGAGCAAGGCCCTTAACCCTATCTGCTCCAGGGGCGCCGTATCATGGCAGACCCTGCACTCTGACCCCAGCTTAGCTGGGATATGTGAAAACTAATAAATTTCACTGTATATATATATATATATATGCAAAAAAACTGTGTGTATAATGTGTGACCAAAATAAAGGATTCTATTCTAATATCTCTACACGTTTAACTTTCCCAGTACCAGTAAATAGTGGGTTACGCAAGGTTTTGTATAGTGCATTGTGCACACTTGCACGAAGTAGGCTTTCAAGAAAGAAAAAAAAAAAAGGGATATGAGTAATGGGGGCATGTGCCCAGTAGAGTTTTATATCTAGCAATGCCCCTAGTTTAAACCATTAATTTAGTACAATAGTTGATTGACTGGCGAGTAGCCTGTCTTTATACCTGCATTTATTTTTTTATACCTGTCTTAATACCAGATACCTGCACCTTGTTTATACCTGTATTTAGAGCTGTGCTTTTGTGATTGCATCATAAAACAGAAACCGATTTGAATACAACATGTAAACGGGGTTTGTGGGTACTTTCTTACCAGGGTCCCCACTTTGTTTTAGTTTCTTATTCTTAAGAAATCTGACTGCTGCTTTATGCATTTTTTATTTTTTTTTAACTGGCGACTTGGTGTGTAGAAAGAAATGCCAGAAGACCATGCCCCCATTTTTGACATGTTCCTTTTTTATTTTATTTTTTATTTTTTTGCCTAGTCTTGTGTATAGAGCAAGAATATTCCAGAAACCTGCTCTGTTGCATTGCTGATAAACCAGCTATCCATTTTTGCCATCTTTGCTTTCACGCTTGGTCTTTCATCCTCCACACACTTTTTTGTCTTGTTTTTGTCTGTGGTGGTCTACCATATTACATAGTAATCCATGTTTGCTTAAGAGTTATTGTACTGGTGTTTGTTTAGTCAATGTAAAATTGACTAGATTCACTTCCTTTGCTGCTTGATGCAATTTTTGTTATTGTACACTGGTTAAACCTTTTCAACATTCAACATGTAGATTTACTACACTCGAAATGCAGATACAGTCCCCCTAAACCACACGAGGTTAAAGATATTGACCATAGTAGTAGTAGAGCCAAATTACGATCAAAAGTGGAAAGAGATGTTTGCATGACTTTATTACTCATTTTGTTGCTTTAAATTTACTGTGGAATGTTTACATGCAGATTTGCTAGTCTAATTCGGACCCAAGAAATGTGAATGATGCAAGCTGCTCGCCAAATTCAATTTCTGCGAAGACGGGCAGCAATTAGCAATTACTGTGTTGACCATAGTAAATGTTTTCCACTCTTGGAAATGATGATTGTGCAATAGTCAAGCAAATTATGTCATCAATATTGGCCCACTTCGGCTAATTAGATCGACTTGCTATCACGTCAGCTGTGTACTCTGGGGCGGTTCCTTGGTGTGCACCCAAATAGAAACTGCTTTCACACCAACCAAGTAAATGGAATCTTGTGTCAATTGTACTCTGGTCCGCACCAAATTCTTTAGTGTGAACCGTGTTATAGATATAGAGCTCAGGCAGTTTAAGGAAGCATTTGGGAATGATTAGTGTCTATATCAGGGCTAGTAACTGGCAGCACTTGGTTCAAATCCAGCCTGCTAAGTCATCTGTTTCTGGCCCTCCGGCTGATTTTGATAAAATTTTCCAGTCTAATACACCAGACCACACTATGCACAAAATTCGCTGTTGAGGTTAACAACTCTCAGCAGCGCGCACAGCAACTTTCAGTCAATTATCCCAACCTGCCATGTTTGAGCATTTCTGGCTGTGGTTCTGATTGTGTCTTAAATAATTCAGTCAAATCTATTTCAGATCTACAGATGTAATAAATGTAAACATAGGTCCGATCCTGGATGCTGATTGGTAAATAGCCGTGCTTCATTCATGATAAAGAACTTCTATGACCCCTTCACCAAGCTCCCAAGTCTCCGGACTTATCTGTCTGCACTTATCTATCCAAGTCTCCGGACTTATCCCAGCACTTATCCTTTTTCAAATAGAAAATTAAATCTATTAAATAATTTTAAGTGAAATTATTGTTCTATATTAGATAACCATTGTTTTCTTATGTGGGTTGATATTGTCAAAGATCTTGCTTCAGCAGATTAAAATGTTCTTCCTCAGTTTTCATAATTTGTAAATAATACCCTGGAGTGTTAAAATATTCAGTATATCTTCATAATGTCTTCATATCTGTAAAAGGAACTTATGGCCAAAACTTTAAAAAACTGTTAACTGAAAATCGCTGACCATTTTAATGTAAATGAACACACATTAAGGGTATCTAATTTTCTATGTTAATCTGTTACTTGCAATGAAAGTGCTAGCTAAGATAAATATGGAAAAATGTATGCCCTGTCTTTAAATTTTTATCTGGATAATCAGGCCCCCTCAAAAAGTAGTTGAAGAGCCCTGGTCTTATACACTTTGTTAAAGGGGTCATGACATGGTTTTTTTTATTGTATTATTATGTTCCCTTAGGTGCAATTATAGTATTAATATATTTTTTTTTAAGAAAAACTTTTAAAATCTAGTGATTTATGACCTTTTCCCACCCTGTTTCTCATCCTCTGATTCAAACAGGCTGTTTTGGGAGCGTTTTCCATTTAAGACTTCAGTGTTAACGCCCACTGTTATGATTGGCTAACGTCAGTGCCTATGTATCAATTATTGACGCCCCAGCCAGAACAATATGCAAGTAAACTAAGTAAAAACACTGTGATTATTCATAATGAATGAAATTGCGCTTTAAAAAGTAGTTTAAAGTTTAAAATAGATTACTTACAGTTTGCGTCGTCGTTGTTCCCAGAATAGTCGGCACGGACTTATCTTTGAGCAACAGTTTTCTGGCAAAGCCAGCATCATATTGAGATTTGTTCTCAAAACAGTCATCCTTAAAATGTACAGAACAAGCGCTTAAGTTAACACTGCCGTGACTGGGTCAGATCCGCAAAAAATAAACTGCATCCATTTTTCCCTGGCGTCTGGATCTTTCGGCAGCTTATTCAGAGGTTTTGTTTGACCACAGCCAGGAACAGCACATCTGTGTGGCATCGTAATTTTCCTGTGCACAAGTAGTCTCTGTCAGAGCTCGCTGTCCATCGACTGAACACTTGTGAGGCGACGGCGATACTGAAATGAGCGTAGTCTTGCGCTTAAAGCGTAGTTATCTTGTGCTGGAGGCGGTCATATGCAAACGCTGTTACGTCACTTCTAACCGACACGTCACTTCTAACCATGAATCCAGAACGAGCTGTATTTTGAGCTTGATTAAATAAATGATTCATTTAGAATGGGGAGGACGTCTTAAAATATTAAACTTGCAGGACGTTTTAATGATACAAAGACCTCTTATATACCAAAAGATCAAGGCAAATTTGGTTTCTCATGTCATGACCCCTTTAATAAATGCAGATATCCTGACTGTTACTGTTATACCGTTCACAGGCTGATAATGAGGAGACGAAGGAGCGTTTGTATGAGAGTCTTCTTGCGGAGTGTAGAGACACCATTCAAGCCATCAGAGAGGAACTCCGGACTGATGTGGTGAGAGATGCTCTACTAACAACTCCTTAAACAGGACCAGTATGATTCAAGTGTTTCACAGTACGAGGTATTCATTAAGGAAGTAAAACTGCATCAGATACATCAATCTGATAACGAAAATTTAAAGCATAAACAGTATTTAATATTCAGTTATAATGTATTGCCGTTAATTGTCCAAAATACAGTTCTTCTATTTTACCTTCTGACTTATACCAAAATAGTGTATTCAAACTGAATTATTTCAGACATTGGGCCCCATTTTAAGAGCGCTATGCCTTAAGCACAGAATTATTCAATCCGTTATATGCACAAAGTTAGTGGGCATGACCATGAAGTTTTGACGTTTTCTTGCAAGCAAGCGTTAAGTCAAGCCGTATGTGGGTTGGTGAAATAGCGAGCGCAAAGCGCTGATGGGCAGGGTCGAATGCAGTTTAATTCCAATGCAGTCGTTCCAATGCCATGGTTTTAGCAGTGAAATACCACAGATTTGGAGGATGTTTGTGTTTCCTTCCACCTCGGGACCACAATGTACGGTATGCGTTCTATATCAGCCTGTATAACCTGCAGTCTTGGTGTTATGCGACAGATGATGCACTGCTGCTCTCCCATTGTTTATTGTTTTGTAATGCATATTTGTTATGTTTCTCTGTTTAATGTTTATTTTCTGTACAGCATCATTTATTATTATTGTTAATATTCATATTGAACTACTGACATAAACATCATGGTTTTAAAAGTGATTGATTGCTCTTTTAAATCATTTACTGGTGGAATTCAGACATTGCACTGAGATTAAACATGCTTCTCAGACTTCTTAGTGCAATGGCCTTATTCTCATTAACATACAGTACACCCACTGTTTGCTGGCATACACCCACAAATGGCACAAACTAGGGAAGCTCTGATACCTGGATAGGTATCGGCTCTGATACTGAAGCTTTTAGGCTGATTGGTATCGGTCCGACGAGCCCTATCCAAATCCGATACTGTGCGTTAGTCATGTTCGTTACTGTCAAGCTCCAAAAATGACATAAAAGAACCATAAAAACACCAGTAAAGCAGTTCATATGACTCGTGGATTTTATTCGAAGCCACTAGAAGATGTGCGATAGCTCTGTGAATCACAAAAGGCTTTGTTTATTAAATAAATATATAATATGCACGTGCAGCTCCGCCAGAATTTGAATAAGAAATGCAGACACATACAGGACTTCCTGTAGATTTCATAATGTCAAAATAAAAGCATGACGGTTTAAAAGTTAAAGGTGCATGATTGAGATATATGACTATTATAATATATTATTATTGTCATTAGTATTTGTTTACAAATGATAATATTTAAGGTGAGTGTGTTCTAAAAAGTAACTGTGTGAATGAAAAGTGATCTGATATCTATCAACTAAATTTAACAAAAAAAATATCCAGATACAATTGAAAACATTTTGCCCAAAGTAATAAATAAATAAATGGCTTATTTTCTACTGATGACTTATACTGGAATTACTGTTAATTTTGCTGCTACATTATCCAGTATAGTAGTTAACAATAAAGTGTTTTTTAATAAGCTATACATTTATATTGATATAATGTGTAGTTAAAGGCTTGTGTTTCTTTACATATTAAAGAGTACTCCCAATTAGTTCCACACAATAATGTAAAGATATTCTAAACTGTTGTTGCCAAAAAAACAACACTGGTATCGGATCCGGATTGGTATGGGCCGATACTGAGATTTCCGATATCGGATTGGAAGACAAAAAGTGGTATCGGTGCATCCTTAGCGCAAACACTCCCACCCACATCCACTTGCTCTTTAGGTTGGCACGAAAATTGCACTTAGAATTAGTGCTATTATGAAAATGCACATTGGTTGTGTGTTGCACTGTGCCTAGCGTGGTCACACAAATAGTCCAGTAATGAATCATAAATTGTTTTTGACATGACATACTTTTGATATGTTTTAGAGTATACCTTGTCCTGCTGCATTGCATGGTATACTACATCTAAAATTAGTTTTCTCAGCATTTTGGTAATTATTTAAAAATGATTATACATTTATTATTTCTTCATATTGAGAGGACATGGAACATTTTACTTAAAAATAAATAAATAAATAAATGATGCTTCGCACTTCAGCATCAGCACTATTTTAAATGAACTAATGAAGGTTCAAGGACATGTTATTAGTGAAATCTACCCAAATATTCATACTTTTATTAAGATCTGATCTTGATTCCTCTATCTTTAGTCCTACTCTGGATCCATTTGGATATGTACAGCTGATCCCACTTCTTCACCATTGAGTTTGATACACATGACCCTGTGTGCATCTAACATTTGTGTAGAACTGTCTATTTAAATAGGTTTGTGTGTTTTGCTATATAGAAACAGAGAGAGAGGGCTGCTGACAGTGCTGAGAGTGGCAAGGTGTCTAATCTGCAATACCTACACAGGTTAGTAACATTCAGTCGTCATTTCTGCTGTACAACTGTACTTTGATGACACAGAAGTCTTTTTTTATGTTAATTTGCATGTAGTTACCTGACATATATCAAGCTGTGGACTGTAGTGAAGAGGAATGAGAGCATGGCTCACGCACTACAGGCTAAACTGAAAGAACCACAAACTGATGAGAACAAGAGAGGACCACGACCACAAGACCTCATACGACTCTATGACATCATCCTGCAGGTTCAGAGCTCAACCACACTCTTCATACAATGCCTTTGGCAATGAGCTCGTTCTGTGTTGTAATTTTGTATCTCTGACAAAATCATATATGAGACTCTTAACCTCAATACCTGATATCATTTAAAATATCACAATAGTACAATAATATCGCTCTTGGGATCAGAACCTTTGTATTACCGTATTTGCCAAAAATAAATATGCATCTGATTATAAGTTGCAACTATTCAAAATCATGTTTAGAAAAAAGAAATTTTTTTATACTGAGGTTGCAAGTGGCATGCGTTAGGACGTAGGAGCAGTCAACATTCTTTTCAGCTGCTTGGCATGTCAAGTTGTGCTCTCTAAAGATTATCTACACATCGGATCACGTTGTATTTTTGGCTCTGGAGCATGTTTTATTTTTTATGAAAACTACATGTAACTCTAAGATGCATGCCTATATAAAAACAGCTTTTATCCTGTCTAAACTGGACACGAGTGTTGTGTCAAAAGTAAAATAACCCCATTATAATCAATGATGATGTCAACACTGGAAGCATTCGTTGTGACGTGACAGTCACGCCAACATTAAACGTAAGTACAAAAGATGGTACATAAATGCATAATTCAACAATATATAAAAACACAATCATTTTCAACAATTACAATCAAAAGATTTTATAAAGTTTTTATTTAAAATGTTCATTGTTCATTTCATTAGCTATTCATTAAAACATAATTTAATGAAGATGTGAGTTATGATTGAATTTGTTTTTAATTTGTTGGCACAGTGATGGTAAACAGGATATTTAAACTGGTTGCATATAATACTTTGTAAATGCTACTTTAACATCCTGATGTTCCGGGGTTTGGGTAAAGGAGGCAATAAAAAAAAGTGTTTGAACTAAACGTGGAGTTATCTTTTGAGCTAACATTGGTAGCAGAGGATGGTTACTAACTACAGGGTTCCACCAACGTTTGAAGAAGGAAAACCCTACGAAAGCTGGAAGAATGAAGTCAACATTTGGACCAGAGTTACCGATTTGGAAAAAAAAAAACAAGCTCTTGCCGTCGCCCTGGCGCTATCAGGAAGGGCGCGGGATACAGCGATGGAAATTCCGGTAGATGATCTAAATAAAGACACTGGAATGACCACTTTGTTAGTGAAACTGGATGCTTTGTTCCTTAAAGAGGAAAAGGACAGGATCTACGATGCTTACTCAGATTTCGACCGGATTATGAAAGAAGCGAACATGTCCATGGCGGACTATATTATTGATTTCGAACAGCGCTATTCTCGGATGAAAAAGTACAACATGGAGCTACCCGACGCAGTTTTAGCTTTTAAGCTTTTGGATACTGCGTGTTTGGATACGACGGATAGGCAGTTGGCTCTAACTGCATGCACTGACTTAACTTATGCCTCGATGAAGTCCGGCTCTGAAGAGAATATTTGGCGGAAAACAGCGGCGGCAGCACAAAGTATTAGCCAGGAGTCCGTGTTTGTGACAGAGCAGCGACGGCAGAAAAGTAAGTCCTGGCAGCAAAGTGCTCACCAGAAAACTCCACAGCCCGGTACTAACCCGCTAGATAAGTACGGACGGCGATCGAAATGTGCAGTGTGCCAAAGTACATATCACTGGGTCAAAGATTGTCCGCATAAAGGTGAGAGTGTTAAGATTACAGAAGATAAAACTGACATGGAAGAGTGTAATATTACTCTGTACACCAAAGAATCACCGACAGATGCAGAAATATTCATGACCGAATGTTATGGCTCAGCAATAATAGACACTGCTTGTACTAGGACAGTCTGTGGACAAGAGTGGCTTGACAACTACAGTACTGTGTTACAGAAGAAAAGTGTAAAGATGATGAAAGAAACAGAAGCAGAAAGTCACAGGCCTTTCAAGTTTGGAGATGGAAAAGTAGTTTACTCAGGAAAAAGAGTCAAGATTCCTGCAAAGATTGGCAACATGAAGTGTAATATTGAAACAGAAGTGGTACCTGTAAACATCCCCCTGCTTTTGAGTAAGACATCATTAAAAAGGGCAGGGACCGTTCTGGACATGGAAAATGACAGCGCAGTAATGTTCAACCAGCCGGTCAAACTAGACTTTACAAGCTCTGGACATTATTGTGTGAACATTGTGGACAATGAAAATAAAAATCCTGCTCACTCTGATCAGATATTAACTGTTGAAGATGAAATATTGTCAATCACAGACAAGATGAACACAAGTGAGAAGATGAAAGTTTTGGAAAAGCTTCATAAACAGTTTGGGCATGCCTCTGCAGACAAACTACTAAGACTGATGGATAATTCTGGCAACAAGGACGCTAGAATGCCCCAGCCTGTTGCAAAAGATCATAAACCAATGTGAAGCATGTCAGAAATACTGTAGAACCAAACCAAAACCTGCTGTCGGATTACCACTGGCATCTACGTATAATGAAACAGTTGCTATAGATTTGCACGAGCTTGAGCCAGGGGTCTGGTACCTACACATTATTGACCAGTTTACTCGTTTTAGTGCTGGTAGTGTCCTCACCACCAAGAGGGCTTCTGAAATTGTCAAGCATTTTATCCACGATTGGATTAGTGTACATGGCCCACCATAAAAGCTATTCAGTGACAATGGTGGCGAGTTTAATAATGAAGAAGTGAGAGACATGGCCGAGAACTTTAATATTGAAGTTAAGACAACACCTGCCTACAGCCCCTGGAGCAATGGACTGTTGGAGCGTCATAATCAAACCCTAACTGAGATCATTATGAAAGTGAAAGCTAGTACTGAATGTGACTGGAGCACTGCAATGGACTGGGCCTTGATGGCAAAGAACTGTATGCAAAGTGTCCATGGGTACAGTCCACATCAGCTGGTGTTCGGGCAGAATCCTAATCTGCCCTCAGTGTTAATAGACAAAGCACCGGCTCTAGAGGGGACTACCAAGAGTGAATGGGTTGCTAAGCACATTTCAGCCCTGCATGCTGCAAGAAAGGCTTTTACAGAAGCTGAATGTTCGGAGAGGATACGGAGAGCTCTAAAGAAACAGTTACGGCCCACTGACGAGCGATACTGAACCTGGAGATAAGGTTTATTACAAGCGAGTGGACTGTCCAGAATGGAAAGGGCCTGGAGTGGTCATTGGACAGGATAGTGCAGTTGTTTTTGTCAGACATGGAGGCACCTGTGTCAGAGTGCACCAACTAAGGTTAAGAAAAGTTACTCATGAAAATGAAGAGCCTCAGATTGTCTCTGAGGAGAATAACCAAGGACAACGTACAGTGGACATCATTGAAGAAGAGACAAATGTAGAAGCACGAGAGAATGATCCTTTACCTGCTGTTGAAAATGCAGAAGCAGAGAGACCAGACATTGGAAACATTAACATAAAGACTGGACAAATTGTGACATTTAGAAACCAAGCAAGTGGTGTTTCACAAACAGCAAAGGTGCTAGGGCGTGCTGGAAAAGCCAATGGAAAATATAAGAACTGGTATAACTTGGAGCTACTTGAGCCTCGCGGAGGTAGCTGGTAACAGTGAATCAGCAGATCTGTCACAATTAGAGGATCTTACGTGTCCAGAAAGAGGCTTCAAATTCGGATACACACGAGGATGTTTTTGTGACTAAGGATGTGTCTTTTGATGAAGCAAAAGAAAAGGAAATACAAAATTGGAGACAGAGCGAGGTGTTTGAAGAAGTTGAGGACAAAGGACAAAAGTGCGTCTCCACTTCGATGGGTGTGCACTTTGAAAGAGACTGAAAATGGATTAGTTCCCAAAGCAAGACTTGTTGCACGAGGATTTGAGGAGCTACAAGTTTCTGAGCTGCAAAAGGACTCGCCGACTTGTGCCTCAGAGTCACTGAGACTTCTAGTGGCAGTGTTATGTCAAAGACAATGGGAACTTCACTCAATGGACATAAAATCTGCCTTCCTACAAGGCATGGAGCTGTCCAGAGACATTTTTATCAAACCACCACTGGAGGCCAATGGCACAGGGACACTTTGGAAACTAAGAAAATGTGTGTATGGTTTAGCTGATGCCTCATTGTATTGGTATAACAGAGTTAAAAGCATTATGACTGAAGCAGGAGGTATTGTGTCTAAGGTTGACCCTGCAGTTTTCTACTGGCTTGATGAGGACACGAAGGTAACTGGTGTACTTGCTTGTCACGTTGATGATTTCATATGGGGAGGTTCACAGCTGTTTTCAGAGAGTGTCATACCTTACCTTAGGTCAAAGTTCAATGTAGGTCGTGAAGCTCACAATAACTTTTCCTATGTGGGTGTGGATTTTGTGACTTTGGGTAAGAAGGTACAAATACACCAAATGACATACATTCAGCACCTACAGCCCATACATATCACACCTTCACGAGCAGCAGAGTCCGCTTCACCTCTCACAGAAGAGGAGAGAGAACAACTTAGGTCAAAGATAGGTCAACTTCTGTGGGTTGCTAGACAGAGCAGGCCTGATGTCATGTTTGATGCAAGTAATTTGGCATCTTGTCTCAAACAAGCTACAGTTCAGAACATTAATGAAGCTAACAGGGTAGTCTGTAAACTCAAGACCAAGTCAGTTCAGTTGAATTTTCAACAGCTTGGGAAAGACAGTAACTTAAAAATGGTTACATTCACTGATGCATCGTTTGCAAATCTTTCAGATGGGGGTACTCAAGGTGGGTACTTCATTGTTTTGATGGGTGAAAATGGGCAGTTCTCTCCAGTTTCATGGCAATCTAAGAGAATTAAGAGAGTTGTCAGAAGCACTCTTGCAGGTGAAACGCTTGCTATGTCTGAGGGGATTGATAATGCAATTTTTTTGTCAACTCTGTTTTCTGAACTGAATGCTGGTTGTACTGTTTCTCCTGTACCCATAATCTGTGTCACCGATAATTTCTCTCTTGTAGATGCACTGAAGTCTACTAAGTTTGTTGCTGAGAAAGACTGCGTTTGGAAATCAGTTCGATAAAAGAACTGATCCAAACTAAGAGGGTTGGTCAAGTGTTATGGTCTGAAACAAAAGATCAACTTGCAGACTGTCTTACAAAAAAGGGAGCTTCCTCAACCTCACTTCTTAAGGCTCTCTATGAAGGATGCTGGACTGTTAAATGAACTCAAGCATGAGTTTCCCCTCCCTTTACTAATAACCTTTTATGTCATATTGTTGTTCTTATTTAATACACTATGACAGGTTAGCTGGTCGTTTTTTTTTTTGTTTTTTTTCTCTTTAAAGAGAGGGAGATTGTTACTCCTGTGTGTTATCTTAATGGCATATCTCGCCATAAGGGGGCACTGTTGTGGGAGCAGTGTGGAAGGAGCTCCCCTCTTCGGGAGAAGGAGGAAGAGTTTTTTAGGTTGTGTGGTTGTTCCGGGGTTTGGGTAAAGGAGGCAATAAAAAAAAGTGTTTGAACTAAACGTGGAGTTATCTTTTGAGCTAACACCTGAGACCCGGATGAGATTTCTGTGTGCATTTTTTATTTCTCTTTATGATATGCAACTAGTAGCACCTGATAACCATGCAAACTGAGCAATTTCTTTAAAAATAGTTTGCTTAATGTATGTTCTCATAAGGACTGCTGGTCTATGATTTAATATTTTTAATTAAAGCTGCACTACGTAACTTTGTGATCTCTGGCAACATCTGTGGTTGAAATCTAAAATTGCAAGCAATTTGCAGAAGAACACCTCTCGTGTTTCGACACTGCTCCTCTGGCGGATGAATCTCAGGATTTGAGTTTTACTTTCATCCTGATATTATTATGTTATACGATTAAACATTTAAAAATGAAATATTACTTGCTTTGATAGCTTTTTTATATTTTTTATATTATGTACAGCCCAGTGTAAATCTTGTCAACTCAATCACTGACAAAACATTTGTTGACTTAGGGTTTTTTTTATTTCGTCAGTGGTAATGAAGACAAAACGAAAAAGGCGCATAATGATGATAATTAAATTATTTTATTCAACCATACTGATGATGAAAATATGATGATAAAATATTGCAAGATATTTACAGTGCAAGATATAAATAGAAGAAATATCTTGAGAATCTGTTCATAGAAGAAAATATTAGATATGGATTCATCTAATTCAATAATCCAGTAGATTGTGTATTTCTCCACTTGAGCTGCGTGATTTGAACGCGCTAACACCGGCAAAATTAACCTCTTTAAAACTGGCTAAATAACTCCTTCAAATGCATCCTATATATGAGGTTCATCAGTATATCCACAACATTTATGGAACAACTTGCATCTGCAGTTATTGCGAATGAACGTGAACTTCAACTAAATGACTCGCTAGTCAGAATATGTGTAAATTGCGTTGTGAATATGCGGTTTCCATAAGAAATGTGTCATATAATATGCGTTCACGGAAAATTATTAGTCTAATTAAGAATACGGTGAGCTAAATTATAAAAAGTAGCTAATACTTCAGTCTTCATTATTATTTCAGGAGCTCAGGTGTGTACATAGGCTTACTGTATGTTTGATACATTTTTACAATATAAAATGTTTAAATAGTGTGGTCGGTTACAATTTGAAAATTTTTTTGTCCAAGTATTTTATTTACGTTGACAATGTGTGTAATTTCTCTCAGAGTAAAACTGACTAAAATGTATGAATATGCCTATGACATTATGAATTATTTACTATTTTTAAAGGACATTTTAGTCAAATGACAAACTATGACTAAAATGAATAACTTAACACTGGTACAGCCTCGGTTAATAAGCAAGTGAATCTGTAATAACACTGTAAACTAAAATCATAAAACACGCAATAATGATGGGGATAAAATATACTTTATTTAACATGAAAAGAATATGCTTAAATATGCAATATAACAATTACAATAAGTCAATTTCAGAAGTCATACATATTAGTAAACATGCACAGTAACTTCCCCCCGACAACGTTGATACATCGCGATAGGTAAACCAAAATTTCTTAAATAGTGCAGCTTTAATACATGCTGGGGAAAGTCAGCTTTGTGTATCAAATTTTTACAATGTTTTCTCTACTTTAGCAACAAAATCTCAATGATCTCACTGCATTGTCAAACAAACAACTAGTAGCCAGTGCTGTATCATTTGAATAATCAAATATTAGCTGTAAAGTCTCGTGATAAACAGTGTGCTGGCTCGTGATGCATAACTGACATTTTTAAATTGGCACATTACATGAAACTACAGACGTTACTCTTTTGACATACAGATTTCAAAGTAAAAACTGGTTTTGTATCTGATTTGCATCTATTTACCAGATGCACTTTTGGAATATTTACTAACATAAAATAATTTATCTGAAATTGTTGCCATCTTTTGACGTCATGCTTTGGTAATCTAACCCTTAAATGAAAGCCTAGAGTCTCTTGATTTTAAGGACAGTGGGTTTAAATTAATTGAAATTACGCATAGGTTACGGGGACAGCCAAAAATTCAATGTCCTTAAATGAGGACTCAGGGTCACGCTAGGTTAAAAAGCCACTTCCGTTTCTATGACTGAGGTTTTCATCTGTTTGTGTCTAAGCATATGTTATGTATATTGGTGTGTGTGACCAGAAATTCAACAAAATATAATGACATTAGCCAGCTAGAGAACTTTTACCTAGGTGATATTTAAATCACCAAAACTTTAAAGGCAGATGCTATTTGCACCCTGGTGCAAATAATGGCTTATGCTATTTACACCCCAGTTTAAGTAGTGGCAGATATTATTTGCACCCCAACCCTGGTGAAAATAATGGTCGATATTATTAGTACCCATATTTAAATACAAACATGCAGTATATGGGCATCACTGCAGCATGTTTATTGTGTTTAATTAGTGTCCCACGGACACTCTTCAACAACCCCTACCCCTTAACCTTAGAAAAAATTATCTTGGTTTTACTACAGTAACCATAGTTTCACCATGGTATTTTGTAGTAAAATTATAGTAACCACAAAATGAACCATTGCAATCTACTCGCAAAAGAAGCCGAGCCACGGGAGTACAAGGAAGGGTAAACGGTGTGTTCGACAGACCCCACTTCTTGATCAAACTCTTCTGCATTCCCCAATATTCACCATGACCAAATTACTGTGATGAAATCAACATTTATATTCATTTTTGTTTATTGTTGTAAGTAGTATTAAAGGTAATATTAAGAGTGGAAAAAAAGTCAGATAGTAAAAAAAAAAAAAAAAATGTGGGATAAAAGACTGAATTGAACCAGTGTCGCTAGGAATACACCCCAAGCCACTGCAGTGACACCTATTATCTAGTTTGTTATATATTACTTTGGTTCCACCAGACTATTGGGGTGCAAATAAACTGCACTGTGTGACAGCTGCAATGTACACTGGGTGCAAATAGTCACTCAGAATCTTAAACCGCAGAGTAGTAACAGCACAACACTGGCACGATAGGACATGTGACAGGACCCTCAACGGGCCTAAAACTCTCCCATGCTGGCCCTGTGCCAGGGGGCCATCCTTATTGTTGAGCCCAAAATTAGTAGATGTAGAAATTGACATTTAAGCAAGATTAAAAACCAATATACAAGTTGCTCCCAATGGCAGGCTAGCGCCTTGCATGGCAGCTCTGCAACCGTGTGTGTGTGTGTGTGTGTGTGTGTGTGTGTGTGTGAGAGGGACACAGTGTAAAGCGCTTTGTAACCTTTAAGGTTAATAAAAAGGCGCTATATAAGTGCTATCACAGGGCTATATGATATCTAGCAAAATGTATAAAAATGATGAGTATTACAGTCAGAAATGGGGACCTTGCTAAGCCTGTGCTGGTCTATGACTTGCGAATGTCCACCCTCATCGTGGTCGATGTAATTTAAAATACATGTTGTTAAACCCCTTCTTTTTACTGGATGGAGCAACAGCTCTGTGTCTCAATGTGTTATGGATATTTACCAATATCATCTGCATAAACTCCAGAAAATCACATGTGAAAAGTAATTTTTACCCAAGTCGTGAATAGTCCATTTATTATAATTAAGCAATGTAATATAAGCAAGAATTTTGATATACTGGGCAGTGCCACTCTAAATCGTGTTATACTGTGTCTGTCAAGTGCTTGTTCCTCCTAATTTATTTTCTTTATTTAATTTTTTCTTTCTCTAGAGTCTTGCTGAGCTGTCAGCCCTGCAGGGCCTAGAGGAGGACCATACCTTCCAGAAAGAGGTGGCACTCAAAACTCTAGTCTTTAAGGCTTATAGGTGAGTATATGGCTGTTTTCAATTATTTTTATCCACAATGACTGCCTACGTGAATGTACAGTGCATTCAGAAAGTATTCAGAACCTTTCATTTTTTCAAATTTTGTTGTGAAAAAATGTTTTTTTTTTTTTTTTCTCACATCAATTTACCCCACAATGACAAAGAAAAAAACAAATTTTTGATGACTGCAAATTTATTAAAAGGTAAAACTGAGATATCACACTGACTTAAGTATTCACACCCTTTGCTGACACTTGAAATTTAGCTCAGGTGCATCCCATTTCTCTGGATCATCTTTGAGATGTTTCTACACTTTGATTAGATTCCACCTGTGGCAGATTCAGTTGATTGGACATTATTTGGAAAGGTGCACACGTCTATATAAGATCTCACAGCTGAAAATGCATATCAGAGCATAAACCAAGCCATAAGGTCAAAGGAAATGTCTACAGAGCTCAGAGACAGGATTGGATCGAGGCACAGATTTCGGGAAGGCTACAAAAAATTGGCTGCTTTGAAGGTTCCCAAGAGCACAGTGACCAAACTGAGCAATCGTTGGAAAAGGGCCTTGGTAAGAGAGGTGACCAAGAACCCAATGGTCACTCTGTTTGAGCTCCAGAGATCATGTGTTGAGATGGGAGAATCTTGCAGGACAACAAATACTGCAACACTCCACCGATCTGGGCTTTATGGCAGAGTGGCCAGACAGAAGCCTGTCCTCAGTGCAAGATGCATGAAAGCCTGCTTGGAATTTGCAAAAAAGCACCTAAAGGACTCTCGGACTGTGAGAAACAAGATTCTGTGGTCTGATAAAATGAAGATTGAACTGTTTGGCCTCAGTTTCAAGCATCATGTCTGGAGGAAACCAGGCACCGCTCATCACCTACGCAATGCCATCCCAAAGGTGAAGCATGTTTGTGGTAATATCATGTTGTGGAGGTGTTTTTAAGCAGCGGAGACTGAGCAGGGTTGAAGGAAAGCTGAACGCAGCAAAATACAGAGATATCCTTAAAGAAAACCTGGTCCAGAGCGCTCAGGACCTCAGACTGGGCTGAAGGGTTACCTTCCAACAGTACAATGACCCTAAGCACACAGCCATGACAATGCAAGAGTGGCTTAGGACAACTCTGTGAATGTCCTTGAGTGGCCCAGCCAGAGCCCGGACTTGAACCCAATCGAACATCTCTAGAGAGACCTGAAATTGGCTGACCACCAATGGTCCCCATCCAACCTGACAGAGCTTGATAGGATCTCCAGAGAAGAATGGTAGAAAATCCCCAAATCCAGGTGTCCAAAGCTTGTCACATCATACCTAAAAAGACTTGTGGCTGTAAATGCTGCCAAAGGTGCTTCAACTAAGTACTGAGTTAAAGGTCTGCATACTTATGTCAATGTGATATTTCAGATTTTTCTTCTTAATAAATTTGCAAAGTTATAAAAAATCTGTTTTTTGCTTTGTCATTATGGGGTATGGAGTGTTGATTGATGTGAATGAAATAAATAATTTAAAGCATTTTAGCATAATGTGCCATAATTTTGAAAAACAAATGAAGGGGACTGAATACTCTATGAATTAATAATACGTGCTATTAAATAAAAATAAATGTGTAAATAAACGTGCTATTCTTAACTCTAATCGTAGCACAGACTGTGTATAGATAGTTTGTTTTTGTTTGAATAGAGGAACCAAGGATCATTTTGAAATTTAAATCTGTGTGTGTTCCAATGTTCTGGACAGGTGTTTCTATATAGCTCAATCATATGTTCTGGTGAAGAAATGGAGTGAAGCTCTGGTTCTGTATGAAAGGGTTCTGAAAAACGCCAGAGAGGTCCAGTCCAAAGCCAAGAGCCTCAACAAAAGCTTTATGGTACCACACACCACTCATCCACATTATTCTTTTTCTGTGCTGTGACAGTACCATGGTACAGTGAAGGTATCACATGGCGATACCGTGATACAGAATGTTTACCATTCATATACCATTCATATAATTTACTCCATAGTACCTCGAATACTATGGTGCCACCATTGTACATGTACATAAAATATGATATTGCCTTTGTACATGTGCAAAAAAACTATGTATTGTACATGTGCAAAAACTATGGTATTCCAGGGGTAATGCTAATTCCTATTCCTGAAGATTTTTCTTCCTTGTGGAGTTTTGTTCCAACCCTTATTAAAAACTATTTGTACCAACTAAACAAGGTCTTAGTTTGAAATTACGAGCTGGTGTTAAAATATGGGTTAGCTGTGGCTCAGGTGGTAGAGCGGGTCGGCCACTAATCGCAAGGATGGCGGTTCGATTCCCAGCCCACATGACTCCACATGCCGAAGTGTCCTTGGGCAAGACACTGAACCCCAAGTTGCTCCCAATGGAAGGCTAGCGCCTTGCATGGCAGCTCTGCCACCATTGGTGTGTGAATGGGACACCGTGTAAAGCGATTTGGTAACCTCTAAGGTTAAAAAGGCGCTATATAATTGCAGACCATTTATGATTGATCTAAACTCTGTAGAAAGGTAGCTCTCTAACAGCAATGAAGTTCTTTAATTTAACCTGTTGATACGCAATTCCCACGCACGTGGTGGTGACGTCACTCTGGTTATATTTAATATAAAACGTATATAAATGTAATTAATGTTTACAAATTATTAATCTTTTCAAAAGTCTAAGGGTTCAACGTTGATATCCGATCACTGTTTCATGATAGCAATGCTCCAGAAACAGCTATTTAGTTATTTGTGCCATGAGTACAAATGAAGACATGCAATATCAAAACGGGACTTCATACTTTTGTTATGAAAAACGCGATCGCCAGATAAATCTGTTCGCCATACTTGGGTCAATTATCCATGACAAGCATTCATTGAAAAACATCCAATCGCACTTTTTGTCCATATAAATGATAAATCTGAGAAATATTGATATATTCTTCATTGTTTACATGAGATCTCGCCTGAAAGAATTATCCTTCGTCGTCGTTCTTCAACAAACTTTGCAATCTGAGCAGCATTCATGTTGTAAAACTGTATATTATCTTATATATTAGAGTCTCATAAATAAAACGAGCCTGTCTCCAAAGTCTATTTTTTAAATTGCGGCTAAGTTTTTTATTCATAATAGCCAAGCAGTGCAGTCAGATTTTGTGTCGACTTGAAAGGCGGAGCCTTTATTTTTACTTTGTACACCGGCAGCGATTTTACAGAGAAAAAACTAGCAGGAACCTAATTTTTTGTTAGATCATCTTCAAATTTAAAACAACTTCTTTGGACTTGTGGCTTTGAGAACATTGTATTTCTGGGTTGTCTTGGCACTTTTATTATTGTTTTTTTAGATTATAAAAACATGTTCAGCACAAAATATTTCCATTACTATAAACTTCAGCTTCTCTAACTTTAAAATATATCAACATATATTAATTCTGAAACTTGGAAAATAAAGCCCAAAGTGTCCTCTTTCAAAAGATACTACAACTGTGTCCATACTCCAAAGGGTCCAGTAAATACAACCATTTAAGTTCAAGTATGTCATTTTCATGGTTTGTGCTCAAAAAGGGGGTGTGTATCAACAGGTTAAAGGGATAGTCCACCCAAAAAGGAAACTTCTGTAATTTACTTACCTCATGTTGTTCCAAACCCATATGACATTCTTTCTCCATGAAAAACAATGTAGATGTAAGGCAGAATGTTAGAGACTGACAGCCTCGGTCACTATTCACTTACATTGGATCTTTTGTCCATACAGTGAAAATAAATATTCACTGAGCCCGTCAATTTGCCTTACATCTACTTTTGTGTTTCACAGAAGTCAGTCAGTCAACTGGTTTGAATAATATTAGGGTGAGTAAATGATGGAATTTTTGTTTTTGGGTCAACTATCCTTTTAATTAGTCCAGTGTTGCCCAATTCTGGGGCCATATTACAGAGACATTTTAAAGCCCAAAGTATAATTGGATTTTGGCACGAATGCTCAGCGTACAGTGGAATGCAAGCCTGTCAAAGTATACTCCATTTTATGGTACACGAATGCATGCTACGACTGCTGGACACTTTCTCTTCAAGAGTTTAGAACCAAAAAGATGTCTTTGCATTCCTTCAGACCAGCTTTTTTTTTTTTTTTTATAGATCTTGAAGGGAGGTTTCAAGCTTCTGGCACCCCTTATGATATAATATTAGGAGTAGACTTTACTCTTTTGATGGACTCAGTCCTTGATCATAGTGAAGCAAATGCATGCAAGTAAAGTTTTTATATCTAGGTATTTCATCTGTTGTTGATTGCTCAATTGGAAACATTTTAGTCTCAGATCACACCCTGGTTAGTTTAGAGGTGTTGCCACATTCAGAGAAAAATAAATTATATAGTTAGCGCTTTAATGTATCCCTTTAGCCAAATCCTGAATTCCAACCAATGCTAAAGGCTGAAATCAATGTCTATATGGAGACCAACTGGACCTCGGTGTCCTCTGTGGGCGTGGCTTGATGGGCGCTACAGGCAGTTCTTAGGGGCCGGATCATACAGTGTCGCAATTTACCAATTATCATAGGCCTCAGAATTTACACAATTGAAATACAGATATAATACTATTTTGTCACAGAAGGTGGAATTTTGACTATGCAGGGCAAGACAGTCATACTTTGAGTTGTGGGACAAAGCAGGGAAACTTTTGGCTAGATATTTAAGGCAGAGAGAATCTTTTTCTACCATTCCCTTAGTGAAATCTGCTGGTGGTGAAATATTTACCTCAGCCGTTGATATTAATAATGCTTCTAAAGTTTTCTATCTTGATCTCTATAGTTCCACGTCTTCGTCTACTGATGAAGCTATTAGAAACTTTGTAGAACCATTAGAACTCCCTAAACTGATTACTGAGCAAACAAATTCTCTTGAATCTGAGATAACCTTGGAGGAGCTTGGCGAGGTAATTAAGGCATTGCCTACATGCAAGGCCAGATGTCTTTGCCATTGTTTTTTAGATCTTATGCTACAGAATTGGCTCCATTTTTGATATAAGTTTATATGGAATCATTAAAGAATGGAAAGCTTCCGTGTACCATGACACAAGCCCAGATCAGTCTTATTCTTAAAAATGACAAAGATCCAAGCAAGTGTAAGAGTTACCGTCCAATTGCTCTGATCCATCAAGACGTTACAATATTGTCAAAAATTTCTGCTAATCGATTAAGTAAAGTTATGACATCTCTTATACAGATAGATCAGGTTGGGTTTATCCGGGGTCACAGCTCTTCTGATAACATTAGGCGTTTAATCAAAATCTTGAGGTCAGTGGCGAATGATCAGACTCTGGTCACTGCCATCTCACTTGACGCTGAAAAGTCATTTGATATGGTAGTATGGGATTATCTTTTTAAGATTTTGAAAATGTATGGGTTTGGGAGTATGTTTTTTTTTTGGATGAATTAAGTTGCTTTATAGAGACATGTTAGCGGTGGTGCAAACAAATAGATTAATTTCAGATAGTTTTACTTTGGATAGGGCCACTCGGCAGGGTTGCCCTCTTTCCCCAATATTGTTCTGTCTTGCCCTGGAAACATTAATAGCCGCAATAAGAAAGGAGGATGATTTTCCAGGGGTGGTGGCGGGAGGTGTGGCGCATAAGCTTATGATATTTTATTATTCGTCTCCAATAGGGCTGCACGATATTGGAAAAAACTGACATTGCGATATGAAAAAATACTGGATGACTTCACCAGATGACATGAATAGCTCTATTTGAGAAGAATGAATTATTCTAGAATGATTGGGGTGATTTTGTAGGGAACTGCATCTTCATGGAAAAGAAACTGAAAATGACTTTTTACTTTGACTTATTTTGGGTAGATTATTTTATTATAATAATTAATACACTGTTTAATTCACCATGGTTCCATTGTATTCATGTAATTCAAGATTACAGGAGGCTTTATCTCTGTACTCCAACCAGGTTAAAACGGAGCATTACACTAAGGAAGTTTCATTATTACAATAGGGCATTAATGTGAATGACAAAATAAGTAATTAAAAATTTGATTATATTACAAATTAGATTACAAACCTCTTTTTTTTTTTTTGTTTTTTTAAAGAAATGTAAACAATAAATATCTTTCAATTTAAACCCTTTTGGGGGAAAAGTGCAGCTACACACCAACCCTGCGTGGTTTACAAAAATACAACAAAAAATAAAATGTTTCTAAAAGAAATAACTTAAAAAATAGTTGCGTGATTGTATTACATACCACTTGTCAAGCGACCGGATCATGTTTTTAAAACCCTCTTTGGTAAACGTGTTAATTGGTACCATGTCTTTCGCAAGGTGAAATGTTACTGAATCTGTGATTTATTAATTTTTTGTATTTTTTTTTTTTTCGGGACCTTTCTCGTATGGTACTGGCAAAGGCATCTGAAATAGTTTTTTGCTTTCGACGGCATTTAGATCTGGCTTTGCACTCGACATGCAAAGATTTGTGGCGCTGACTTAAATGATCAAACAGATTGGTCATGTTTCCTCATGTTGTGGCAACAATTACAAGATAATCTCAACAAAGTACCTGTTTTTGGTCAACATCATCCTGTCTGTAGACAAAATATTTCCATATAACTGACAATGTATTTCATTTTGCAACGAAATCCTCCATTGCTTTTGGCGCAAGCAGAGCCTGCACGTCAACAACGTGCATAATAATAAACTCTGTGTATCTATGAACCCATAAATCGGAGTAAATTATGTAATATCAGACAGATATTATGCTACATTTCCTATTGGAAGAAAAAAAAAATGTATACTATGTTTATCTTACTACATCGCACGTTCTGCGATGTGACTATTGCGGATGCGCACATTGCGATATCGATGCTGAAACGATATATTGTGCAGCCCTAGTCTCCGACACTTCTAGGTCTATGCCTTGCCTCCACAGAAATATTAATTCATTTTCTAAGTTCTCAGTATACAGAGTCAATTGGTCTAAATCCAAAGCTTTGAATCTGACAGCATACTGCCCAGTAACGGCTTTTCAGCCAAGTGCCTTCCTGTGGCCCCAGCAATGCATTATGTAATTGGACATTTTATTCCCATTAAATTTGTCTGATTTAATCTAATGTTAACCCCTTAATAAAAAGGTTTTTGTGCGGTGTGGGCAGGTGGGCTTCATTACATTTATCTATGATTGGGAAGGTTAACATTATTAAAGTTGTAATCCAAAATTTAACTACCTGCTACAATCTCTCCCTATTGATGCCCCCCTCTATTATTTCAAGCAATTTGTTAGTATAGCAAAGTCCTTCATTTGGAATTTACATTTTGACATTTTGACTATGCCTACCCAAGATTTAGTTTTCTTATTAGGCATTCGGTTTCAGATATTTGGCTCATTGGTTACTTCCGTGTGAGAGAGCCCCTCCCTGGTTTTGTATTGAACAGGAGCTTCTTGCCCCTATTTCGCCATTGCAAAGACTTCCTATCAAAATAATCAGAGAAGTTAAATTACACCCCGTTATCTCGCATTTGCAGTCTTTATGGACAAAAGTGTCCTGAGAATTTTTTTTTAAATGTTGCCTTGAGCATATGGCAGAACCCAAAATTATGTATTAATATATCCTTTTCTGCTTATCAGAGTGGATTGTGAGGGAGGTTAATATACTCCGTGACCTATATGAGAGTGGAGTGTTGAGATCTTTTGAAAATTTTATTCAACATGGGTTCAACTAAAGCAGCAAATACTCTGGGAATGGTGAATACTGCTTTTGAAAAGGTCATGAGACATCATTGTTTTACTCCCTGCTAATTCAGAGTCTATCAAGAGAGTATGGGAGAAACATTTCAGCTTGGTTTTGGAGGATTCTAAAAAACATCAAGTCTACATCTAGAGATGCAAGTGTGTGCCTTGTGCATTTCATCGCTGGCGATGCCAATCAGAGGATGGCCCATGTTTTTTGGTGGTGTGTTTAGATCCAGGAATTCTTGTTGAAGATTCAGAGTTTTGAGTGTGAAGTGTTGGGCACTCGGGTTTCGGTTTGCCCCAGACTCTGTGTTTTGGGCGATGGGGTGGTCATTGATGTGGGGAATAGACACATAGAGAGAAATAATGTTTTGGGGTTATGGGACAACTATTTGGAGTTTTTGGAGGTCTCTTGGGGTGGGATGGTGGAGAGTAGTATAGTTTTAAATGTGTATGATTATTATATATAGTTTTTTGTTTTGTTTGTTTGGCTTTTTTTGTTGTTTTTTTAGTGTATACTCCTGTGACCACAGGGATGTTTGTTGGAGTTCGGGGCAGGGTTGGGGATTGGGAGGGGTGGTTGTGGGGTTTAAATGTATATTATGTTTATATGTTTTTTTCTTTTCTTTTTTGAAAGAATTAATAAAAATATGAATTACAAAAAAAATATATTTTTTTAGTTTTGTTGTTGGTTTTGCCTTGATGTAGATTCTAAGCGATTTAATCAGTTTTACTAGCTCAGGTATATTCATTGAGAATTCTACGAGTTTTATTTGAGAGAAATTGTTTTGGCTTCCAGTTTAGCCATTCATGATGTTCTTTATTTCCTATCAGGATCTCCCTGATGTTCAGGAGCTGATTACTGAGGTCAATGCTGAGAAATACTCCCTGCAGGCTGCAGCCATCTTGGGTGGGTTGTCTTGGGTAGCCATTTAGTTTGTTGTACAAGAGTACAGTCATTCTCAATGGGCTTTATACAGTCACTGTGTTGACATTCCGCCCTGACCCACATGTTCTAGATGTTGTTTTGAAAGCTCCATAAGCTTCAACTGACTGTGACATTGCATTTGTTTTTTAGACACAGAAGATATTGCTGAGGTGCCTGCACAACAGCAGATTAAAGACAACACGGTAAGAGAGGAGGAATTAAAAAGCTAACCCAATATTTTCAGTTTACCTCATTAGGCATTATTACTTTGCCCTAGGTTACATCTTAGCATTTTTCTGTTATTTGGTTGCTAAGATTTACTGTCGCAAAGTCTACAGTTTAAAGCGAATGTTTTTTCTATTAACCTGGAATAACACAAACACAAGCTCAAGGCCATCTCTAGTTGACAATGCAAGACAAAACATGCAGATATTAACTGCTCCCCACATATATGGCAGAGGCGGCACACTGTGGAATGTTGCTCGGCAGACTACACTACTCTTGTTAAAGGTGTTTATAGAGTCATGTTTGTGTCAGGTTCATGGTGTGCGGCAGAAGGGCTTGGCTTTTGCCTTAACCTGGGTGGCTATCATAATGAGTAAATTATTTGTATGTGAATGTGACACAATTTTGAATGTGGTGAAATGGGAAAAAAAATTTTTTTAATTATGTGCTGACCATTGGACAAAATAGCAGAATTGTGTGTGGATTTTAACATTGTGTTAGGGGGAGTGGTGTTGGAGTCGCAAGTTTGAATCTAGGGCGTGACTCCAGCCAGGTCTCCTAAGCAACCAAATTGGCCTGGTTGCTAGGGAGGGTAGAGTCACATGGAGTAACCTCCTTGTGATAGCTAAAATGTGGTTTTCACTCTGGGTGGGGCTTGTGGCGAGTTGTGCGTAGATGCCACGGAGAATAGCGTGAAGCCTCTACACGCGCTACGTCTCCGAGGTAACGCGCTCAACAAGCCACGTGATAAGATTTGCGGATTGACTGTCTCAGAAATGGAGGCAACTGAGATTTGTCCTCTGCCACCTGGATTGAGATTAGTGTCTATGCCAAAACAAGGACTTAGAGCGCATTTTGAATTGGGTGTTCCAAATTGGGGAGAAAAAAATTAAAAATTACAAAATTTGGTGTTAGATGGAGCTTAGTATCCCAAGATCAAATTAGTAAAAAAATCTTCACATTTTACCCTTTGCTTATTTACTCCTTCAAAATACAATTATAATGATGAAAAAAAAGAACATGCAAGGGGTGGGGTATTGCATAGAATTTTATGAATGACAGATTTGTATTCTGCGAAAATCTGCAGAGCTTTTCGAGTTTGGTGGGCAGAAATTCCATGTTGGTCTAATGATGTGGAAGTCTTTGAATTGGTTAGAGAGCTGTTTTTCTTGTTTATCCACAGCCTCTCTCTGAGCGATTGGAGACTTTCTGGCTGGACCCCGCCCTCCTGAGCAAGCAGCCCAATCTGGTCCAGTTCCCTCCAGACTTCCAGCCAATCCCATGCAAGCCGCTCTTCTTTGACCTGGCTCTCAACCATGTGGCTTTTCCACCACTTGATGACAAGGTTGAGCAGAAGGGCAAAGGTGGCATCACTGGCTACTTCAAGGGCTTCTTTGGCTTTGGAAGCTAAATCTAGCCCAACATTTTGTTTGGACCTGTTTGGCTGTATCTGTTGTCCTCTTAATCCTGTTCTGTCTTCTAGAATCTGAGTTATACATCCTTTTAGTCCCAAACCATTTCCCCAAAACCTGCCAGTATAAATTTGAGAGAAGTCAGGGTAGTCTGTTTGCTTGTAAATTCAGATTGGCTGAATTTGAGCTCAGCTATATTTAAACACCCTCTACACCTGGAGGAAAAAATATTTGTTTGATCTCCAAGGAGTTTTTTGTTTATCCTAAACTCTTGAATTAAGATGCCTTCATTTGCTTAGATCTGATATCAGCACATAATGCAAAAGGTTAGCTTATCTCACTGAACAAGTCTACACTTTGCACAGCTGAGAGATGAGCTTAGAATATTTGTTCTTATTATGTTAAGGTTTTATTTATTTAGGGTGTTTTGGTGCATGGGCTTTAGTGGTCAATCGTCTTAGCTTTCAATCATTATAATGACAAATGAAGAGCTTCTTGTACCAATGTGAGACCAAACCACTATGAGAGGATGCTGCTTTCATTTGAATGCTCAGCTGTGACACAGACCACAGATCTGGTATGTAGATGAAATGGACTGTGTTAAACAGTCTTTACCATTAACTCTGATCTCTGCAAATAAGATGATTTCTGTCATCTTGCATGGGACCCTCAAATACAAACTCATATCAAAGAATTGTTATGTAATAACCTGTCAATGAAGCCATAGAGAGAAATTAAGCTGTTTGTTTGTGTCCCCTGTAATTGTTAACTAAAATTTGCTTACTACCAATGTTGCTATTTTAGTCTGACATGATGCTGATCACCAGAGTTCACTAGTATCAAAGTTTATCCCTGTTATCTCTGCTTGATTTGTAACTTAGAATAACCCATTTCTGATTGCAGATACATTTTGCCATTTTCATTTTATTTTAACCATTTGGTTTTTTTTCAACAATGTTGATGAGAAATCATGTTTAATCTTCAAATGCAAGGATGAACATTATGACAAGCTGAAAAAAAAATGGATTAGTTATAATAAAGTAAAAGTCATTTTTGTTTTAATTTGTTGAAAGGCTCCTAATTAAAAATAAAAAATAAGTGAAAATGCAACTTTTCCTGTGTTCACTGTATTTGACATGGAGATAAACTGAACTGAAAAAAAAAATATGTAGGAACATCTGAAAAACTAGTGAAAATCTTAGTGCCAAATGGGCTGTTTTGAGTATTTCTGTAGTTGCTGATCTCCTGGGGTTTTAACACACAACAGTCTATAGAATTTACTCAGAATGGTGCCAAATACAAAAAACATCCAGTGTGGGGCAGTTCTGCAGATGGAAATGCATTGTTGATGAGAGTTCAACAGAGAATGGCCAGACTGGTTCAAACTGACAAAGTCTACTGTAATTCTGTAATGCTATTCTGAGATACGGAATGGTGCTGTTTTGACGGCACGAGGGGGACCTACACAATATTAGGCAAGTGGTTTTATTGTTGTGGCTGATCCGTGTATACACGCACTTAGGAAATTATGTTTGAGCATGAACCTAACCTAACTTAAGCTATTTTATTTCTCAGGTCATTTAAAAGAAATTGTTATTAGGATGATTTTATAAATCCTTTAAAAGTTTTTTTTTTTCTCCAAGCATAATAAAAACAGCAGCTAAGAAAACCATTTTTGCTGTGTAAAATACTGACAGTGGATAAGAGCCTTTAAAAAAATACGTGTAAGCTTATCTTTATACATTATCTTTATACATATATAATACCACAACATTGCTGAATGGCAATGGTATTTTTCATAATGTTTTTTTAGACTACGAATCAGGTTATCGTTGCGTTTTGGGTTTGGATTACCAGTAAATGGGGCAGGCAGTACATTTGAGGTACCTGTGTGCATACAGTACCATGTTTCTGAAAAGAACTGTGCAGACCACAGCGCAATTGAATGTTCAACTACTAAATGTGTCTGGTGTCGTGCCGAATTCTGACTCCTCGTATGGTAATGGTTAGTGTTAAGTCTACGAGTGAGCTTTAGGGATAGGGACCAATGACTCCCTAATACTGTTAGGGGTGGGTGTAGGAGAGATTCTAAAAGCGGCACATCCAGTACCAATGATTCCTTTTTTAAGCTGAAGTATGTAACGTTTTTGTTAAATTTCTATCCCAGCTTAATATGCTGACCATAAGTAAACCATTTAACGATTTTTTTTTTTTTAACAGTAAGCTCTTTCTGCAGTGCTATGAAAATTGCTCAGTTTGTTTTGAGTGACCTGCTTAGACACGCCCCATAAACATTACTCAACCAACTGCTTGAGTTGGGGGCAGAACTATCTCTTTGTTTGACTGGGTTTATTACAAACTTTAGCATTAATTATTTTCAATTAGTTATGTATAATTAATATAGCCTTATATTGTCTGTATTGACTATTATTTCTTATTGCTTCTGATTCAAGTGCTTAACTCCATACGTTTTTTTTTTTATACTAAATGTGTCGTATTAAATGCAAAGAGTTTATATTTAGTCTGTTCATTACAAGGCCAGTTGGAGATGCCAGTTCTCATACACCAGGTAATGTACACATATATTTTTGCAAAGTATATAGTTTTTAATAAAACCTAATGTGTGCGTGGTAAATTGCTTACCCACATTTCAATGCCATTTTGTGCATACACAATGTTTAAACATCAGGCCCCTGGTCTGTAAACATACCAAATTGCGTAGAAAATGTCACAAGTCCATGTGTGTTTGCAATAGACTTTAGTCTTTTTCTACCTGCTGTCAGGATTAAGCCCTCCTCCTGAAGTCTCGAGGAGATCTCGTTCACAGAGCTCTTGACAGCCTTCTGTTGTCATCCATTCATCTTCACATTCCTGAGCACATGCACAGCATTCCAGGCAGGGTGCATCCCAGTGCTGAAGAATCTCACACACGAGAGTGTGTAAAGAACTACAGTATTAATGAGATGAGAAACTCTCACATGTGGCCACAGCATAGTTTTTTAGTTATATGTTTGGCAATAAGTCAACCTGTTGAGGTTAATCAGACAGCATAAACTAAAATCCTAACATATGAATGAATTGATAGTAAAACTTTCAGAGCTCAGTGTATTTTAGTCATAACTAAGTTTGGTAACACCAAGACAAAGAGAAAGTCACACCACAATTGGCTTTGTATGAGAAGTTTGGCTTTATCAGAAAGATTTAACCCTATTTTAGGTATTTGTTAATTTCTTTCTTTTGTTAAAATAAGACAGGTGTCTAATTAACGGCCTAAAATAAATTATCCGTTGGTACACATGTGCAAGTACTACGCCCCAACGAGTATTATCCTTCCTTTCTCAAATAAACAATCCCAACCACACCTAACATGTACTGTTTAATCTTTCTCTTTTAAAATAAAGCTTCATGCTTCACATTTGAATATTTTGTTTTTTATGTTCTGTGTGGAGTGTAATGTAATACATTGGTTATTATAAAGTTGCCTTTCACACTGAAAATATTGTGAGCTCTTTCCAGCTCAGGTGTGTTCTAGCTAGTTACCTTGAAACAACCTCCATTTAAACAAAAGAAGAAAAGAAAATTAAAACTGTATTTTACATGATATTTTAAGCAGTGTCCTGCTCTGACATGCTAAGCTTCTCCTTGTATACAGTACTGTGTATACAGGCTAGATTTTAACTTTTTCTCTTGACCATAGATGACACTAAATCTCATCTCAACATATTAATTGATTGGCTGTGCTCCTCTAAACTTGGTATTTTTTCTGAATATCAACATTTGTGAGATTCATTCCATCAACACAGTTTTGAAGTTGATCTAATTTTGTGCCATTTCAAAATAGTTATCTATAGCATCCTATTATGTTGAATATTAAAAGTTATTTTATCTATTTGTTAATGGGGAATTTGTGGACACAGTAATGCATTTAGATTTGTGGTGTAAAATATTTTGTTTTCATTTGAAGTGAAAATGCACTGGTAAGGGGTCATCGTACCCCAGTAGTAGTGACACCCTTTTGTTTGGATTTCCCATAATAGTATATTGGATGATGCAACATTATCTGGTACACACTAAACATATATCCAAATATGTTACAATGTAATAACAAATATATATTGTTCTCCAATCTTCCTCTACATTTGAACCTAAACTCTTGATGAAAATGACAAATGAAATTAAACAAAAATGATGTTGGTTTTGAGTATTCAGTATTCAGCCAGTAAATTCCAGTTAGGAGCTTCACAAGAGAGATGGTGAAGGTAAATAACAAACGAACGATAGTGGAGAGTGAAAAAATAAATAATAAGGAAACTGGGTAAGGGAGGTAGTGAGAAAGAGGGAGTGAGAGAAAGAGGGCGAGGCATTAGGCTTGAATCTCTGTCACACCCTACCATGTGACGGTGCATGTTAGAAATGTGGGCTAACTACCCCAGCACTGCTGAGAGGAAGTGACCCGGCCACATTCCACACCATCTCACATTCACAGACTTATCTAAACTTTAACATGGTACAAAAAGTAAAAGAGCACTTTAAAGGAAATAAGTCAAGCAAATAATCACATTGATCAAGCTGTTTTTAATTCTAAATCACCATAGAGATGTAATTATTAGAGCAAATTAGAGTGAATAATGAGTGAAATCAGGTTTTAGGCCAATCCAAGGCTTATTGTAACAAGTCTTATATTTCCTTGTGGTCATTCTTTTAAGGTCAGAGAAGTCAGAGAATGTGACATAGTCGTGTGTGTGTGTGTGTGTGTGTGTGTGTGTGTGTGTGTGTGTGTGTGTGTGTGTGTGTGTGTGTGTATGTGTGAGTGAGTGAGTGAGTGAGTGAGAAAGAAAGAAAGAAACTGGTCTGACTGGTCCTGCAGAAAGAGGTGGTCTGGGTGTCGCCCAACACCTGTCACACAGGGCGAAGTGGAGATAGAAGAACAGCTTTAGTTCACCTCTGTGTGACAGTACTGGAGAGCCACAGAGAGACTGTGTGTGTTGTCGAGAGCCAAATAGAGTTTGCAGGGCTTGTCGAAAACTAGGAGTGAGACCGATTCACACACCCGTAGTAGAGAAGGTGAACCTCACCTCACTAAAACGTTCAGGATGTTCAAGAAGAAAGACAGTACATTGAAAGATGATTCCAAGACGAGCAAGTGAGTGTTGTTGTTCATTTTTATACTCCAGGCTGTTTTGGGTCTGTTCTATTTAGTTGTGTTCTGGGAGGTCTCAGATCAATTTTTAGTAGACTCAGGTACCCAGAGCCCAGAGAGTGAAGGTGTAAATCTGGTAAACTCTAGTCATATCCTGACCACCGTACATCTAAAATCTGTGTCATATGTTCTGTTCTTTGAGACAGTTTACCTTCATTATAAAAAATAAGACTGTATTAATCAAGAAAATTGGTTTATTGTTCAGTTATATTTTATTCTCATTTTGCAATTTCTTTTTCCCATTTAAATTAAAATCACTCATTTAGGTGTTTCTGAGTTTTTTTTTTACCTATATCATTCGATATTTGTAATTAGTTAATATAGGCTCAGTATCGGGAGGAAATGCAAACATGCTTGAGCACCTGTTTTTTAGGCCCTTATGATGACAGTTTTTTGGCTATAATATTTATCTGTGATTTGTAAACAGGAATTTGAAAGATTTTGATTTGTTACAAATAAATACACCAGAGTCATTAAAAATCATTGAAATTTTCAAAGGTGACAAAGAACAGAGATTAAAAGAAAATTGCTACAAAAAAATCTGAAATAAAATCATGTGGCCATGGGTGTGTGAGATCAGCCAAGTCAAGTTTCAGAGATAACTATACTATTCGTCACACATGAGCGTAAATATAATGCAAATAACGCAAGTGTAGCACTTGTTTTAAAGTTTAAATTTTAAGGCCATCTAAAGGTATAATGAAGAGCTTTTATTTATTTAATCAGCTAGAACAGTTGTCCATGACAGTTATTTAATTATTTGAAATAATTTAATGAGCATATTCGAATTACAATTTGAATGCCATTCAAATTTTAACTCCATATAATTTCTGCTGAAACAGAATCATAAACATTATGTATGTGTGTGTGTGTATATATATATATAAACAGATAAAAAAAAAAAAACATACAGGAAAAAAGCCAATTACGTTGCACTGAGACTAGTACAGTTTAGTATAGGATGAACTGCTATAAGGCCAGTAGCTTTGTCTGCAATAGAGCAAGACAGATAGAAAAAGCATATCATTGCTCAGATAATGTATGAATACACTGTGATTAAGGCACACCAAAAAAAAAGCAGATCTAAAAAAAATTATAAAACTGTGACAGGAGTGTCCTTGACACAGATACTGATAGCTCAGTTCCTGTAAGGGCTGACGTGCTTGTTTCTCCACTAGGCTGGTGGGTGTTGGCCCATTCTTTCGACACGCTAATGCAAGCACGACATTTCAAAGACAGTTCACTCAACAAGTTTCTAGTAAAAACGTTACAGATGGCAATATGTTCAACCATATTTTCTGGTTTAGGCAGACTTAAAGTGATTCTGGGAAATATTTAGGATGCTAAACTATCACATGATGAGTTCTATGTGTATGGGCAAAAACATTTTTAATTACCGGTACAAAATGATTACTGTGGACAATAGAGCCATTCAGAAGATCAAATAGGACTATTACATTGTATGTAATATGTATTGTGGAAATGACAGAATTGCAGGATTTTGTTCCAACACTTAAGTTACATATACAGCATGTTTCAAATGTAGCATTTCTTGAATCATGTGTGATCTGAGGTGAAACAAAATTATTAATTAATTCTTGAGGACTCAGCCAAGAGCATCCAACATTGTCTCCTATAAGGAGTGATGTTCTGGTGGTGCTGTGTATACAGGTTGAAGTCAAAATCCTGTCAGCTGACAGTGATTTTCATTATATGTAATGAGTTTCCTTTCTTACAGTTACTGAAAGTGAAATCAACCCCTCTTTAAATGGATTTGAATTGTGGATTGTCCACACATAATTATGAAGATTTGATAGCTATTAGGTCACCTTGTGGGTTGGATTAATTATTTCCACAAAAGCTGTGCAAACACATGCAAAATAAAAAGTGGGGAAACCCTATTGGTCATATTTCAAATATTGTCAGTCACAAAACCACTGATCTTTACATTTTAAGGGGTCTTCAAGGACATGATCTCTCATGAGAGGCATGTCCAAAGAAGGTGGCCATCTGGGCGGGTGAATGTTGAGAGAACAGGTGTGTGGAGGGTGGTGTGGCATTGTTTGCATTGTTAGATGGAACAAAGATGGAACTCTCTAGATTAGCGTGGTATGATGGGGAAAAGATAAAAACATCTAATCTCTGGATCTCTTCAGCTTATCTTGGGTTGCATATTTTTAGAACATTACTTACCAAAACAGGATGGGGCCTTCTTCATCACATCAGTTTTAATGGAATAATTCACCAAAACATTGAAGTTTTCTCATCATTTACTCACTCTCATGCCATCCCAGATTTGTATGACTCTTTGGCAGAACACTAACAAAGATATTTAGAACAATTCCTCAGCTCGGTTGTTCTATTCAATACAAGAGAATAGTGGCCAGAACTTTGAAGGTCCAAAAAAAAGTCAGCCTAAAAGTAATCCATATGACTCCAGTGGTTAAATCTATATCTTCAGAAGTGATAGGATAGGTGTGGTATAAATCTAAACTTTCACCAGCCCTCCTAAGCACATTCACGAGAGGAGTTTTTTGACGATTTGCATTCTTCCTGCATATTGCCACCTACTGGGCAAACAGGAGAAAGAAAAAAGAGGAGGGATAAAGCAAAGGAAAAGAATACATAAATCATATTTTCACAACAGGTGCAAAATGGCGATATGTACGAAGAATGTGAATCGGCAAAAAACAGAAGAAAAAAAACTCTAGTGTACGTGCATCCGAGGGCTGAGTGAAAGTAGATATGTAATGTGAAAAAAAGGACTTACTGTAAATATTGATCTGTTTCTCACCCACACCCATCAAATTGCTTCTGAAGATATGGATTTATGTAAATTATGAGAGAATTTTCTTTTTTGGGTCAATAATCCATTTAACTGTCTGGAAGAACATCACTTTGGCAGTAAATGTATACATGTATACATTAATACAATGCAGTCAAAGGTCTGGACACACCTTTGCATTCTTTATTAGAGATTATGATTATTCCACATTTTATAATAACAGTTAAGTCATTAAAATTATAACAAAAATACAAGTAAGGGAATTATGACCAAAATTTTTATATTAAAATGTATATACAGTATATGTTATGTTTTTTTATAAAAAATATATTAGCTTCGTAAAAGTAGCCATCCTTTGATTTTAATACAGCTCTGCACACTCGACATCATCTCAACCAACATTAAGAGGCAATAATATCTGAATCTCTTGATTTTCTTACTTGAGTTGCATATTCTCAGAACATTAATTAGCATCACAGCATGCTGCCTTTATTTCACATCAGTTTGAACTGTTTGGATGATGGGAACCTGATTCCAGGAAATCTTCACAGAGGGTGAAAATCAGATTATGCTAAATTAATTATTCTGTTGCAGTAATCAGAGTCAGAGTCATTCTGACAGTTTTCCTGTCTGGTCAGAACCACAACACATTGCTGGGAAACAAGTTTAAATAAAGTATACTGCTAAATTTACCATATGCGATTTGATAGTTTTACATGCCTCCATCTGACTAACTGTACACATACACATCTTATGTTACATTTGGCATTTGGAAATCTAACCCTAGATTTTGAAATCACAGGTCACAGGTGAGTTCCCTAGCCTTGCTGATTGCACGCATGCAGAAGAATGCAGACAACGTTGAGAAAGATGTACTACATGCAGAGCAGCTGCTCGTCATTGTAAGAAAACAGTCTAATTATTATTTCAGCTCATGTTTATGTTAGTACTTATAATTAGCACACATATAGTCATATATTCTTTTAACATCTGCCTTATAGTTCCATAATGGATCTGATTTAATAAGGCTCTGTCTCTCTGCTTAGGATGCTGACAATGAGAAAAAGAATCAGAAAATAGTAAATCAGAAGGAGACGGCAGACCTTCTAGGCCAGGCAGAGGGACTTCTGAAAGATCTATTCTTGGATATGGACAAAGCAAAGAAATTGAAACACCCTCAGGCAGGAGAAATAGAGAATGAGTGAGTGACACCAGAAGCATCTTCCACACCCAAATGTTCATGACTCAGTCTATTGCTCTGTCACATCGAAACTAAGATGAATGGATTGCATAGTGGCTTTTATGTGATATTTGTCTCACTTTATGGAAAATTTAGATTTTTTTTGTGAAGATTTACACTAACTCCATAAATTGACTTATGTAAACTTTTTTCATTAATCAGTGTTAGTCGACTTCATGAGCGCTGGCTAAAAGATTGTGCCCTTTACCGAGAGCTGTATGAGCCATTAAATGAGGTGGAACTACAGCCAAGAATTAACTGGTCTCAGGTGCTGAACCAGAAACAGGTCAGAAAACACACACACACACACACACAGTATAAGGATAGATAGATAGATAGATAGATAGATAGATAGATAGATAGATAGATAGATAGATAGATAGACAGACAGATAGATCGATCGATCGATCGATCGATCGATAGATAGATAGATAGCAGTGGCGGCTGCTGGTTTTTCAAAGAGGGGAAGCTCATTTTCGGCCTACATTATAAACTTATTTACCCTATTTTTTGCACTAAATCAATCTTAGGTGTTGATCTGCCCTGCTGTTTAATTCTAATTTTTTCCTCGTAAGGAAGACTTTCAAATGGCTTCGCCAAAATCAGGTCGACAATATTAGCACCGTCTGCCATCGTGCGCAGTTTCACCCGTACGACGCTAGCCTAGCCTACTGTATGAATGAATGAATGAACGAACGAACGAACGTACGAACGAACGCTCTAAAACAAAATATATTAAACTTGGTAAAACTGAAACAAGGAATGTGGTGTATAATTGTGTGAAATGTATTATGCAAACTGACTAGCAATTTCGCCAAACAAATATAAAGAAATAGGTTGCAGCAGTTTGTCTTTCGACTACACTTGAGAAATCCGCGATGGGACTGAGCGCGAAATAGCTTCAGTGACTTCTTATAGTCCAGATTCGCTGTCAATCAAAAGGAGATGCAGTCTTTCGACAGATCCTCCAATCATCACGCGGAAGCCCGGAGTCCGGGCCAGCCCACTCCTCATTCACCCCCAGAGACGCTGAGCGTCCGTGGGCGGGACATAATCGCAGCATTTATCCAATGACCGTCTATTTTCGGAGCACTGAAATAAACTGTTCAGAGCAGCCCCATTGAAGTCAATGGACGCTCGGCTTCAACAGGGAAATGCACTGACGCTACGGGAATATATGAGAAGTAAATCGAGTCAGCCGACCTGCTATATGTAATGTAGCTGATTCTGAACGAACTCGTCTTCGAGATGAACGTGTTCTAATGCATTTTTAGTCAATAAATTGTTTACACAATAGTACATATTTGACCATTATTTTTTGACATTATAGGGGAAACTGAGCTTCCCTTGCAGTCTTAAAGAAATCCCCACTGATAGATAGATAGATAGATTGATTGATTGATTGATTGATTGATTGATTTATTGATTTTAGAATTTAGTTTCGATAAAGTAGCCACACTTTGCTCTGCATACTCATTATTTCAACCAAATATTGGAGTTTCAAAAAAGTTTATACATAGGGACAATATTTATTTGCCTACAAAATTATTTTCAAGTATAAGTCTAAAGCTCAAATGTCTTTGAGATAATGAGAAACATAAAATTCAGTTAAATATTTTCAGTTCAGGATAGTGTATATAGTAATTCATTTAATTAATTATAACATCGTTATAAGCAGCACTTCATATAAATGTGCAAGTAATGGAATATACAGACACTAAAGGCAAACTGTTTCTTAAGCAGTATTTCTGAATGTTTGCAACATCACAGAAAGACGCAAGTAAAGAGGAGTACGGTCCTACCATGGTTGAACTGAAGAAGCAAATTGCAGCTCATAACATCCTACATAAGGAGATTGAGTCTTACAACAATCAGCTAAGCCCGGGATCTACCAGCTCTCAGGTGAGCTGAAAAATAAAATAAAAAAACGTTTCCTGTAAGCACAGTCTCTCTCTTCTATCAACCGAGAATTTTTTTTAACAAGTTTTGCATTACCTCATTATACAGTACCTCATTATCTCAGCCTTTGTGTATTTCAGTCTTGTGTAACTTAAAATCCCATGTTTTCCCAGGAGGAATATGCTGCCATTAAGAAGCAATATGCTAACCTACTGGTAAGAAATCTCTCATGCCATCCTGACTGACAGTAAATAAGTGGGTGTCATTTAAATTAGGCATTTCATGCTCCTTCAGATTACAAGAGATAATGTCAGTACCAGGACTGTACAGTGGTATTTAAAAAGAACAGAGAGAGAACAAGAAAAATATAATCAAACATAATATCATGTAGTATTCTCTATGCTTTACAGGATAACTCCAAATGGAGACATCACTATCTGAACAGCCTGTACGACTACATGCAGGACTGTGAGAAGGAGGTAGCATACATGAGGGAAGAGCAAAACAAAATCCTTAAACAGGACTGGAGTGATCAGATGGTCGACCATACTGATGTTCGCAGACAGTATGAGGTGAGCTAGGCTTTGAACTGGTCTAATGACTTGGTAAAATGGAATGAACTGATGGACAAATCTGTCTCTGGACAAACTGTGGGGTTTCTCGCCAAACTGTTACTTCTAATGTTTTACTTCTAACTTCTAACTTGCAGACAGCAAAAATGTTAAACAAGATTGATCATATAGGCTAGGAATGACTGATAAATGTGCTCCCCTTTTGGCTAATAGCAGAACTGGCAAGAGCAGATCTGAGAGAAAACATTTTTTTAAAAATTATACCGGTGGTCACTGGTGTGTTTCAGAATTTTAAGAATAACAGTCTGCTGTCTCATGAAAGTGAGGTCAACAAACTGCAAGATGATGGGGATCGACTGATTGAGCTGAAACATCCTGCCGCCAGCACTATACAGGTCAGAAAACACAAACAAGCTCACAAACCCCATAAGAATACCCACATTTATAGTGTGATTTTTGTCACTGAGCTAAATGCAGCAACATTGTCTAATTTATATTGTTACTTTTGCTCATTGTGACACAACATTTTAGTCAGCATGAAATCAAATGTGATGTGATTTATTTACGTAATGCATATTACTGTTCTTATTGTGAACAATTCATCCATGCATATTTGTTTTTTTAGATATTTTTTTTTTTAAACTTGTAATCTTTAATTAAAATGTCAACTTGGTCTTCTGCTGATATGACTCTACTCTGTTCACATTCAAGAGCTCTCGACAGTTAAAACAAGAATACAATTTTAGTCAGTTTTAACCCCGGGCCTTTAAGAGCCTGTCATGTACACAGACGCGAGGTAGAGATGAAAAAGAGGTATATTTATCTGTTTCCCTCCCAAAACCCTGTTCCATACCCCAAACTACCTTGGTTATAGGCTCGCTGGCTTGAATTTGTACATTTCCATAAAGGAGGAATGGCAAATTCAGTGTTTTGTTCAGGCATTTCAAGCCTGAATGCTTCCATCAGATGTGGAGAAAGTGGCTGGAGTTTGTTTATTTATTCTTAATGCAGGCATTTTTCTGAGGTATCCTGGGACGTACAGCACAACTTTTATTTATTCTTAATATTTAGAGTATTCTGATTCAGAATGTTAAAATATTGTGATTTTTTTAATCGCTTGTTTCTCATTCATCTGCATTTGATTGCATACCGGCTCCAGCCTCGTTGTAAGCAAAGATCGTGATGTGCTGTGTGCGTTTGTGGGCTGGTTATGTATTACTATTGTAAGTTAGATTATCATTGGGTTGTCAAGTCAGTTGAAAAAGGAGCCAGTATTGAGATCAGTTCTCAGTTTTCCCGGTAACCAGCTCTGGCATGCCAATATCCACATTGGAAAAGGGTTATGTTTGTGTGTGTGGCTGTAAGCTAACGCCTATTGGCTATTTTTAAAAACAGTACGAGCTGGCACTTTACTGTGACTTTAACATTTGCAAAGCTGAGCACGTATGTGATCTGTCCAGGCCCAGAGAGACACTGTTAGGAATGAATGGCAGACATTTCTGAATCTTTGCATCTGTCAGGAAACACATCTGGACAATATAGAGGAGTACAAAAGGGTAAGTATGGCAAATGGATGGATTAGTATATATGAACATTTTTGTTTATCACTCCAAGAAAAAATGAAAATTTGTGTCTGTCCCTTTTAGTACCAATTGGATACAGATACCTTGTCTGAGTCTTTGTCTAAGCTTGGTTCCTCTGTTGATACGAAAGCACTCAATGGCAAAACCTACACTGAAATTCAGATGCAGATTGAGGTGAAATCATTTCTTCATTATTTCTATTAATATTAAACAAAATATTAAACTGCAAATATATTAATAATACAATATTTATTCATACTGTGCTGAAGCTGGATTTTGGGATTACAAAATATGACTATGAATATAATTTTTGTCTAGGTTAGAAAAGAAGAAAATAGTAGTTAAGAAGAATTTTATTCTTAAAAATGTTTAATGAATCCAACCGCTGGTCTAATATCAAGTTGCTTCAAAAGTGTATATATAAAGCACTTGGTTAATACAGCTCAGCAAATGCAGACAAAGATGTAAATTATGGTGTCAGCATCTTGTATCTTGTGCTTTCCCAGGCTGAGGAAAGACCTTTACAACGTAATGAGCAGCTATTGGCTGACCTGAGGAAGCGAAGCACCGCCATCGCGCCACTAAAACTTCGCCGTTCTGCTCCCAGCAAAACTACCACTGTTGAGTCTCTGTGTGACTGGAAAACTCCCAAGGTTAGAATGTTTACAAGAAAGTTATGAAGTTATCTGTTTAAAACATCTACCATATAATATGAATAATCTAAGGTTACTAATGCTGCATCACAATTTGTGTACTGTCTGTCCTACATTGTATGCGAGATGGGAACTACTACCTAACCAATACAATACAATCAAAAGTGGACTTTATCATCAACACAGTACTTTTAGTGCAAGATACAAGATACATTGGGAAAATCAATACAGCAGAGCAGATCTGTTTATCTTACTCTTTCTCTTTACCTGCGCACGTATACTAAGCGCACACACGATACTCAACATGTAATATGCAAATGAGAAGGGCTAGTGTCTTAAAGGTACCATGCATACACAAATAAATGTCAATTATACTACCAACTTTTACAGTGTGTGTAACTTACAGCACCTTTAAGTGCCAAAAGAGGTCATGATGTTGACCAAAGTAAAGCACATAGTGAAAAGAAATCCACCAGATACACAAGAAATGCTAGTCTCCCTGCCTCAAGTATCCAGCTCCTGCAAAGAATAAAAAAAGACAAGACAATGTTACCATTCTGATAAAATCAATTTGTATTGAAAATTGACACCATGATGGGCTGAGACCCTCAAAACTGGGCCAGACACGAATTAAGAGCCCAGCACATTTTAACACTAACACACCAATACATACAAAATACAAAAAAATACATACAAAATTATATTAACTGACAAATTAATAAGCCAAAAAAAGCTATTATAAACTGGGTCACCCTAAACAGCTTCCAACAAGAAAATCAAATTAACAAAATAATATTACATACCACACAGAGAAATAAACAAATCATGAAAACTGTGCAATCATCAGTTACCCAATGAAAATAACTGTGTGATAGTGCTTTAACATCACACTCAGATAAAGGTAAAGAGAGTTCAGACAAAGTTAATTCAACACCCTTAGAGGAAAACCAAAATACACCAGAATCCATGAACGAATCAGAGTCCAGGGTGAAGAGCAGCAATTAAAACTATTTCGCTATTAGTCCTTATTCACAGTAGCATCATATTTGAATTGTGACTTGAATGAAAACAAAGCTGAGAGAGACATAGACTTACCATCTTTTCAATGGCATTCACAGTGTAAAGCTGTATAAAGCTCCTAGATAACATATAATCTTCCACAACTCATATTTTCAGGAGATTTTTGTCAACATAAATTTTTTGGAAATATGTTAAAATGTTACATCAGTGGAATGATCCAAAACAGTTTAAAAAACAGTACAACCCATTGAAAAGTCTAAGTCTATCTATTTTCTTTTCAGTTTTGAAACGATTAACTCAGCAGGGAGTCCAGACTGACATGTGATTAACACCTCCTGCTGGGAGACGCTAATGCATGCTTTGTATCCCTCCACCTGGCAGGTGATTATGTTAATAAAGCTCACACCTGGAAATCACCCCAAAAATCAGGGCGTCAGCTTAAGGTCCATTGCAGTAGGGTACAATGGGGCTAAACGCTCATTTTATCTTAATTCGTTACTCAAAAAATGATATTGCTGTCTTAAAAGTACTTGCATAAATTGACTAATTGTGCCCTATAACTATTGCCTGGTATCTACAATATATCAATATAACTGCCCTAGAGGCTTTTTACCCCAATTGAGGGATCCTTTTACCCCAGGTGTGGGGAAAAAGACCCCCTTGCCACCTTTTAAAAAAAAAATATTCAAAACAACTTTATGTTTTTCTTTCTTTTCACACAAATTATGTTGCTCCATCAATATTCAATCAAATAAATATATTTCTATTGTCTTTTTGAACAAATCTTTTAAGTAAACGAAATGTTCTTGTTCACCTCCATATGCTGACTCATATTTCTTGTTCACTGATGTCTTTCCCTATCGAAAATGCCAGTAAAGACTAACTTTAGAATGACTTTAGTATTTCAGTGCAGGCTTGTTTCACCCACTGAATGAATATCCCCATTTACTGAACCAGTCGAGTTGGTCATTTGAGTCTGAACGAGATTAGATGTCTTAACGAGATTAGATGTCTTGTTCATGAACAAACTGAATGTAGGAAATTTGGTAGGATAAATGTACACAGGATGGGTTAAAGTGCCCACGTACCTCCACCATTATATGTAGGAAATTTGGTTGTATAAATTTACACAGTACGGTTTAAAGTGCCGCAATTCTCCAGCATTATATGTAGGAACAGTATGTGTGAGCTAGGAATTAAATTAAACTGTCCTTATTCTACATTTTAATTTAAGGAAATTTATAATGAAATTAGTTGCGATCGACAACCACTATAAATGAGATAAATGAAAAAATAACTAGATTATTTGTCTGAATAAAAGTCTCCACCAAATACAATGTCTCGTTGTATCCGCTCACAATTTCTATTGTAAGGAATTAGCTTTAATAAGGCAATTATGATTAATTCACTTAATGTAATATTATTCTCATGGCTTATTGAAAATTATATTACACATATTTACGTACAGCTTTGAAGCTAAATCTTTTAAAAACAGGGATGATATTATTTATCAAAATATACCACAGTCAAATTATCCTTGAATACAGTCAAACTTTATTGCTATTCTAAACATAAAACTAATCTAACACATGAAACGGGTTGGTGAGTAGTGATAGAATGTGAATTAAATGATCGATACAGAGAAAATGAAAATTATGGAGTCTGTTGACAATGCCTTAAGAACCATTTATCCTTCTTTGAGTCTAAATCGATTTGCAATCGGATTACCCAAAGTATTTAACTAATACACCAGCACATTGAGCCAAAGTCTTGGAGATGTACTTGCGTGTCATTGCATTTCCTTGTGTTGTGTTCTTTGTGTGGCTTAGTTCTTTGGGTTTTTATCAACATGCATCAACATTCTCTACATAAACAAGCAAGCATTTACATACTAAATATTACATACTAAGTATGACTAAATATGACATCATGAATATTATTTGTGTAAGTAACAAAACATGAAAATCCCTGGTTACAAATCATACTGGTTAATTAATTGGTTTTACAACATGGATAATACATTATATGTTATGAGAAACCTGATTGTCAGGGTATAATATCCATTCTTAGTAGAATGAGTTGAATCATACCAGATTAATGATAATAATAATAATTGATTTGTCAGTTATAAGTGATTACCAATCACTACACATATTTTAAAAGGTACATCGGCTATAATCATTAATTTGTCTGTTATACAAGTGATCACAGGTCATAGAGTCATTTTCAGAATTATCTAGCAAGGCTGGGTATGATGTATATTATATAGGGTTAAATCACAAGTACTGGGACTGGTATGAGGATCTCATGAAGATCTCACAAGGAAACCTTTCAAAGAAAACCTGCTTTACCACTGTGTGGAAGTTCAGAAGGTCATGTTGAGGGTTTAAGTTTGTGGAACAAAGAAGGATCTTCTTTATTGGTCAGCTCTGTCATTACAAACCCTAGTTTGAAATTAAGCAGGCATGGGAGAGATGGTCTCCTTCAGAAATGTAGGCGCCATAGATTAGTTTTATGACTCTCTAATGGCTTGGTGGGGGATCTCTCTGATCTGTGGAATGTGATGTTTTGTTCATTTGATGGCATTCATATTTGTTAATATTTTCATGGATAATCCTACATGAATTTAATGTTAAACCAATTTGCATACAAAATTAATGATTTGGTCATCTTGTTCATGAATAAGGATCTACTAGGAGGCATGTCAGTTCATTCATTCAGTTCGGCATGTGAGTCAATCAAGTTTAACAAGGAGAAAAAGAGGTAAAAAGCAGAAGTTAATAGGTATGCACAAAACATAATCACCAATTTATGAATGTGTAATAATGACTGTAGATAATAACCATATAGTTAAAATTAAATTAATTACAAATGGAAATGTTGTGCCTTGGTGCAATGTGAAATATATGTAGGCTTTTCTTGAATGTTTTCTTTATCTTGGTAAAATTTAAGCCCAGCATATCACAAAACATAGGAAAAATAAGACATGCCTTTTGTGGTGAAAACAATTATGGTGTTTAAACTATATTTAATGTGTTGTCGTACATTTGTAGACAAGCAAATTCCATTTGTGTTGCTTTGTCCTGCTTTTAAAGACTGACTTTATTATCAGCCAACAGCATTCGAGTGCTGGCTGTGAGAAGCATATCATTGTTTGACCTGCAGAACGAATACACCCTACACTGAACTAGTACAAATGAAACGAAATGAATGAATCACTCAGTCATCTCGTTTATGAACGAGGATCTGCTGACTGGCTGAACGAGAGGAGGGGGCAAGTTGTTTGTTCAGTTCGGCATATTCTTTCAACAAGAAAAGGGGCCGGATTAATTATGAATAAAAGTAAGTGATGACCTAAAATTACAATGATGGTATTTAAACTCAATCATTTTTAGGTTAAAATTGTTTACTTTTTTGTATGGCTTGATAAAAAGTTGTGCAGTTTACAATATGAAAGATATGCTTTGTTGTCATTTGTGGGGAAACGTTATTGATGCTTAAACATTCTGCAGTGCTGAGGTCTCTTCACAAGTGCTTCACAAGAGGTGCTTGTTGACACACACATTTTAATTAAAAATAATCAGACTTATTCCAGTCATGAATGACTCCGTGTTTTTGGTTCAATGTAAATACTCCTTCAAAACACACCATCTACAGGCACAAAGGTGTATTTGCAAAAATGGTCAATGAACAAATTAAAGAACGAATCTGAACAAATCTTTTTGGTGAACAGATTCAAAGACTCAACCACCACTACTCCTCTCGTTCAGTCAGTCAGCAGATCATCATTCATGAGCTAGATGCCTGATTTATTCAGTTCCTTTGCGAACAAGTGTACCAGTTCATTCAGTTCATTCACGATAAAGATGTCTCGTTCAGACTCAAATGGCCAGTGAAGGGTGTTATGTCTGGGAGGTTTATTTCAATCTTTAAACAGGCATTTAATCATGACACGGGAGCATGAATGTTCATTCTCATCTCACTTCTTTACTCAGTGCATTGCGCAATCACCAAGACTACAATACAGTACAGGGGCTGTTGGGAAATGTAGTTCCCAATACAATAGAACTTATGAACTGAAATACAACAAAGGGGGGTAGTCGTTCAGTGGGTCAAAGTAATGATATGTTCTTTCACAGCCTGCTCTCTTGCTTTCTTTAAAAGCAGACAAAGCAACACAAATGGAATAGAGTTTAAACACCATAACCATTTTCGCCACAAATGACAAGAAAGCGGGTCTTGTTTTTCCTATATTTTGTCAAATGCTGTGCTTTGCTTTTACCAACAGAAAAACTTCAAGAAAATCATAAATATCTTACAATGTGCACCAAAACACACTATTTACATTTGTAATTCATGTTATTATAAACTGCATGGTCTTAAGTAATTTTTACACCAAATTGGATATTACGTTTTGAGCATACTTCTGAATTTACATACTGAAATTACATACTGAATCCATTTCTCTCTATGCTGAATGCAATTGACTCACATGCCAAACTGAATGAACAACATATCTTGTTCAGTCAGCTGATCCTCGTTCACATATGAGTTGACTGAGTGATTAATTTAGTTTATTCACAAATGTGTATACCAGTGCAGTTCGTTGAACTTTGTTGAAGACATCTCATCTCGTTCAGACTCAAATGACCGATTGACTGGTTCAATGACGGCGTATTCGTTTAGTAGGTGGGACCAATGATATGCTCCTTCAAAGCCTACACTCGAATCATATTGGCTCAGGCTGTATTCAGTTTTTAAAAGAAAGAAAAGCCACCAAAACATTCTTGCACGTAAAGCTATTTAGCTTTGAAATTGAGAGATGTCACTGAATGACAAATATGAGTTAATGTATGGAGGTGAATGAGAACGATTCATTCATTTAAAAGATAAATTCAAAAAGACTAATCTTTCCATGAACGAAACATTACTATTTCAATGGGAGGGGAAAACACACTGGTGTATCACATGCCAAGATGCAGTACACTGTCTACAAAAAAGAAAAAGAAAATAATTGATCAAAAACGGGAACAAAAACTGCAGTATTCTCCATGGGGGGACACAGAAGGTGAACCTGCAACTTTAGACACAGAAGGAATGCTTCAGCATGTCAACCAGCCCACCTAAAACAAAATGAAAATTACTAATGTAACAGAAGCCAGCTGGTATGTGATAGCTGTGCGGTAAGTGTAAACATCACTTGCCTGACCTCAAGAGGCACACTAGCGACATGCTAGAGCAGGCTCTGAGCAGGTTGAGCAGTACCAGTTACACTAATACAAAATCAAACTGCAATAACTAAAGATGCTTATAAATAAACGTACCAAGAAAAGGTGGCTCGTCAGCTCATGCCAAAGCAGCCAACAGCAGCTTTGCAAAAAATCCACTTGCTAAAGTACGACGTATAACATACAATTTGCAATGCTGTAATGCTGCAGAGAAGAGAACAACATATAACAAAACGATTTAAAATACACAGCCAATGACAAGATTCTCAACGTCGGAAGCATCCTCGGATTCGATGCAACAAGTAAGCTCACGTTAAGCAAAACAGCATGCCATAAAATGGCCAAACAGCTAATGGGAATTAACATTCAGATGACCCATGTGATACCAAAAGGAAGGCAGGCCTGACAGTCATGCATGTCCTGGTGGCTAAAAACAGAAAAAAAGACAGTGATTGGACATTGATGAATGATGTCATTACCCAAACACTAAAACAGGAAGGTGACAGCCTATCCAGCAACACAAAAATGTTTTGTTATAAAGAGTGATACTTGTTCTTCTCAGGCTTCCTTAAACAGAGGAGAGCTGTTCAATCTGAAGTCCAACTCAGACAATGACAACTGGGAGGTGCAGTCCAGTGAAGGGACAAGCAAAAAGTTTCCTGGAGTTTGTTTTATGATTCCTCCACCTGATCCTGAGGCCATCAACAGAGTTGACCTGTAAGGATAAAAAGACCAAATTTAACAGTCATTTTTTGGAATCCTCCTGGTAAATGCAAACAGGGTAGGGTAATTATAGACCCTCATAGACCAATAGCTAATAATAATTTTGTGCTTATACAGACTGGGGAAAGAGTTGGATGATTTAAAGAAGAGACGAGCTTCTTTGAGAGCTTCACTGAACAATCAATCAACAAAGTCCTCCCTTTCACAGGCTCCAGGTAAATGAGGAAAATATACCATCAAGCATGTTTCCATGTGTGGGTAACTGCTGGGTTGCACTATATTTACCAATTTAGCCCATCACAGTGCAAAATAATTGTATAATGTGGAATATTACTGAGAAGCCAAATTTGAATTTGCGTATATAAAACTCTCCAAAATGGCAAATCCTACCGACCCCTGGCACACCAATGTTTAGTTTTACGAGTTAAGTACAAAGGACCACATTATGTTAAACTAACCGTTAAACATATTTTTCTTGTTGAGATCTGACCACCTTCCAACACATTTGAGGCCAGTGGAAGAGGGTGATCATGTAGATCAAAAGTACAGTATGTGGTGCTCATGAAGCTGAACAATTACAAAGTACTTGTGACAAAGATGTAATGAATATACCTCTGACCCAATAAATCTCAGTTTAATATTTTGTTATTTAGTTCTTGCTCCAAGAGCCGAGGACAACCCCAGAGCTGTAGAGCTGGCTGGCCGTCTGAACCAAATGGATAAAAATCTAGCTCAAGCTGAGAAGGACACACTGAGCAGTCTGAGAGCCCCACTGAACCGCACTGACCCTGCCACAGACCTCACCAACCGTCTGAAGGAGCAAGAGGTAAGACATGGCTTGATATATAAAGTGTCTCTTGGTGCATCTCTTGTCAGTGATAAGCTGCCTTCCTCAAAGCTTGTTCTGTCACACCTAGAGCCAGAATTAAAAGGGTCATCACATACTTTTTTTTTTTTTTCCCCACTGATGGTGTTAGTAATGTTTTTTTTTAATTTTTTATTTGCACTAAAACAGTTATAATTTAGTACTATATGATTAATTTCCCTGTCTTTCACCCTCTTTCTAAAACACTCGGTTTTGGTCTAAGCACCACCTTTAAACTTCAACACCCACTGTTATGATTGGCTAACATCGTGCAGACCCTTGAATACAGCCATATTTGAAACTCAGTCGGAAGAGATTGAACAAGCTCCACAAGATTATGAAACTAAATTTCAGGGTTTACACAACAGACACCATACATATTGCATCTGAATAGAATAAACTGTTAAACTGTTCACTGAAGCACATCAGCACCATAAACTTTCAAACAATCATGACATTTGAAATATTCATGAATGAAACAATTTACTCGTGATTTTGCTGTGAAGTCCAGTAGTGTTTTGAACTGCCTCATCCTTCAAAAACAGTTCCTTTGCAAAGCTTGAATCGTATTATGGACTGGTTCACAAGCAATGCATGCTGCTGAGCTGGAAAAAAAAATGCACATACCTGTATATTGTCCAAAGCAGAGTGAAACATGATGGATAAACATACAGTCTCATCCTGCACTGACCGCACATCATTGGAAATGCATCAAAGCGGTTTTTAGACGTCCATCTAGTGCATGTTTACATACACCAACAATTAAAAATTTTGCAGATGGGCGAAAGAACGCGTTCAGGACAAGAGGCAGAGCAGCTGAATGAAACAGAATGGGGTCCTTTTCACAGTTGTAACTTAACACTGCGTCTTTTAAAAGTGGCGCGTGATACATGACAATGGGCAAAGACATCTGTCTAGAGCATGTTTATATACAGTCCCCTTTGGTGTTTAGGAATATTTAGTAGGCCACACTAGGCCTGTCTATCCTGCTTTCTCATTTAAGAACTGAGCACCATTGTGTGGGGTCAAGGGTGCAGTGATTTAAAGTAGTCATTGATGTTGTTGAATTAATAGGCCTCCTAGTGACAGGGATGTAACAGAAGTAGAGAATAAGGTGTTTTTGCAGCTTGGTTTTAATTAAATGCTTTTATTGCATTGGGGATTATGTTTTGAGTTTATGTTTTTATAGTAGAAGTTTAACTACTGAATCTGGTTACAAAAATGAGGGTATGTGAGACAACTGATGTGAGACAACTGATGATTGTCAACAAACAGCAGCCTTCCTTAGCCCCAGAGGAATGATTTGAGAAAAGTGTCAGGGAATTAAAAGCATCAGAACAACTATATTTGTTTACTGTCTCTGCTTGTTTGTATTTCTTTCTTTTTTCTTGTTTTTACAGAAAACTGCAGCAACTCTCCAGCAGTTGGAAAAGCAGAGGGTTGCAGCCAAGAAGGAGATTGAACCTTTGTTTTCTCAGGACTCTAATGGGCCAACAACTTCTACTCTCCCCCAAAAACTTAGTGATGCCAAAAACAAACAAGACAGTCTGGCTGCTCTCGTTGATCTCTACAAAAGGAAGTATGTCGTATATAAATATAAATGTGTATACATTTTACATTTTATCATAAATAATTAAAATGTATATAAATGAAGAATATCTAGATATTTTAAAGTTGCATCTCGGACTCTTTACTACACTCTAGGGTGAATGCCTCTATGGATTTGGAGAAACAGCTGAGGAAGATGGACAACACTGTCTCAGGTTTTGAGAAACAGCTTAGTAATGATTCTGCCATCCCAGATGCACCCAGTGCCATCCAGAACGGTGTCCAAGAGGTTCAGGTACAGACTAAACTTAGTGTACTTCTTAAAACGTATAGCTTAATTTAGTAGGGTGCAATAATGTTATTATTTAATTTCTTCTTACTCACCCTTATGCCTTCCCAGATGTGTATAACTTTCTTTCAAATTCTTATTTCCTCAGATTCCTTGAGTCCAGACAAACAAAACAGATGTATCTAATTTTTACAATTCTAAAATACATACTTTTGCTAACTCCTTGGCCATTTGTCTGATTTGCTCAAAATTTTACATGTATCATCTAGTGACCATCCTGACAAAAAAACATTTCTGGATATTTGATTTGTCAAACAGTTTTGAAGATATTAACTAATTAATTATTTTGACGTGGCCCTCAATGGCCTATATCTTATGAATGCAAAGTCCACACTTAACAAAACTTAAAATAATTTGATATCACAACATTTTGAGGATGACTGCAAAGTTCCATCCAATTTCGCCAATAGGGGCACTGCAGTTAAAAATTCCTTATAACTCTGCAACTGTTTGAGAGAAAAAGTTGAAATTTTGTATGCATCATCTTTGATTCAAGTGCTAACATATACTTACAATAAACGATTAGACAAGTCAACAAAAATGGCCACCTGCAGCCAATAAAATTTTAGCAGCTAATAACTTGCGTTGAGAATGGCCAATCATTATGAAATTTATGGTGCACTTACAGGTCACCAAAATTAGGCTGTATAACAAATTTGGTGAGAATCGGCCACAGTGTGGCACTACAATTAGATAATTTTCACTTTTGCTAAGTACTTCTGAACAAGAAAAATCAGTTTCTTCTGAATCCATCAGTGATCCCAAATCAATTAATCATGTGTATTTCAATTTCCGCAAGAACAAAAAGTTGTTCAAAGAATTTTGATTTGTCGCATTTTTTGCATCAACTATTTAGTTTTTATTTGTGTGCACAAGGTCCAAACATGATAAAACGTAAAACATATACACACCAGGATAGTATGAGGATATGTGATATATTTCTTATCCATGTGTCAAAAGCTAATTCAAATATAATTTATTTGAACTGTAAATTACAGATGAAAAATGTACTACTGATTTTGGCCACTAGATAGAGCGCCAAGATCTAAAAAAAAAAAAAAAAGTTTTTCATGTGGTACCACATTCATCCCCTGAAGGGCGCTAAGGAGTAAACAGAGCAAATAGATTGCATCATTCAGAAAGAGAATCCCAGAGTTCCAGAAGGACTAGACTATTTTGTGTTGAATTTCTTTAAATGTACACTTTCCTCATGAAGAGTGTTAGACAATTGTTGAGTGAATCCATCAATGTTTTTTTATCTAAGAAAATCAATTAGATGTTCATGGTTTAAAGATTCCTCTGGTCAGTTTTTTTTTTAAATAAATGTAAAGCTTAAAATAACAAATATTTGGGGACGATATTGCTGTTTAATGAGTAAAAATAATTTGAAATATTACACAAAACAGCTGTGGCCACAGCATCCACAGGATACATTCTGTCCAGTGGTATTTGTTTGGTCATGTCCTGGAACCCGATTATTGCCACTTTGGCTATATTTGAATTCATATTTATGAAATTGTCTTTAGCAAAAAAAAAAAAGAAAAGTGACTATTTGCACCAATGTGTAAATAACACCTGCTTACAGCATGGCTACTTGCACCTCAATAGTCTATTGGAAATATAGAAATGTGCTACAAAATGCATTTGAAGTGTTGTTTCAGTGGCATGGGTTGTAACGCTGGTGTGACTGTGCCTTTTCGACCTGGGTTCAACTCTGCGTTTATTGCACTCTTTTTTCCCATTCTGTTTCCTGTCTCCTCTCTAAATATTTCATTAATACTTCTTATAATGTAACATAATTTTTTTTATAAAAGGTAGTTTTACTATAGTAATATTGTAGTAACCATATTTTTTTAGCAGAAACCATAAATGTTATGCAATTTACAATGCTGTTACTACAGTAATAGGTTGTTATTATAGGAACCATGTTTAATTTTGTGGTTATTATGATTTTACTACAAAATACCATGGTGATAGTATGGTTGATACATGGTTAATTTTTGTAAAGGAAAGTTAGGGTTAGGTTAAGGTGTAGGGTTTGGTATAATGCGTCTGTGGGATTGTAAATAAACTCAATAAACACACTTGGGCCTTGTGGGTATGCCACCAGAAAAAGTCATTTTGTTTTGGAAATAGCTGTTTTAGAGGACAAGTATGAACTTTTTTCCTTTAAAGTTAGGTCATTGCACATCAGTAATATTGAAATATTATCAGATTCATTATAAATATAATATCTTCTTGTTCATCCAGAGTTTGAGAAAAAATGTCACTGGAGCTCAAAGTGAGATGCTGAAGCTTAGTGAGGACCTGGAGGCCCTTAAGAAGCTGTGCAGTTCTCTTCAGCAGGGGTACCAGGAGTACTGTCCTGATATACGCAGACAGGAGGCAGAGGTGAAGAATCTTCAAAGCCGATATGCCAATGTGAGCAGCCAGCTAAATGAAAGGTGAGTGATACATACTAAGTACATGGTCAAAGTTTTGTCAAAAAAAAAAAAAACTAAATCCATCTAGTTTAAGTCTTACTGGTAGTGCTACTGAGGTATACTCTCCCTGGAATAATAATGAGTTCAAATTGGCTTACACTTCTACTTAGGGAGAGGCTTTTTCAAGAGGCTGGCACAAAATACCAGGACTTCCAGAATGTGAGCCAATCATTAAGCTCCTTTTTAGATAATCTACCTGACAACAAGATCAACCCTAAGGATGATTTGTCTCAAGTGAATGCCAAGCAGAAGTCTCAGAAGGTTAGATGTATGCACTTTTTCAGATGAAATGGAAAATCATCATATCTGATTAAAACTAATTTTATTAAAGAGTTTGAACACTTACTTATAAGTGTGGTTGGTTGTTCTATTTTCCTTAAAAGAGGTTGGTGGATGATATTCAGAGGAAGGGCGATGACATGGACAGGGTGGTTGATCTCTCCAAAGATCTCCAAAGTGTTCTTAATGTAAGTCCAATGTTTTGGTACAGTACATTTCTGTGTCCAGAATCACACACCAACTACAACTTTATTTAAATAAAATGCCTTAAAATCGTTTTTGCTGAAAATTTGTTATGAAATAATGATATAGTGTATTTATTTTGAACAGGAATATGAGATTAATTGTGATAAGTACAAAGCTACTCTTGATGACACATCTTCACCAAATGCTAAAAGGCTTCACACCTCGACCCTGGCTGAGTCTGTTGCAAAACAGGTTAGATATTTTAAATTAAATTATGATTCAAAAATCTTGATATGAATTAGCATTACATATCAAGTCAATAGAGTCAAAAAATACTTAATTCCTTACTCTCTTGTGCTACAGGAGAAGGATCTTATTAACCGTTACGCTGAGACAGCTGCTGAGAGTAACCAGTTACTCAATCAGATGGACTTAGCGAAATGCATCCTGGCTGAGGTGCAGATAAAAACCAGTAGTCAACTAACTAAATAATCTGTATGACTGAAATATTAACTGGTCTTTCTTCTCAATACACAGAATGTGGAAAGAGTAAATGTAGTACAACAACAGCAGGTACAACAAAAAGCCATTGAGGACACAGAAGGTCTCCAGAAAGAATTAAAGGAGCAAATTTCCAAACGTACCAATACAGAGAATGAACTTAGCACCCTCCAGAACAAAGTTTTATTTCTGAAGAGTCGAAGAGGAGTGGAGCGACTGGAAGAGAAGGAGGTTCTGCAGTACTACCGTGACCCAGAACTTGAAGCTGAATTGGAGGACTTTCAAAAGAATATCCATGAAGAAGCCCTAACACGCTCCAAAACCCAGAGTGAGATTGAGGTGTTGACCAGAAAGATCACAAATCTAGAAAGTGAACTAAAGTACACAAAGCCCAAGCTTGTGACAAGAGAGGTGACAGAAGTAGAGAAAGACCCTCAGCTGGATGTAGAAGCCTCACACATTCGAGAAAAGATAAACACATTGAGGAGTGAAATTAGAGTTAAAGAACAAGAGAAAGCTCATCTGCAAATTGAAATGTCAATTTTGGAGCAAAAGAAGTACAACATAAAAGAGAAGGTGGTGCAAAAGGAAGTGGTAAGGCTGGAGAAAGATCCAGCAATGTTGAAGGCAGTTAGGACATTTGAGATGGAGATCTCAGATGAAGGTGAGAGGAGCAAGTCAATGAACAGAGAAATCTCCCAAATCAAGAGTCAGATCGCTTCTCTTGAGAGACTTATTCCAACTTTAGAGCCAAAGATAGTCATAAAGGAGGTGAAGAAGGTTGAGCAGGACCCTGGACTCATAAGTGAGTCTAAAGAGCTTCTGGGTAGAATAGAAGACGTTAGAAATGAGAATACAAATCTCATGACAGTGCTGAGTAACATTCAATCACGCCATGTCCAAGTACATCAAATGAAACCCAAAGTGGAAGTCAAAGAAATCATAAATGAGATCTATAGGGTGGCCCCTGAGACAGAGGCAGAGATGCAACGCTTGAGAAGGGAGCTACAAGATAACAGCAGGCAGAACTCAGACAATGAAATAAAAATCAGCATGGTCAAAATGGAGGTTGATGGTCTACATGGGAAGAATCCCATTGTTGAGTATAAGGAAATTGTTCAGGAGGTTGTAAAAGAGGAAAGAAGTCCAGAGAATGTAAGAGAAATACAGAAGCTCTCAGATCAGGTCTATTCCTTAAATAAAACCTACAATAATTTGCAAGATGAGCTTATCCGTTTAAGAAAAGACAGGGATGAATGGAGGACTGAAAGATCAAAGGTTGAGACCAGGATTGTCACTAAAGATGTAACTAAGTATGTTGATGACCCACTTCTGGAAAAGGAAGCAGATCGTCTCAGGAAAGAGGTCCGTGAGGAAACTCAGAGGCGTAGAACTACGGAGGAAATGGTGTTTGAACTTCAAAATAAATACATTCAGCTTGAGAGACAAAAACCAGAAGAAAAGGTAGTAGTGCAAGAAATAGTGCGTCTACAAAAGGATCCAGGGCAGATTCTTGCTTATGAAAGACTTGGCAGGAGTCTAGATGAAGAAGTGAAGAATCGGAGAAAATTTGAGTTAGAGGTTCAGCAGATGAGAACTTTGGTGGAAGATAAGGAGAGAACCATCAGAAGCAGTGATGAAAGGCAGAGAAAGATCCAGGTGGAAACTGAGCTGAGACAAATCAAATCCAGAATCCACGATCTAGAAACTGCCCCACCACCCATTGAAGAAAACATAGTTATTGAAGAAGTTCTGAAAGTTGAGAGGGACCCAAAACTAGATAAAATGACCAATGGTCTCCGAACAGACATGGATAAGCAGAGCGGTGATATTATGCGTTTAGAGAGAGACATCAGGAACTTGAAACTTCAGATAGACATCCTGCAGCGAGATAAATCAGTTGAGAAGACTGTCTATAAGGAGGTTGTTCGTGTAGAGAAAGACCAGGCAGTGGAGGCAGAACGGTCCCACGTTCGAGAACAGGTACTTCAGCAGAAAAATGCTAGACGAGACCTTGAGGACGAAATCCACCGTCTAGTTGAGAAACTGCAGCGACTAGAAAGCAAAAGAACTAGCATGTCCTTGGAGGAGACCAACCTGATTCATGATAGGGAAAAACTGCAAAGAGAAAAAGACACCCTCCAGAGAGAGCTGAAAACTTTGGAGTCTGAAAGACAAAACAGCAGCATATCATACCAGCAGCAGTCTAGACTGATGAGTGAAATAAATCAAATGAACAGGCAAAAAAGCATCAAAATGGAAACTGATATTCAGAGGCTGGAAAGGGACATCCTGGATGAGAAGGACAAAACCTACAAGCGTGATAACACAATCAGGGAGCTAAAAAACAGTTTGAAGAAAGATGATTCCTCAGATACTCGAACTAATGAGTTCAACGTCTCCACAAAGATTAGCATTCTGGATCCTAACACTGGTAAAGACATGTCACCATATGATGCCTACATGCAAGGCTTCCTTGATCGTAACCAGTACATTCACCTGCAGGAACTGGAATGTGACTGGGAGGAAATCTCCAAATTAGGACCTGATGGCGAGACAGCTGTTTTGCAAGATCGCAAGAGTGGCAAACAATACTCCATCAAAAATGCCCTAAGAGAAGGTAGGGTAACTAAATACCAACTACAACAGTACAAGGATGGCAAAATGCCTATCTCAGAGTTTGCTCTACTTGTGGCTGGTGAAAAAAAATCTCTGTCATACACCCCAATTAACAGCCAACCATCTCAAAAGCTAAACGAAGAGTTCCCCATCTGTGGCGTGTATGATGCACTCACTGATTCATGTCTAAATGTGCGCAATGCCATGGCTCGAAAGATGATTGACACCAACACTGCCCAAAAGCTGCTTGAAGCACAGGCAGCCACTGGTGGCATTATAGACATCAGCAACGGTATAAAATATTCTGTCCACAAAGCAGCTGATCGAGGTCTGATTGAGACCAGCCAGCAACAGCGGTTACTAAATGCTCAAAAGGCCTTCACTGGAGTTGAAGACCCTATGACAAAAGAACGTCTGTCAGTTGGAGAGGCTGTTCAGAAAGGGTGGATGCCCAAAGAGAATGCCATGCGTTACATGGAGGCACAGTATCTGACAGGTGGGTTGGTTAACCCCAACAAAGCAGGAAGAGTCAACATAGTGGATGCTGTCAGCTCTAAAATGATTGATAGTACAATGATGAGAGAGCTTCAGGAAGAGATCAACTATGCTAAAGAGTTAATTGATCCCATTACCAAAGAGAAGATCAACTACAAGCAGGCTTTAGCTCGTTGTAAAATAGACCCACTTTCAGGTCTTCCAATGTTTCCTGCTTCCTCCAAAGAATTTGCCTATACCTCATACTTCAGTCATACATAGACACTCATTTAAAGTCTGTTTAAAAATATTATCAGTCAATCTAGTTTCCACAGAGTTAACTGTGACCATTTATGCTTGGTTAATATGAAAATAGTGACATCAAATCTGATCTATACTGTACTCACACTACAATTGTAAATCTTAGGTGCTATAATATCTGCCAAATTGAACACATTACTTAAATTTATTCGACTCGACAACAGCTTTCATTTACACATCTCAACAGCTAAGATGCTTGTGTTTACTTCCTCTAAGTGATGGGGCAGAATATTCTAATCTAAATCTACAGTATAAGAAATATTCATCCACAAATATGGTAAAAAAAATTATGTTATACTTGTTTTTTCCCCCATGGCATAAAGGGCCAGAAGTGCAATTTCTGATTTAAAGTGATAATACGTTTAATTATTTATGCCATTCTTTTATCTTTGAAATTTCTGGAACTACTATATGCTGAGAATAATTAAAAAGGTAATTCCTTTTTTGTCATTTTGTTACATTTACTTTGTTTCTTCTAACTGAAATCAGTACGTTCAATATTGGTAGCTAATGTATTATTTGCAGTCATAACATGTTAGTTAGCAACTAAATTTACTGTAATGTATCATTTAAAATGTTTTAATGCTGCTAAATGTATCTTTTAATTTTTTTATATATATATATATATATATATATATATATATATATATATATATATATATATATATATATATATAAAACACTTCAGAAGGGTTCTTTCACTAAATAAAAGAGAGTTGTACAACTTGACCTACTGTACTTGACATCCAATCTGTTAAAGGAGTGTCAGATAGTAAGACCCAAACATTTTCAATACCTGCACTAGCTCAGATGAGTATACAAAACATTACATTTATGCAATTATATGAACCGTCCATTACTGATGCAAATGAATAATATTTAATGGTATCAAAAAGAAACTGATTAAAATAATAACTATATCTCTTTTATAAACTAAAAAGGATTAAAAGTAGATTTGGTAGGTTGGGGAATACAGCTAAACTTGTTAAAGAGAACAGTATGAACAAAGAAAACCAGGGCCCGAATTCACAAATATTTTTATCTTACCACTAGGAGTTCTCCAAATAGTACCTAGCTAAGCGTTTTTGCTTAAAAGCTATTCACACAAACTGCTAACAGCATGTTTTTCTAAGGAAATCTTAATGGAAGAGTAAGATGGAGTTGACCTCGTAGCTATGGATGATGTCACATTTTATTAGCATGCTCTTTTAAATCGCTCAAAGTGATTGGTAGACAGGGAAGCGCTATTTGTCAGCAAATTCCTCATAGACATATAGCGGACTATGTATAACACATATAATATTCACATATATGTGAACCAATCAGCCACAGCATTAAAACCACTTGCCTAATATTGCGTAGGTCCCCCTCGAGCCGCCAAAACAGCGCCAACCAGCGTCTGAGATGATATTCTTCTCACCACAATTCTACAGATCGTTTATCTGGGTTACTGTAGACTTTGTCAGTTTGAACCAGTCTGGCCATTCTCTGTTGACCTCTCTCATCAACAAGGTGTTTTTGTCCGCAGAACGTCTAGGTTACGGATGTAACCTCCGTTCCCCGATGGAGGGAACGAGACGTTGTGTCAGAGAAGCGACACTAGGGGTCTCTCTTGAGCCACCGAATATACCTCTGATCTATGAAAAAAAGCCAATGAGAAGTTGGCAGTCAGTATTTGCATACCCCGCCCCCGGACATACGGGTATAAAGGCAAGGCAAATACTAGAGTTCATTCAGGATTTTTCTGAGGAGCCGGAAATGGTCCGGCCACTACAGCGGCTCGGCTCAGCGACGTGGCCGGGAAGGACACAACGTCTCGTTCCCTCCATCGGGGAATGGAGGTTACATCCTAGACGTTCCCCTTCTGTCGCTCTCTCCACGTTGTGTCGGAGAAGCGACACTAGGGGTCCAATTTAAATTACGCCATGCGCTGAGGCGTGTACGTAGTCCGACACAGGAGCGGGCAGGTGTTTTTTACGTGCCAGACGACCAGCTTTATCAGACTACACGTACCCTTCCCCAATGCCCCACAAAAGTCATCGGAATCCTTTTGGTTACCCTGACAGGGGAACAAGGCGACGCTTGCCAACCTGGGAACGGGCCAAGCCTGGCTGGGCCTCTTTTCTCTCTATGTTTCTCGCATAGAGCAATAGACAGCCATGGCCCTTACACGCACTGAGGGAAGGGGGTCTTACACAATTTCCTATTCTTTCAAGGGGAAAAAGACCCTGCGGATACCACCCCTACCCAGCTGGGGAGGTAAGGTGGTGAATACATCACATGTGTTTTTAGGCGACACGTGGAAGTGGCGTGGTGGTAGATCCAGCCTCAGCAAGGGGAGAGTTGCTACACACGCCGACCGAAGGGAAAATACACACAGGATGAGTCCGCGTAGGAGTCCTCACCCTGTGGAGCACCTATTCCAGTACAGGGTAGATTTGAGTACCCGCAGTGGATTGGGTCGGCAAGTTCCTCCGCTGAACTGCGGACCCATGAGGGCTAGGCAGGAATTGACCAGGGATTCGAGTTGAGTGGAATCTCCTGGGAAAAAAGACGCACAGTTTTACCTCAAGCAAGGGAAAGGGCACTATATGCAAGCAATTCACCCGGCCAGCCCATCAGCATGTTACCGAGTTCTACTGGCTCGGACCTGAGAAAATATGGGATGAAACTGACTCAACCCTGAGATTGTAGTATCTCGTAAAGGTGTTGGGTGTCGCCCAAACCACTGCTCTACAAATGTCTGCCAGGGAGGTACCCCTGGCCAGTGCCCACAAGGACGCAACACTCCTTGTCGAGTGAGCTCGGACCCACAAGGGGGGGGCATGGCCTGAGTGTGATAAGCCAATGAAATGGCATCTACTACCCAGTGGGCCTCTGTTTGGAGACAGCGTTTCCTTTCCCCTGTCCCCCAAAGCATACAAAGAGCTGCTCAGAGTGTCTAAAACTCTGCGTGCGGTCCAGATAGGTAAGCAAAGCATGTACCGGACACAGCAACGACGGGGCTGGATCTGCCTCCTCCCGGGGCAATGCTTGCAGGTTCACTACCTGGTCTCTAAAGGGCATGGTAGGAACCTTGGACATGTAGCCCGATCGCGGTCTTAGGATCACATGAGTGTCTGCCGGACCGAACTCCAGGCAAGTGTCGCTGACAGAGAACGCTTGCAGGTCCCCGACCCTCTTGATGGAGGCGAGCGCGATCAGCAGGGCAGTCTTAAGAGAGAGGGCCCTGAGTCCAACTGATTCTAGCGGCTCAAAGGGAGGTATCTGGAGGCCCGCAAGGACTAACGAGAGGTCCCAGGAGGGGAACAGGCTTGGCCGGGAGGGATTTAACCTCCGGGTGCCTCTTAGGAACCTGATGATTAAGTCGTGCTTACCAAGGGACTTGCCGTCTACTGCGTCGTGGTGGGCCACGATAGCAGCAACATACACCTTCAAGGTGGACGGGGACAGCCTCCCCTCCAACCTCTCCTGCAGGAATAGAGCACTGACCTAACTGCGCACCTCTGTGGGTCTTCAGCCCGGGAAGAACACCAATTTGCGAACAAGCACCACTTCAGGGCGTAGAGCTGCCTGGTGGAAGGGGCTCTGGCTTGGTTGATCGTGTCTACGACAGTAGGTGGTAGGCCAGCTAGATCTTCCACGTCCCGTCCAGGGACCAGACGTGGAGTTTCCAGAGGTCTGGATGCGGATTCCCCTGAGAAAGAAGGTCCTTCCTCAGGGGAATTCGCCAGGGAGGGGCTGTAGCGAGGAGTACGAGGTCCGAGAACCAGGCCCGGGTGGGCCAGTATGGAGCCACTAGTGTGACTTGCTCCTCGTCCTCCCTGACCTTGCACAGCACCTGTGCAAGAAGGCTCACTGGGGGAAATGCGTACTTGCGCAGCCCCGTGAGCCAGCTGTGTGCTAGCGCGTCTGCCCCGAGGGGAGCCTCTGTTTGGCCATACCAGAGCGGGCAGTGGGAGGTCTCTCGGGGGGCAAGCAGGTCTACATGGGCCTTGTCGAATCATTCCCAAATCAGCTGGACCGACTGGGAGGTGAAGCCTCCACTCTCCACTGGGCAAGCATTGTCGTGACAGCGCATCCGCTACCACATTGAGTTTGCTGGGGATGTGAATGGCACGCAGCGACCTGAGTCGCTGCTGGCATAAATCGCTGCCTTGGCTACCGCAGTGGTGCTGTCTGACCTGATTAGGACATGTTTGTCTCGAATTAACGGGAGGAACTGTCGCAGGGCAAAGAAAACAGTCAACATCTCTAGGCAATTGATATGCCAGCACAGCGGGGCCCCTCTCCAAAGGCCCGCAGCTGCGTGCCCGTTGCAAACGGCGTCCCAACCCAATATGGAGGCGTCAGTAGTGACCAGGACGCGTCGGGACACCTGCTGCAGGGGCACTCCTGCCCGTAGAAAGCAGAGGTCTGTCCAGGGTTTGAGTGTTTGGTGGCATGCGGGGGTGATTATCACACGGTGCGTGCCGTGGCGCCATGCTCGTCTCGGGACTCGAGTCTGAAGCCAGTGCTGAAGCGGTCTCATATGCATCAACCCCAGCGGCGTGACTGTGGCGGAGGATGCTATATGCCCCAGGAGCCTCTGGAAGAGTTTTAGAGGGACCGTTGTGCCTGACTTGAACTTTGCGAGGCATTTCAGCACCGACTGTGCACGCTCATTGGTGAGACGTGCGGACATTGAGACTGAGTCTAACTCCATGCCGAGAAAGGAGATGCTCTGAACCGGAGTGAGCTTGCTCTTTTCTCGGTTGACCTGAAGCCCCAAGCGGCTGAGGTGTTTGAGCACCTGGTCTCTGTGAGCGCATATTAACTTTCAGGAGTGGGCCAGTATGAGCCAGTCGTTGAGTATGCGGATGCCGGCTTCTCGGAGCGGGGCAAGAGCTGCCTCTACGACTTTCGTGAAGATGCGAGGGGACAGAGACATGCCGAAGGGGAGGACTTTGTACTGAAACGCCTGGCCGTCAAACGCGAACCGTAGGAAGGGTCGGTGTCGCGGCAGAATTGAGACGTGGAAGTACGCGTCCTTCAGGTCTACCACTGCGAACCAATCTAGGTGCCGGACGCATGTTAAGATACACTTTAGCGTGAGCATTTTGAACGGGAGTTTGAGCAGTGCTCGGTTGAAAACTCACAGGTCCAAGATTGGTCGTAAGCCGCCGCCTTTCTTGGGTACAACGAAGTAAGGGCTGTAGAAACCCTTCTTCATTTCAGTTGGAGGGACAGGCTCTATCGCGTCTTTGAGTAGAAGAGTAGCGATCTCCGCGCGCAGGGATTGGGCATGTTCGCCGTGCACTGCGGTAAAGCGGACGCCCGCGAAGGGGGGCGGGGGCCTGGCAAACTGAATTGCGTAACCGAGTCGGATGGTCCGGGCCAGCCAGCGTGACGGGTTGGGAAGTGAAAGCCACGCATCCAATCTCCGTGCTAGGGGCACCAAGGGGACGAGTATTTTCGACGTACCCGGCGGGGCTTCGCAGCGGGGCGGAGCAGGTAATGTGCCGTCGGGAGGCGAGAGTGCATCCCGAGGCTTTGGTGCTGAGAAAAGACTCGAAGCACTTACCTTGCTCCGCGCACCTGGCAGGGGGCAGGTTAGTGAATGAGGAGGAGGTCTTATGGTGGCGTCCTCTGGACTCATCAGAACCGGCCAGCCGGGGGGCTGAAGGCGGACCTGTGGCTGCGTCCAGCATGCCGGGACTGTTGAGATCTGGGGGCAGAGTGCCATGAGAACGGCATTTGCGGGCCAGATGACCCAGAGGCAAAGGAAATAGCTCTTTTATTGAGAATTTGGGTACCACTGCCCCGGTTAAGGGGAGCGGCAAATGAAATGCATTCAACACAAAATTCTCCTCCCGACCCTCCACCGGGGGACGGAGCGGTCTTACCATCTCCGGAGCTAACGTCTTGGGCTCTGGGTCGTCCGTCTCAGGAGTGCCTGGGAGCCTTCCGGGTCCTCGAGGGGGTCAGTGAGATGGGGGGCATCGGCTTCCTGTGGGGCGATCGACACATGGGCTGAGAGCTGGGCCCAGGTTGAGTCGGAGCAGCCTGTTGTTTCTTCGCAGGGGAACGCCCTCGGCGAGCAGACGGGGCATGGCCCGAGGCGGCAGACTTGCGGCGGGGCAGGATCTGGGAGATCGCCTCCGTCTGTTTCTTCACCACGGAGAACTGCTGGGTAACGTCCTCGACGGTGTCGCCGAAGAGGCCGAACTGGGAGACTGGGATGTCGAGAAAGCGAGTCTTGTCGGTCTCACGCATCTCGACCAAGTTCAGCCACAGGTGTCGTTCCTGGACCATGAGGGTGGCCATTGCCTGCCCGAGTGACTGCGCTGTGACCTTCGTGGCTCTGAGGGCGAGGTCGGTCGAGCGCAGTTCCTGCAGCACATCGGGATCAGGGCTACCCACGTGCAATTCTTTGAGCGCCTTGGCCTGGTGGACTTGCAGGAGGGCCATGGCGTGCAGGGCGGAAGCGGCCTGTCCGGCGGCGCTGTAGGCCTTCGCTGTCAGCGAGGATGTTGTCCTACAGGCCTTGGAGGGGAGTACAGGGCGACCCCGCCAGGTGGTAGGGTTTCCAGGGCATAGGTGAAGCGCAACAACCCTATCCACCGGGGGAATCGCCGTGTATCCGTGGACCGCTCCGCAGTCGAGTGTAGCGAGAGCGAGTGGCTTTGAGAGAGGTGAAAGGCGCTCTCCACAGCGGCGAGCTCATCCGCTTCGAGCTCTAGAGGATAGGCAGGCTGGCAGTGAGGCGAGCCGCTGTTGCCTCGAGCACGGACAGGAGCGTGCTGGGGAATGGGTGGTCCGCGGGTCTCTGGTACCCGACGGAGCCGCACCCGCTGTCGCCCCCAAATCGCCTCCAGTGCCACTCACACTGTCCTCAATCCGTGGGAAGAAGGAGCGATGCTGACAAACTGACAAAGTCTACGGAAATGCGGATAACCACAATTGTGGTGTGAACAATATAATTCAGAATTCTATTTTGAGATGTGGTTTGGAGCTGTTTTTGCAGTATGAGGGGGACCTACACAATATTAGGCAGGTGGTTGATCGATGTATATACTAGATAGATAGATAGATAGATAGATAGATAGATAGATAGATAGATAGATAGATAGATAGATAGATAGATAGATAGATAGATAGATAGATAGATAGATGATTGATTGATTGATTGATTGATTGATTGATTTGAAATCCAAAAAGTAACCACAGTAGTAACATCATCTAGAATTTACGCTTTTTTTCTGACGTTATTTGCATGCATGTTTCAATAGCAACAACATCAACAAAATCAACAACACCAATGGAGGACGCCGGTGTTATGGAACAACTAGGGATTGTGTGAACTGTGGATGTGCGCGTGCATGCAAATAATTTTACCTGACTCTCCAGCAGATGTCGGATGGTGACAGATTCATCGAATGCGATTTTCCACAGAGCACAGATGAAAAACCCTTTTCACATTATTTAGAATTGTTGGCCTGAATGTTAAACTGCTTTAAAGTTGTCTGTTCCTGAGTAATAGACACAGTTTAAAGGAAGTTTAATATTTTCTCAGGTCGCGCTTTACAAACCACGACCACGTTAACCTTGGACCTTCATATCAATGGAAACTGAAGATTAAACGTCAGTGCATTTAAATTGTACGAATTTTCTTTGCAACGTTAGCGTTTAGGCAAAGTTTTATGTAGCTATATTTGCGTTTTGAGGTGAGAAGCAATATCGCTCTAGTCTAAGTTATACTGTGACATGTTATTAAGTATTTTTAATTATTCTATTATTCTATATGCCATAGCTGCAGGATGTTGCACAAAGCAAACATAAGACTTGCTACTTTCTCCATAAGAAAGTGAAAGTGTGATGACCCTGTAGTCAGTGAGTGACAATAAACAATCCATAGTTATGGCTATGGAACAAGCAAATACCATACCCTATGTATATACCATACCCTATGCAAATACCATACTCCAGATCTGAAACACTGAATTATCTGAGAATGATTTAATGAAGCAAATTATGATTTATTTACAAACTTGTCCATAATTAACAGGTGAGACACACAAGTATGCAAAACAAAACGATTAATTATTGCAGACACACAAATTCAATACAAATACGGAAAGTATTCAGACCCCCTTAAATTTTTCACTCTTTGTTATATTGCAGCCATTTGCTAAAATCATTTAAGTTCATTTTTTTTCCTCATTATTGTACACACAGCACCCCATATTGACAGAAAAACACAGGATTGTTGACATTTTTGCACATTTATTAAAAAAGAAAAACTGAAATATCACATGGTCCTAAGTATTCAGACCCTTTGCTGTGACACTCATATATTTAACTCAGGTGCTGTCCATTTCTTCTGATCATCCTTGAGATGGTTCTACACCTTCAATTGAGTCCAGCTGTGTTTGATTATACTGACTGGACTTGATTAGGAAAGCCACACACCTGTCTATATAAGACCTTACAGCTCACAGTGCATTTCAGAGCAAATGAGAATCATGAGGTCAAAGGAACTGCCTGAAGATCTCAGAGACAGAATTGTGGCAAGGCACAGATCTTGCCAAGGTTACAAAAAAAATTTCTGCTGCCCTTAAGGTTCATAAGAGCACAGTGGCCTCCATAATCCTTAAATGGAAGACGTTTGGGATGACCAGAACCCTTCCTAGAGCTGGCCATCCGGCCAAACTGAGCTATCGGGGGAGAAGAGCCTTGGTGAGAGAGGTAAAGAAGAACCCAAAGATCACTGTGGCTGAGCTCCAGAGATGCAGTTGGGAGATGGGAGAAAGTTGTAGTAAGTCAACCATCACTGCAGCCATCCACCAGTCTGGGCTTTATGGCAGAGTGGCCCGACGGAAGCCTCTCCTCAGTGCAAGACACATGAAAGCCCGCATGGAGTTTGCTAAAAACACCTGAAGGACTCCAAGATGGTGATAAATAAGATTCTCTGGTCTGATGAGACCAAGATAGAACTTTTTGGCCTTAATTCTAAGCAGTATGTGTGGAGAAAACCAGGCACTGCTCATCACCTGTCCAATACAGTCTCAACAGTGAAGCATGGTGGTGGCAGCATCATGCTGTGGGGGTGTTTTTCAGCTGCAGGGACAGGACGACTGGTTGCAATCGAGGGAAAGATGAATGCTGACCAAGTACAGGGATATCCTGGACGAAAACCTTCTCCAGAGTGCTCTGGACCTCAGACTGGGCCGAAGGTTCACCTTCCAACAAGACAATGACCCTAAGCACACCGCTAAAATAACGAAGGAGTGGCTTCACAACAACTCCGTGACTGTTCTTGAATGGCCCAGCCAGAGCCCTGACTTAAACCCAACTGAGCATCTCTGGAGAGACCTGAAAATGGTTGTCCACCAACGTTTACCATCCAACCTAACAGAACTGGAGAGGATCTGCAAGGAGGAATGGCAGAGGATACCCAAATCCAGATGTGAAAAACTTGTTGCATCTTTCCCAAAAAGACTCATGGCTGTATTAGATCAAAAGGGTGCTTCTACTAAATACTGAACAAAGGGTCTGAATACTTAGGACCAGTTTTTAATAAATGTGCAAAAATGTCAACAATTCTGTGTTTTTCTGTCAATATGGGGTGCTGTGTGTACAATAATGAGGGAAAAAAAATGAACTTAAATGATTTTAGCAAATGGCTGCAATATAACAAAGCGTGAAAAATTTAAGGGGGTCTGAATACTTTCTGAACCCACTGTATGCATGCTGGGCAACTGTAATAGCCAGCAGTTGAGGGTCTACCCACACAGTCCCAATGAAACCATCTTCCACTTTCTGTACATTTAATCTGAGTAAGGAAGCACAAACAATACAATTAGATAACATGACACTGGAAAACATCTACTTTAATGTTTGCGATGTATAATTTGCCCTCACTCATTGGTCAGTTTGGCATTTGTATGTATATAGCTCTCCACAAGAATGGCACGGTTCTGAAAGGTCATCTATAACAGATGGATAGTCATATTATGCCCAGAACACTTGAAAAAGAAAACTTGTGTAGGCTATCAAAAAAACTTTTGTAGGCTATCAAAGCTGTTTAAATGCTGTCATACTCACCAGTTTCTCTCAAAAGCTTTGTAGTGATGTCTTTGCACATCGAAAAAGAAAAAAATGTCTTCTTCCAGAAGTAGGACCTCTGCTAGCTGATATGAGAAGTTATGCCATACATAAATCATGTGTCATTATCATTAAACATTGTAAAATAATAGATAAAATAATTTTCATTGCTTACTTTGCAAACAAATGCACCACGTGATGCACAATTGTGTGGCACCCACACCTTGAAATGTGCAGACCCCTCATCCTCGTGAAAGATCTATGAACAGAATGTGCACCAGTCAGTAGGCCACAATTCAAAAACAGCATGTTATAGAATGACGATACCTACCTCTCAGTTCAACAGACATCACATACTTGCCTTGTCATATCTTTGCATTAACCGATTACTGAATGTTTGGCACCAAAAGGGTCAGTTTATATGGACTTTCCCATCTTCGGGTACATTGCCTTAAGGAAAAAAGCAGAGAATAAAGTCTCATTAGATAATTATCTTTGGACACAAATATTTTGGCTAAATCTCCAGTTAAGAATAAATTAAGAAACTTGCAGGCACTTACTATAAATGTCCAATAGTTGTTTACACAAACTGCCCCAAAAAGCACATATCATATGTGGATGGATCCAGCTAAAACAATAAGTGGTAAAAAAAATTATAATTAAAATACTCTACTAATATGGAATACTTATTTTGAGTTTGCAACTGCCAACTGCCAACTACATTTTTCATGCCTTTTTGGATTCCTTTACAGATTGAGGTAATCTGAAAGGAATCTATTAAATATACCTTTTTCTCTCCAGACATATTTAATCAGTCTGCAATGTTGTGGAGATAAGCATTTACAACCTATTTACAGAAACAATCAAAGTATTAAATTGTTTTACAAAGAATTTAAACATATATACAAAGGAATCCCTCTAACTGCATTTGTAATAATGTAAACTTTATTTGACGTTTGCCTGGTTCCAGATCCATTATGCTATTGGTGTATAGTTTATAGGGACCCATGTTGCTACACAACAGATGTTGTTTCTTTCCCTCCCATCTGCAACAGTCCTTAATGAACCATCCCCTCCTAACTTTACTTTTTTGAGTGTCTGCAGAGAAGGTAGGAGAGGTGGGGGTTTAGCTGCTCTTTTTAAAGATGTCTATCAATGTAAGCAAATATCATTTGGGAATTACCCGTCTTTCGAATATCTGGGTAGTGTGTTAAAAGGTGCTCCACGCATTTTACTTATCATTATTTATAGGCCTCCAAAATACTCTCCAGCCTTTGCTGAGGACTTTACAGAACTGTTATCAACAATTACCTCAGAGTTTGACTGTTTTGCCATTGCTGGAGACTTTAACATTCACATAGATAATGCAGAAACCAATATGACAAAAGAAATCAAAACTGTTTTAAAAACTTTTGATCTGACTCAGCATGTACATGGACCCACACACAATCATGGACACACTCTAGATTTACTTATCAGTAAGGGTCTAAACATTTCAGCGATTGTTATTAAGGATGTAGCACTGTCTGATAATTTCTGTATTTTCTTTGATATATTGATCTCTCCTGCCATTGAAGCTAGATCTGTGTCTGTCAAGAAGAGATGCTTAAATGAGAACACTAGTGTACTATTTATGAAGGCTATATCTTTAACACCAAGTATATCTGCTGACTCTGTTGATTTTCTCCTTGATTCTTTTAACTCAAAAGTTAAAAGTGTAATTGATGATATTGCTCCTGTGAAAGTCAGGAAGAAGAGTGGCAGACAAAAAGCACCTTGGAGAAACTCAACAGCAGTGCAAAATATGAAAAGACAATGCAGAAAAGCAGAGCGCATGTGGCGGAAGACAAAACTTGTAGTCCATTATAACATCTACAAAGACAGCATCTATGCTTTTAATATGGAACTAGGCAAAGCTAGACAGACTTTCTTCTCAAATATTATAAACAGCAACTTAAACAACAAACGCACTCTTTTTGTGACTGTAGAGAGACTGACAAACCCCCCAAGCCAGATTCCCAGTGAAATGCTCTCAGACAGCAAGTGCAGTGAGTTTGCTTCTTTCTTTTCTGAAAAAATCAATAATATCAGAAAGGTGATCAGCACATCCTTGAGTTGTGCTGGGGTCAGACAAATCAAACCACAACCTGAGAAATTAGTTACTATGTCTGATTTCAAAGAAATTGATGGCAAAATTTTGGAAGAAACCGTACAGCACCTTAAAACATCAACATGCGCCCTTGATGCACTTCCCACATATTTTTTCAAAAGTGTGTTCAACTGTTTAGATGCAGATCTCCTAGAAGTGATAAACTCCTCAAGCCCCTCCTCAAGCCCATCTTGAAAAAGAGCAATCTGGATAAGACCATATTAAGCAACTATAGACCGATCTCAAATCTTCCTTTCATAGGCAAGATCACTGAAAAAGTAGTCTTCAATCAGCTGAACAAATTCTTGAACTCAAATGGATACTTTGACAATTTTCAATCTGGTTTCTGATCGCATCACAGCACAGAGACAGCGCTCATAAAGATAATAAACGATATTCGCTTAAATACTGATACAGGCAAATTATCAGTACTGGTACTACTCGACCTCAGTGCTGCATTTGACACTGTCGATCACAACATACTTCTTGACAGGCTGGAAAACTGGGTGGGGCTTTCTGGGATGGTCCTAAAATGGTTCAAGTCATACTTAGAAGGGAGAGGTTATTATGTGAGTATAGGAGACCATAAGTCTGAGTGGACGTCCATTACATGCGGAGTCCCTCAAGGCTCAATTCTTGCGCCACTCCTGTTCAACCTGTATATGCTCCCAATGAGCCAAATAATGCAAAAGAACCAAATTGCTTACCACAGCTATGCAGACGACACACAGATCTACTTAGCCCCATCACCTAACGATTACAGCCCCATTGACTCCCTGTGCCAAACATTTCTTCAGTTAAACAAAGACAAAACTGAAGTCATTGTGTTTGGAAACAAAGATGAATTTCTCAAGGTGAATGCATATCTTGACGCTAGGAGTCAAACAACTAAAAATCAAGTCAGGAATCTTGGTGTGTCTCTAGAGTCAGACCTTAGTTCAGTAGTCATGTCAAAGCAATAACTAAATCAGCATACTATCATCTGAAAAATATTGCAAGAATTAGATGCTTTGTTTCCAGTCAAGACCTGGAGAAACTTGTGCATGCTTTCATCACCAGCAGGATGGATTATTGTAATGGACTCCTCACTGGCCTTCCTAAAAAGACCATAAGACAGTTGCAGCTCATACAGAATGCTGCTGCCAGGATTCTGAGCAGAACCAGAAAACATGAACATATCAAACCAGTCCTCAGGTCTTTACACTGGCTCCCAGTTACATTTAGGATTGATTTTAAAGTATTATTACTGGTATATAAATCACTCAATGGGCTAGGACCTCAATATATTGCAGATATGCTCACTGAATATAAACACAACAGATCACTCAGATCATTAGGATCACATCAGCTAGAAAAACCAAGGGTTCACTCTAAGCAAGGAGAGTCTGCTTTTAGCTATTATGCCAGCCGCAGCTGGAACCAGCTTCCAGAAGAGATCAGATGTGCTCCTACATTAGTCACATTCAAATCCAGACTCAAAACACATCTGTTTAGCTGTGCATTTACTGAATGAGCACTGTGCCACTGTGTGTCCGACTGTTTGTACTATATTTTATTTTATTTTATATTCTAAACTGTTTCAGTTATTCTTATTTTTTATTATTATTTTAATCTCTTCTATGTAAAGCACTTTGAATTACCATTGTGTATGAAATGTGCTATATAAATAAACTTGCCTTGCCTTGCCTTGCCTAATTTATCACTAGGAAAATTAGCACAAAGAAAAATACTGAACTATGGCAAATGAGTCAAATGTTGTCACACTATTTAGTATTTACCTTGCTCTTCAGAATTTGTAGATGCTGGGAAGGTGTCAAATGTGCAAGATGGATGATTTGTCTTTGTTTGTGGTCTGGATTGAGTGGATAGTGGGCTGATGAGAGGAAAGAACATTGGAACAAGGAGCGGTGGGGCTATTGTTTTTTGGAGTTGACAGACTCTTGGTGGGACTGCGAGGAGGATGACTGGATGGAGTTGTAAGGTCCACCTATTGGTCCAATGTCAGCATCCAATAGTGTGCCTGAAGATCTGTTAATTCGCATTAAATAATACTTTATTATTTGATTTGAGTTCTGTGTTTTATTCATTTTATCATTTGTTCTTTTCTTTATTTCATATGACTCCAATTATGAAAAACCTTGTTGATGTATCTGTGCTATGATTTTTTTTTTATTATTTTTTAGAAATTCTCTCTTCTAGGCTGCATTTGTTATTTCAATGTTATTTGGGTCCTGTGCTGGCCAGACGCAGGACCTTGAACTACAAACTCATCAGTTTCAGATATTACAAATTTTTAGACTAAGTCTTTATAGATTCTCGACTCACCATTTAGCCCCATTCAAATAAGTTCTGTTTTACAGAATCTCGGTCCTACTCTTAGTATTCCCGTTTAATTCTACTTATCTAAGTGCTATTATAGAGTCTCAGTTCTATCAGAAGTAGCTTAGATAAGCCAACTCTGACCATAGATTTGTAGTTAATAAGAAATATATTAGAAAACAGTCCTTCAGAATGAATCATAACAATTTATTTTACCAGGTAATAGTAATACATTAAAACAATACAATTAAAAGAATAAATCAAACTCAAAGCTATCAGTGAACCAAGCATAATAATATAATTAATGTTGCATTCCATTCAAACATTTACCAAACAAACCAAACATGATATACCTGGTATAGTAGAAATGACACACAATGTTTTCTGTGTGGGTCTTCTGGCTACAGAGACCTGATAGAGAAAACTACACACAGCAACTGTGTGGGATATCTGAATACAGATTCCCCGAACTCCTCTGCCATTCTTCCTTAAGTACCAAATAATTCTATTGTTATTTCAGGTGTGTGTTTGATGTTATTTCAGAATTTGGTTTACAATTTATGATTGAGTATATCCATTGATGTTTACAAAGAATGCACCTAATTTGCATAAAGCCCCTGGTCTCTGTGAGAGATCTGGGAGGGGTCATGCCCCTGATAGAATACAGTATTTTACTGTTCTTAAATCTTACTTGTGATTTGATTTGAGACCTTTTGAATGATACCAAACATTTATGATCAGAAAACCTTTTACATTACAGAACAGGATAAGTCATAACTTGTTTTTGGTGTCCTTACAGTGACCTGGTGAGGTGGCTGGGGGTGGGGGGGGGGGGTCCTTTATGGTCCTTACTCAGTAGGGGGTGTTGTCTCAGGTGGAGATGCACTTCTGTGTGAGAGTATTATGACATTGGTTCTCGCACAGTTCTTTGACTTTTACCGGAAATAGTGCCTTCTGGTGTCAGCCTTACAGAGTTGATTGGATCCATCTTTTTTAAATGTGGGGCTCTGGCTCCATATACTTTTTAGGTGGTCTGTATTGAATTTAATTAGTGTTTTCCCTTTCCTTGAGACCACATCAACATTTTTCCCCTCAGTTTTCATGACAGTGAATGGACCCAACATATATGGATCCATTTTTCCTCCCTTTCTGCTCTCTTGTTGCACGTTCCTCACCAAAATTTTGTCCCCAACCACAAAGTGGTCCCCTTGTCCTTTCCATCTTTCCCTTTCTGACTTTGTCCTGGCTCTTTTCTGTTTTCTTGTACAGCTTCCATGGTCTCCTTCTTTTTGCTCAACCCCTGAGACAATTCCTCATTGGGAGCCATGGCTGCCACTTTTCCATGACTGACCTAAGCAGAAAATACAGTGTTCACAATCATTATTCATTTTTACACATCTTTAAGTTGTTGTAACAGAGCGGAGGGCGGGGCCAGGTCATGATTCTGCGCACCCGGCCCCTAATCAGGCTAATCAAGCCTCAGAGAGGGATAAAGGCCGACTTGAGACTGAAGTGGGACAGAGAGAGAGATTTACAGACAGCAGTCCGTCACCTTTGTGTGTTTGTCTTTTTGTTTCAGTTTTATATTAAAATATTATTTATAGTGTCAAGACAGTTCTCGCTGCCTCCTTTCCATTAATCCTTTTTCACTAGTCATTCTAAAACAAAGTACACAAGCATTAACCTCATAATCATTTGGCACCTCACCTGGATGCCGTGCCTTTCTCCAAAACATAAATTTTTTTTAGTTCTGAGTCCAAACAACGTGGAATTCTGATGCAGGTTCCACAATGATTGATTTTCCTCAATCAGTTTCATCAGGCTTCTGATCAACAAAACAGAGGATTTAACATTTGATATCTGCATTTGATAAAAAAAAAACATTATTATTATTTTTTTGTTTTATTACTGAACATGGGTCTGTTCATATTTAAAGTACCTTTGAATGTGCCATTCATTCTCTCAACAAAGGCCATTTGTCTGAGGATGGTTGGGAGAACACAATCTCCTGGTGATCTCCAGTTTATCGCAGACTGATATTGAACTTTGATAAAAGATATACAAGTTACATATATTGTTTATGGTCATATTAATTATTTTGGCTTGATTTGTGTTGTACCAACCTTGTTAACAAACTCTCTTTCCCTGATCTGTCAGAAGTCGTTTTGGTGCTCCAAATTTGTAAAAAAAAAAAAAAAAAAAAAAAAAAAAAGAAAATCAAGGATGCACCGTGACCTCTTCTGCACTCTTTATCTTAAGTGGGTAGGCTTCTGGCCACTTGGTGAAATAGTCCACCATCACACAGATATATTTGTGGCCATGATCCATTGCTGTAAGTTTACCTATAAGGTCCATGCCAACTAATTCCAGAGGTTCTGTGACCTGAAATGGAAATCAATCTTTGTAACTTTCAGCACTAAGGCTAACATCTAAAAAGTATGTAAGAGGTTTTTTATACTATGGGATTGTTGGTCCTCTCTTTTATTGATGTTCTGCTGGCCTGATACTGAGCTATCTGAAAGAAGAGAGGTGTCTCATGAGCATTTTAACCAAATATTATCTTAAGAGTCCAAGTTAATACAATAAATGTTCAGAAAACGTGGTTACGATAAGTTTTTCCTTTGCACAAGACACCAAGACTTATAACTTAGCCTCTTGCAGATATCCATGTCTTCAGAAAAGATATGATAGGTCTGGGTGAGAAAGATCAACATGTAAAGGACAATTAATTTCCACCTTTGACCAGCCCCGACCAGTATGTGGCTGAATATGTGGAATTCACTTCCAAACCAGAATGTGAAGGTGTAAAGGATTTAAATATTGATCTGTTTCTCACCCACACATATCTTTCACTTCTGAAGACATATATTTAACCACTGAACCATGATAGCCGAATTCTGTCACCGTTCTCCGCCATGATCACTAGCTTGGCAGGGTACTGGAGGGTAGGTCTGAGTCCTCGCTGGTATAGCATGGCCATGATGTCTCGATAGGCTGCCCGTTGTTACATAACTTCAGATTTATAGTCCTCATAAAAGGCTATAGGTTTATCCTGATAGCGTAGCTCCTCTCTCCTCTTCCGCGCCTCATGTATGACTTTGTCTTTGGTCTGGTAGCTGTGGAACCAGATGATTACGGGCCCTGGCCTCTCGCCCTCCTTCGGTTTGGCTGTTAGTGACCTGTGTGCGCGGACTAGAGCGGGAGGGGAGGACCAGAATGTGAAGGTGTAAAGGACTTAAATATTGATCTGTTTCTCACCCACACATATCATTTCACTTCTGAAGACATAGATTTAACCACTGGAGTCATATGGATTACTTTTATGTCCATTTTGAACCTTCAAGGTTCTCATCACAATTCACTTGCATTGTATGGACCTACAGAAAGACATACACATCTGGGATGGCATGATCATGAGTAAAAAAATAGAGAACTTTCATTTTTAGTTAACCATTCCTTTAAAGACTCTTTTTAAAAACTGTCACTTAATGAATCAGTGAATACATTTTTTTGGTGAGCAAATTCAAAAGAATCGAGTCACAAGATAATAACAGGCAAATCAACATTATCTAAAGTTAATTCACTTTAATAAATAAATGTGACTGTAGTGGTTTGCAGAACAAAGCATATCAGAACACTTTACAGGTTGACTAAATAATTAAATTGCAAATTAACAAATTGTTACCTTTAACCTTGGTCTTGCCAAGACGTTCTTCTCAGTGGTGACAGCCCCTTGAGATTTAGGAAGAGATGAGTGAAAAATTTGCTGTCCACTAGGCAGTTCTTCTGGTCCACACACTAAACGAGAGCGAGAGAGAGAGAGAGAGAAAATAAATCTAATTGTCAGTTTACACGGATTATAGAAAAACAAACTTATAGCAACTGAAACTTAAGCTTTCCTTGGATTTGGTTTCTGCTTGTGTGTGTAAGATCTTCGGTGCACTAGACAGGTTTTCTGGTCTGTACACAAAGAGAGTGAGAGGCAAATATAATAGACATTTCATAAATTACTTATAGAGAAAAATAACTTAAATGCAACTTACATTTTCTTTGGCTTTATTTTTGCCAAGACAGACTTCAAGGCTGAACAAATACCTTTGGGAGTAAGAAATAAATGAGTAAAAGATGTCTGGTGCACTAGGCCATTCTTGTGATCTGTATACAGAGAGAGAGATAAGCAAATATAACATTGATGTTTTTATATTGTTTACAGAAAATTTAACCAGAAAAGGCACAGAAGCCTACATTTTACTTTGATTAGCTTTTTCAACTTCATTTTCAACTTCATCTTCCTCAGTAAAAAGGATGTTTTTTGGTCTAATGAAGCACAGGTGCTGGTCATATAATTAGAATATCATCATAAAGTTGATTTATTTCAGTAATTCCATTCAAAAAGTGAAACTTGGATATTATATTCATTCATTCCACACAGACTGATATATTTCAAATGTTTATTTCATTTAATTGTGATGATTAAAACTGACAACTAATGAAAATCCTAAATTCAGTATCTCCAAAAATTAGAATATTACTTAAGACCAATACAAAAAAAGGATTTTTAGAAATGTTGGCCAACTTAAAAGTATGAACATGAAAAGTATGAGCATGTACAGCACTCAATACTTAGTTGGGGCTCCTTTTGCCTGAATTACTGCAGCAATGCGGCGTGGCATGGAGTCGATCAGTCTGTGGCACTGCTCGGGTGTTATGAGATCCCAGGTTGCACTGATAGTGGCCTTCAGCTCTTCTACATTGTTGGATCTGGTGTATCGCATCTTCCTCTTCACAATACCCCACAGATTTTCTATAGGGTTAAGGTCAGGCGAGTTTGCTGGCCAATTAAGAACAGGGATACCATGGTCCTTAAACCAGGTACTGGTAGCTTTGGCACTGTGTGCAGGTGCCAAGTCCTGTTGGAAAATGAAATCTGCATCTCCATAAAGTTGATCAGCAGCAGGAAGCATGAAGTACTCTAAAACTTCCTGGTAGACGGCTGCGTTGACCTTGGACCTCAGAAAACACAGTGGACCAACACCAGCAGATGACATGGCACCCCAAACCATCACTGACTGTGGAAACTTTACACTGGACTTCAAGCAACATGGATTCTGTGCCTCTCCTCTCTTCCTCCAGACTCTGGGACCTTGATTTCCAAAGGAAATGCAAAATGTACTTTCATAACATAACTTAACATAACTTTGGACCACTCAGCAGCAGTCCAGTCCTTTTTGTGTTCTGACGCTGTGTCTTGTTCAAGAGTGGCTTGACACAAGGAATGCGACAGCTGAAACACATGTCTTGCATACGTCTGTGCGTGGTGGTCAGTGGTGGTTCTACATTGAATTGCACCCTGGGCGAGACCACCTTTGAGCACCCCCCCAAAAAAAAACACACACACACACAAAATTATCCACAAAAAGTCATATTTTATTATAACAACATTTCTCTTAAAGAGAAATTTATATTTCTCAATTGCACAAATCCTTCCTAACATCCGACATTGTGCAGAATTGTGTTCATTGTCTTTTGGCAAACTATGACAGTTATCAGAACTTAAATATACACTATATACATAAATGTGCCAAACATATATACAATCAGATATATAAAAAATTTAACAAGTGCAGAGAGCAACAATAATATAACACATTAAGAATAATATACAAATAAAATATAGAATAGAATATATATATTATATATTACACACAAATGTGAAAACACACTAAAGAGAATCTAATTATTACACTATTGCACTAAGAACAGAAAACACAAACTAAAACTAAAACCTGACTTTTCTGGCTTTCCTTGATGCAAAATCATCAATGATGTCATCATATGAAATCTGCTCCCCTATTGAGTGATTGATACTGATGACGGCAAGGCCAGTGAGCCGTTCCTGGGACATGGTTGATCTCAGGTATGACTTGATCAACTTTAGTTTTGAAAAGCTCCTCTCTGCTTGAGCCACAGTGACTGGCAGAGTAAGTGCAATCCTGATAGCAGTCCAAAAATTGGGGTAGATCTCCGATAGATCCTTATCATGCATAAAAGTGATAAGCTCAAGGAGGCTCATGGTCTTTGATGGCAGTTCAGGGATGTTCTTAATTTCCTAAAAAAAGAATAAAGAAAAATATTCATGACACAGTTATAATGGCTTCATGACAGCCAATGTCAAAACCAACATGGCAGTTTAATGTAATGTTAACTCATAAAGCTAAGTAGTTTCTTATGTTTAATAATTAATCTGCTATGTCATGTTTTTTATGACATATTTATGACAGGTTATGATGTCTTGGTAATGTCAAGTTGTCAACAAAGGCATCTCAAACAAATAATGTCATATTTGCATAAAAATGTAATTATTGAGGGAGTGACACTTAATAACATTTGTCATAAACATGCATAAAAACCTCCTTCATATTCATGGCATGTGTCATTTAGCAAATAAGTAGTAAATAATTAGCAACCTACAGATTTAAAAAAAATTCCGTTGGCTAATTACAGGGCCTAACGTAACCCAACTGATGGAAATAAATAATAACAGAACTTGTAACAGTTTGGTTGCAAAGCACAATATTATGGTGAAATTAGATCTCGTGTTTGTTGACTTAAAACCGAATTATTGTTGTATAAGCAATAGCAAGCATCATAGCAAATAGGCTAACAAACGTAAGAGTTACCAACAATTAACATTAGCCCTTCATTCATGACAACATGGATACCATAATTATATCACAGAGAGAACATAGTTGCATACATTTATCTTTTGCTCGTTTCTCCTCTTCTTCTTTTCTTTTTTCCTAAATTGTGCACCCGATGGCTTTGACCTTTTCCTATCCATCCCTGTTTATTTGGCACTAGACAATCAACAGATTTCCATCCCCCGCCCCCCAACACTGTCACTCACTCACCACGTTACAAGTCACGGCCAGAATTCAAGACTAAACCAGTTCACCTTGGTGAGGTGGCCACATAATCGTTTTGTATTACTTATTTTTATTAGCCATTTCACACAGAAAAACAAAAATGTGCAGGAACTATAGGCCTGTATTTATAATATTATGAATAAAATGTGCGTTATTTGGAAGAAAGTCGAGTGTGATTGACTTTAGCCCACTAATTTCATTAGAGTATTGCTCTGTTATACAGTGGACCCCCCCCAGTCAGTCACCCAGAACTATCCCCTGCCTGCTGCGCCCCCCTCCCCTTTCCCCTTCTCACACACGGCACCTTCTCAGCACGCAGGGGTGCCAATTTGCCAATTCCCCACACGGTGAAATGATAGATAATAGAAAACCTCTATGCAGTAGCAGTTTTAGGCACGGGCGAACCAGCATTCGCCCGGTAACTGCTCGTGCCGCCCCACATGTGACATGAAAAAATGCCGCCCCGGGCGAATGCCCGGTTCGCCCGTGCCTAAAACCGCTACTGGTGGTGGTTCTTGAAGCACTGACTCCAGCTGCAGTCCACTCTTTGTGAATCTCCCCCACATTTTTGAATGGGTTTTGTTTCACAATCTTCTCCAGGGTGCGGTTATCCCTATTGCTTGTACACTTTTTTCTACCACATCTTTTCCTTCCCTTCACCTCTCTAGTAATGTGCTTGGACACAGAGCTCTGTGAACAGCCAGCCTCTTTAGCAATGACCTTTTGTGTCTTGCCCTCCTTGTGCAAGGTGTCAATGGTCGTCTTTTGGACAGCTGTCAAGTCAGCAGTCTTCCCCATGATTGTGTAGCCTACAGAACTAGACTGAGAGACCATTTAAAGGCCTTTGCAGGTGTTTTGAGTTAATTAGCTGATTAGAGTGTGGCACCCGGTGTCTTCAATATTGAACCTTTTCACAATATTCTAATTTTCTGAGATACTGATTTTGGGGTTTTTCATTAGTTGTCAGTTATAATCATCAATTAAAAGGAATGAACACTTGAAATATATCAGTCTGTGTGGAATGAATGTATACATTATCCAAGTTTTACTTTTTGAATGGAATTACTGAAATAAATCAACTTTTTGATGATATTCTAATTATATGACCAGCACTTGTATATAACCATATAAAATTATGGTTGGATATTATACATTTTCTCACACAGAAAAAATACAAATCACTTGCATTCTTCTTCATTTGACTTCTATTAGAGAATCCTCTGTCCCAGGGTCTGCGTTCAACATGTTCTGGAAGGTTTTCTTTATTTGTAATTTTTTTTAAATACTGTAAAAATGCTACAGAAATAAAACGTGTTAACAAAAAATTAACTGATTAACAAATGTTAACTGTAAAATATACAGTAAAACGTTTTAATATATTTTAAAAGACAATACAGTAGTTTTTACAATAAAGAGATCCAAAAATGCTTTTTACAGTAAATTATTGTTAAAATTACAGTAAAAAACAGTAATCGGGTGTTCCCACAATTCCCTGCGTGACCCATTACATTTCATAATATTTTATGGGAATAGTTATGTTTCATCATATTTTTAATATCAGTTACGAACACTGGGGTGTTCTGTGTCATATTTGACGTAATTTAATTAATGTTTACTGCATTATTTAAATCTCACATGTGTTACCATGATGGTGTTTAGTGTTTGTGTGAGTGACGGTGAGCACTGTCTCTAAACATTATTTGTCATTGCTCCTGGAAGATTTTTTCACATGGCTCTCTGTGCATGACACCGCAGAGACTCCGCACGTGGAGGTTCATGCTATTCTACGGGATCCAACCACAATTTACCACATGCCACATTGAGAGCGAGAACCACTAATCGCGACCACGAGGACGTTATCCCATGTGACTACCCTTCCTAGCAACCGGGCCAATTTGGTTGCGTAGGAGACCTGGCTGGAGTCACTCAGCACACCCTGGATTCAAACTTGCGACTCCAGGGGTGGTAGTTAGCATCAATACTCGCTGAGCTACCCATGCCCCTTTTCTGGAAGCTTTAACCTTGTTTCATTGTAATTATCTACAAAAAAGGACTGTCCCCATACAGTCCGTTGTTAATCAACTTGACAGAATTTACTAATGAATACACAGATATGCCGCTTGATTCGCCAACATAAACAGAATCTATAAGATTGCACTATGTTTCCTTCTTCCTCATTTTTTATTGCCTTGACGACATCTATTTTGTTTGGTGGACACATAGAGTACATTCATTTGTTCATTACATGTCATCTCATGTTGCTCCTGTTATTAGAAGTCCATACCGAACTCTCCATACCGAAGTCAATTTGTCTCAATTCCAGTTTTCATTGTCACCAAAAACAGCCTCTGCAGGGAAGGAAAATGAAAGATATACATAAAAAATCACTAAACTGTTTTGTTTTAAGACACCTTATGAATCATCATTATAATCACAATAATGTCTGGTGTACTACATAACTAAAACATATATACATTTCTGAACTTGTTATTTTTATATCATGCTGCATTATCAGAACCTGCTAAAAATTAAAAAAGCTAAAAATTAGATAAGAAACTGAACACTAAAGCACTGTAAATTAAAACAGATTACATCACTGGAGATGTGAGCTACTTTATGATCAGTGTTGGGTGCAACAGACTAAATCTGAATAATACAATCGATTACTGTTTCATTATGATTATATATTGATTACATTATATATCAGGCACTGCAATAAATTAGTAGCTAATAAATTTGTTTGGTAGGCCTTGTGTGATGGTGTTAAAACACTGAAAATGGTCTCATTCCTCATTTACTTGGACTAAAGAAATAACAACTTAAAAGAAGACACAAAGATAATATCACAGTGCAATGCAGTGTTATCATAGATCAACGGTCGGGAACCCATGCCTCGTGAGCCACAAGTGTCTCTTTGTTATAAACAGCTGTCTCTCTTTATATTGATGCAGAGGGAGACCAAAAAGGGATGCCAGAGCATCAGTGGGGGAGAGAGAGTGATCTGAAGCCACAACAACCACACTCTGAGAGAGTTTTATTATTTGAAGTGCTTTAATTTATTTAAGAATGTTTTCTTCAGTTATCGACAGTTACCGTCAAGTATGTGTGAAAACGAGAATAAAAGACTGACCTTGAACCTGGTTCATTGTCTCCTGACTCCTCCATTGCCCACGAACTAAGATCTCATTACAGTGGTGCCGAGAACCCGGGTTTGGAGGAAAACGGTGCTATGGAGTCTTGACCGCTGGGTTGTGTCTTCAAGATCCTCACCAGCATCCAGCAGTCAAAACACCCTAATGGAGGTATGTCTGGAGCAGGAACAACGCTTACAAGTCCTGCTCCAGGCACAATCGGAGGACTGGCAGGTGCTCCGGAAACTGATCACCAAGGAGGGGGCTGGCTCTACGACCTCCTCAGAGCCCATCCCACCGGTGGCCCTCACAAAAATTGGGCCACCGCCCAGCGCTGTTGGATGGAGCCATCCAGCTAGCAGAGGACTTCATGGCGAAGTTCCCAGGAGGTGGCAAAGCAGTCTCTTCTCTCTCTTCTCTCTCTCTTCACTCTCTCCACCCCCTGTGCCTTATGTTCCATCCCCTTCCCCCCGTTCCCCTCACTTCCGCCCAGTTCCGGCTCCTCGAAGGTGGGGAGGCCAGCCCAGACCCCACCCTCCGTTCCAGTGGACCCTTCCCCTTGTATGTCTCTCACACCCCCCCATCTCTCTCTGCTATTCCCCCCAGGTTGGGGAGACAACCCCCACGAGTGCGGAAGGAAGACCTGGGCCAGTTTGCTGGAGCTGCGGGGAAAACGGACACAGCCAGGAGCGGTGTCCAGTAAAGGAGGTGGGGACACTGGTTTGGATGCCCGACACTCCACAGGCTGCCCCCGATCGGGGAGGGGCATATCGTATACCGGTATGAGTAAAGGGGGATACACATCAAGCTTTGGTGGATACAGGTTGTTCTCAAACCTCGATCCACAGGCTGCCCCCGATCGGGGAGGGGCATATCGTATACCGGTATGAGTAAAGGGGGATACACAACCAACGGGTTGGTCGAATGATTTAATAAGACCTTAAAAAACATGATTCACAAGTTCGTACACAAAGATGCTAAAAACTGGGATAAGTGGCTCAAACCCCTGCTGTTTGCAGTACGAGAGATCCCACAAGCCTCCAACAGGTTTACCCCATTTGAGCTGTTGTATGGGCGTTTTTGTGTTTTTGAGTAGTCAGTCTCTGGGCAATATAAACATTTTATTTTATTGAAAACTTTTTTTTTTTAATCTCTTTATTGGTTTTTCCAAGTTATTACATTCACATAAACAAAGTGTTGTACAGATAAGTAATAACAGAAGGAGCTTCAAACCCATTTACTGGACCTTCCACACACCTGTCTTCAGGTCCCTATAACCCACCCACAAAAAAGAAAACAAAAAATAAAAATACAAAATAAAATATACATATTTGGCCTGGGTGACTTGTTACTTTGTAAGGATTTAATAGCATCTTTTATTTCAGAAACAGTTAAGGGTGCGCTAATAGTGGCAGCAAGCTCTTCATTAACCTGGGGATATATTAGATGATCAAGGGGGTTAGGACCTTCCCAGTCACGAGGGGAGGACTCAGAAGAGTAAAGGTAGGCAAAATAATCAGAAAACGTCTTGCCAATTACTGTAGGATCTGTCGAAATGTCTCCTGAAGGAGATTTAATGCTAGGGACTAGTCTAGAAGAACTGGCCACTCAAGCCTGATATGCAAGCAGTTTGCCCGCCTTGCCCCCCTGCTCAAAAAATTGCTGTTTCGTCTGCAAAAGTTGCCTCTAGACCTTACCGTTGATAATAAATTATATTCAGATTGAAGCTGGAGCCGCTTTTTGTAAACCAAAGCAGAGGGATTGGCAGAATATTGGATGTCAAGTCTTTGGATATCATCTGATATTTCTCTTAATTTCACTTGCTCGGACTTCTTAAGGTAGGATACAATACGCCTTAAAGGTCTCCCACAGTGTGTTGTTACTAATGTCTGGCGTGTCATTAACGTCAAAGAAAATCTGAATTTGTGAAGAAAGAAAATCAGAGAATTTGGGCTTGCATAGCAAATGGGAGTTGAATCTCCAGAATTTAGAAGGCTGGCTGCCGTGAGGAAAATGGATTTCTATGGAAGTCGGCGTGGTCAGATATAACTATGCTGTGGTAGTCACAGGAAATTATGTTGTGCAGAAGCCTTTTGTCAAGTAAAAGATTGTCGAGGAATTTTGTCCTCCAAGTATCTGCTAGGCCCAGTTGTGCCGCATGAAACTTTAATGAATCAGACGATTTTGACAGAGCAAGTCGTGTGGTGGAAGATTTGTCAAGTTCACCAAGAATGATATTATGATGATTGGGATTAGGAATAGCAGCGAAAAAAGTATTTATAAATTTCTCGTCGTCCCAAGTCGGGGCATATATCGAGGCCAGGACCATCGGAGTACTTTGTAACTTGCCTGATACTATTACTTATCTACCATTGGGATCAGAAATAACAGTGGAGGGTTCGAAAGCAATGTCCCTGTGTATAATAATAGCCGCTCCTCTAGCACTCTCTGAAAATCTAGAATGAAAGAAGTGGCCCCTCCATGGCCTTTTATTTAATACGTGAGATTTCAGAAGTGCGAAGGTGGGTCTCTTGTAAAAAGAGAATGTCCCCTTTAAGCTGCTGTAAATGCAAAATAACCTTATTGGCTTTAGTGGTATTGTTTAAACCTTTGACGTTCCAATAAATGAAATGGACCGCCCTATACACACAGCAAAAAAAATAAAAAATAAATAAATAAATAAAAAAAACATTTCCCACTGGGAATCTTACCCGTTTGTATCTCCCTTGATACATTCCTAAGTAGCAGACCAAGGCAACTGTAAATAGCAGTATTGATAATAACCAATATAGAGAGAAAAATAGAAAACTACTGAAATGAAACATCTGCAGCCACCTCTAGCTTAGAGGCATTATCCACCATGCTGCCATGTGGGCAAAAAAAATAAATAAATAAATAAATACAAATAAAAATAAAAAACATGGCTGCGAGGAATAACAACATGAGACCAATATGCAGCAGTGGAGTCCAAAGTCCAGGCTCTTATTCAGTTAGCGTTAGCTGGAGCTGGCAATATAGCTAGTTAGCATTCAGGCTATTAAGAGTTACCGTGTCAGACCATGCTAGGTGTGACCGGATGACTTTGTCTTTGGTCTGGTAGCTGTGGAAACGGATGATTACGGGCCTCGGCCTCTCGCCCTCCTTCGGTTTGGCTGTTAGTGACCTGTGTGCGCGGACTAGAGCTGGAGGGGAGGGCAGTGTATGCCTGCCCAGAAGCTGGGGTAGTAGTGAGGAGAAAAAGGCAGTTGGTTGAGGGCCCTCGATCGACTCCGGGAGTCCGACTATGCGGATATTATTACGGCAGCTGCGGGCTTCCAGGTCTGCTGCTTTGGCCTTCAGCTTGGCGTTGCTAGCAGCAAGCTCTGCACACGTAGCTTCCAAGGATGACAGCCTTTCGTAAAACGAATCAGCGCTGGACTCCAGCGAAGTAGTACGTTTTCCGTGATTACACACAGTCGCTTGCACCAGGTCAATTTTAGACTCAAGGGCAGAGATGGTCATCTTAAATTCAGCAGAAAGGTCTGCTTTGTGGCCCTCCAGCAAGTTGGTCAGTGCAGCCATGCTCACGTCGCTAGTGGCTACATCGTCCTTTTGCGTGGTATCTTTTTTATTTTGCTTTGAAGCCTTAGAAGCTATATCTGCAAAGGCCATGTGATGTTCACAAGTTATATAAACTTGTTGCAAAAGGTGGAGAAGGGAATATGGATTTTTAGAGATGAAAGTACAGGTGCTGGTCATATAATTAGAATATCATCAAAAAGTTGATTTATTTCAGTAATTCCATTAAAAAAGTGAAACTTGGATATTATATTCATTCATTACACACAGACTGATATATTTCAAATGTTTATTTCATTTAATTGTGATGATTAAAACTGACAACTAATGAAAATCCCAAATTCAGTATCTCCGAAAATTAGAATATTACTAATTTTTAGAAATGTTGGCCAACTGAAAAGTATGAACATGAAAAGTATGAGCATGTACAGCACTCAATACTTAGTTGGGGCTCCTTTTACCTGAATTACTGCAGCAATGCGGCGTGGCATGGAGTCGATCAGTCTGTGGCACTGCTCGGGTGTTATGAGAGCCCAGGTTGCTCTGATAGTGGCCTTCAGCTCTTCTACATTGTTGGATCTGGTGTATCGCATCTTCCTCTTCACAATACCCCATAGATTTTCTATAGGGTTAAGGTCAGGCGAGTTTGCTGGCCAATTAAGAACAGGGATACCATGGTCTTTAAACCAGGTACTGGTAGCTTTGGCACTGTGTGCAGGTGCCAAGTCCTGTTGGAAAATGAAATCTGCATTTCCATAAAGTTGGTCAGCAGCAGGAAGCATGAAGTGCTCTAAAACTTCCTGGTAGACGGCTGCGTTGACCTTGGACCTCAGAAAACACAGTGGACCAACACCAGCAGATGACATGGCACCCCAAACCATCACTGACTGTGGAAACTTTACACTGGACTTCAAGCAACGTGGATTCTGTGCCTCTCCTCTCTTCCTCCAGACTCTGGGACCTTGATTTCCAAAGGAAATGCAAAATGTACTTTCATAACATAACTTAACATAACTTTGGACCACTCAGCAGCAGTCCAGTCCTTTTTGTGTTCTGACGCTGTGTCTTGTGCAAGAGTGGCTTGACACAAGGAATGCGACAGCTGAAACACATGTCTTGCATACGTCTGTGCATGGTGGTTCTTGAAGCACTGACTCCAGCTGCAGTCCACTCTTTGTGAATCTCCCCCACATTTTTGAATGGGTTTTGTTTCACAATCCTCTCCAGGGTGCGGTTATCCCTATTGCTTGTACACTTTTTTCTACCACATCTTTTCCTTCCCTTCACCTCTCTCGTAATGTGCTTGGACACAGAGCTCTGTGAACAGCCAGCCTCTTTAGCAATGACCTTTTGTGTCTTGCCCTCCTTGTGCAAGGTGTCAATGGTCGTCTTTTGGACAGCTGTCAAGTCAGCAGTCTTCCCCATGATTGTGTAGCCTACAGAACTAGACTGAGAGACCATTTAAAGGCCTTTGCAGGTGTTTTGAGTAAATTAGCTGATTAGGCACCCGGTGTCTTCAATATTGAACCTTTTCACAATATTCTAATTTTCTGAGATACTGATTTTGGGGTTTTTCATTAGTTGTCAGTTATAATCATCAATTAAAAGGAATGAACACTTGAAATATATCAGTCTGTGTGGAATGAATGTATACATTATCCAAGTTTCACTTTTTGAATGGAATTACTGAAATAAATAAACTTTTTGATGATATTCTAATTATATGACCAGCGCATGTATATGAAAGGGCTTGGGAACTGGAGTCAAATGTGTCTTCTACTCGTCCGCCATCTTTCTCCCCTCTTATTGAAAACTTTTTTTAAATAGTAAGTTATTCATTTGTGCTGTGGCTCTATCGAAAAAAATGCATCAACCAAAAATTTTAAAATGGGCTCCTTAGTGAAAAAAGGTTCCCAACCCGATACATCGCTTACCTCACAGCACTCATGGAAGAAAAAAGATGCACACAGACACACATGCCAGTGTGGTTTTGATTCACATTCGGCAGGAACAGCCATATAAATTTAAACACCCAACTGCCAACAGTCCGGATGTAGAAAAGAAAGTCCCGCCTTAAAAGTAAGAGATCCAATCACATTTTAGATTCAGATATCGCCTGTCAGTCAACTTGTGTACGCGCATGCGCTTTAGCTGAACAAATCAGAATTGTTTTCTTTTATCTGAGCTAAAGAAGCACAATTTATGATAACTTTGTAGTCAGATATTAATGCTGAATTTAAATTTGTTCTTTGAATGTTATCTTGACCAACCATTTGCCTTGACATGTCAGTATATTATCTGGCCTGGTAAGTTTTCCCCATCCTACTTGATCTTTGGGAGGGTGGCACATTATCCATGTGAGGTCCCAAATAATAATGAGGTTAGTAATGTATAGTGTATTTTAGTATGACATGATATCCTAATATATATTTGTAAGAATTTATTGTGATTGTGGATTTGTTATGCTTAGGTCAATCATGGAAAAGCTGTAATTGTGGGCCACTGAGCAGTTGTCAAATGGCTTGCATAAACAATTCCAGGAGACAGAAAGAAAAAAAGGGAGCGAAAGGGAGGAAATAAATGTATCCAAATATGTTGTAAAGGTTGAGGGAAATATAGGGTACTGTACTTTCAGGCCTTTGCATCTCCCATAGTTAAAACTACAGTCTTTTCCATAATTCAAATTGAATTCAGGGTCATCACACTCTTTGAGAGCATTTATGGAGAAAACTCTCATGTTTAATTTATGCACCATCATACAGCATGGTCAATTCTGAATAGTTAAAGACTTGTCATTTAGTACCTTGAATGTCACCTTGAAATGTAATTATGCCATAAACATGACACGAATAGCTCCAGTTATGGGAATTGTGAAAAAAGTCTTTATGTTCACTATGTTCATTACATTCACTGCATCAATGAGTTAATGGACCATAACTAAACGGAAACTCTATTACATTTTAAGCATAAGATATGTAAAATCAGTTTATCTAATTTCTAAGATTCTGATAAGTGACAGAACCAGAACTTTCCACAATTCCAGAGTTGTTCCAAACATTGATTTCTGTTCAACATGAATGATGTAGGCGGAAAAATAATGAAAAAAGAAATTGAAACACTCTGTACATACTTCCTAATAAATTGTCAACTAATGGTTGCACATCAGTCATAAACCCAGGCATAATCAATTTATCAGAGTTTTCAGAGTTCTCTGGCATATTTGCAAAGCCTGCAATCCAATCACACCATTGCAAAGAACAAAAATCCTTCCCCCTCCAACGTTGAATTTAATCAGGGTCCAGCTAAACATACACCTCATTCTGGAGCAAAAAAGAGGATAGAATAATCAATTCACACTTATCAAATCAAACTGATAAAACGTTTTGTTTATTATTATGTACTTGTTATTGACTACATAATTTACCTTCATGACCCAATGCAAGCTTTATGTCCAGGGTAGAGGACACAGAGGCATACACTCTGACAAGTGTCAGCTGCTTGTACAACAAGAGATTTCAAATAATAAAATAAGTAAAGTAAAATACTTAAGAACAAACACAAGCCAACTCTATCTACATTCTTTATAAAAAAAAATGTAGATTCATTTTTTTGACTAACTTGATTATGATTATGATAATAAACAGCAGATCAAACTATAAGACTTAATAAAAAAAGTATTTATGTATATAAACTCGGTGTACATTCATTATACTATTCATCTTATCCTGTAATTCTGTGCCTAGCTGTTGTATTTCTGTACCGGAAGCTTTTGATAAGAGGCCAAATTCTGTGTGCGCGTGTGTATGTGTGAGCACATCTGGGCAATAACAATCCCAGACAGCAAGCCAACATTGAATAAACATTGTTTTTCCATCTGAATCATCATTATGGTTGATGTTGAAATTTCAATGCAAAATAAATGTTGAATCACCGTTACCATATCGATGAAAACCTGATGTTATTAATGTTGATGGCAACAATATTGGAACAACATTGATCTATAGTTATCTTTATGATTGATTATGCATTGATATTTGGTTTACCGGGCGATCGCTGAATGTGTTGAAAAGTCATTGATTTATAGTTGACCGGGAAACGACGCTGTTGTTGAAGAGTCATCGGCATATAGTTGACCGGGAAATATGATTGAAAATGCATCGATATATAGTTGACAGGGAAATATGGTTGAAAATCCATCGATTTTTGGTTGACCGGGAGATCAAAACCAACGTACTGCACCGGACACAGCTCATTTCTGGACCTTGGCACAAGCGTACAGGTAAGCTTGCTTAATGTTCGATATGAATGCATTGTACCAAATCAAATACTGCTAGGTTGATCGTTAACATGATGGTTAATGTAGTAACCGACGCAGTGCTGCAGTCACTGAAATAGATTTTTGTTTTACCAGTGTGTCAAAATCTGCCAAAATTAAGTTTGATCTCTTCTAGCTTATAAAGTTAGCAAAACCTCATTGGTCCAGTCTATTTTTGTGACAGCTAGCTCAAAATACATGTCTGTACCCATTGCTAGTGTCGTGAAATCTATTAACACAGCACCGCTATTTCTTCTGACCGCCGGAGAACACCGCGCGGAACCAACGCTAGCATATGCATAGTGCTCTATCTAGCGCTAGCTAGCAGCAGTGACCGCGGCGGGCCAGAATTACACAAAATACATGGTTTACTTTATTCAATGCAGAACTGTCTCGAGTTGTAACGTTAACTGGAAATGCAGATTAGACCATAATAGCCTACAAATCCAAAATATGATTATCAGGGCTGCGATGTGCGATACAGTTTTGTAACTCCATTGTGTTTGTTTTCAGAAATGATAACAGTCGTTTTATACTAGTGCGTGGTCAACACCGACAAATAAAGGCCGGTCTTAAATTAAGGCTGGGGGAAAATTTGTGTACACTCAAAGACGGACGCGCTCAGCGCTTGTCATATATCACAACTATTCAGTGCTTTTAACCACATAATGTTTATTTTAGGTTTCAGACATTTAAATACTACGGAAGCGTATTGCATTCACTTGAGAAAAAAAATCTACTCTGTTTTTCTGAATTAACGACTTAATTATCTCAGAATTACGAAATAATTTTTCATTAAAAAAAATATTTTGTTCTGTTTTTCTGAATTAATGAGATCCCTCAAAATCCTGCCAGGAGCTCTATTTTAGCTGGATGCGCATGAATTTATAGAGATATATTTTAAACTTGGCCTTCAATACAAAGACATTACTGTCTATGACATTTGTAATACTGTCATGGCTGAGACACGCTTTGATCTTCCAAAGGACACTAATTACACGAGAACTACGAATTCTAGAACTACTAGAATGGCCATAGTGGTCATTCTGACCGTTCATACTAGACTGTACCAAATGTCATGTCATATTTACATTCGAAACTTCTATTGAGGTTTTAGAATGAAGCTTCTAATGTCTGTCGTCATATTTTATGGCGTCATCACCCTAAAAATGTATTGAATAAAATAGAATAATATGGATCAAATGGAGCTAAGCTGACATGAGATAGTCCTACATTATACGATCTTTTTTGTAATATATAATAGTGCTAGACTATATAAATACATAGGCATATATATATATATATATATATATATATATATATATATATATATATATATATATATATATATATATATATATATGCTAGACTGCCTATAGATATGTGTATATATATAGCTATATGTGTACAGCAAGTTTTTGATATATATATATATAGCTATATATATATAGTATATATATATATATATATATATATATATATATATATATATATATATATATATATATATATGCCTATGTATTTATATAGTCTAGCACTATTATATATTACAAAAAAGATCGTATAATGTAGGACTATCTACGTTCAGCTTAGCTCCATTTGATCCATATTATTCTATTTTATTCAATACATTTTAGGGTGATGACGCCATAAAATATGACGACAGACATTAGAAGCTTCATTCTAAAACCTCAATAGAAGTTTCGAATGTAAATATGACATGACATTTTGGTACAGTCTAGTATGAACGGTCAGAATGACCACTATGGCCATTCTAGTAGTTCTAGAATTCGGTAGTTCTCGTGTAATTAGTGTCCTTTGGAAGATCAAAGCGTGTCTCAGCCATGACAGTATTACAAATGTCATAGACAGTAATGTCTTTGTATTGAAGGCCAAGTTTAAAATATATCTCTATAAATTGTCTCAGACCCAAAGTAAAATAAAACCGGATTAAACTTGAAAGGCGGGACATGTTTACTTCCATGCAATCCAGCTAAAATAGAGCTCCTGGCAGGATTTTGAGGGATCTCATTAATTCAGAAAAACAGAACAAAATATTTTTTTTAATGAAAAATTATCTCGTAATTCTGAGATAATTAAGTCGTTAATTCAGAAAAACAGAGCAGATTTTTTTTTCTCAAGTGAATGCAATACGCTTCCGTAAAATACATATGATTTATAGCAAAACAATAAATTTATAGTTTGTAAAATACAAAATGGTGTCTATGGAAGCAGCAATAACAATACATTCAAATATATTTGCCGACGTGTTTTATTCATATCAGATACACAGTGTAAGAGTTTCATGTTATTCCAAATACCTAGCCAGTCTTATAGATAAAAAAATGTTTCTTCCATATTTGTCACAGACTCAAGAGACTCCGCCAGGCAGCTTTTAAAAGGCAAGTGCAAAACTGTTGTGCCTTGGGATTATTATAGGATTCCATTTATATATGAACGGAGTAGCCTTGTGCATTAAAACACCTAAATATTACAGTGGTTTGCATTCTCTATGGAACAGTTAAAAACTAACTAAATATTGTGATTGGTGCTGGGTTGAATCCCCTACCTATAGCATTTAACATCCCTCATGTATATTTGAAATTGTTGACCATTTGAAGAGTTTGGTTTCAAAATGCTATACCCACCATTTTCATTAATTTTCATAAATAATTTTACATTTTGTTTCACAAGTAATTTCAGTAGAACTGCAAGGGTATTGTTATTTATCTTTACTCAATCAAAACTACAAAAAAGCAATTTGATTGACATTACCTGAACTACAGAATTAAATAACATGACTTTTTAATGTTTTTAAAAATGGAGATATAGCGTTTTGGAACCAAACTCTTAATTTCTTTATTTTACGCTTTTTTACATTACAAAATAAAGGAATGCAAAGTTTTGCACTCAACCCAAAACTATTTGTTATTCCTGTCAATAGATGAGGTGAAGGACCTGCGCCAGTCCTGTAGGTGTGGCCAAAGTGCTGGGGTGGTGGGCTTGACTGAAGAGCCACTGAAACTGCCTCTGCACAGCATGGAGGAGCTGGAGAACGCAGAGGTGATACTCCAGTCCCAGGAGACTAGGAAGGCAATGGTAATTATTTAATGATTAAATAGTGGTCACATCATTCTTCTGATTGACCTTCACTGATCTGCCCAATTTTGTTAAACTGTTTAACAAATCTGTTAAACTATCTGTGTTTAAGCTCATCCCAGACGAGGATAGAAACAAAAGCGTCCCAGTCAACAATGTCTGATATTTTAGCACATCTTTATCAATCTCAGTTAAATTCAGACTTGACAATTGACAAACCTACATAGAGCATCATTACATTATCTTTGAAAAAGAGCTTTTTTAAAATTGTTTAGTTTTTAAACTGAAAATAGTTACTTTTTTATTTTGATAGGTGGCCCACTTCACCATTATTGGGGGGACCACCCTGGAGATCAGGGTCCGGCGCATGCTGGCATACAGCATGACCAATGAGCTGGCCTCAGGCCTAAACTGGGCAGGCAAGAAAAATAAGGATGTGGGCAAACAGAAGCGGTCCTTTAAAGAAATGGCTCTCTGCAAATGCATGTTTGGTAAGTCATTCTGCTTAAGTATGAATGCAGTGCTTTCAGTAAAACAGTATGCCCTCAATTGAGTAAATAAACTCAAGCTTCACACTTCTGTTCCATCCTATTCAATTTACTACCAATTGGACTATGTAACATGAAATTTATTATTAATTTAGCTTATTATTTTTTCCATTTTGTCTATATTTGACAAGTAGCCTAGTTTGACTGAACACCGATGTGCGTTGAACCTTGAAACGAAAATGAGTGAAGCTTGCTCCTATTCGGCCAATTCGCTATAGGCCTAGTTCGTCCATAGACTGTAAAAGAGTTCGTCTGAAGAAAGGCCGAATCACATCTGGCAGGATCACACCTGAGGGCGAATCACATCTGGCAGGATCACACCTGAGGGCTGAATCACATCTGGCAGGTGGATGTCTACCTCAGCTAGGCTATTTCTCTAAATTCTGTAACACTAGACACATCAGGCCTACAGAAGAAAAGATTTTTCTCCCTCTGGTGAGAAGGGAGAAGCACTCCACACAAATTTGAGCCTTAGCCTACTGTATGTCATAAAACTGTAGCCTAGGCTACGTGTTTGTCAAATAATTTCATCCTAAAATAGGCTATTGACAGACTTTTCCAAATTGATGTTAAAAACGGCCACATTCACCTAGCCTATTAGACGTTGCCTTTGACTTACCAGTTAATGTTTCCAGATGTGAAGTTTGTTGTGGTGTCCCTGCTGCCACAAATTACCTCAGTGACTCTTCAGACCAGAGTGGAAAAATATCGGACCAGCATCCAGCACATACGTGACTGTTAAATTTCGCGCCAATCAAAGAGTGATCACACATGTAACGTGATTCAGAGAGATTCATTTGTCCAGCTGAAGGGCATGAGCGGAAAATACATGGGCGCCACAAATTAAATTAGTCAAGTCAGTTGGGCTATTAAGACTTGGGTGTGAGGCGTTTTGAGGGAAGGATAGCTATGCCACACACACACTTTTTTCTACATTTATAGGCTGCATGGCTAGGTTATCAAGTTTAGCCTATATCATTCACAGGCATAGGCTAATGTTAAACTGAAATGTACTGTAACGTCGGTGCCTATGCACTACGGCTCTGACGCTGATGCATGCTGGGATTCTGGGAGGACTTTGGGGTTGTTTCGTGTGTGTTATGCCTTATTTACTGTTTATACGTGTTTTATTGTAGCGTGATTACCCTTTTAATTCTACCCCGTGTGTGACCCTTCGTGTGTGGGTGGCTGCGTCCACCCCTGTGTGTGTAGTGTGTGTGTATTTGACTTTCCTATGTGTACTGTGTTCATGCCATGTTCTGCTCCCAATCCTTGACGACAGCTTGAATGAACAAATCATTGACTAAATCATAGTAGCATACTTTTACTTGTATTCTAGATGCCTTGACTCAACGTCTCACAACGGCAAACGCCTATGACTTCGCACAAGCTGTGCAGAAGTGGCTGCGCTACGCCCCAGACCGAGCGGGAGGAGCTGGAAGACAGATGCAGGAGTTTGCATGTTAAAAGAAAAAAAATGAAATAACACAATAAAAATTATTGTTTAATTTGAATGCATGGGGTGTCATTTGTGCTAGTCTAGGTTATAGCCTAAAGGTATAGTTTCTATTTTCTATATTTTGCTAGCCCATCCTGGCTGTCGATAAAGCCGGATTATAGCCAAATAATAATGTTTTTAATATTATATTAAAATTACAGACCTTCAGATTAAACCTGTGGTATACTAAAACACCATTGAAGTTTTGTTGATATGCTGGGATTTCAACATTGTTTCAATATCCATTGTAATTGAAAAACCATTGAAATTCTGTTGATCTCTAGGTATGATTTAAACGTTGTTTCAATGATAATAGAGGGTGCAACATGATGAAGAATCAACATCAGAGTTCGACGTTGGTTCAATGACTTTATCGTTGACAGCGGGATGTTGATTTAACATAGTTTCAATTACTATTTGCTATCTGGGAATGTGATTTCAGCTGGTATCAGATGGTAATTCCATGGTACTTTGATATAAAACTATTTATGCACCATTCTGTAGTTCCATGGTTCTTCAAAGTACTTCAAAGAATACCATGTTTTTACCATGGTAATTTGATATATGATTACCATATTCGAAAACCACCTTATTTCATTCATCATTATCCACCTTATTGCTACGCCTCGTGATTCTTTGCGCGAAAGAAGTAAACATACTTCTAGATGTGTGAGCACAGCCTGACGGAGATTAATAAGGACAATATACGAATAGCCGTCCCATCTTTAATAGAGGTTTGGGAGGATTATTTAATTAGTGGCCTCAGGATGTATGAAGAACTGCGAACTGCTGCACATGTTATCCCTGAGCTCTGTAAGGACATAGTAAAATGTTCTAGCCGTAACAACTTGAGCAAAACATTATACAATACTCAATAAGACTTGTTTATAGCTGGTATTTGTATTGTTCATTGATTCAAATTAAAATGACTAACTTTTTCACTCGCATCTCAACATGTCTCTGTATACTGACTGATCGCACATTACATGTTGGCCTTGCACTGTTTCTCAAACCATTTGTAACATTTACTGTAACACAGTGCAATCTACTGGATTCTTGAAGAACAACAGATATTGTAATTAATAAATAGCATCACCGTATTAAGATGTATCTCGGGTGATCCGAACACATGTGGTCAGACAATTTTCAACATCGCTGTTGGTCGCTGTTTAACATAGCATCACTACATCATAAATTAATAAACCTGAAAAATGTCACAAAAGACAAAGAAGAATGGAAAAATGAATCTACTCTAAGTGCACACGGAGACACACTGTAGAAGATCCGTAAAGATCTCATACATGCATATGTAACCTCTTTTTTACATTTTCCCGATCGGACAGTTATATTTTTTTAAGCCTTGTGTCACCAGAGTCATTTACAGTTTAAACTCTTGATTTAGTGCAGCAGATGACAGTTGACAGGAGTAGCGTTTTGCTGCATCCCGGACTGTGTTTACAGTGTTTCAAATGCGTGTTTGACTACCGTATGTGTTTTTTGTGATTCGATCACAAAAGGTTTTGCATCCCATTTACACCTGTATATAGCGCTGATCACTTGTCATCAGGTCATCTGAATCACATCCTAATACCAGCTGTAAACGGGGTCTAAATGACTGCTGACTACATTAGTGAATGCTACAGGACGACTTCCGGCAGAAGGTCATCCCACATCTGTTTCTCCAGTAAGACCCCCAGGAATAAGGTGGATACAGCCTCCGAAAGCAGCTTTTTCCAGTTTTCGGGGACAGCCCTTATCTTCAGGTTACAGTTTAAAAGCAGACAACATGTTGAAAATGCACTATTAACCTATTTATTAATACAATATTTGACAATAAATGCTCTTATGTCTCAGCATAAATTATAGTGTACTGAAATACTCACTCACTGACTTAAAGACAGCTTGATGCAAGTTAATCACGCAGTAACAGTCACGCAATACCTCCCTCATGTAAACTAGATTTAATGATGATTTAGTGTACATTAAAGTTCAATTACTCACTCTCTATAAACATCTTAATATCTATCATCCCAGAAAAAAAGTCAGTGTAGTAGTAATCCAGAAATCACTTTATTTTCTTTATAGTCACACAGTACAGCTGCTATGAAAACATCTGTTACATACAAAGGGAACAAGACATTGCGTAGCAACGCATATGGGAGTGCCTTCTTACATAACCTACAAAGTAAATTTACCAGTGTTGACTTTCCAGAGTTACAATAAAGAGTTACAATAAAGTGTTAAATCAACACTAAACAGATTGGGTTTAACACCAGAAGTGTCCGTTTTAAATAAGAGTCGGAGTCATTTTGCATTGTTGCAAACATAACTCGTTCAGAGTTAACCAAGCCACACCTCCGTTTACGTGCAACCGTCGTTTTGACTGAACCAGAGTCCAGACCACATGCGAACGCCATTTTACTTCTGTGGAAGAGTCAAGATTGGGTAAGTCTAATACTTTAACTTGACAGTAATAAAGATAAATCAGACTGTAAATTGATTTCAATGTATACAGTTGATTAGTTTTATATTGTTCGATTACAAATGACTGTAATTATGAATAACTAACATTAGACAGCCAACAAGCTCTGACGTCTGCTTTTTGTAAATGGCCTGTGTCATGCCACTTTATAAATGATGTAAAGGTAATAAAGCCTTGCATAAGTTTAGTTCTCTTACGAGAGGTTCTCTCGTATTGCGTAAGCTAGCTTACGCTACGGGAAAGATTCATCTTTTCTGAGATATTGAAGCCAAAAAATTATCCTTAATTTTGTATCCATTGTCAACGCAGTGCGGCAGCTGCAGACCTTGAGCGGGCTAGCTAGCGAGCTCATTGGTTGCTCTGCGGCAACTGCTGCAGCCTATAGACGAGCTTGGGCGAACTCGCATCCAATGAGAGGCGTCCGGCGCTCACTGCATCAAAGCCCGCCAAAAGGGCGTGACTAGAGTGCATATAAGCGTAGTTCAGTAGGCTGGAACCCTGATTTTCATCTCTTCAGCAAAGCTCTTCGCATCACTGAACTGGAAGCCGCGTCGCCGTTCGAGGGGCATCAAGCAAGCGTGGACAGCGCTCAAGAAGCCGGCCGTCTTCGCCACCTTCAGCCGATCCTGCGAGCTACGCCATCTGGCGACGTATCCTTTTTAAAAGCAAGCTAGTTCTTAAAGAACTTCACAAAAGAGTACGGGCGTCTTTTTTAAGATGCCTCGCTCCACTTGCGCCTCATGCCGCGCTCCTCTCAGCACCGGAGACCGCCACATCATCTGCGCTCTCTGCCTGGGACTGGGGCATGCAGAGCTCGCCCTCGCCGAAGGCGGATGCGATCTCTGCGAGGAGCTGCCTATGTCGACCCTGCGGGCTCGACTCGAAGCGTTCAGGACCGAAGCCGCCGCGCCGCCTTCCGTTCAGCCGCGCAGAAAAAAGCGCCGCTCTCAAAGGCTCCTGGAAACAGTGGTAGAAGCGATTGCCTCGCCGAAGCCCATCCCTCGAGCATCGCCTTCACCCTCCCCGCCCACCGGGACGCGCGAGTTGCCGCCGAGCGGCTGCTCTGCTGCCATCTCGGACGAAGAAGCGGAGGATAAGGGCTGTTCCATCATGGCTTCGGACAGCGAGGAGTGGTCAGGCTCACACGCCTCCTCCTCGGCCCAGGAATCCAGCAGGCTATAACACGCCTCCTCACACAGGCCGTCGACCGCCTCGGGCTCGAGTGGTCACCGTCCCTTGAGCAGGCACCCAACAGACCTGACGGCTGCTTTCTACAGAGCCGCCGCCGCGCAGCACCCGCTACCCGGGCCGCTCCCTTCCTGCCGGAACTCCACGCCGAGCTTTCCAAATCATGGAGCAGCGCCTTCTCGGCCAGGGTCCGATCCCACGTCTCCATCGGTGGACGGCGCCACTGAGAAGGGCTACGCTTCCATCCCTCCGGTCGAGGATGCGGTAGCAGCACACCTTTGCCCGCCCTCCGCGAGATGGCGGTCTAAACCAGTGCTTCCGTCTAAGGCCTGCAGAACAACTTCCACCTGTGTTGGCCGCGCCTATTCCGCCGCCGGCCAAGCTGCATCTGCTCTGCACTCTATGGCCGTCCTACAGATCCTCCAAGCGGACCTTCTGCGGGAGTGGGATGAGGAAAGCAGGCATCCAGAGGCGGTTGCAGACATACGGAGTGCTACGGACCTCGCCCTCCGCGCTACCAAAGCTGCAGCCCAAGCTATAGGGAAGTGCATGGCAGCGCTGACTGTGACCGAGAGACATCTGTGGCTAACGCTAGCCGACATGGGAGAAGCAGAGCGCTCTACGTTCCTCAACGCACCGCTCTCTCCATCCGGTCTCTTCGGCTCCGCGGTGAGTGGTATCATTGACCAGTTCTCAGAGGTCCAAAAAGCCACACAAGCCATGAATCTCTTTCTGCCTCGTCGCGCTAGCTCCTCTGCAGGCCGCCCACGTGAGCCTCCTGCACGAGCCTCTTCACAGCGCCCAGCTCAACAAAGCCAGACTTCTCAGCGTCGACAGGGCGGCCGCCCTCGATCGAGCTCAGACAGCCGCCCCCCCCGTGGGCCTCGGACTAGAATTGTGCTGAAACCTGAACAACCGAAGTCCTCCTAGCTTTGTTGACAAAACGACGGATCAGTCCCGCTGCGGCCGGACCACCGTCAAAGCTTCGCCCCCTGTCAGTCCCCTTCCTTCAGGCTACTACAGTGGTAGATTCAGCAGCCAACAAGCCGGTGTTAACGCCCGCTTGCCTGCGCTCAAATGCCATTTTCACGGCGACCCAAATAAATCTGGTAAAGAGCAAGCATGCCATATGTGTAGAAAATGTGCCCACAACCCAGTGTTCACCTCTACACACAAGCATTACACATCCCGTGTCCATACCAGAGAGCAAACATGTCTTATGTGTAGAAAATGTGCCCACAATCCAGTGTTCACCCCTACACACAAGCATTACACATCCCGTGGCCCTATCATGGCACACTCACATAAAGCGGTTACGAACCGCTCGAGTGTTAGGGTTAATAAACGCACCCACGAATCCGTGCGCACGCCCATTCTCTGGCCGCTCTGTCACACGACCAGCCTTATGTGTAGAAAATGTGCCCACAATCCAGTGTTCACCTCTACAAACAAGCATTACACGTTCCGTGTCCCCATCAGAGCACACTCAAAAGCGGTTACGAACCACACGAGTGTTAGAGTCAATAAATGCGCTCACGAATACGTGCGCGCCCATTCTCTGCCCGCTCTGTCACACGGCCAGCAAACACTTCTCTGTATGTAAGTCCCGTGCCCGTGACTATGCTTGCGTATCACTTAACAGACGTGACTCTTTCCCCATTCACCTCAATCGGAAGTCACTCACAGAACAGCCTGTCCATGCTGTCTGCGAGCAGTCCAGCATAAGCACAGTAAGCGCTCACACATTCTGTTCAGCTGCTGTGTGCGGCAATCAGAGCGATTTGGCCACTCACCCTCTAACATTACGCTTCAAAGTGTGGGAAGATATTCCAGGGATATCCGAATGGGTGTTAAGCACAATAAAACAGGGCTATTTGCTACAGTTCGATCGCCGTCCTCCTCGCTTCAGAGCGCGACTCGAAACTACTGTGAACACAGAAGCAGCGTGCATGCTTCGTTCAGAAATAGCAAACCTTCTGTGCAAAAGGGCCATAGAGAGAGTGCCGCCTCCCCTGAGCGAGTCAGGGTTTTTACAGCCGTTATTTTCTTGTCCCCAAGAAAGACGGCGGCCTCAGACCAATATTAGATCTCAGGGTTTTGAACAAAGCGCTTGCAAAAAGACCGTTCAAAATGCTTACAACCAGCAAACTCCTCGCGCATGTGCGCCAGGGGACTGGTTTATTTCTCTCGATCTGAAAGATGCATACTTTCAGATTCAGATAAATCCCGTCACAGGCCATTCTTGAGATTCAGCCTCGACGGCCAGGTTTATCAATACACCGTCCTTCTGTTCGGCCTGTCCTTAGCACCCGTACTTTCACGAAGTGCATGGACGCTGGCGCTCGCACCCTGCAGAGTCAGGGTTTGCGAATTCTGAACTATTTGGACGATTGGCTGATTTTGGCACAATCACATACGGAGCTTCTGTCTCACAGGACAGTTCTCCTCAGTCATCTGAACAGTTTGGGCCTTGCAGTCAATTGGACCAAGAGCTCACTACAACCCAGTCAGACAATTTCCTTCCTTGGAATAGAACTAGACTCAGTGGCAATGACGGCTCGCTTATCTACACAGCGGCGCCGTGTGCAGCGACTAGCCGCGTCATTTCAGATGAACAGCCTCACACCTCTGAAGAAGTTTCAGAGAGTGCTAGGCTACATGGCCTCAGCCGCAGCAGTACTTCAACTGGGTTTACTGCGCATGCGCCCGCTTCAGCATTGCTAAACACCCGCGCGTCCCGCCGGGCTTGGACCAAAGGCCGCCAGCCAATCAGAGTGACTCAGACCTGTATTTCAGCTCTGCAGCCCTGGACAGTGGCCAAGTGGTATCAGCGGGGAGTGATGATGGGAGCTGTATCTCGCCGAAAAGTCATCTCGACAGACGCGTCCAACACGGGTTGGGGCGCGGTCTGCGAGGGCTCTCCGGTTTTTGGCCTATGGTCAGTTCAGGAAAAGCTCCTTCACATAAATTGTCTGGAAATGATAGCGGTCGAGTACGCGCTCGTGCGCTTCCTCCCGATCATTCAGGGTCACCACGTCCTGGTCCGCTCGGACAACAGGTCTGTGGTATCCTATCTAAACCGTCAGGGCGGTGTCAGATCCAGGAACCTCTTCCATCGCTGAGGGCGACGCACGTGCCAGGCCACCTGAACGACGGCCCAGACAGACTGTCCAGAGACAATATTCCCCCAGGGGAATGGTCCCTGCACGCTCAAACAGTCCAGACGTTATGGCGCATATTCGGCAGAGCAGAGATAGACCTCTTTGCGTCAGAAGAGAACTCTCACTGCCCAATATTTTTCTCGAAACGCGAGGACGCGCTGGCCCAGGACTGGCCCAACCGCCCGCTTTACGCCTTCCCTCCCGTCTCGCTATTGCCACAGGTAATGCAGAGGATCAGGGAAACGTGCCACTCGGTGCTCCTCATAGCCCGCGCTGGGAGAATCAAACATGGTTCCCGGAGCTTACGCAGCTGTCACTGACAGCGCCGTGGCCCATCCCAGTGAGAGCAGATCTCCTCTCGCAAGCTCGCGGAACGATCTGGCATCCCCACCCAGAGCGCTGGAGCTACACGCGTGGGTGATCAACGACTACCCGTCGCTTTGCCAGAAGGAGTAATAAACACCATCATACACGCTAGAGCCCCCTCCACGAGAAGACTCTATGCGTCAAAATGGTCTGTGTTTTCAAAATGGTGCACCGACAGAGACCTGGACCCACGGACATGTGGGGTGTCACCGCTGCTCGTGTTTTTACAAGAGCTGCTGGATAAGAGCAGATCCCCATCCATGCTCAAAGTGTGCGTGGTGGCCGTCGCGGCGTTACGCTGAACCCCTGCACGGCCAGTCACAGGGTAAAAGCGAGCTGGTCATCCGGCTTCCTCAGGGGAGCTAGAAGGATGAACCCTCCGCGCCCCCATCGGTTCCTATCTGGGATCTTTCTATAGTTCTCGAAGCTATGTAAGCCCCCCCTTTCGAACCGCTTCAATCCGTGGATGTGAAACACCTCTCACTTAAAACCGTTTTTCTAACTGCCCTATCATCAGTTAAACGGGTGGGAGACCTTCACGCGCTATCTGTCAGCGCTGTGTGTCTTGAGTTTGGACCAAGTGACTCCAAGGTCATTTTAAAGCCTAGACACGCCTACGTCCCCAAGGTGGTCGGTACTCCTTTCAGAGCACAGATCATTTCCTTGTCGGCGCTACCAGCATCTGATAGCGAACGCGACGCCAATCTCCTTTGCCCAGTCAGAGCACTGAGATTGTATACTGCGCGCTCCGCATCTTTCAGAAGCTCCGAGCAGCTTTTCGTTTCGTTCGGAGGGCGCACCAAAGGTCTCACCGCCTCGAAACAGACACTGTCCAGATGGATAGTGGACGTTATTGCTGCCGCGTACGCGTCAAAAGACCTACTATGCAAGCTAGGCATTAAGGCTCACTCCACTAGAGGCATGGCCTCCTCGTGGGCATGGTCCAGCGGGATTTCCATTCACGACATATGTGTGGCAGCGGGCTGGGCTTCTCCCTCCACCTTTGTCAGATTTTACAATCTGGAAGTACCCGCTCTGCAGGCTAAACTGCTAGCGGTTTAATATGCTACAGCTTCCCTGGTGAGCTGCATTAATGGGACACAGTCCACACAGACCGGCACCACCGCTCTGTCTATGTGCTTATGTACTACACACACACTGGCCCGCACTCTTGCCGGCCAAATATTAATTCCCCACTCACAAGGGCTCCTCCGGGTCCCACTTAATTCCCTGGGGCTCATGCAGTGGATGCTTGGCGCGCACGGCGTTGACAAAGGGTTCCCGTAGCGTAAGGTAGCTTACGCAATACGAGAGAACCTCTCGTAAGAGAACGAATCGGTTACTAACGTAACCTCGGTTCTCTCTAGATGAGGGAACGAGTATTGCGTAACGGGCCGTGCTCGCGCCACGAACGATTTTTCGCTTCATTCAATGAAAACCAGGGTTCCAGCCTCACGAACTACGCTTATATGCACTCTAGTCACGCCCTTTTGGCGGGCTTTGATGCAGTGAGCGCGGACGCCTCTCATTGGATGCGAGTTCGGCCAAGCTCGTCTATAGGCTGCAGCAGTTGCCGCAGAGCAACCAATGAGCTCGCTAGCTAGCCCGCTCAAGGTCTGCAGCTGCCGCACTGCGTTGACAATGGATACAAAATTAAGGATAATTTTTTGGCTTCAATGTCTCAGAAAAGATGAATCTTTCCCATAGCGTAAGCTAGCTTACGCAATACTCGTTCCCTCATCTAGAGAGAACCGAGGTTACGTTAGTAACCGATTCGTTTTGTCTGTCATCACGTCTCGCGCACCGTAATTGTTTTTATGCACGTTTGGGCATTTTCTTTCCGAGCACAACAAAACCTAAAGTTATGCGCGCGAAGCACATTGTAGGCCATTTTACGAGGTGAACTGTTGCGTGTTGAATTTCTACAGTGTTCTACCAGTAAATTTGTCTATCAGGAAGATCACTGGACTAAAACAAATGGTTATGATTCTAATTTGAAAATTCTTTCGTTGACCGTGCTTCTGTGATAGTCGTGGTTCTGAACTGTGGTAATGTAAAGTTTTTAATGTTGTGAAATGATTCGAGCTGCGTGGTATTATTTTCTGCCACATAGGGGTGTCAAACGCAATTAATTTTGTAGTGAATTAAAGCACTCCTTTGCTTTTTAAGGAACGAAAACCAATAGGCCTAATATTTATTAGTGTTCGGTTTAATCATAGACATCATATAGATAGACGCCCTATCGACCGCTTCTGCCTACTGGCGCGGACGAGCCGCGGCGCCGCCATCTTAGACCAGTCACCCGCTACACTCTGTGTAATCTGTATGGCAGGTGCAATGAACTGTCACGCATTAATTAATCATACCTCACTGAATACCGAACTGATTTTCACGCTGAGTTTTTTTTTTGCTGCAAAGGTCATTCATGTAGCTATGATACAGGACACACGGTTCGGCGTATTTTAATATTCATAGTAGGCTTAACAGTAATATAATATTCTGATATAAGATATAAAGTGACTAGACGTCCAAAATCAAAATATGTGATGTAGGATATAAGGTATTTAATAAATCACACACTATAAATATGATAAAGAATCAGAAACAGATAGTTGCAGTAAAGTAAGATATTTTAATAAGTTGAAGAAACTATTTATAATGATTTGTGACACACACACACTCTCTCACACACACACACACACACACACACACACACACACACACACACACACACACACACTCTCTCTCACACTCTCTCACACACACTCACTCTCTCACACACACACACACTCTCTCTCACACACACACACACACACGTTGTGTTTCCATGTTTTATGGGGACTTTCCATAGACATAATGGTTTTTAAACTGTACAAACTTTATATTCTATCCCCTAAACCTAACCCTACCCCTAAACCTAACCCTCACAGAAAACTTTCTGCATTTTTACATTTTCAAAAAACATCATTTAGTAAGATTTATAAGCTGTTTTCCTCATGGGGACTGACAAAATGTCCCCACAAGGTCAAAAATTTTGGGTTTTACTATCCTTATGGGGACATTTGGTCCCCACAAAGTGATAAATACACGCTCACACACACACACACTCTCACTCTCTCTCTCTCTCACACACACACACACACACACACACACACACACACACACTCTCTCTCTCTCACACACACTCTCACTCTGTCACACACACACACACTCTCACTCTCTCACACACACACCTAGCTAACGTTAGCTGGCTACGATTTCAGTACGGTAATATCAAAGATCCTTGCTCCTCAATTATCTGGTAATATTCTATTCACAAAATACAACCAATAGTACGGTAATGTTAAAACCTACTTGTGAAAAGTAATTCCCCGGGCCCTATTTGCGATGGTCCGCCGATTAGAACAGGAAAATGCTCCACAGTGCTCTGGCATCTTAACTGCTGCCGCGCAACGAAGCTAGGAGTACGACCGGTTTAAGATGGCGGCCGTATTTCTCAGTGCGCAGCGGCCAATAGGGCATCTAGTCTCTATATAATATCTATGGGTTTAATAGTTTGTGTGGAACACTCGTCGTGAAATATAGGTAACGTTAGAAATAGGATAAGGCACAGCTCTTTACTCATCTCCCTAGGGCTTAACGTTAAACATTCAAGTTAGTCGACATTATCGACAAAATGTCGACAGATATTTCAAACTAATGTAAGCATGAACATATATATATACATTTTTTAAATTTGGTTTCAAATTTAATCAAATTTTATTTATAGCAACCAAGTAAGATGTGTTTCTTCCTCTCCCAACCAGGAGTTCAGAGGTAAAATCATGATAGTCAAAGCACAATTTCGAAATCAGAAGTTCATTAAAATCCCAGAGGCTTGCTTTGATATATAGCAGAAGGTAAGTAATAAAGTCGTTATTTATAATTACATGTATGTATATATATTTATATCCTTATGTGTCAAATTGTGAATAAAATTGATAAACCTTTTGTTGTGCAGTGAAAGAGAAGTTTTCAATACCAGAAGACCTTGCAGTTACAGTTACAGATGACACAGGCACAGAGGTGGATAAAGATGTGTTTCCTGATCTAATGACCACCAGTGGGTTGGTTTTTGTCATAGATGAATTGGATGACATTGGTGAGTGATAACAGGAGCTATTGAATGATGTTCATTGTCAGTAATTTGTTGTACTGTCCTGTACTTTTTGCACATGTTTGCACGTGCACTTTATATAGGTATATATAGGTAGTTTATATAGGTATTTTATTTCGTTGTGTAGTCTCATGTGGTCCTATGTTGGTCCTTTGTTGTTTTTATGTAGCACCATGGTCCTGGAGGAACGTTGTCTCGTTTTGCTTTGTACTGTACTAACTGTATATGGTTGAAACGACAATAAAAACCACTTGACTTGACTTGAAATCCCAATATCTGAATGAATGCTGTTAGTGTTTAATATGTTCAGTATTTTAATTGTTGTAGCTAGTGTTGATGATATGTGGAGAAATGTATTCCTAATATGTCTATTAACCCTAGTTTGAACTTTAACAGGACCTTCCACATCTCAATCTTCAGTCAGCTTGGATACAGATACACTGTCTCTAACTTCAAAAAGCAGTGAGGACAGTGACTGGTTTAGTCCAAAACGATTCAGGAAGGAAGGTGATGAGGCTTCTCAAAGCTTACAGGCCAGAGATGTGAGTCCCAGTATCCTTACTCAGACATTGGGGGATTTACTTATCGTGACCTTGAGCTTTACATGCTAAAAGTTTATTTCATATCTTTTTTTGTATTTTATACATAATAGTAATTTTCCAGATCAGGAGCATAGTTCAGGGGCATTTAAATATTCCTGGATTTTCTACTCTCTTATTACATGGCTTTGTGGAACATTTGATTCTGATTGGTAAATTGACCCTATTTACTTTGTTAGCGCACATTACTAATCTTGTGTTGAACAGTTAATCTGTGCAAATAAATATGCAGATTTTTATTTAATTTTTTCGTGGTAATTGAGAGATGTAAAAGTAAAACCCCGCCCTATTTTAAATTTTGTGTTTCACTTGGAATTACATCACAAAACTGAATTAAAGTTGGTTGCAACTTCCGGTTCATGGGGACTTTAAAAGTTTAATCTCAAAGCAATATATCTCTGATCAATATTTCATGTCTAATTATTAACTTATGTGGTAAGAAACCGTGTAATAAGCTGAATAATGTACATCCAGCCGGTTGTTATCGCAGAATAAACCCCTTCAGTCTAATGCAAGAACCCTCCGCTTAATGTTCTGATCAGCCTGTCGGAGTTTATTCTGCTATAACAACTGTTTGGATGTATGTTATCCCTTACATAATTGGTTAATATTCCTCTTTTTATAGTTGATAAAAGAAATTCTACAGACAAGACCAGGTGGAGCAAATGTGCTTAAGGAGTTTGAAGATACAGGGACAATTAGCGATGACATGAGAAAACTGATGGTGAACATCATGGTTGCACACATGATTGAGACAGAAGGGTAATTATCAAAATATAATAGTCTTGGGTTATTTCATTTGTTAGTGATTATGATAGTATATAAATTGTGAAGTATATTAGTTGGGTGCTACAAATTTTATTAAGTAATAAGCTGTTGATTGTTCTGAAAGTAAGAGTAGTTTAATAATATATTTTTTTAACAATTCTCATCAATGTAAAGTAACATTGAGTGTTTCCATTTTTCAGGAGAGTCCCACATCAACTTACCAAACAGAAGTATGGTTTGGGAATTATCACCTTGTTTCCCTCACTCAGAGATCCCCAAGGGAGGACTGGATATGTAAGTCATTATGTGAGATCAGAACATTCAATATTTTTGTGATCATTTAGAAATGTCTTAAAGAAGTTGTCATTTTCGATGGAGGGTTACAATTAGGGCTGTCACTTTACTTTCGAAAATCGATTGCACAATCGATCGGTCGAACCAACACAAGTTTCGAAAACGGAATCGATTTTAACGACGTTCTCTCGGAGCGCGTCACGATACGCCCGCAGCGAACGCGTGTCACACAGCAACTGCAGGTTCTGACACACACATAACCTACTTCTGTATAATGTGTCTCTTTTTACAAAAAAAGTGAATTCTGCCGGTATTCAGACAGTCTCATGCATACAGATTCGGGCTACTGGCTAAAATACCTACGTAGGCGAAATTTGTTTAACATTTCTAATCGTAGGCTAAACACAGCCATGTTGAAGGCCGCAGCAATGTTTTTCATTGATGTTATGGCAGTCCACTCTGCTTATTGTTTTTCGAGAATGTTGCACTCCTGTTTGTCATCGTGCACGAAACTTCACGCCAATTAATCATCAGAAATATTGCTGACTTGTGCGCGTCTCAAGCGCCCTCTTTCCGTTTGTCCTAATGCCTGTTAGTTGTCCGTGGATTGGCCTATATTTGGCGTTGAAAATGGAAACGTCTTTAGACATGGAAAATCGATTTTACAATCAATTCAATGAACACTTATGTCTCAAAAATCAAAAAGATTTTTTCACAAAATTGACAGTCCTAGTTACAATTTTGAGTTTTAATTTGTGTCATTTTATCAGAAATATTTTTTATGATGCCCAAAAAAAACACTGGATTCTTGTCATGGCGCCTCAAGACAGTACAAAGGGGGACAAAACCTTCTGCAAATAAGGATGATCCAAAAACAGAGGAAAATGGAGGCCCTTTGCTTGACAGACAGCTGTGTCACCATGAAGATCAGCTAGATAATGACCAAAGTGTAGAGGCTATCTCCTTGATGAATCATACAAGTGCCCGTGAGGTCATCATGCAGAAGATGAGGGCCACGTTTGAATACAGACAGCGCCTTATCCATGATCCAGAGAGATCCACCACCATTCTCTCAGTTTTTCCTCGATTCCTGGATACTAAAGGATTGGTATGGATTTTGTCTTTGCTTTTTGTTAACCAAATTGAAATGCTAGTTTCAGAGAATTGTCAAATAGACTGCTTTGTTGAAAACACATTTAGCTTGTTCATATATTTATATTTTATGGTAATTTCTTTACATGTTTTCTGCAAACTGCTTCAGATTCATCAGGACTTCACACTCCTCTTTGGGTCAGAAACTGCGTCCAGACTTTTTGAAAGGTGGCCAACTGTATTCAAAGCAAAGGTTATCAGGCTAGCAGAAACCTTGACTTCCACTCCCCTGCTGAAAAGATTACTGTCATCTGTCAAAGAGAACAGGGAGGAACAGGATTCCCCAGGTAGAGTTTTACAGAACTAACTTGCAAAGGCTTTGCAGTTAAAATCTGCTTAACTTAGTTATAGTGTAGACATTTAACATATGTTTTGTGTTTTTCAGAATGGGACAGTGACATATCATCCTTCGTTCTACTTCTGCATCTCTTGTCACCCCAGGCTTCAGGAAGAAAGAAAACCCACAGGATCAGTATTTCTCAGGCTGTTGACCACGTGGTGGTATTTCAAAAAATAGGTAATTGGTGACAAAATACAAGGGCTATAAGCGTTATACTTAGATTTGCTCCGCTAAAGGGATAGTTCACCCAAAAATGAAAGTTCTGTCAGTAATTACTCGCCCTCAATGTTGTTCCAACCCTGTAAGACTCGTAAGAATTTTCATTTTTGGGTGAACTATCCCTTTAATTTTTCCAGCTGATAATTCACTATTAGATGAACTGTATAACGGGGGTTAATATAAGTTATCTAAATGTAAATGATCTAAACCAGAGATGTTCACAAGTCCCGTAACAGCCAGTTGGTGCATAAACTGTTTTCTTCTGGAGTGTCTCCTGTTCTTTACGATGTTCAATCAATTTAAAAAGACTAAAATTAACTAATAAAGCTGTACTTGTTTGTCATTTACTATTAATCAAATTTGTGTTTTTTGTTTTCTTTTTCAGGCATGCCGGAGTATACAGGAACATCTTGAGGCGGCAGAGAATCGTCAACCATACATTCTTGCCTTGGGGAGCAGCAAGGAAGCCATCAGTCAGTTCTTCATTGTGGTTGATAAAAAGCTCATCCCCTGTCAAGAATCCTCTTCACTTGCAGCAATTGATGAACTCTTGAAGGTCCATTTTGTTTTCAGCATCAGTTATGATCTTCCACTCAAAAATATGTACACTTTTCTCCAGACTACAGTCTACAGAATTGATGTTGGCACCACAAGTGAGAGCCCAAGGGTAAAGGAGCTCAGAGCTAAGTTATTGAATGATGTTTAGATGCTACATCTGTAAAACGCTGCTTGCTACAACAGTAAAATTAATTCGGCACCTTAAACTTGTTCATGGTTTGTATCCTGGCAAGAAATTTGAGCTGGTTTGTGCTCAGGATGGTTGTTCCTTGCAATTTAAAAGTTATGCAGGGTTTAGAAAACATTTAATTAGATTTCACTGTAGGGGTGTAGCATCAAGCAGTGAGAATGTATCTCTACAAAATCTACAAGCTCCAAATCCCAGTGAAGCAGCATCACTTGTTGTGTCTGACACTGAGCAAAGTTCAGGTAATGATGCAATTTTGCATGAATGTTCTTCTGTTTCAAGGGATTGTTCCAGGGAAATGTGTGCATCCATAATAGCTAAATTGCAGGGTAACGGTGTTGCAAACAGTGTTATTATGTCAGTTGTTGAAAGCATGGAGAATTTTGTTACTGATTTCCATACAAGTTTAAGGGAAAACGTTTTAAACGTTGTGCCTGTTGAAAGCACAAGTAGAAGTTCAGTTGAAGATGTTTTTAATAGTTTTCATAAGCCATTCTCCGATTTTAATACTGATACAAAATGGAGAAAATATTTCAGTGAGAAATGGGGGGTTGTTGAACCTACTGAAATACACTTAGGTGTCAGATACGATACAAGAAAGAATAAGATCTCTGGAATGTATGAACAGATTCCAGTTAATGACACTTTCATATATATCCCTCTTCTGAAGACTCTTGAATTCATTTTTAGGAATAATGAAGTGTGTAATATTTTTCAAGAGAAACGGCAAAGTGACATGTATCGAGATTTTTGTGACGGACAGTATTACAAAAGCCATCCTTTGTACTCCATAAATAGCAATGCACTTCAGATCCAAATTTACTACGATGATTTCGAAACAGCAAACCCATTAGGATCTAAACATGGGATTCATAAACTTGGCTGTTTATATTTTGTGCTTCGTAACCTGCCAGCACACATAAATTCTTCCTTAATGTACATACATCTAATTTCTTTGTTTCATTCTGAAGATGGAAAAAAGTATGGCATTGACAAAATACTTGGCCCATTGGTTGATGATGTGAAAATACTTGAGCAGGAGGGAATGAAGGTGTCATTTTCTGAGGAGCCCATCTTTGGTACTATTGCGCAATTTACTGGCGATAACCTAGGTCTAAATGGTATTCTTGGTTATGTTGAATCTTTTTCTGCGAAACATTACTGCAGACTGTGCCTCACTGACAAGGTGTTAGCACAGGAAGTATTTAGTGAGGATGATCCGCGGGTGATATTGCGTAACAGAAATTTAAATGAGGAACATTATAAGTATCTTGCTGACAACCCTAATGAAAACTCCTGTTATGGTATTAAAAGAAATTCTGTACTCAATACCTTGACTTACTTTAATGTATCAGAGAACTTTGTGCTGGATATTATGCATGATATCCTGGAGGGAGTTGCACAGTATGAAGTGAAACTGCTTTTTGAATACATCGAGTTGCAATCTAATTTCTGGCGATTCCATTCCTCAAAGATTGTACGCCTTCAACTATGGCTATTTGGACAAAAATAATCGCCCAACCAGGGTCAACCTTCAACAAGCAGGAAACAGCATTGGACTCAACGCAAGTCAGACATTGTGTCTCATTAGGAACATCCCTCTCATATTTGGAGATGTAGTCCCAGAGGGAGATAAGCACTGGCATTTGATGTTGCTCCTCTTACATATTGTTAACATTATATTTTCTCCTTGCATCTCTCAAGGAATGACAATATTTTTGAAGCATCTGATAGTGGAGCATCATCGACTGTTCAAGGAGTTGTATCCTTCTAGGAATCTGATTCCAAAGCACCACCTTATGATTCACTACCCTGAATGCATCAGGCAAATTGGCCCATTAATTCATGTATGGACTACGAGGTATGAAGCAAAACACAGGTTTTTTAAGAAAAATCTAAAAAATTTCAAAAACCTGACCAAATCACTTGCAAAAAAACATCAGCTCGCCATTGCCTATCACTGGGAGCACTGTGCTATCAAAGTTATTGAGTCTGGCCCTGTTTCAAAATAATTTTTGACCGACCTTGAAAACGGTGATTTTATTTCTGAGCAGCTCCACATTGATCTCTCAAGTGAAGTAACGGTCACACCGTGGGTTAAGTGTCATGGTACGGAGTATCGTAGTGGTCTTGTTGTGTGCTTAGATTTGGTTGATGATGCACCGGTCTTTGGAAAAATTGTTAAAATTGTTATTAAGGATGGAATTTTTTTTTTGGCATCATGTATGGAATCAGAGTTTGTTGAACATCTTCATGCTTTCAGTGTTGTTGCACAAGAGAACAGTCTTGTACTCAAAAAACCTGACGAATTGTTTTACCACAAGCCGTTTGATTTACAAATGTCCTATGGCAATGACAGTCTATTTTACGTCGTTTTGTACTGCTATTTGTAAAAAAAAAAATGGATTCATGTAATTTAAAGCACTGTCTAGATGGATTGGTGTTCTGTGCTGGAATAAAGTTTTGAAAGATAATATAGAGTGATGTGTTTATTTCAAAGTGAATTTATTCTTTTCAGATTAAATAATTGTCAGTTTATTTTACAGTTCTTTAAAGTAGGTAATGCAGAACCCTAATAAGAAAAACTGGTAACTCCTTTAGTGTTGTTTTTTATTTGTAAAAAGGTGTTCTATCAACACCAGGATGGTGTAATATTTGACTCCAATAACGTTGAGAAGATTGTGATTTCCATTTTTTGGAAGTGTTAGGTCAACACCAGAACAGTGTAGAATTTTAACTCTGCCAGTGTTTGCTACAAAGCAGCACTCAGCTCTGTAACAGTGTTGTTGTTATCTGCATTGGTGTTAATATTTTACTCTCTTAGTGTTCATATTGTAACACTGTGTCGGTGTTGCAAGAGGCAACACTTTTGAAAGTGTTGAACTAACTCTTTGTGGGTGGTTCCCATATATACACTTTTAAAGTGTTGAAAATAACTCTATTGGTGTTGTTTTCCGGATATATAGTTGAAACCGCTCTACATTAATGCCAATATTCTAATATTGGCTATGGTGTTTGAAACCCGCCATTTTTGGTGCAAAACTGTCCGCTATAAAAACAGGTGCACAGACACAATTTCCTCAGAATTTCTGACTGAGAACAAGGAGTGCATCGATCAGAACTCTGAGTCTTGTAGTGTGACTAGCATTTGTAATGTCCCGTTCCCTTCGTCTCAGGGAACAGAGGTTACTGAGGCATTCCCTTACGACTCAGTACACTTGACATTGCGTAACAACACATATGGGGAACAGAATCCCATCACGCTGCACTACACAACATAACTTCCCAGAGAGGAAACATGGTGAGACAGCCTGTCAGTGGTGCTGAAAGGAAAGCGGCATCGACTTCCGCCTATCTTCATTCATCGGCCTCGACCCTCACCGCAGAACTCTTGAACGCAGTCTTGTTCGATGACGACCGACATGAATATTCCACAGTGAGTTATCCTCGTGTTGGCCGGGAGGAGAGCACACATAATGAAACTATAGTCATATTGTATGCAAGTCCTTATGAACCCAGTTGGGAAGGGAGTTTTTTTTTTCTCCCCCTTTTTTCCCCAATTTGGAATGCCTAATAACTTGTTGAGCGTGTTACCGCGGAGATGTGCCCCACCGCCCCACAGGGAGCGAGAACCACACATTATAGCGACCACGAGGAGGTTACCCCATGTGACTGTACCCTCAGGGCCAATCTGGTTGCTTAGGAGACCTGGCTGGTGTCACTCAGCATGCCCTGGATTCGAACTCGTGACTCCAGGGGTGGTAGACACTGTCAATAATTGCTGACCTACCCAGGCCCCGGGAAGGGAGTTTATTTATAATGAAAGTGCTTGTGACTTTATGGTAAATTATAATGGCCTGCATGCAGGCAGTTTTGTAAATGATGGGGAGCCCATACTAAAGGGAAGGGCATAAGTATATATATTTGGCCAATAAATAGCATGTGCCCTAAATAGATAGGACTTGTGAAGAAAGAGACATTACATCTAGGTTGTAAAATTTGCGAATGTGGACCATCCTGCTGCAAAATGTCTTTTTTGTTTTGTAATGTCTTGTAAGAAAACACCATTCGTCCATTCCTCTAGTTGAGTGTGCTTTAACACCAACTGAACGAGTCTTAACCTGTGACTCATAAGCCAGGGTAATTGCATCGACTATCCAGTGAGAGAGCCTTTACTCAGAGATGGACATTCCTTTTGTGCATCCTCCATAGCATATAAAGAGCTGATCAGACAGTCTGAACGGGCAAGTATGGTCAACATATGCATGTAGTGCCCGCACTGGGCATAAAAAATGCAATGATTGCATGTGCGGTCTTAACGGAGATCATGTGCAAATCAAAAGAGTTCAAAGGCTTGAAGGAGGGCCTTGCGAGAGCTATTAGGACTAAAGTTATGACCCAAGTCGGGACTGTAACCGGCCGAGGTGGGTTTAATTGCCTTGCTCCCTTAAGGAACTATATGCTTGCATATAGAGGCACCGGCGTCATGTGCAGGATACGCACATATATTTGCCACATACAATTTGAGCATTGACAGGGTGAGTCCTGTGTGTAATCGCTCTTGAAGAAATATCAGAATTTCATGTATGGGGCAGTTTACTGGGTCCTTGCCATGTAAGAGACAACAATCAGGGAACAACTTCCATTTTAGTGCATAGAGGCATCTCATGGACGGTGCTCTGGCCTGTAAAATGGTGTTCTTGACTGAACACGTCAGTTCTGGCACGTGTAGTACGCCCTGTTCAGGGGCCACACATGCAGGTTCCACAGCTGGGGATGGGGATGCCAGATTGTGCCTTGCATCTGAGAGAGGAGATCCCTCCTCAGTGGTATTTCCCATGTGTGAGCTGTACAGCATCTCCATCATTTCTGGAACCCATAGCTGGTTGGGCCATTTCGGCGCAACTAATAGAACTGTTTCCTTGTCATCTCGGACTTTGGATATGACAGAGTGAATCAGGCATACCAGGGGAATTGCATATTTGCATTTTACCGGCCATTTGTGTGCCATTGCATCCATTCTCAGTGGGATTGGGACTTCGGGTATGAGAGGGGACAGTGGGAATTCTCCAATGAGGCAAATAGATTGATTTCAATTTCAGTTTCGAATACAGTTTGAGGATGAATTCTCCATTCGCCCAGTATAACCCCTTGGTGTGACGGCAGGTTCGTGCCGTAATTCAGGTGGCCTGGGACACATGTCGCTCTCAGGGAGAGGAGATGCATCAGTCTCAACAGTTGCAGTGAATTAATTCTGCCTTGGTGGTTGATATATACCACAACTGTCATGTTGTCTGAGCAAACCAGGGCATGACAGCTCCCTATTTCTGACTGAAATACAGCCGATAGCTATAGGCAGTTGATGTGCCACGCCCTCCTCACACCTGTCCAGGTGCCGAAAGCCGGGTGTCCATCGCACACTGCCCCCCATCCTGTGGTGGTAGCATCCGAAGTCACCACTTTCTGCCTGACAACTTTACCTAGAGCGACACCTCGCTGGTAAAATGCAGGAGATGTCCATGGTGCTAAAGCAGCTATACAGCGGCGGGATATAGTGATGCGCATGCGCCATTGGTGCCAAGCATGTTGTGGAACGCGACGCTTCAGCCAGCACCGAAGAGGTCTCATGCGTAAGAAACCTAATGCGATGATGGGGGATGCTGCTGTCAAAAATCCCAATGCTTTCTGAAATAGCTTCAGTGGAAGTGTTCTCCCCAGTTTGAACTGAGACAGACACTGTAGAATGGCCTGAACGCGCACGTTTGGGATGTGCGTTCACTCGCTCGTGGGTTGAGGCGGACTCCCAAAAAGGAGATTTGTTGGCTTGAGGAGAGCGTGCTCTTCATGTAGTTTACACTGAGGTCCAAGCTGTTTAGATGCTGAAGCAGTTAGTCACTGTGCTGGCATAACAGAGCCTCTGATTTCACCAGTAACAGCCAATTGCAGTTTGTACATCAATGCACTTTGTGAATGTGCAAGGAGCCAGAGACAGTCCGAAGGGCAGGATTTTGAATTGCTGTTCCCTCAAACGCGAATCTCAAAATAATCCTGTTATGTTGTACATTTTGGAAAGGAAAGTACGCATCCTTCAGATCTATCGCCGCAAACCAATCATTAGGGTGTTCATGCGATAAGATCCATTTCTGAGTAATAATTTTGAATGGGTGCTTCATAAGGGCACAATTTTAATGTTTCAGATCCAGGATTGGTCCGCCACCTTTCTTTGAACCAAGAAACGTCTGTAAACAGCTTTGAAACCCTTTTTGTGCATGGCAATTTGGCACAATCTCTATCGCGTTTTTCCTAATGAGATTACGTATTTAGGCTCGTAATACTGGCACGTCTTCGTGTGAAACCATGGAAGACAGAATGCCATTGAAACGGGGTGGCCGGTGTGCAAATTGGATTGTATTACCATGTTCGGTCGTTTTTTGCACCCGTTCTGAAATACCCATTAGGGCTTGCCATGCATCCGCGTAATGGGACAGAGGGCAATTTGGTTTGCTCACTGTATGATATGATGCAACATTCACTATAGGCGAGCAGTTGCGTATAATGTGTGTGCTTTTAAGAGGAAATGGGCTCTTTTTTTAGAAGGTATGAGCATCTTGTGCATTTGCAACGAGTGCTGTATTCTTTATTGCAATATGTATAGCAATTTTTATTGCATAGGCACAGAAACAACATTTTGCAAAACATTGTGAATAACAATACTCCTCTCCCAATGATCAACAGTGGGGAGATGGGTAACAGTGTTCAGTGTCTCTAATCGGTAGGGGTGTAACGATACAAACAGCTCACGATTCGATACGTATCACAGTACTGGGTTCACGATACAATACGCATGACGATATTTTGAACAAAATTTAAAAAAAATTAACAAATTCAAATAACAGATTTATTTCCAAAGCATTAACAATTTTCAATAACTTTCTTTGTTGTAAATAACCTTCTGTATGTAAATTAACAATTGACTAGGTGTCACTGAACAATAAAACTGAATTTTAACATGAAATTAGAATTAAGATAGCTGTCACCTAAGAGAGAAATACTTAAAGAAGTAAAAGTGCAAAAATAAAAAACAAAACATTAAAACAAATATTGTGCTGTTCAAGTGAGTTCAACTCAACACAAACAGCTTGTGGATTTGTTTAGGTTACTTACAGTTACAGTACACCAACATGCAAATGGAGTGACAAACTCGCACACAAATGCAAATACACAGGTTCTCACACAATTAGTAATCATACATACCTGCTGTAACTGGTTCGATTTGTTCTTCAACCGGAGGAAAACCTCTTCACGTTGTTCGGGAGTAAGTGGGGCAACAATCAAAATCTGGGGTCCAAGGCAGTACTCTCTAACAGACAATTCTGTTCCTCTGTGTATCTGCTTGAGAGGTTTTGCAGGATGGCTGTCTTCATGTTAGCTATAGTTGTAGAGTATTTCTCGTCATGCTCTGTTCGATCGTGGATTTCAAGAGCACAATGAGTGACAGGGTGGCACTCTTTTCATTAGACAGGACTGTGGTGACTTTTTTTTTGCGGTTTAAGGTTTACTATTTCTTCGGCATCACTGATGTCGGCGCTATCCAGAGTATCGAGTTGACGGGCATTTTTGCGCACCTCTGTGCTCACGAGGGCTGACATTATAGCCGTTTGTTGCTCGAGATAGCGTTCCAGCATTTCCATTCCAACAACATCCATGATAACATTATGTGATGCAATATCAAGCATCTTTTGAGCAGCAGCTGTTGCTGTGGCACTGCGGTGAAAGAAAGCCACGACTTTTCTCACATGACAAAGCAATCGACTGACACAGGGAGCATGCAATCCTGCTTGCGAAGCAAGATTCAATGTGTGCAAAACCCTTAATATGAGGAGACAACCCAGCTTCTCTCACTGCCACCTCCATAATAATTTCATGATTTACATGTAATGTTTACTGTGAAATGAGAAAATGAATTTTGTTGTAGTGTGTGTAAAGAGCTGAAGGGGCTGCATCTGTAACTGTTGGCAGGCTTCTGGGGTTGGAGAGGGGCGTGTGTCGCGGTTTGGTCTTCAGGAACCGTGACACAGGATCGTGGATGTTTGTATTGCGATTTCGGTTGCGGTTTGCGTATTGTTACAGCCCTACTAATCGGGCTTTCTTTGGAGCACCGGAGGGAACTACGGGCTCCGTTTCCCGTTTCAAAGCAGGTGCTGGTACAGCTGCTTTTGTTTGGGCCAAGGCTTGTGTGGCCTCACCGGTGGCTCGGTGGCGACTGCCTCCTCCACAGGGAGTAGTTGTGCATAGCTGTTCTTTTCCCTGTGGTCCACATTCCTGAGAATGACGTCACTGCGCGTGCACTCTAATAGGGGTGTGTGCCAGGACTTAGTTCGCTAACGGGGCAGACCTGCGGAACACGGTTGCTTGACAGTGTCCGGACTGCAAGATCCACTCATCAAGGTGAGAGTGCCCAGGTTGCTCTGGGGGAGACCACTCGAGGTTGAGTTCTTCGACTGCCCTTGTAAGGACAGAAAGCATCTCCCTGTCAGTGGTGCATACACAGCCCTAGCCCTCACTGGGGTGTGGGGCAGTACCATCATCCACTGACCACTCGCCTAATGCATCGAGAGACATGACATCTTCATAATCCTCCTTATAATCCCCATTGTCAGATCAACCGAATGAGATGATGCCGCATACTCCTTCAGAGGGCCGGAGTTCATCTCGCACATAGCGTATTGGGAAACTTGTTTCATGGAGATTGAGGGGCTCACAGGGCGTGTATCAGCACGAGATCCACCTCAAGTTCATCCTCATCGACCTTGCGGCCTCGCGGTGCCTCTTTGTGTGAATCCTCAGGTTTTTCAGAGGGCTCAAGAAGTTGAATCGTTCCCCAGAATCGACTTGAGACTCATTTCCTCACAGTGAGGAAGTCTGTCTCCACGAGAGCTTACTCTGCGTGTGTACAGCCCAGACAGAAAATGAAGCTCTCATGGTGGTCTGATGATGGGATGTGTCTTTCGCACAATGAACACTTATGGAATGACATCTTGAAAAAGACGCAAATACGTAGGTGGCTCTCTTAGATGTGTAAATATAATTTTACACAAATAATTGCTTTTAAAGGATTTTCTACATCTGCCTATACGCTTCGGAGAATCAGGATGCTGAGGCCCATTCACCAGCGAAGCATCAAGCCGTGAGGCACAGAGATGTTCGCCAGAGTACTGCAGGGGAGCGAAGAGTCTTCTCGCTGCCGTGAAGTTCTGCCCGTTGACTTGTGTATATCGGCGGCGAAGGTAGAGGGCTTCTAGGCAAGAGATGATTGCTGTCTTGAAGGAAGAAATTCTGAGGAAATGGTGTCTGTGCACCTGTTTTTAATAGCAGACAGTTTTGCGCCAAAACAGATGGCGCTCAAACACCATAGCCCATATTAGAATATTGGCATCATTGTAGAGAGGTTTCAACTAGGTAGTGTAAGAAGGCACTCCCATATGAATTGTGTAGTAAGTCATAAGGGAACTCAAATTGTGTCTCCCCAAGAAGTCTCTCTCACATACACACACACACACACACACACACACACACAAACACATGTAAAATGGTTGATCTCTTTGGATACTTTGTTTGTTATATGTTTTTTTATTTTAAGGGAATTGTAAAATTAGCCCAATCCTCTCAGTAGCAGGCTAGCAGACAGAGGCATAGATTCCGGGGGGATGGGGTGGAGGTAACCCCACAAATAATCAAAACAAGCAAGTACAACGCTCCCATTATTTATACCATGATCAATGAAAACATGTAAATGCTTCACACTCTACCTATTGTGTTTGAAATTGTCCTTTTCAGGGGTTCAACCCGAAGGGCTAGAAACCCTATTGTTTTTGTAAGGATTTTTATTAGGAGTTCTAGCCCAAAAGGCTAGAAACGAAGGGCTAGAAACCCTATTGTTTTTGTAAGGATTTTTATTAGGGGCCAAGCACCTATGGTGCGTAGGCACCTATTGTGTTTGTTAGTGTTCATTTTAGAGGTCCAAGCACCAAAAGGTTCAGGGGTGTATTCCAGAAAGCAGGTTATGTGACATACCCGGGTATGTTTAAGAGTAAGTAAGCGGATAACCTCAACTTTCAGTTCCAAAAACGGAGGTAACTTTCAGGGTATGTTAGTAGTCATAGCAACTCACTCTCTGAACTTAACCTGCTCCGGAGCAGGTTATGTTCCAGAGTTAGTTTGTTTCAGAGAGGTGACGGAGCATGGCGTGCCCTTTTGAAGACGATCCAGTGGATGTGGAAGCACAGATAATACGAAATCTTTTCTGCCGTGAGAGGGTGATGCGACCACGTATCGATGTGTTTTCGTATCCAAATGAATATTTGCGGGAGCGTTACCGTTTTTCAAAAGAATCGTTAATTTATTTAACGAAGATTTTGAAACCATACATAGCAAACGTGACACATCGCGGATTAGCGCTTAACACGGAGCACATTTTGTGCATTGCCCTTCCCTTTTTTGCGACGAGGAGTTTTTTGTATACAGTAGGCGATGCAGAGCATGTGGGAAAGGCAACTGTGTGTAGGGCTGTTCGTACAGTATGCATTGCACTCAAACGGTTCCTTCACACTTTTGTGCAGTTCCCTGGCCACAAACCACCAAGGGTCATTAAAGAGGAATTCCACAGAGTGGCGGGTTTGTCCATTCTATGATATTCTATGACAGACCATTTACTTAACCTATCCATACTGTATACAGTCACAATCATTTTAAATGTTTCTAATTATATAACTTTCAATTTCAGGGTTCCCAAATGTGATTGGGTGCATTGATGGAACCCACATTCCCATTAAAGCTCCTTCAGTCAATGAAGGAGACTATGTTAATAGGAAGTCAATCCATAGCATCAATGTGCAGGTGACAATAGATTTTTTTGGGTGCTAAATGTTTGGGTGTTTAAACCATTAAATCACCCTCATTACTGGTCCCCACTAACTAGGTAATATGTGATGCAACCCACCTCATCACTAATGTTGAAGCCAAATGGCCAGGGTCTGTACATGATGCCAGAATGTTTAGGGAGTCATCATTGTGCCACAAATTTCAACAGGGTATGTTTTGCCTTAAAAAAAAACATTGTGTATTTTTTTATTTTTTTAATGCTTTATGCAATTATACACTTTAACTACCTTTATAGGACACTTCAGTGGTTACTTGCTGGGGGACAGAGGGTACCCTTGTCTGCCCTATATGATGACACCCTACCCTGAACCTGGACCACAGGCACAATTCAACCTGGCCCACAGCAGAACACGGGTCAAGGTGGAAATGATCATAGGCATCCTGAAGGCAAGGTTTCAGTGCCTGCGTGGGCTCAGGGTCAGCCCAGAAAGGTCATGTGACATCATAGCTGCTTGTGTTGTTCTTCACAACATTGCCACACTGAGAGGTGAGAGGGCCCCCCCTTCTCTTGATGAAGATGGCCAAGAGAAACCCCCAGTGAACCCAGTAGACGAAAGAGATGGCAGGGTAGTACGAGACATTTTTGCCAAAATCACTTTAATTAAAACCAGTTAACAGTCAAGTGTTGTTCATTGTTTCTTTATTTCCTGTAACAAATGACAGATTAATGTTCACATACTGTTTCCCACCTTAAGCGGTTGCTCCAGCAATTCAATTTCAAGTCTGGCCTTTTTTAGGTTAAGCCTTTTCTCCTCCATTTGAAGCTGTATAAGGTCCATCTCCATGTCACTTTTTCTGATTTGCTTTTGAAGGTGGACCTATGCAGCTCTTTGGCAGGCAACTAGAAAGACAGAATAATTAAACATGACTGAAAAAGTCTGTAATACAAACACAGACCAAATATTTAAATGAGGAAGGAGAACTGCAGAACATTTCTTACACTGCTAAGATTCTGTGTGGAGGTAGATGGACCCTCAGCTGTATTAAAATCTCCTGCCATATTCTGTAAAATGACAATGACAATTTATTTATTCTCTTATGTAAAAAAGGGGGAATGCATTCTATGCATCATACCTCTATGGGCCTCCCCACATTTTCTGTTTCTGTCACAGCAGAAGTGGTCTCTTCATCGTCATCCTACAGTGAAAATAAGGAAGGATGCTTGGTCTAGCTAGCAAACAGAAACCTAAAGACAATAATCACTTACAACTGTGACAGAGTGTGGTGTTGCAGGAGGATCCAATAATACAATGTGGCCATCAGCAACTGCAAGATAATTAAACCAATAAGATAATCATGCATATTCAATACTCAATTGTGGAGCGGAGGGGGGGGGCGCGGCCGATCAGAATATCGCGCGCCCGGTCCCCAATCGGCCTGATGAGGCGCGCGAGGGATAAAGGCGGCCGGTGATGATGGTTCGAGAGAGAGAGAATTATGGGCATGTCTGTCGTGTGTGTTTGTTTATGTGTTTTGGTTTAAGTTTTCATTAAATTATCATTTATATTGACAAGCCGGTTCTCGCCTCCTCCTTGCCCATCCTTGAGCTATTTTACATTGCTATAAATGATAATATCATCTAAATAGGCAGCGGCGTACGCAGTGTGAGGTCTGAGGATCCGATCCATGAGTCGCTGAAACGTGGCCGGCGCCCCAAACAAACCGAAAGGAAGCGTCACAAATTGGTGTAATCCAAACGGCGTTGTGAAGGCTGTTTTCTCACGGGACATTGGTGTCAAGGGGATCTGCCAATAACCCTTTGTTAAATCCAAGGTCGAATAAAATCGAGCAGTACCTAACCGATCGAGCAGTTCATCAACACGGGGCATTGGGTACGCGTCAAATTTAGACACCGCGTTGACTTTTCTGTAATCCACACAGAATCGAACAGACCCATTACTCTTGGGAACAAGAACAACCGGGCTGGACCAATCACTGTGGGATTCCTCTATTACGCCCATATCAAGCATCGCATCTAATTCCTCCCGTACTATTTTCTTTTTATGTTCGGATAGCGATAGAGGCGACAACGCACCACCGCGCCCGGCTCGGTCTCGATGTGGTGGTGTATGATGTTTGTACAGCCCGGTAGAGGGAAAACACATCCGCAAATTCCTTTTGTAATTCGGAAACCTCTGTGAGTTGCCGTGGTGAGAGTTGGTCTCCACAAGTAACCGGAGTGTTAAGATTGTAGTCTTTGTTTACCTCCGGTCCGAGCTCCGCCCTCTCGGAACTACCGTGGCCAGCGTCACAGAGGCCGCCTCCTCCCTCCATAATTTCAGGAGGTTGAGGTGATAAATTTGGCGTCGCGCCCTCTATCGGTGCGTTTAACTTCATAATCGAGATCCCCTACTGGTCGTGTGACCTCAAAGGGTCCTTGCCACTTGGCGAGTAATTTAGAGCTTCGATGTTGGGAGTAATACTGAGTACCTTATCTCCGGTGCAAATTCCGTAGCCGAGCACCCCTGTCATACAGCCGGCGTTGGCGTTCTTGAGCTTGGAGCAAATTCTCCTGTGTTAATCGCCCCAGTGTGTGGAGTTTTGCTCTAAGATCGAGAACGAACTGAATTTCATTTTTGCTATTAGAAGGTCCCTCCTCCCATGCTTCGCGGATGACATCAAGGACACCACGGGGGCGTCGCCCGTACAGCAGCTCAAACGGGGAGAACCCTGTGGAGGCTTGTGGGACCTCTCGTACTGCAAACAACAGGGGGTCTAGCCACTTATCCCAATTTCTAAGCGTCATCGTGTACGCAATTTACTGAATCATGTTCTTGAGCGTTTTATTAAATCGTTCCACTAGGCCATCAGTCTGCGGATGGTAAGCGCTAGTGCTGAATCAATTTAATGCCCAAGAGCTCGTAAAGTTCGCGAAGTGTTACGTGACATAAAAGTCGTGCCTTGATCGGTGAGGATTTCTTTCGGAATCCCCACCGGGAGATTATCTTGAAGAGTGCCCCGCAACACTACGTCGCGGAGATGTTGCTCAGAGGCACTGCTTCCGGATATCGCGTCGCATAATCCACTAGGACTAACACGGCGATGTCCGCGTGCTGACCGTTCTAATGGCCCGGCGAGGTCCATCCCAATTCTTTCGAAGGGGACCTCGATTAATGGTAGAGGCGCAATGGCGCTTTTGGGGTGGCGGTGGGTTTACCAGCTGACATTCACGGCACGCCGCACACCACCTGCGGGCGTCACCGCCAATGCCCGGCCAATAAAAGCGGGCTATTAGGCGGAGAAGTGTTTTCCGTTCCCCTAGGTGACCGGCCATAGGATTATAGTGAGCCGCCTGGAAAACCATTTCCGCGGCTCCGTGGAACCAATAATTGTGTTACTTCCTCCTTTGTTTGAGCGTCCTGCGTCACTCTATATAACCGATCTCTAATCATGGCAAAATATGGGTATGAAATGGCGATGCCCGGCCGGAGCTGTTGACCATCAATTACTCTCACTTGGTCAAGAGCATGCTTAAGGGTTTCGATCCCGCGACTGCTCTAGAGGGAAGTCCCCTCAGGGAATTCCCTGAGAGGAGGGGCGGCCACCTCGCCCTTTCCTCGTCATCCCGAGCAGCCGAGGAAGGCCCGGCTCCGCCTCCCCTGCCAAAGCATCGCACACCGCACACCTCTTTATGCAGGACCCATCCGCACAAATACCCTCTAAAATATCTTTAAAATTCGGCCAATCGGTACCCAAGATTAGCGGATGGGTGAGGCGGGGACTAACCGCTGCCTCCACACTATGTTTTTTTTTTTTTTTCTCAATATAAATGATAATTTAATGAAAACTTAAACCAAAACACATAAACAAACACACACGACGGACATGGCCATAATCTCTCTCTCTCGAACCATCGTCACCGGCCGCCTTTATCCCTCGCGCGCCTCATCAGGCCGATTGGGGACCGGGCGCGCGATATTCTGATCGGCCGCGCCCCCCCCTCCGCTCCACATCAATGTATATTCTTAAACAAATACAACTAATAAAGAAGGACATTAGGAACATCTAAGAGTACTAGTAATAAGATTACAGTATCCAGCATATGCAGTCAAAGCAGCATGCACACTGCACAAGTGAATCAATGACTGTAAAATGCATTCAAAATGCCTTTTTAAAATGGTGACTGTGTTGATGATTTTCTTTATTAAAATACAGACAAAAACAGTGAAAACATCAATAAATCATAAGTATTAATATGGTACACCTACATTTTACTAAGCCACTTGTCTTGGTAGCGGAGTCTGACGAACTGCCCCCTGGAATCCCATCGACCACAAGTCGCCCTTTGTTAAAGGACAGTGCCAGCTCCTCAGCTGGGGTGACCCCCACCTGTTTTACGGGCCTCAGCCCTTTCTATTCTATTCTTTCTATTGGCTACATAGAAAACTAAATTACATTAAATACTAAATTACATGGTGTCAGTAACAAGTTTAGTAAGTTTAGGAAATATTACCTTGCTGGAGAATGTTTTTGTGTTTCATTTTGACTTGGCTCACACCTCTTCTGGCTCCAGAAGGATTACACCTTATAAGAAGAAGCAGCTAACATATAACTAGCCAATTATGTGCATTACTACTGTAATATTAAGAAATGTATGGAGTCCAACAAGTAAATAGGCTACTTGTCTATTTTTACATGCCCCAAATCATTTTTGCCTAATGAAAGGGGAAAATAGCCCATTTATAATTTTCTAAACTCACGCATTTACTCTGTCCGTTATTTTTTGCCAAGCCAACTCTCTTTCTTTTGCTGATGCAGCAGTATTGCTTTTTTTAGTTATAACGGGCTTATAGTCTTCATAAGCAAGCTGTTACGTGTTTAAAAGGTGTAAAAGGGGATGATTACATAACATTTGCGTGAGACACTGTTGTTGTGTGTGGATGCAGGAAGAACAGCCAAGAAACATCAATTAAACGTTAAGAGGAAACGTTTATTCTCTTTGAATGAAAGATTTAAACATGTTCACTTAAATTAAATAGCAGGGTTATTTAGAAAGAAAAGTAATAAACAAGGAAACAAGGACAAACAAGAGTGTCGCCAAAATATTGAAATAAGCAAAACATAACTGATATCTAATTTTAGGTGTACCCGCTAAAGTAACTGCCACAAAAGAAAAAATAGAAACAAAACCGAATTCTTCAGCGGAATACGCCGCCTTAATTAAACTACACTAAATAAAAACAGAAATACATTAAGGGCGAACACTCCACGCATACCTAACACAACAATGATCCCTACCTCCCGTCCTATGATTTCGCAACAGAGAACTCAATGCTCCAGATGTACTGCACTCGGATTAACTAGGCATCTTGTCTTATCAAACTCAGGTCAGGCAAACGCATTTACTCAAATCATCAACAATAAAGACATAAGCGTGAATCGTGATAGTGGTTTCGACCATGTGCTCAGAACGCGCGAGTTGGGTGAGATCTGGCGAAGATCTGTCTTCCTAGTAGTGGATGGGCCTTTTAAACTCATGGCACAGCAGTGGATTGGTCGAGCAGACGATGACGCCCCCCACAATGACGACACGTGCCCGCAAACAGCCAATGTCCGATCACCACCTGAAAGCAATGAATGGAGACACAGAACAGGAACACACACACAAATACACGTGGAACGTAACACAAGCATTAAAACCTCCAACTCAGTTTGACCGAAGTATGTAGCTCGCTTTTTTTCTCCCTTGGTTTCCATGGTGACTCCTGAAATCTAAGATCCATTGAAAATGTCTTTATGTACTCGCCGTGCGCGCGCATTAACTCTAGGTTACCAATAGGAGGTTGATTAAACTAACTCCTCACAGGTGTTTTGGAACCGACATACCTAGAGTAAGCAAGTTTGGGGTTAATCAACCAAGAGTTTAAGGTTTATCTGACGGTCAGTTAACCTTGCTTTCTGGAATACACCCCAGGACACTATTGTATTTGTTACAGTTTTCTTATTATTTTCAATGGTCCAAGCACCGAAGTTGCAGGAATCCTATTGTATTTGTTCCAGTTTTCTTATTAGGGGTCCAAGTACCAAAGGTGCAGGAACCCTATTGTATTTGTTTCCGATTTTCTTATTATTAGGGGTCCAAGCACAAAGTGCTGGAACCCTATTGTATTTGTAATGATTTTCTTTTTAGGGGTTCAAGCATGAAGTGCTGAAACCCTATTGTTTTTGTAGGAATTCTTATTAGGGGTTCAAGCATGAAGTTATGAAACCCTATTGTTTTTGTAGAAAATTTTATTATTATTATTCTGCCCTAAAACTGATCATGTAGACCAAACCGTAAGTTGTAGAGAACTGAAACTTTGATGGTTGGTAGTACTCCACCAGTCTACAATGGTGCAAAGTTTCGGCCCGATTGGCCAGATGGTAGCGCTCTAACAAATAAAACGCAAGTGTTTTATATCATTGTAATCCATGGCTATCTCAGAATGTATTTACTGGATTTTTTTAATCGCAATTTGTGATTATTTACATTTTCTTTGTAAATTAACTAGTCCTAGGCTTAATGGATTCCCATTATGAAATGAAATGGTGCTTGGCTAATAAGTGGTGCTACCATTGGTCAATCAATGTTCAGCAGCTATCAGACAAAGATCAGAACAAAATGTGATGGACCTGTTTGCCTTTTGGCCCTAGAGGTCTATAAACATTTAGTAAAAAATCAAGTAAAAAAACTGGGAGGTACTATTATGTTTTACATGTGCATTAAATGTTTTACATAATGCAATGTTTCACACAAATACAAGTAATTCATATATTATAGATATTCTCATTCTGAATAACTTTTCAACTTTTCCTCAAGAATCATTCGTTCATTGTCAGTAAAATTGTGTTAAATAAAGGTCAGTAAAAAAGGTTTAAATAAAGTAATGGTATAACAAAATACAACTGGAAATAATAAAGACAGGAAACAATTAACTAAAACAAGGCAGTAGCATAAAACATGTAGTGAGTACTACATATGTAGAGAGTAAATACTCCTAGCATTCCCAAGGTAACCATAAAGGGGAATCACTGACATCACTACAGAATTTAAAATGGATTACTTCTGAAAAAGCAACATTTCCTCTTTATAATGGCATGTGAAAATGTCAGGGATGGTTTGTACCATCTCTAAATAATTACTAATTATTATATTGTATGTGGCATTGGATCAATTTCTTAAATATTTAAAAATATTCACCCAATTAACACATTTTAAGGTGGTAATTTCACAAAAACCACAAAAAAGTACACAAGTACCAAGTTATAATACAGTCATTTCACAAACCAAAAAAATATTAAACAAATTAATTAATTCATTCATTCTTTATGTATGTGTAACTACATGATTTAGGTATTTTATTGCATATATAAATACAAGCAGAAGCTGTGTCAAAGAAAATTAGGCAGTTTTTAAGTTGCCTTATATGTTTAGAGAAATTATATTATTAGTTTAGATATTTCTCTAAATGTCACATTTCAATAATATTTTTTTTTAAATAAAATAGTAAAAAATACAATTTTATTTACATTTCAATGAAAATAAAATGGTTAATATAACAAGAGTAATATAAAACTGATTAGGGATACAAATTTTTTTACCATGTCTATGTCCCCTACCTGAAGAAATGGTTCAGGACCTGCCTCTTTCGAATGCACTTGACTAACCCACAACCATAATCAAAGGCAGATACAATAACTCTTATTTATAAAATACATAAATAAAAAAAAACACTCTTTTCCTTATGTCTCTTCTGTAGTTTTTTTTATTAGGAGTTCAAGCACAGTGGAATTTTGAAATTCTGATTTATTGCCAAACGGTACGCCAACATTTTCGTAGTGGGGTGTCCATTTTACTAAAACGGTTATAACATTTGAACAGATTGAGATATTATCACTAAATTAGTACACGTATATATTCATAAATATTGCACACCTTTGCCTCTTGGTGACACCGTGATAATTACAAATTTAAAATGGCTCTAACTATGGAACTGTTGGTCTGATCTACTTGAAATTTTACATGCACTGTCTTTGTCCAATGTGCCATCAAGGTCTATAAGGACAGTCATATAACCAGAAAAACTTGGCCGCCATCAACCAAATAATATTTTAGCAGCTATTTGATCTAGTCCTAGTCCGTTCACCCGATCGGAACCAAACCAGTGCAGAAAAATTCTCTGGAGTCCCATTTTTAATAATTATCAAAAAGAGTTTTAACCTTCGATTCAATGTCGCAAAGCTACACCAAAATATAAGATCTGTGCATTGCCACTTTTACTTAAAGAGTTTTAACTCTTGAATGGAATGAGATATTTTCACAAAATTTAGAAACTTATGTATGGGGTCATTCGGAGGACATATGAAAATGCATACTTTGCCTCTTGGTGGTGCTATAACAGTCAGGAATATAAAAAATACCAAATCTGTGTGATACTGCACCTGATGTTTCTCAAAATTAAGGAACTTTTACATTGTTGTTTTCAGGTTAAGTTTGGCTTGACTCGTTCCTCACCATTCGGCGTAGACCACGAATTAGGTGTCAATTTGACCGACTATTAACGGCACCTGTGCTATGAATTTTCTAAGGGATGGGGGTACAATGCACGCCTGGGGGGCAAAAAAAATCCCCAAAAAATCCCATAGACTTTGCATTGGAACAAATATTCATGGATCATATCTCCGGATCAGAGTTTTGTAGAGAAATGTGGGTGGACTCATTTCATATGGCCTAGCAAGCAGTTTTGGAGCATTACATGAGACTGGGGGAACCGGCCCAAAAATGCCCCATATGCATACTATGGAAAGGGTCTTGCCCATAAAAACTATTGTTTTTCATACTATGACAAGACAATTAATTTTGTGAGATCATATCTCCCAATAAAAATGTCGTTGAGACATAGGGGCAGGCTTGTTTCACCGGGCTACCAATCAGTCTTTAAGTATCATCTTGGAAATGGCGTAGCCACGCCCTAGCAACCATTTATGGCACCTTAGCAACCACCCCCATAGACTTCCATTCAAAATGTCTCAGAAGGATATCTTCGAACAGAATGTCGTAGATACTTGGGGATTGGATCTTTTGAATCATGTTAGTAATCAGCCAATAAGAATCTCTCTGACCACTGGCTATTCATGCCCTAGCAACCATTTAGATTACCCTAGGAACCAGCCCTATTGACTTCCTTTAAAATTGTCTGAGTGTGATATCTTTGGATAAGAATGTCCTAGAGACATTAGAGTTGGCTTGTTTTAATTGGGTGAGCAATCAGACTTCAGGTATCATCATGGAAACTTTTTAGTCCCACCCCAGCAACCATTTAGAGCACCCTAGCAACCAAACCCCATTAACTTCCATTCTAAATGGCTGAGAGTGATATCTTTGGATCAGAACGTCCTAGAAAAATGACAATTGGCTTCTTTTACTTGGGTGAGCAAACTGACTTCAGGTATCATAATGGAAACTACTTAGCCATGCTCTAGCAACCATTTGGAGCACCCTAGCAACCAAACAAATTGAATTTCATTCAAAATGCTTAGATGGGGATCTCAGGCTAAGAATGTTGTAGAGACTCTGGTTTCATTCATTGGATTCAGGGTAGCAAGGAGCCTTTTGAGTATCACCTTGGCAACTGCCTAGCAACCAGATGGGGTTACCCTACCAACCAAGTAACAAATCACATATCTCTGCACCAGAACATTGTAGCGACTTCGGGTTTCATTCATTTGTCTCACGGTAGCAAGGAGCCTTTTGTGTACATCTCTGCACCAGAACAACATAAGAGAATTCTGGTTTCCTTCATTTGACTCAGGATAGCAAGGAGCCTTTTGAGTATTAAAAGGTAACTGCCTACCAACCAGATGGGGTTACCGTTGCATTCATGTAACAAATCATATATCTCTGCACCAGAACATTGTATAAACTTCCGGTTTATTTAATTTGACTCAGCATAATAAGGAGCCTTTTGAGTATTACCTCAGTAACTGTCCAGCAACTGGATGGGGTGACCCTAGCAACCATGTAATAAATCACATATCTCTGCACCAGAACATAGTAGAGTTTTCATTTGACTCAAAAGACATGGATTCAACCACTTGAGTCATATGGATTAATTTAATGTGCCTTTATATACATTTAACAGCTTCAAAATTTTGGCACCCAATTTTCAACAAATTTAGTTTAGGCAGGATCTATTCTGTCAATTTGTATTATTTGGCTTCCACTGGATCATTTCTGTCAATTCTGATTGTTTTGATTATTTCTTCACATGTGCTTGGACCCTGATGATTGCCGCTTGTGGCTACATTAATTATTTATTATTATTTTTCTGGTGTCTGGGCATCAGAGACCTTAAGTCGCAGAGACACCAAACTTGGTGGGATGGTCAGAAATCCCCGCCCACTACTCAGGCACCCACACACCTGTCGAACACTAAGTGGTGATAATACGCACCTTTGCGTTTGTGGTCATAACTCTGGGGCTGTAAGGGCTAGGATCAAAATGATTTTAATCATACTATAACATGTATATATCCGATTTCATTTCAGTCTATAACATTTTTCCACCATTTTGAATTTTCGGGAAAATTTACTTTTTCGAACTCCTCCAAGGCTGTATGTCCGATTTATATATCCTATATTATGTCCTTTGTCCTCCTGACAGAGAGTTATCCACATCATTTTATTTCGTTGAAGCATTACGAAGATATAAACCAAAGAACTGGTCAGGCGTCATTCATGTTCCCAAAGGTATCCCAAATTATAGCTGTGTTACATAAAGTAAAAGAATCTGTTAATAAATGTGCCTTAATTTTGTTATATAATTCATTGATTGTTCCACATCTGACCTATTGCATTGAAGCATGGGGAAGTGCAAACAAGACTTATAAAGAACCTGTATTTAAATTACAAAAACGTGCCATTCGCGTTGTAAATGGAAGTGAATATAGGGCCCACACAAATCCAATATTTATACAGTTAAAAACTTTAAAATTAAATGACTTATTAGAATATAGCCTTCTAAAAATAATGTATAAAGCTCATCTGAAAACATTACCTGATAAATTGCAAAATAGATTCATCAAGAGAGTTAGTACATTTAATTTAAGAGGAACTGAAGTCTTTCAGAAACTTGAGTTTAGAACAAAATTAAAGGAAAGATGTCTCAATGCAAGGTGTCAGTCTGTGGAACAATCTAAATAGTGAAATTAAAACTTCAACATCGTTTTTTGTTTTTAAGAAGAGTGTAAAAGCATTACTAATAGAAAAATATAATGCATTTATTTAGCAGGACAATGTGATATTTGATTTATGACTTTGCATAGGTGCTGCAAAGTAGATGTGTGTTGTAAGCGTACCTTTTTGGAACTGTAATTCAACTCATGTTGATAAGGGGCAGATATTATAAGTTTATCTTCTTTTTGCTCCTTTTCATTTCTTTTTCAAAAGAATGAAATAAATATATATATATGAATGAATGAATGAATGAATGTAATCGAAATTGACTACCAAACTAAAAGTCCAAATGTTGCGAAACTTGATACACAACATTGACAACAATCTGAGGTTGCTAGCCAAGTCGCATCATATTCTGCCTATAGGGGGGCGCTACAACTGAAAAACGCTCATAAATCCGGAACATCGGAATGATGTTGAAAATTGGTTTGCATCTTCTATGGCCCAAAGACTAACATATCACTCAAATATTATTTGGAAAAATCAACAAACATGGCCGCCAGCAGACTATCAAATTTCAGCAGCTAATAACATCAAATCTGAATGGCCGGCCATTACGAAACTTGAGATATTCATACACAGTGTCAAAATAAGAATGTGCACCAAGTTTTGTGAGAATCGGCCACAAGGTGGTGCTATAACAAAAACATTTACGATTTTGCGAATTACTCCGCGTGCTCGGATACAAGTGTTTTTTACCTCTAAATCGTTGGGTCAAGTCCTACAAAATGTATATCTCAGTTTTATTTCATTTTATAAAATGTTTCTGCCATTCGAATTTACTGAAAGCCCTACTTTTTCAAACTCCTCCTAGGGCATTAATCAGATCTTCACCAAACTTGGCCCAGGTCAGCGCTAGACCATGCAGGCAAAAATAATCAAAAGACTTTTGATCCATTAAATTGTCTAGAAGATACAATCTGATATATTTGACTAGTGTGGCCCATTATGACTACTATCCCTGTATCTCAAAGGCCAAACTTCACAAAACTGTGGAAATATGGAAAACAGGACATTCTGAGAATTCATACTAAATGTCATGGATTTATGATGAACGGAGGCCAAAAGCAAATTTTAAATAATCAGCCATTTCAACTGACCAATGAAAGCTGTAATAATATTTTCATTCACCAGAGAGAGTCACGGGATAAGAAATCCTTTTAAGGCTTTAATGAGTGTATGAATGGAAGAATTAAAGAAAAAGTCTTCTGACTTTTATAATATTAGCTTGCAAATAAATCTGTGATTTCCAAAATTATTATAGATAATTAAATGTCACCTTCATTTTTACATATCATAAAAATATTGAAAACATATTTATCAAGTTGTCAGACATGATTAAATGTCACATTGTTTTAGGGATATGCTTACATATGTCTAGAATTATATTATGTGTTTATTTTTCCATTATCCCTGTTTCTGTCACACCTCATTTCTATATGGCTGCATCCGAAAACTGTAAAATGCTGCCTTCAGAGGCTGAATTCTAAGGTAGGAAGGCATCAAGGCACGTCCGAATCCAATGCTTGAAACACATCCTGTCTCTTGAGATACCTTCATCTAGTCGATTTTTAAAGGCAGCTTAGATGCTTCCTTCACTGCCTATGAGATCCCACAATCCAGTGCGCACAGGTCAGCAATTGGTGGAAACCAATTTGTTTGAATTTGTTTTAAATCATTAGACATGACATTACGGTGCTTTTGAAGCCTCTCTAAATGCAGTTTTCTTATGAGGTAACTTCATACACAAAACGCTGCCCCTGAAGTCACTGACTGATAGGGCAGCTAGGCAATAAGGCAGCTGCCTAAGGTTTTGGATGCAGCCAATGTGTAGACAAATTGTTTATATTTTGAAAAACATGGCTGCCATCAACCAATCAGCTTTCAGCAGCTTTTCTATAGTCAATTTGTATTATTTGGCATCCACTGAATCATTTCTGTCAATTTTGATTTTTTTTTTTCACATGTGCTTTGACCCCGATGATTGCCGCTTATGGCTATATTTATTATTATATTTTTTTTCTGCCTTAACAGGGTCTGGGTGTCAGAGACCGTAAGTTGCAGAGACACCACATTTGGTGTGATGGTCAGAACTCCCCCCAACTACTCATGTACACATACACACAACCATTGGACACTAAGTGGTGCTATAATAAGCACCTTTGCATTTGTGGTCATTACTCTGGGGCTGTAAGGCCTAGGAAACTTTGGGAAAAGGTAATACTCCTTCAGTCTACAATGTCGCAAAGTCTTGCCCCGACTGACCTCACGATGGCGCTACAGTGTTAAAACAAAATCACATTTTGGGCCATAACTCTTGGGCCGTAAGGGCTAGAGACAAAATAATGTTTCCCAGTGATTCCTTTTGCCATGGTGAAGAGTTTTACCTGCTTTCAGATTTATGCTCCACCCCTTAATTGTCCTGCTATTTTGGATTGTTTGAAAAAAATTCAAAATGAACTCATCCTAGGCCGTTCGTCTATTCAGATCCAAACCAGTGCATAAAGAATCAGCAGAGTCCCAATATGAAAATGTGTTCAATATTATTTTTATTTTGATTCACCGTTAAACAGTATGCCAAAATGTACATAGTGGGCGGGGCCAATTTTACTTAAACAGTTATAACTCTTGGACGGAATAAGATATTATCACCACATTTGGTACACTTATGTAAGAGGTCATTCTGAAGACACAAATTTGCACACCTCTGTCTCTTGGGGGCACTATAGTAATGAAAATATTTAAAATGGCAATAACTATTGAACCATCAACTTTTATGAGGACAGTCACATATCTTTAAAAACATGGCTGCCATCAACCAATCAGCATTCAGCAGCTTTTATGTAGGGTTAAATATGGCTGATCCGAATCAAACTTAGTAGGCGTATTTGTCTCTTGGCCCAAGAGGTCTGTGCAAACTTGAAATCAATTGGCCGCTGGTAGGCGCTATCACATTTTACATCACAAAGAAACACGTTATTCATACCATTTTTAGCTCTCCTAATTTTTTGCCTAAGGAATATTGATGTGAAATAAAACATAAAATAATACTTGAGATTAATTTAAAAGATTACTTTTTCGGACTAGTCTTAGGCCGTTCACCTGATCGGAAACAAACCAGTGCAGAAAGATTTTCTGGAGTCCCAAAATGAAAGTTATCAAAAGGATTTTTTTAATTTGGATTAAAACATTTTTACAAATTTAGTTTTTTTTTATTTTTACTCTTGAACAGTATCAAATATTGTCAATTTGGTACGCGTATGTATGGTGTCATTCTAAGTACACACAAAAACAATTGTGCATTTCCACCTCCTGGTGGCACTATAAAAGTAAAAAGATTAAAATGGATCTTACTATATAGAAAGGCTTGGTCGATCGACTTGAAATTTTGCATGCAGTGTCTGTGTCTAAGGTGCCATTGAGGCCTGGAAGGACCGTCACTTAGCTTGAAAAACATGGCTGCCATAAACAAAAACATCTTTCAGCCGCTATTTGAACTAGTCCTAGTCCGTTCACCAGATCGGAACCAAACCAGTGCAGAAAGATTCTCTGGAGTCCCATTATTAATATTTATATATTAAAAAAAAACTTTTAACCTTTAACTTTTGATTCAACATTGCAAAGCTACACAAAATGTTATTAGTGGGCGTGGCCACTTTAACAGTTATAACTCTTGAACTGGTTGAGATATTTAAAAAAATGTCAGTCACTTATGTATGGGGTAATTCTGAAGACACATAAAACAATTGCATACTTATGCCTCTTGGTTGTGCTATAACAGTCAGGAATGTAAAAATACCATATCTGTGATAACTCACTTGATGTTTCTCAAAATTAAGGCACTTTAACATTATTTTAATTGGTTTCATCTAATTAATACTTAATATCTGTTGCATGTGAACTTAAAGAACCTTAAAGGCTTGAACCCAGCTAATTGCTGATTGCAACTTTTATTATTACTATTATTATTATTATTAATATTATTCTGCCCTTAAACTGATCATGCAGACCGTACCGTAAGAGCTAGAATTGAAATTATTTTTCCTCTGATTCCTTGATTTAAGCCCTACAAAGCATATGTCTCGATACAATGAATTCAGTTGAATGCAATTTGAGTAATCGATCAATATCTACAAAACTCCAAACTCCAAATTTATGTAATACATATTCTGTATACCAAACTCGGTATACATAGTCAACAGGACGTTTAGAAGATGTCAGCAAAGTTTGGTACAATTCTGCTCTTAGGGGGCGCTACAACTAAAAAATTGTAATAACTTTGCAGCCATTGGAGCAACAATGTTCAAATTAAATATGCATCATCTTTGGTTCAAATGCTAACATATTCTTAAAAAAATGATTCAACAAATTAACAAAAATGGTCGCCACCAGCCAATCAAATTTCAGCACCTTATAACTCGTATTGGGAATGACCAAGGGTTATGGAAATTACAATTCACAAGCAGGGTGTCAACTTGAAGCCGCATATCAAATTTTGTGACTTTTGGCCACACGGTGGCAGTATAATTAGATAATTTACATTTTTGCTCATAACTCCAGGCTCCAGTAGATTCTCTGAATCCACCAGTGTCCTACAATGATATGGTCACTGTCATTTCCATTCCTGCAAGAAAACTTTATCACAAATATTTTTTGAAAACCTACTTTTTCGTCCTAGGCCATTTTTCCAATTTGCTTAAAAATTGGTATGCATCATTCAAATACCCTCCAGACAAAAAGTTATCAAAACTATTTTGATATTTCAAATTGTTCTGAAGATATAATCAAATAAGATTTCGGCTGTGGCTAATTGGCCTTGTATCTTGTGAGCACAATTGTCAAACTTAGCTAAACTTAAAAAAACTTTGAAAAGAGAAAATTCTGAAGTCACTTGAAAATTACAGCAGTTTGGCTAGAGATATAACAGAAGAAATAGCTATTTTTACAACTGCATTTTTAAAATATAGCTGCAAGCAGCAATACCAGTAATACAGTCAAGCCAATTATCGGAATCATGAGCAGCAAAAGAAGCTTTGTGATATGTTTTTAGTTAGAGGCTGATGAACAGTGTATGAGGAGTTAGAAAAAGTAAACTTCCAATCATAAAAAAACTGATTTATTTTAAAATTAACAAAAAATAGTTAGTTCTTAGAATTTTTATCCAGTATGTGGCACTGTTCTGAAACTGCTCAGGTAGAACCTGATGGTTATCATGTAGGAAAGCGTTCAAAAGTCATAAATCAAAATAGCAATTTTCTATCTCCTGACAAGTAGGGGGCAGTGTGCTAAAACGCTAAAGGTAATATCAGGGCCTAATGGTGATGACACATGTCAAGTTTCGTCCCAATCCCTCAAAGCGTTGTGGAGATATAGCCTCAAGTTCAACTCTGCACATTCTTCGTCGAATTCGAAGCTCAATTCGAAAACTGTATGGTTTATCGTGATTGCCTCTAGATTTTCATGCAAATCGGACAAACAGTCTAGGATGAGTTTGAAAAAGTAGGCTTTCAAAACATTTAAAAATGGCGGACAGGAAGTTTGCTTGATCATGACATAATTGGTATCATTGTTCTTGGCATGAACCTCAGAATACAGTCTCATGACATTAGGCAAAAGGAGTCAATAGCTATTAGTATTTTTAGAAATAGCATTATAATTTTTTCACAAGATGGCGCTGTCCCGAGTCCCTTCAGAGCATGGTGCCAAAGACACATACCAAGTTTCGTAACAATACGCCAAATCGTTCTTAAATAAAGCATTTTTTGACTAAATTCAAAATGGCCGATGTCTAAAAAAGCAACATCAGAATTTTTCATATCGTTGGACTCGCTATACTCCACTGAATCTAATGAGACCAAATGATGATTTTGTGACAAACTCAAAACAGAATTTATAAGCAAAAATGTGCTTTTTTCATTTCTCGTGACCACTTGGTGGCACCATTTCGAAACTAAGCAGACACCCTTGAGTCACGGTGCCTATGAGAAATAATAAGTTTGGTATGAATACGCTAAAGCGGTATGGAGATATAACCTCACGTCCATTTTGGCGTGCTCTTCGTCAAACTCGTTGAAGCGGCATTCGAAAATGGTATGGTTTATCAAAATTATGTGAATTACATTTAGTCATGAGTGCTTCTAGATGAGGCAGGCCAATTTTCATGCAAATCGGACAAAAGGCCAAGGACGAGTTTGAAAAAGTATGTTTTTCAGAAAATAAAAAATGACGCTAAATGATGCCATAGGGTGCAATCGAATTTCATTTCTAGGACTCACGGTTCAAAAGTTATTAACATAAACATGAGTGAAAATTTGGGCAGTTCGTGGTGCTAGAGGGTTTGAGGTAGAGACGCCATATTTGCTGTTTTAACACATTAGTCTATCCTCTATCTGTGTGACAAATTTCATAACTTTCCTGCAAGCGGTTCTATGGGCTGCCATAGACTCAAGAGCGGAAGAAGAAGAAGAAGAAGAAATATAGCTGCAATTTGCAAACTGGTTATAAATATGACTCTTGAGGAGTTGTGTTCAACGATCCTTAACCCTCTGGGGTCTGAGGGTGTTTTTTGGCCCTGGAGAAGTTTTGACATGCCTTGACATTTGTGCTTTTTTCAGTTGCTTAAAAACGTATTAATGGCTAATGTCTGATATCAGCAAAAAAGGGATTTTGAGAAAATAATGTTTATGCATGGTTTTTGAAAAAAACTACAAATTTAAGTCACTGAAACACATACTATACATTTGTTCACAAGGCATTTCTGGTGAAGACTGAGCTTGATCTTGTAGCCTAGAGTTTTTGATACAAAATGATGTGACAACATTTGAGAGAGAGAGAGAGAGAGAGAGAGAGAGAGAGAGAGAGAGAGAGAGAGAGAGAGAGAGAGAGAGATCGAGATCGAGATAGAGAGAGAGATAGATATACTGAAAACTTGCCTCGGAGGCGTTTACCATTTGCACTGATCGCCTCAGCACATTACCGCATGAATAGCACTCTCTGCGCGTGGGTGTGATCCCATTAGGGATAATTAGCTGAGCCAGGAGAAACTGTACATCGCCTTGTTTCATACAGATTACATTGCAGGAGAATATTTGTTTTAAATTTGATTTGTTTTATTTAAAAGTAGACATTTTAAGCTTTCTTTAGACGTATGTTTCATGTTTGTGTGATAAGCATTTGTGGAGTTTTAGTTTAATGACAATTAAATTCCAACATGAAAAATACTTTTTAGCCCTCATAATGCATGCTGCAATGATGCATTTTGACTTTCTATTGCTGTGCACAGCCTCCTAGTAACATTCAGAAATATTCAGAAATATGCCAGCGGAGACAAAGGCGGCTGAAAGCACACCCTATTTATTTTCTTTATTTTACAAAAGCACAAGGTTTTGTTGTTATTGTGAGTGTACATAAATAAAAGTAGACCCTTTATAGTTTCTAATTATGTCTTACACTTATTTGTATGCCAAAAACATTTGTATTTTAAGTTGTTTCAGCAGGACACGTCCGTCAACCCCTGAGGATTAAACAGGATAAAGTCAGACTTAAAATGTGTGGACAGGACTTCCGGTAATGGCCGCAAGCTAGAAGAACACGTTCGAGCCTGCTCTCTACTACAATCCTAACTAATCCTTTAAGTTGAGCAAAAAAAAAAAACACTCTCTGAAACTGTGAAACTGGTGCAGAAATGCCCGGCATCGGAAGAGGGAGTAGAAATAAGCCTAATTCAACAACGCAGTCCAAATTAACAGGCTTTGGATCGCATGGCATAGAGCAGCCAGCCAGCAAGGAAGCTAACGTTACCAATGATGCTAATGAAGCTAGCAAAAAACTAACGAAGGTGACGTGAATGATAACGCGATGATTCCACCCGGCAAAGACCAACAGCTGCTTAATATGGCTAAAGATGAGATATTGGGAGAGATACGAAGTTTGAAAACAGAGTTCGCGGGAAGATTTGATGGAGTACTGAAAGCTATAGAAGAAACAAGAAAGGATATGTCTGAATGTACAGAGCGGATGGCCGAGGCAGAGGTGCGTCTGTCTAACGTGGAAGACGAGCAGGTTGACTTGAAAGCGGTAGTCGAGAGCTTACAGAAAAGAAATAAACATCTTGAGGATAAAATGGTCGATATGGAAACAAGATCACGTGTGAACAATCTTAGGCTGGTGGGTCTCCCCGAAAATTGTGTGGGCTCCGACATGTGCGGGTTCTTGGAGAGCTGGCTGCCAGATGCGCTGGAGTTAAACCCAATGCGGCACCCTTTAGTCCTGGAAAGGGCTCACCGCGTCGGACCAAAGAAAGACACCGATGCCTCGCCGAGAACGGTAATCATGAGATTTCAGAAAGAAAGAATCTGTAATAAGAGCCGCCAAAACAAAGAAGGATATCTTCTACAAGAACCAACGTGTGAAGCTGTTTGCTGATATCGCTACGGAGGTGCATAGGCAGCGTAAACAGTTCGATGTCGTTCGAGACCAGCTACGTAAACTAGGGGTGCGGCATGGCATTCTTTCCCCATCCACGTTGGTACTGACATATAAAGAGAAAGTCCACAGGTTTAGTTCCCCAGTGGAGGCCAAGGTCTTTGTCCAGAAGATCCAAATGGATACAGGAGAAACAGAATGACTTGAGTCTATAAGTACTGCCACTGCCGTAGCAACCACATATTGTAGGTATTTTTGATTAGGCATTTTTTAAGCTGTAAAGGAAAGTATTGTTCAAAAAGGATACATTATTTGAATATAGTGGCAGGTGAACGTTGAGTTGTTTCTATACTGACAACAGTTCAGATCTCAGGAATCTGACGGTGTTAGCGGTTGGAAGTAGTGTACTTTAGGGGTTTACCCAGTTAGCTGGGAAGGGGGGGGTTTATCTTTGTGATGTTTGTGTTGTTCGCTGCTTTTAGTTCATGGAGCAGGGATCTAGTGTGTGTTAACTCTCAGACACATTTATATTGTGTAAAATTAATGCTTCTGTATGTTTGCTTAGATGACACAAAAATTAGAAATTAAATATACCTCCTGGAATTGCAGGGGCTTAAATAGACCTAAAAAGATCAAGCAGGTTATGAATAAAATAAAAGATCTAGGCTCTAAAATAGTTTTCATGCAGGAGACCCACACTCTTGAGGAGGAAAATATCAGATTAAGCAGGAGGTGGCAGGGATCGCTGTATGCATCCTCATTTACATCTAGAGCTCGAGGTGTAATTACACTAATTCATAAATCGATACCATTACATGTCACAAATGTTATAAGAGATAAATTCGGAAGATACTTGATTATTCAAGGATCAATTTTACATGAAAATTTCAACTTAGTGAATGTATATGGACCTAATATAGATGATGATCAATTCTTTATAAATTTATTTCTAACCATTTCTTCTCTCTCAGGAAAAAATATTATCGGTGGAGATTGGAACTCTTTTAAATCCAATATTAGACAGATCCACTGGAACTGACCAGACTCATCAGAAAAGCAGAGAAATCATTCAAAACTTTATGAAGGAGTTGCAGGTGGTAGATATTTGGCGACATCTTAATCCAATCAATATTACATACTCTTGTCGCTCTAAAACATTTAATACATATTCTCGCTTAGATTACTTTCTGATTTCGGCAGACTTGTTGCCTAATATGGGAGAATGTTCCTATGATAGTATTACAATATCAGACCATGCTTCATGTAACATAAAATATACTCAAAGATTTATTGATAGACCCTCCTAGATGGTGCTTACATCAAAAATGGCTCAAGGATGAATCTTTTGTAGAATATGTTGGGAATAAAATTGATGAATATTTTAGTATAAACACAACACAAACCACTGCTCGGGTCAAATGGGATGCCTTTAAGGCCTGTATAAGGGGTTATATAATTTCTTATACGTCTTCAAAATCTAAAGAACTGCGTAAGAAAAGACAACATTTAGAAGAAAAAATTAAGAATTTGCAGAAGCAGGTGTTTAGAGATAAGAACTCACAAGCAGAAAAAGAGCTGTTGCTGTTAAAAGCACAGTATAATAAAGCTACAGCAGATAGGGCAGCCTACAACATACTAAGGTTAAACCAGTATTTTTATGATCAGGGGGAGAAGCCTGGTAAGATTTTAGCATGGCAAATTAAACAATTGGAAGCACAAAAAAATATAACTACAATAATAAATACAAAAGGCGAGACAATTGTGGATCCAATAGAGATAAAGAATTTAGAAATTATTATGAAAAACTTTGATTCTCAGGGCCATACAGAACTAAACACACAAAAAATATTCTTAGACAAGTTAAACATACCAACTATTGCAGAAGACCTTAGCCAACAATTAGACCGCGACATTTGTGAAGATGAAAGTCAAAATAATTGATAATATGAGCACAGGTAAAAAAGCTGGACCCGATGGGTTTCCAATCGACTTTTTATAAAAGTTTAATGGAAAGTTGGTAAAGCCATTATTGGAAATGTTACAGGAAACTTTTATAGATGGGGACCTCCCTAACTCAATGGTCAATGCATTAATTATCCTATTACCTAAGCCTGGTAAATCTAGGGATAAATGCGAGAATATGAGGCCAATAAGCCTGCTTAACTCAGATCTTAAGATAATCAGCAAATTACTAGCAACTCGTTTACAGGAAACCCTTCCATTGATCATCCACAGAGATCAAAACGGCTTTGTTTTGGGTCGGCAAGGTCTGCACAATGGTAGGAGGGTTCTCAATGTCATTCAGGCATTAGTCGACACTAAGGATATGGCCCTTCTCTCCCTGGATGCCGAAAAAGCATTCGATAGGGTATAGTGGGCCTATCTATTTGACGTGTTAAGACGCTTTGGATTTGGACCAAAAATTAGAAAAATGGATACAATTGTTATATTTACATCCAACTGCAGAGATTTTAACAAATAAAAACGTGTCTAAACCAATTTTGATTAAACGGGGATGTCGGCAGGGGTGTCCGTTATCTCTGTTGCTCTTCACCTTAGCAATTGAGCCCTTGGCTTTAGCAGTATGGTCACACTTACAAATAACCGGGATTACAGTTGGTCAGGTAGAACACAGACTGTCGTTGTATGCAGATGATATTATTGTATTCCTTTCACAACTAAATTCATCTATTCCTGCTTTGTTAAAAATAATTGAGGAGTTTGGTCTTTTCTCAGGATATGTAATTAACAGATTAAAATCATCAATCTTGTTGCTAGATAAAGGAGAGAGAAAAAATCCACCTATAATTGTTTCACAATTCAAATCAGTTTCTAAAAATTTACTTACTTAGGAATACATATCCTTCCAAATTTAGATTTAATTGTTCAACATAATGAATCGGTTACTAACGAAATTAGAGATTGTGTCAACAGGTGGATTCTGCTACCCATGACTCTTATTGGTCGAATTAATATTTACAAAATGAATATACTTCCAAAACTGTTGTATGTTTTTCAGAATATTCCCTTGCCGCCCCCTGCTGACTGGTTTAAAACATTTAAGAAACTACTTCTTGATTTTATATGGTCAAACAAACATGCTAGAATAAGACTGTCGTTACTCCATTTGCCTTACCATGAAGGAGGCTTGATGTGCCCAAATGTAGTATGGTACTACTGGGCAGCTCAGCTTAGATCTATAGGGTACTATTTTGGCAGAGATGACGCTCCCCAATGGACAGAAATGGAAAGTAACAATTCGAGTCCTTGGTTGCCTTTGTACCTTTTTTCTGATACAGAAGCTAATTTGATGAAGAAAACTAAAAATCCAGTAGTTAAAAACATGGTTAAGGTGTGGTATAATGTTAAAAGATATATTAAAGAACCAGTTATTTTATCACGGCTAACCCCAATTTGGGGAAATCAGTACTTCTCCCCGGGGAGAGCCAGTGTTTAAGCAATGGGCCTTAAATGGACTGGAGAAAATTCAAGATCTATATCCAACAGACTCAGACAACATGATGTCATTTCACATGCTTAGTCATAAATTCAACATTCAAAGGAAATATTTTTTCAAGTATCTCCAACTTAGAAGTTATATAGGAACAAAAAGCAATTTATGGAAACCACCCAAATCTAAGTTTAAATAACTTTAAAAAGGGAGCAATCTCACAACTATATAAGCTACTGATATCACACTCCCCAGATAACTCAACCTTAAAATTAGAAGCCTGGAAGAAAGATCTGCAAATAAATATATCACCAAATGAGTGGGATTTGGCTTGTAGTAAAGCACATTTTGGGGTACAATAAAACAAACTGTGAAGGATATTATTTCTAAAGACCTTCCTCTTGAACCTTCTTTTATAATTTTAGGCTTATATCCCAAGCACACAGTATATACAAAAAGCGAGAAGCTGTTCATAGATATATGTTTATTACAAGCTAAAATGTTGATTGCACTGCACTGGAAAATCATAAGAGGACCAAGTATTGGACAGTGGGTTAAGCAGATGTTGGCTACTCTTCCACTGGAACGCATCACTTACTTGTTAAAAGGAAAAAAGGACTTGTTTGAAAGTATTTGGAGACCTTTCATGCTTTTTGCAGAAGGCACTGACTTAACAGAAGATCAAGAGGAGGATGACGCTCATGAATAATTTTTAAAGTCAGAGATCTGCTTGTTGGGAGGTGGTTGATCTCTGTTAGTTTGTGTCAAAGGACATTAAGGATATAATATTTTATATATGTAACACTATTTTGTGTCTGTGATGGGGTTGTGTTGTATGTTATTAATATCTAAAAAAAAAAAAAAAAGACAAATAAACATTGTTGGGAAAAAAAAAAATGTTTGGACAATCCAGCCTTTCAATCTCAAACTCGGCCTATGTTTTCATTATAGTATGTGTACGCATGAGTGGAATTCGGCCACACCTACATAACGTTAGCCATTCAAAACAGACTGAATGCCATAAGTGTATTTTTTTTAATGAAATGAATATGCTAGATTTGTTTTGCAGTTTTGTTTATTTTAAAAATATTAGAACACCACATTTGATATTATTTTTCAATTAATGCTGTATTTAAGTTAAAATATTTAAAAATCCAATGAATGAAGGCAGATTTTGGAAAGAAAATCACATGTAATACTGTCATGTGACTGAATTATTGATTGATAATTATTGATCCTATGTGTGTGCATAAGTCTTTCTATGTGAGCGTGTGTATTTTGCATGTCTTGATGTTTTAGAGTTGAACCACTTCATTGCTGTGTTCTTTTTATTTGCAGTTTGTATTCCCCCAAAATGCTCTTTTTTTTCAAATTTCTCGTATTTCAAATTCATTTGATACCGTGGTATTTTTATTTATTTTTTTACTTTTTAAGTAATAAAATTGGTGCAAGTGGAAATCATCAGGGTCCAAGCACATGTGAAGAAATAACCAAAATAATCCGAATTGACAGAAATAATCCAGAGGATGACAAATAATAGAAATTGACAGAAAAGATCCTGCCTAAACTAAATTAGTTGAAAATTGGGGAAAAATGTGATTTGTTACTTGGGTGCTGGGATAACCCCATCTAGTTGCTAGGCAGTTACCACGGTGACACTCAAAATCCTCTTTGCTATCCTGAGTCCAATGAATGAAACCAGAAATCTCTACAATATTCTGGTGAGGAGATATGTGATTTGTTACTTGGTTGCTAAGGTAACCCCTCAGCATGGCTGAGTAGTTTCCATGATTATACTTGAATGATTGCTCACCCAAGTAAAACAAGCCTACTGTCATTTTTCTAGGACATTTTGATCCAAAGATATCACTCTCAGCTATTTTTAATGGAAGTCAATGTGCTTTTGTTGCTAGAGAGCTCAAAATGGTTGCTACGGCGTGGTTAAGTAGTTTCAATGATGATACCTGAAGTCTGATTGCTCACCCAAGTAAAACAAGCCAACTGTCATTTCTTTAGGACATTCTGATCCAAAGATAACACTCTCAGCCATTTTGAATGGAAGTCAATTGGGTTTGCATGCTAGTTGATTACTAACCTGACACAAAAGATCCAATTGCCAAGTGTCTACAAAATTCTGTTCTGAAGATACCCTTCTGACCCATTTTGAATGGAATTATATGGGGGTGGTTGCTAGGGCCATTTCCAAAATGATACTTAAAGACTGATTGGTAGCCAGAGTGAATTTAGACTTCCCTTATGTCTCTAAGACATTCTGATGATGGGAGATATGAGCCCTCAAAATGTATTGTCTTGTCATAGTAGGAAAAAGTAGATTTTTCTTTGTTAAAATTTTTTCATTTCAATCACTTTTTGGATTATGATTACAGTCAAGCATGAACACAGAGAAATTATTTTGTTACACATAATCTAACTCTACATTTTCAATAAAAATGAAATAAAAAATAAATAAAAAGAATGCTTTATCAGAGGTAGAACTGCCTTATCTCAACGTCTTATGCCGAGTTTACACTACACCATTTAAAGCCTGATTTTCGCTCGCCGACAGTTTTGTGGAGATCGCCGACAAAAGCCTGAAATTGTAGGCAAATCAGACCTTGCTCCCATGAGCGACGAACGCAGTGTACAAAGTAACAAAGACACGATTTGAGGGAAGCGCCGACGCGTCTCCGATGTCAGCGAGATATCTAAAATGTTACATATCTGGACCTGTCTGCGATTCCAAATCGTGCAATGTGCAATGTGTTTTGACAGGGGGGAGGAGCAAGATGGCAGAGTGAGCAGTCGTAAAAGTCGCAGGGTCTGACAGAAAGTGATTTTGACATCCAAATCAGTTAATTTTGAACAACAGGCCCCCTCAAGTCATTGTGAGGTAGACATCACTCTTAAAAGACTATTGTGAGACACGTTTTTGAAAAGACGCACAAAATAATACACTCAGAAAAATGGCTAACACTCAGGACCAAGCTAGCCTCAATGAACAGCACTACAGTGTGGACGGAGATACGTGAGGCATGTTTTGACGAATTTGTTGAAGAAAAGATGCAGATAGCTAAACCTCTGAGCGACCACACTCCGTTACAGAGTCCAAATCCAAAGAAACTGAAGAGGAGAGATGAATCAAGAGAAGTAAGCATGGTAAGCATATACGATGCTATTCACACTCTGTCAAAGATTTGAGGAAAGATTGGATGCGTTCGAAAGAAAGTTTGAAAACGTTGAACAGCGCATACAAAATAACGAAAAAGAGGTGACAGAAAATAAAAATGAAATAACTCAACTCAAAGTGCAAGTGGATTGGCTGACAAAAGAGAATAAGGAGCTGAAGGAAAGATGCCGGTAAATCGAGCGATACGGAAGACATTGGAATCTCAAATTGATTGGGCTACCGGAGAAGGAAAACGAGGATACAAGAGAAAGGGTGATCGGTATTCTCACAAGAGTGATTCCGGTGTCAGTGGAAAAAATACGAGACAAGGTTGATACTGTCCATGGTCTGGGAAAGAAAGATGATCCCGCCTTCAACATGAGACCACGACCGATCATCATGCAGTTTGGCATGCGGATGACGAGGGACGAGATCTAGAGGAGATCGAGGGAGGCCAGAGTCTGTAAGGAGCTGCATGTCCAATTCAGACAGGACTGGTCAAAAGAAGATCGGGAAGCCCGGGCGAAGCTGTATCCAACGGTACAGGAGGCCAGACGTAACGGGAAGAAAGCTTACTTGAAGGAAGGGTATGCTATTATAGATGGGAAAAGAGTGGAGGCACCTTTCACAGGTTAAGAATAGTGTCATCACTTTGATTCAGAAAGTTTGATTGAAGGGACTGTTACTGTTAATGTCAAACGTTAAAATCTATGACAGATTGTTCATCCCTGCTTTAAATCCTATTTTTTTGTTTTTTTTGTTCCAAGCGCATTTAAAAGAGTGTATTTTGTTTCATTCATATGTCTATTGTTTTTAGTTCTTTAAATGTTCAAGGTTTAAAGAATAACATTAAGCGTAAGGCCATTTTTTTATTTTGTAAGGAAGTCAAAGCCAAACTTATTTTGTTACAAGAGACTCATTCTAACAATGAAAACTTCTGGAAGCAACAATGGGGAGACAATATTTTGTATTCACATGGAACTTCTCATTCTGCAGGAGTGATGATTTTATTTTTTAGGTTTATAGGGAAAATTATTGATTATAAAAGTGATGAAGCAGGTCACTGGCTAATGGTTGTGGTGGAAGTATTTGATTTTAAAATGATTTTGATTAATGTATATGGGTACAATAATAGGTCTCTCAATAGAAACATGATGTTAAAGTTAACTCAAGCTATCAGGGAATGGAGTGCTACTTATGGCACAGATAGCATAATAATAGGAGGTGACTTTAACATAGCACCTAATTCCTGACTTGACAGAAAACCTCCCAAGGGCTTACAACCAGAATATAATGACATGTTAAACATTTTTTGTTTATCCAATAACTTGGTAGATTATTGGAGAGTGACACACCCTAAAGCAATGCAATTTACATGGATCAGCCCAGCAGATGCTAACCTATGCTCAAGGTTAGATTATTGGCTTATGTCACCAAATATTGCTATTCTTACACCAAAATGTGATATTCAATCATCTCCTCTCACGGACCATTGTCTTATTGGTTTGTCACTCTCAATAGTCAAACAAAAACAAAAATCAAACAATATTTGGAAATTTAACAATACCTTGTTGCTGAACGAAGAATTCTGTAGCCAGATTTGACTAATATGTATTGAAATTAATGACATGGATTTATCAGATATAAGTAAATGGGAGTGGTTTAACTTTCCAGTAAAGCAACAAGCTATTGAAACTGGAAAGAAAATAGCTGACAACCGTAAACAAAAGGAAATAGTTGAAAAGATAAGTTTATTATGTGAAAAACCTAACATTACGGTAGAAGAGACACAAGAGTTACACACGCTCCAAAACCGATTAGATGTTATATACTTGGAAAAGGCAAAAGGTGCCTTTGTAAGATCAAAAGCCAAATGGATTGAGCAGGGGGAAAAAAACTCATCATATTTTTATAGACTTGAAAAACGGAGACGGACTAAAAAATGTATAACAAAACTAAACCAAAATGAAAATATCATTCAAGACACAAATAAAATAACAGAGGAAGTATGTCAATTCTATAGCAACTTGTATAAGAAAAAATTTCAGAGTGACGAGTGTGATGCCTTTATGAAAAGTGTAAAGGAAAATGTAACAAAACTAACAGATGAAGATACATTTTTACTAGAAAGAGATGTAACCTTAACAGAAATTGAAACAGCTTTAAAACAAATGAAATTTTTTAACACTTTTTGGTCAGATATTAAAAATTTATTATTTAGCGCATATCTCAATTGCATAAAAAATGGTCAGTTATACCCAACAATGAAAACTAGTCTGATAACCTTGTTGCTCAAACCCAATAAAGACTTATTACTATTAGATAATTGGAGACCTATAACTCTATTTTGCAATGATTATAAATTACTAGCTTTGGTATATGCTAACAGAGTAAAGTGTCTTGAACAAGTTAATAGACAAATTTCTGTCAGCTTTTATTAAAGGTAAACATATTCATAATAATGTGAGAATAATTATGGACATGTTAGATTACCAGAGCCTTATTAACACAGAAAGCCTAATATTGTTTATTGATTTTTTCAAGGCATTTGATTCTATTGAACATGACTTTTTACTGGAATCTCTCAAACTTTTTGGGTTTGGTAACAACTTTTGTAAGGTAATCAGAATGTTTTATAACCAAATATACAGTTATATTTTACTTCAATCAGACACAACTCCAAGAATCAATATCTCTTGTGGAATAAGACAAGGGTGCCCAATTTCACCAAAATTATTAATTCTCTGTACACAGCTTTTGGCCTATTTTGTAGTAAATAATAAAGACCTTGAAGGGATAAAAGTCTGTGACACCGAATTGAAAATGAGCCAATTTGCTGACTATACAGTGATATTTCTAAAGGACAAATCAATTCTTCAGAAGGCTTTAAATGTGATTTCTGTTTTTTCCAGGGCATCAGGCCTTTGCCTTAATCTAAAAAAAATGTGAAATATTACCTTTATATAATTGCACTGAGACCGATTTGGAGAGGATTCCAGTTAAGAATGATGTTAAATACTTGGGTATTCTTCTATCTAAAAACTTGGTAATAAGAGAATCCAAAAATATCACAGAGAAATTTGAAGAAATAAAAAGAAACTTAAATCATTGGTTAACAAGAGACTTAACTATTTTAGGACGTAACCTATTGTCAAAATCAGAAGGGATTTCTAAATTAATTTACCCAAGCTATTCTCTCTATATTAGTTCACAAAACATAAGAAAAGCAAATACTATAATTTACCAATTCATCTGGCGTAATAAAACACACTACATCAAAAAAATCACAACTTGTAAAGGACTATAATAAAGGGGGGTTAAAAACAATTGATTTTGAATCTATGGTTGGAGTTTTTAGAGTTAACTGGGTAAAAGCCTTTTAGATAAACCTGATGGTATCATATTCCCAAAAATATTTTTGATAGTGGGAGGCTTAGAGTTCCTTTTAAAGTGCGATTTCGAGGTATCCAAATTGCCAGTAAAACTGTCTGAATATCATAAACAAGTTCTTCATTACTGGAAAATGGTATTTACTCATAATTTTACACCACATGGCTCCACCCTGAATGAGTCTGTCTTTTGGCAAGTCTGCCATCTTCTGCTCACCAACTTTAACTCCATGACGTCTACAATGGCCACAACTAGATATGATTCCTTTCCTCAGGCATAGCAGCATTCCTCAGTCGTCCTCCAACTCTTATTAGCCCATCTTGAAAGACAGGATCCAACTTATACAACTTGCTGTCCCGTTTTACCCTTAAAACAGATGAAGCTGATAAGGCAGCAATTTCCTTTCCAAACTGTTGCTGTTCACTAAATGCAACAATAGCGGTTTCCGCTTCAGTCAGGTCCTCCAAAGTTAAGTTCCTTGTAGGCGTTGAGAATGTTAGCTTTTGAAGCTCATTCTCCATTTTCTTGGAAGATGGCAATACACCCTAATCTAAAGAGGTTTTGATTTCTTTTCGCCTTTGACTCCGTTGCCTAAGAACTTTCTTTAGCTTCAAAAACCAGGCAACAGCAACTTTCAGCTTCATCCAGTCTGAGAAGTGTACAATCAGTCTATGAGTGGCATTTGTTGCACTCGACACTTCATTTACACCAATGGTGTTCACACTCATGTTCCTCTTTACCTCAGGATCATTGACCTTAAGAGTAGAATCAACTATTTGTACTTGCCACTCTTCCTGTGGTTTCCACAGATAGGGTGGTCCACTGATCCATTCTTCACTTGATAACAGCTGGTCTGCTTTCATACCTCTTGAACAACAGTCGGCAGGATTTTGAGATGTAGATATGTACCTCCACTGCGACGGTCTTGTAACTTCTCTTATAAAAGAGATCCTGTTGGCCACAAAGGTCAGAAAGCGTTTGTCCTCATTCTTTATGTATTTTAGCACAGATGTACTATCTGTCCAAAATACTGATTCCACCAATGGAAACTGTAGCTCTGCCCTCAACATCTTGTCCACTCGAGCAGCAAGTACAGTGGCTGTCAATTCAAGACGTGGAATTGTCACATGCTTCAATGGTGCTACTCTTGATTTGCCAAGTAGGAAACGAACATGGACATCCTTGTTTGTCTCCATCCTAAGATATGTTACAGTACCATATCCAAGTGTACTTGCATCAGAGAAATGATGCAACTGAATGTTGGTAAGTTGGTCCAATCCTGTGGGCTTTAAACATCTATCCACCTTAAAGTCTGCAATCCTCTCAAGCTCCTTTAACCAAAAAGACCATTGTCTTTGAAGATTTGAGGGTAGCGGATCATCCCATCCATATCTTGTCCTACACAGTTCTTGCAGAAGAAATTTTGCTGTAAGAGTGAATGGTGCCAAGAATCCTAAAGGATCATACACAGAGCATACAATCGACAAAACACCACGTCTGGTGCAAGGATTGTCTTTGATGGTCATTTTAAACTTGAAAGTATCCGATTCAACACACCACAACAAACCAAGAGCTCTTTCCACTGGTAGTTGATCCTGGTCCAGATCCATAATTTTTATGCCATGTGCTCGGTGTCCTTCAGGTATGGTTTGTAGCACAGCACGGCTATTACTGACCCATTTGGTCAATTGGAAACCTCCAGTTAAACACACAGCTGTGAGATCCTTGATCATCAAAATGGCCTCTTCCTCTGAAGCTACACTTTTCAGACAATCGTCCATGTAGAAGTTGGCATGAATTGTGTCAATGACCTTTTCTGGAAAGTTGGACTTATTGTCTTCTGCTGTCCTACGTAGTGCAAAAACAAGCACAACTTGGGGATGACACAGCTCCAAACAAATGCACGTTCATCCTGTATTCCACAGGTTCTTGCTTCAAGTCACCATCTGGCCACCACAAGAAACGGAGAAAATTTGTATCCTCTGTGGCAACTTTGACCTGATGAAACATTGCTTTCACATCAGCCATAAATGCAATAGGCTCTTGTCGAAACCTCACAAGAACTCCCAAAAGTGAATTTGTCAGATAAGGGCCCTGCAGCAATTGATCATTAAGCGATTTACCTTTGAAAGCAGCTCCACAGTCAAATACCACTCTTAACGTTCCTTTCTTGGGGTGATAGACCCCGTGGTGAGGGATATACCAAACCTTCCCTTTGTCCCGTTTCAACTGATGCAATGGTACTCTTTCAGCATAACCTTGATTGATGACCTCATCCAAGAAAGTATTATATTCCTGATGAAACATCTTATTTCTGTCCAATTTCCTCTTTAATCCCATAATTCGCTGTTTAGCCACACAAAGGTTATTTGGCAACATGGGATTTTCCATTTTGAATGGAAGATTCAATTTGTAGTGTCCATCCTGAAGCTTAATTGACCCATTTACCTTTTCCATAAATGCATGATCTTCTCTTGACATTTCTTTATTTTCAGAAGCGATCTCATTAAAGTCGTGGTTATACGGTTTATTGAGCATCTCCTCCAGCTTGTCAACAGAAATCCTATTAACAGTAACATCCGGACATTCACTTGTGTTTCCAGTGTCCTTTCTTCCTTGGAGAGGTCCATTCACAACCCATCCCAGTAGGGTTCTAACTGCATAGGGTCCTTCTCCATCACTGTTGGAAGCATTTGCCCCAATTAACAAATCCACATCAGCAGGAATTTGAGGGATCTTAACACCTTTCAGGTACGGCCATCTATGCAAATCCCCTTCAGTGACAATGTTATCTTTGGACACAGGCATTTTCTCCTGAGTGAAGACTTCTGGAAGACTGTAAAAAATGTCATCATAAAGGCTAGACACTTCCAATCCAGTCAAAATAGAACTACTAACAGATCTTTGATTGCCCATTGTTTTCAAAAGAATATTAGTCTTCTTTCCTTTTAATTTCAAACGATGCATTAAGTGTTCTGAACAAAATGTAGCAGAACTACCAGGATCAAGGAATGTATATGTTTGAATTACCTTTTGTCCTTTACAGGATTTGACTTGAACTGGTACAATTGATAATGCACATTCTCCATCACCGGCCCCTGTTTGACCATACGCTTGAAGAGCACTTTGGTCACAGGCATTACATAGTGATGGAAGATTCTGTCCTTGAGTGTACACTCTCTCTTTTTGTTGAATATGCAGAATGCTGGGATGCCTTTGGCCACATACTGTGCAAGTCAAGCGCTTATCGCAGTCTCTGCTCATGTGTCCAACACGAAGACAGCCAAAGCAAATACCTTTCTCCTTTATAAAGTTCAGCTTTTCATTGTGCATCTTGTTTTGCATTTGTGTACACTGCTCCAATAAGTGATCACGTTTGCAGTACAAACATAAAACTTGGGAATTTTATCTGAAATCAGAAACACAACACTGACTTGATTTGTTGTTAGTAAAACCGTTGTTGCAAAGCTGTTTCTAATTGTATTCCTAGGTTGAGGTTTCTGCTGCACAGTTTGAGTATTCTGGATATCACCAAAAAATGGATCAGATGACATTTTGACTTGACGTTCAACAAATGTTACAATATCCCTGAACTGTGCTCTTCGAGTGTGCTTTTCCAATAGTTCGCAAGCAACAGTTCTCCAAGTTTCCCTTAATTTATAAGGCAGCTTCATGATGACTGTTTTCAAATTACTTGGCATCTCCAGCTCCTTCATATACTCAATTTCTTCCATTGCATTACAGCATCCACGCAAAAAGAGAGCATAACTCTGCAATGAACTTACATCCTCTGATTTTACTGAAGGCCATCCAAGTACTTTCTCTATATATGCAGCAGCTATTTTAAACTCATTGCCAAAATGTTCCTTTAACAATGCTTTAGCTTGCACATATCCTCTTTGTGCATCCATGTGCTGGCAACTGCGCACAAGTTCCTTAGGTTGACCTTGTGTGTGTTGTTCCAGAAAGTACAAACGATCTCGATTATTGCTGGTTTTGTCCTCTATTCCATGTTCAAAAGCTCTGATGAAAGTTCTATATTGCAAAGGATTACCATCAAACACATGAATATCTCTTTGAGGCAGTGTGCTGGCTTGTTGTTGTTGTACAAGAAGAGCAGTAATCTCATTTTGCTTTTGCATAATACTGCAGATGTTTGAAGTTGATGTTCCATTGCTGTTCTGCATTACACTTGAAGTTTGCATTTGTGAAACAGAATGAAGATCAGATTGCAGTGCGCTGTGAGTTTGCTGAATCACATTCCTTGATCTTGCTTGCTGAGAATAATTCTTTGGCATACATTCCTCAACATGAGGGTTAAGAGTAACTTCTTTGCCACTCATTGTAGTTCCCTTATCATAATATGCATTCATACCATCAGAAAGGGTTTTAGGATGCTGATTGTCAGAATTGTTTAAAACCGCAATTTTAGCAGTAGCAGCAGCGATTTCTGCATCAATATCCATTTGCTCTCGTCTTTGCCTCAGTTGTTCCTGTTGTACCTCCAAGGCATGTTTCTCCTTTAAAGCAGTTGCAAGTGCAATTAATGCAGCTTTTTCTGCCTCTGCTAGAATTTGTGCTGCAGAAGCAGAAGATCTTCCAGTACGCACACTGCTAGAACTTTTTCTACTGGATGGTTTACTTGACCCTCGTGAGGAAATGTTTGAAACACTATCATTTGGTTGAATGTCATCTTGACAAGCATTGCCATCAACACCGGAACATGAAACTTGCCTTTCAGTACTCAACCATTTTTGAACATCATCTCTAAACCCATTGTAAATTAACATCTTTCCATTGAACCATGTTTGTTGCTTTTCCTTTTCGGCATTGGGCAAAATAACCGTCACAGAATTGTGCATTTCTCTTGCTTCATCACACAGTCTTATGAATTTCCCAAAGGAACTTTGCACTTCCTTTTCATACTCTCGATTAAGCATAAAATCTTTTATAATAGCCATCAAGTTGTTTGCTTTATTGACTTTAGTCTTTCTTGTTTTCTGCAATGCTTCCAATTTTTCTAGTAATGCCTTTGGAGTAAGTTTGATACACCGTTTTTCTTTCACAGACTCCATCTCAATCTTTTCAACCAGCACACTTGTCTCTGTTTGTTTACCAGCAGCCGTAAAATCTTCAACACCATTATTCACACTTATTTTCACCGAGTGTTAAGTTCATTTCCCTTGTAACTATAACTTAAGCAACCAATGCATTGGATTTACACTATTAAAGGTGTACACACAAGAGTCCTTCATAGGTAGTGCTACACATACCTTGAATCCATTAGCTCGCTTCGTCGCAACTGGTCCTTGAATCATACGTCCAATTAATCCAAAACCACATCGGAATTCTTAGAAAGTTCAAACAAGTTCCAAAGCGATGCGTGATAATCCACAAAGAAGCAATTTTTGACAAATGACCATCTTGTCACTCAGAGGTGTTTGTAGGTTTATCTGACGCACGGCTCCAAAACAAACGCACTTCAGTCCAGTACTGCATTTACATTCTTTATTGGGTTTCAGCTCGGATGCTCAAACAGATTGCCATCACCAGTTAGCATGTCCTCTCTTGTTCTTGACACGGTCAAAAATTGTTTGCTTCCCTCATTCATTACACCTGGTGTCTCTTACTCATTGGCTACCTTTATACCAAATGAAACCCATACTCCACCCAGTGTTCACCAGTGAAACTACAATAGACATTAAGTGAGCATAATGTCTCTTACACCTCCTAAAATCAAAGAAATGCAATTCAAAATTATAAATGGATATTATACAGCAGCAGCAATGCTTAAAAAAAGATTTGGTTTTGAAGTGGAGCCATGTATGTTCTGCTCACAGGAAGATGAAACTATTGAACATTTGTTTTTCTCTTGTCCAGTGATAAAAAGATTCTGGCAAGATGTCATGAATTGGCTGGAAACAAAAATGGAGAGAATTATACAACTAAAGGTAGAGCAAATTCTTTTTGGTAATGAAAACCTTCCCGAAGGAACTTTTTAGAATTTACAGTATCATAACAATTATGGGGAAATACCATATTCATAAATGTAAATGGCAACAAAAAAAAATCCATCCATAATGGTGTTTAAAATTGAACTGAGGGGAATATTTTACTTCTTTGAAACTTCTGAAAGACTCCAGTGATAACATTTACTCTATATGTGAAGATGTCTCAAAATATTTGTCATTATAATTTGTAAAGCTTCCAGGTTACTTTATTTTAAGAATATATGAAGACTGAGGACAATATATATATATATATATATATGTGAATAATCTTTGACATGCCTTTTGGACTGAAGTGCCTTTGCTTAATTTATTTTATTTTATAGTTATTTGTATTTATTTTCTTTATCGAAATTTGTTCTATTTAACTGTGTTTATGTTCTGCACATGAGTCTCCCAACGAGAGATTTTGTAAATTGTGTTTTGTAAATAAGTGTGTTTAATAAAAAAAATAAATAAATAAAATAATTGGTTTTGACAGAATACAATTGCAGCGTTGACCTACAGCCAATGAGAGAGCAATAAACGGGACACGGGAAGTTTCAGTGGGAGGAATCCTGATGTACCTTCAACAGAACATGAACTAGCATGGCTGCGATATCAAGAAATTCTCATTTGACTGAACAAATGGAGGAAAAGTTAGTGGAACATTGGCAGGAGTACCTGTGCATATTTGATGTTTCCTCTGAACTGTACCACAACCGGGTGGAGAAAGAGATGAGTTGAAGAGAAATTGCCAATTCTCTTGGACAGTCAGGTAAGAAATTAGTTACAGTAGATTTTTCAGTAGGAGGTACTTTTTCATATTGTAACCAATAAAATATATGATGCCTTTAGGCGATTAAAAACATACACATCATATTCTGAAATGCAAAACTTATGATCATGCATTTGTTTTCGTATCTCTTATCACTTCTCGCGTGTATTCTGTTGTGAAACATTTGGAGTCCAGAGGGTTGTTCCATAAAACAAGATTAGAAAATAAGCCAGGCTTATTTTGGTTTGTCAGACTTATTGTCGGTGAATTATGTTTCATAAAGCAAACTTAAAATAGTTCAAACTCACTTACCCTGGAAACTTATACTGGGAAACTAGCCTGGTCCGGGGCAGGCTAACTGTCAGGCTAAGCCTGAAATGATGCTTAACCAGAATACCGTTTTAACACTGACCCACTGGGAATGTGATGATATTACATCGGACTCTCTGGCATGCTGCCATTTTATTTCATGTAACCACTATCAGTCCAACAATGAAAACAAATGCACTTTAAAAATAAATCTAATACAGTCGAACATACAAAAAGTGAAACAAATGTAAAGAAGTAAAAGGTAGGCCTGTTTGTTTAGTTGGTGTGATTTTTGTAATGAATCAATTAAATGTCTATAAATAGTGTTGTAAACTTTTTATCCTTCTAAAGAGTGGGAAACTCAGAAGGTAAGACCAGGAGACTCGGTTGTATCTTCAAGCAGGATTCTTTATTGAGAAATTCGTGCTGTCAGCAGCTGCAGAAACCAACATCTAACTAAGGGAACTTTACATTGTAATTTATACATGCATTTAGAGGGCAGTGCTTAGAGATAGACACAAAGCACCCAGGTGATAACTTTAAAGCATGCAAATGATGTATACAGGCATAGGAAACCCACCCTAGACTCTAGATTGTTACCAGTCCTAATCCAATCAACATAACTATTCAGATACAGAGATGCTAATCCAATCAGCCTAACTATTTAGACAACTGGGGCTGGGGCTCCAATAGCCATTAAAAGACAGAGGATGAGATTGTCAGTAGTCTGACTAATTTAATTTACAATAGAGAGAACAGAACTGGAAGGAAATCTCTTGCTGGAATACTCTTTCTAACAGCTGATATATTTATCATTTATACCTTAAACGCTAAATGCAGTCTACTCTACTTTCCCAGTTTATATATATGATTGTGTTTAACATTTTATAAATTTGTACTTAAAAGTTCATTCTTGTAACTTGTGATCGTTACAGGCACATAGCACTTGCTCTGTGTTGTTTTTTTCTGTGATTGCATGCTGACACAGAACAAACATGCAATTAGGGTCCGTGAATTTCTTATGGGTAATAATCTTTTCTGGTTGGAACTGTTATTTTCTCGTGAGGTGCTTGAGTCATTTGTTGAATGAAACACTTGATACTGTGGACGCATAAATAGTACACCAGTAGGAAAACGAACAGCAGAATTGCTATTTCCTTTATCCACAGCCAGGGTTTACCTAGCAAGTTTCCAAACCATGAAGAATTATTTTCAGTCATCTGATGTAAATTTGCTGCAAGCTCAAGAATGTCTTGTTGGATTTTGTTCAAGTTCTCTGTTGGATCCATTAAACCGGTGCAGCACTTGGGGCCGATAATGGTGCAGGCTCCCCCTTGCGTTGCTAGAATGTAATCCAAGGCCAGTTTGTTCTGTAAGATCATTATATTGTGTGAAGCGAGAGTGTCCTTGATGTTACCAAGGGCCAAAGCCGTATCATTGGCCAATTTCTGTACAGAATTTGATAAGCTTCTGACTTGATCTAGGGCCTGCATGACACCATAAAACGGGATTATTGCTCCAAGAGTTCTCGACCACCATGTTTGTGCACAAGTGAGTCCTGGAATGCAGCCATTTTCTTTGTTTGTGGAAGGTGGTGAATTTTGTAAATGTGTAGAGCTTGGGGTGGAGTGTGTATTTTCTCTGATAGCCGGTAAATCATAAACCAGGGTGCACCTGCCATTGAATCGACTGGGTAGAATATTGTAGACAGAAGTTCCACATAACCAAAAAATGCCAGTCGGTGGAGGAATCATACACCACTGATTTATTGCCAAGAGTTTTGGAAGGGATGGTGTCCTGTGGAGACACTCTTCTAAGTCTTTGTCCTCTTTTCCTGCTGATGGAGTAATGTCTTCATGGGATTTTGTTCTCACTTCGACCACAAAGCTGCAAAGTTCACGAGGAATTTCACCCAAGGGAGTCGAGGCTGGAGCATAATTTTCCATACACCAAGGAAAAGTCATTGGCAAAAGTAGATCTGTCATAATGGGAGGAGCTGAAGTTAGGTTGCAAGATGGTAATCCAGGAATGCAACATGGAGAGGGTGGAGGAATTGTTACATTATGACATGTATCCTTGTTGTATAATCCACTGGTATGATGATCAAAGAAGGTACACGTGTCACATTTGGAGATAGGGTGTGCCACCCATGGGATTCCTGCTCCTACTGAGGGTGCGTGTGGCATGCAAACGTCCTTTCCTGCAAACAAGGCACTTCTTGACATATTCATCAGCTATGTTCATCAAGAATATGTTGTTTCTGGAGTCCACTCTTTGTGCGATGTCCATGATGGTTAGAAATGTGACAATCTTGATCATGTTGATGGATGACTGAAGATTCCGTATGTGAGTCTCTGTGTTGTGTATTTATTTATTTTTTTTTTTTTCGTTCTTCTTGTGATACTGGGCTTGGCAGTGGGTCTAGTTGTTTTCTGGAAGTTGTGGCCTCATACACAGGTGAGGAGGTCGATGCCCATGGGTCTCGGGACAGCCATCAAGTGGTATCTGCAAAGAGGGTAGAAAGAAAAACAAAAGACAGTAGAGCAGTATTTGTTCAAACACCAGGGTTGTGTCCTAAAACAAAAGACAGTAGAGCAGTATTTGTTCAAACACCCAGGTTGTGTCCTTTTCTGAGTCTGCTAATGTTGTTCCTTCTTTCCCTATTTCATAATTCCTTTGACACCTAAAGAACAGTGAGGTAAGGATGGACTAGTGGATGGGGAAGGCCTATGAGGGAGTCTTCACCACAGGGTTTGTCCCCCGATGCATATTGCATTCGGTTCTTCCCTGGGCTCCTCACTGGTCTGTGTCCTATCCTATCCCTGTAGGTGGGGGAACAACTTTGCAGTGTGACACATGAGTCCAGGTTTTCTTTCCCTGACACAATACTGCAGCTGCTGTAATCAACATCACTTGATGTGGTCCGTGCCACTTAGGCTCTAATGGCTTATTTCTGAATGTCTTTATCATGACCCATTGACCTGGGATGATTGTATGTCCACCTTCTGGTGGAGTTTGCCAACACGACTCAACTCTCTCTTTGGCACTCTGTACTGCCTTTGTGAGGTTTTCACAGTAGCTGATCAGGGCATCTGAGGCAATGTGTACATCAGCATTTCTAAGATCAATCACACCTGGCATTTGCATTGGGCGTCCAGTAATAATCTCATGAGGGCTCAGTCCTACTGATCTGTTAGGTGACGCTCTCATACTACACAGTACTGCTGGCAGCGCTTCTACCCATGGTACTCCTTCCTGATGCATTTTGCTTAGCCTGGTTTTAATTGTTCTGTTACATCGTTCAACCTGTCCTGATGCTTGTGGTCTGTATGGGCAGTGAAGATTCCACTTAATCTTCAACATTCTAGACACTTCCTTGACTACCTGTCCTGTGAAGTGTGTACCTTGATCTGAGTCAATGCAATCTGGTAATCCCCATCTGGGTATGAAATCAGTGACAAGACATTTAGCAGTATGTGCAGCTGTAGCACGCCCTGTTGCATAAGCTTCTACCCATCTAGAGAACTTATCTATTACTACCAAAACGTCAGTTTTTCCCTTACACGGAGGCAATGATATGTAGTCAACTTGCAGGTGACGAAATGGTCCTGGTGGAGCTGGGGTATGTATTGCTGGTGTAGTAGCTGCTGGTACCTCATTATTTTTCTGACATGTAACACACCTCTTTGCTGTTTCAGTGGCTACATTTCTGAATTTTGGATTCCACCATTGATTAGAGAACCTGTGATTCATTGTTGCTGGACCACTGTGACCCAAATTGTGTATTTGTTGAGCCAAATATGGCAGCAGTGATTCGGGAGCAACATACTTTCCCCTTTGGTCCAGCAGCCAGATGAATCCACTGTGGCTCCTTTGTCTAACCATGTCCATGCTTCATACAGAGGAACGTCTTTGTACAGATCAATTATTGATTCAGGAGGCAGAATTGTCTTCTGTGCTATACTACCTGAACACACTTGTACAGTTGCATAGGAACAAGCTTGTTTAGCTGCTACATCAGCAAGAGCATTACCTTTAGCTTCCATTGTATTAGTGGTGAGATGTGCTTTCACTTTGATTACTGCCAATTTCTTTGGAAGTTTCATGGCAAACATTAGATCTTTCACTAATCCAGCATGCTTAATGGGGATCCAGCAGAAGTTAGAAACTGTCTGGTTTGCCAAATGATACCAAAATCATGAATGACCCCAAAAGCATACCTGGAATCTGTGTAGATATTTGCAACTGATCCTGAAGCTAGTGTGCATGCTCTTGTTAAGGCTACTAGTTCTGCAGCTTGTGCTGAAAAATGATCTGGAAGACGACCTGAAGCAACCACTTCAGTGGTGGACGTTACTGCATAACCTGCTCGTCTGTTACCTTCAATTACTTGAGCTGACCCATCAACAAACAACTAAAATTCTGAATTCTCTATGGGAGTTTCTTTTACTTCACTCGTAGATGTATATGTAAGCGTAACACAATCATGTGTCATTTCGCCTTCATCCTCTAACAAAACTTCAGTCATTGCCGACATCATACATGAGGATGGGTTCGTGACTGGTGCACGCTGTAGAACTATATTCGGGGCTGTGAGAGTTGCTAACCAATTTCCCCAACGAGAGGAAGTGACAGAAGTGACTTTTGCTTGATTCATTAGTGCGGACACTGCGTGAGGGCATCTTACGTTTACAGTCTGTCCTAACACCATTCCTGATGAAGCCTGAAGTGCTAGATGAACTGCCTGTACTGCTCTGGGGCATGGGCCCATACCTTGAGCGACTATGTCAAGTTTACCAGAATAGTAATGAATTGGGCGTAAACTGCCCCCATGATCTTGCATTAAACATGCAGTCATGAAGCTTAAATGTTCATGGACATAAAGAACAAAGGGTCTATCAGTTTGTGCAATTCCCAATGCTGGTGCTTGACATAGTGCTCTCTTCAAATCATTGAACGCTTTGAGGTGAAGTTCTTCCATACAAACAGTATCTGAATTTAGCCTTTTAACAAGTCATAGAGAGGCTGAGCAATCGAGGCATATTCTTCAATCAACGGTCTACAGTAACCTGCTGTTCCTAAAAATGAGCGGAGTGTTTTAATGGTAGTAGGCGGAGGTATGGATTTGACTGAAGCCGCTCGATCCTGTGTGATGGATCTATTTCCTGCACCAATTGTTTGACCCAGAAATATGACTTGCTTTTTAGCAATTTGAGCTTTGTGAAAACTGCATTTGTGTCCTTTTTTATGCAAATAGTCCAACAATGCTGCCAATTCAGTTTGATGTACCTCGTGATCTGTTGAGGCAATCAAAATAGTCTACTCTACTTTCCCAGTTTATATATATGATTGTGTTTAACATTTTATAAATTTGTAATACAACAATAGGGAGCTCCACCAATATGTGTAGGAGGACGCATAGTCATGGCGTGTCCTTTCATTGATGAGGTGGTGGATGAGGGAGCGATAATCATACGCAGGGCATTTCAAAGAGAACGTACTTTCAGGGACAGGGCAGACCCGTTGCCTTTTTCTGACTACTACCTGCATGAGCGGTATAGATTCTCGAGGGAAGGGATAGCATATATTTGTAGATTACTGAGCCCACACATCGCAAATAGCACACGACGCAATAAAGAGCTCACAGTCCAGCTGTGTGCATTGCACTTCGCTTTTTTGCCAGCGGAACATTTTTGTACACAGTTGGAGATGCAGAGAATATCAGCAAAGCATCGGTTTGCCGCTCTGTACGAATTGTGTAGCCTACCTGTCTTTAAAATAAAATACTTAATGTGTTCATCACCTTCCCTGGCCACAGAGCGATTCACAGTATTAAACAGGCCTTTTATGGAATCGCTGGTAAGTTCAAATAAGAACTATATAGAAAATGGAAATATTTATTGTCTGTTAATGTAAGACAGGCAATTGACAGACAAACACTTAACTTTTGTAGCTTTCCCAAATGTTATCGGAGCTCTGGACTGCACCCAAGTGAGCATAAAGCGCCCGTCTGGTCCGCATGAAGCAGGCTTCGTTAATAGGAAATCATTACACAGCATCAATGTACAGGTACAGTCCCACTGAGATTATATTGTAGGCTAGAAGCAATTGTTCTTTACAATAAGCTGGGCACCAGTGTTCTATTCATTGCAAATGCATTAACAATTCTATTTATATATATCTATGTAAGTCCAATGTAGTGACCTACATTTTTAATTATTTAGATGATTTGTGATGCAGATTGCATCATCACAAATGTAGAGGCAAAATGGCCTGGCTCAGTGCATGATTCCAGAATCTTTCGGGCCTCTTCTCTTTCCCACCAACTGGCACAAGGTATGTTAGTCACTTCACATATAGCAAAACCTACAGCTTTAAAATACCTTCACCAAATTCAATGCTTACATTTTTTTTTGATTCAGGTCAATTCTCAGGAGTTTTGCTGGGAGACAAGGGATATGCATGCCTGCCTTATCTCTTGACTCCCTATCAGGAGACGCAGACTGAGGCACAGCACAACTGCAATATTGTCCATGCACGCACAAGAGCTCGTATAGAGATGGTATTTGGGCTCATCAAGTCAAGGTTCCAGTGCCTGAATTACCTCAGAGTGATTCCACAAAGGGCATGTGACATTGTAGTTGCATGTGTTGTGCTACATAACATTGCCTGTCTGAGGAGAGAGAGGCAACCAAGGATGGTTGTAGAGCAAGACTGGGACATTGAAGGCATTTTTGATGACAATGAAATAGGCAGGGTTATAAGAGACAGTTATGCCAATAATTATTTTGGTTAATACTGTCCAAACCATGTTAAAAGTTTTCACTTTCCCCTTAATTTACCAGACACACTGGAAGTCATATTTAATTTTTTATTTTATTTAGGTTGAAGCTGGCTGTTTGGGGGTGAAAACATACAATTAAATGTGGTCAAAAAACAAAAAGGTCATGTGTCATTGTTTTAAATATGGCAGTTCTACTTGCATTTTTCTCAAGCTGTTGGATTTCCAGCTCCAACTTTCTCATCTTGAGTTCTTTATATTGGATGTCAGAATCTATGGCCTCCATTTGTTTCAGGAGATACCTTTTGTAGACTCCCTTTATGTTCTGGGTTTTGTAGGAACAGAAATTTAAGTTTTTTCAATTTGATCTAGTGCTCTTGGCACTTTTTTTTAAATTTTTTAATACTCACTTGGTCACATGTGTTCCCAGACTGAGAGGGCTCTAGAAGGGTGTCAGCATCCTGTTGCCAATAATGGAAATACACACAATTTAGCATGTAGGCTTTTAAATATATAATGTGCAAATCTGTGCCTACCTCAGGCCTCCTTGAACATACTGACACAGTCTCTTCATCCTCCTCAACTGTAGATGGGCCTTCAACCTAAAACCATTAATTAAACTTGGTTTAATAAATCACCACTTGACAAATCAGTGCTTTAAACTCATACTGTCATACTCACAGGGTTCAGCATGATGTCTGGTGGATCCAGAAAGCACACAGAATTTGGCATCACTATAAAACAAAAAGATTTAGTTAGGAATGCAAGAATAAAAATAAATAAAATAAACAAAATACCTTTTAAGTAGTGATCTCTTATACTGGATGGAATGGATCCAGATGCTGTTCCCCCCTCTATTCCCTCAATGACAGGCCTCCCTTTATTCAGGTCTAATGCCAGCTCCTCTGCAGGAGTAAAGTTGGCTGTTGGTGGCCCTCCCCCAGTGCCAGCAACCTCACTCTTCTTTTTGGCAGCTGCAATTATTAAACATCATGAGACTGGACAGTTGTAACATCACGCTGGTTATGCTTAAGTACTTACATAGATTTATACTTTAAAATTAATACTTACCATTCTGAACAATATTTTTATATTTTATTTTCACCTGCTGCCATGTTCTTTTTTATTCACTTAATTTGCTGCTGTAAAAGTTACACACACACTTCAATGTATTTTGACAAACATTTAATTTAACTTTAATAAAATATAGTAATGTAGGCCTACATTAATTGCTACTTACGCATTGAGACGATCAGCAATTTCCTGCCAGCCTTTTTCTCTCGTTTTATTAATTGCTGCGGTATTTCCTTTTTTTTGCAATCATGTGTTTAAATTCTTCGTAAGATTCGAGAAGTAATTGCTGCTCAGTTGCCGAGAACATCGCTGCTCTCTCTTTTCCTTTAGTTGCCATGTTAAATTGAGGAATCTATGCTCCACCATCAGGGCTTCTTAAGAATAGCGTGCACGCGCAATTATCTAGACTAGATAAACCTGGTTCAAATTAGTGAGACTGCGTGAACTTGAATTACCTTTTATGAAACCGCCTTAAGCCCCAACTGATTTGTTAGGTTAACAAATTTTAACCTTAACCCGCTTTTATAAGCTTCTTTTATGAAACAACCCCCAGGCAGAGTCGTTCGTCAATAGTGAAATGTTTTGTAATGTGTTCACCCCTGTCCCCAATTCGTCGTGTAATTTGAAAACGATGCGACTTCCATGACAAGACAGACAGTTGTGTAATATGAATGGTACCACGATCCGACGTCTTTGAAAGTTGGGTAGTGTGTAGGAGGCATAAGTTGAGTCTTCAGACTCAACTAACTGGTAAACAGTCTCAAACTCAGCCTATGATTTCACTGTTTGTATACAGTATGTGTGTGTGTATAAGTGTGTGTACATGTGAGTGGGTGTGTCTAATATACACTCCTGATGTTTTTGAGTTTAACCCCTTCATTGATGTGTGCTTTGTTCCTGTATTATGACTGTATTATTGATTGATCATTATTAATCATATGTGTGTGCATAAGTGTTTCTGTGTGAGTGCATGTGTATTTTGCAGTCTTGATGTTTTAGAGTTGAACCCCTTCATTGATGTGTTCTTTTTACATTTACATTTATTCATTTGGCAGACACTTTTATCCAAAGCGACTTACAAAAGAGGAAAACGTAAGCGAATCATCTTAAGGAGATAGTGGTATGAAAAGTGCCATACTACAAAGTTTCACTATCATCAGAATAGTATACAAAGCAGATTTAAGTGCAACAAGATTTGTAAATATATATATATATATATTTTTTAGTGACCGGTTAAGTGCTTTTGGAAAAGATGTGTTTTTAGCTTTTTTTGAAGATAGAGAGTGAGTCAGCTTCACGGATTGACTTAGGAAGGTCATTCCACCAACGTGGTATGATGAAACTGAATGTCCGGGAAAGTGTTTTGGTGCCTCTTTGTTTTGGTACGACAAGGCGACGTTCCTTAGCCGACCGCAGGCTTCTGGTGGGAACGTAGCTCTGCATAAATGTTTTTAAGTATGCTGGAGCAGACCCAGTGACTGTTTTGTATGCCAACATCAGGGCCTTGAATTTAGTACGTGTATGAACCGGCAACCTGTGGAGAGAGACAAAGAGTGGTGTAACATGTGCGCTCTTAGGTTCATTAAAGACCAGACGTGCTGCTGCATTCTGGATCATTTGGAGAGGTCTAATAGCACATGCAAGGAGGCCTGCAATGAGAGCGTTACAGTAGTCCAGTCTCATTATGTCAAGTGACTGAACGAGCAGTTGTGTGGCATGTACAGAGAGGAAAGGTCTTATCTTCCTGATATTGTAGAGTTTTTATCTGCAGTTTGAATTCCCCCAAAATCCTCTGTATTTTAAAATGTTGTTATGGTGGTCATTTTTATTAACTTTTTAACTGTTATAAAGCCACAAATCTCCCAATCTCCAAAAAGATTTTAGAAGTTTTAATATTTATTTTAGGAATTATAGGCTTTTGGATACACTTGTTAAAACCCACATGATAAATGCAACCCCTAAATAACTAAAGTTCAACTTTTCTTTGATAATTATTGATCTAGGGAGTCCTAGATGTAGTTCACAATAACAGGTAACATTGGATAACATACAATAAATTTACACACAATTTATACAGCCATTTTGTGATCTAGGGAGTCCTAGATGTAGTTCAAAATAACAGGTAACATTGGATAACATACAATAATTTACACACAATTTATACAGCCATTTTGCTGAAATATGATTGGCTGCTGGCGGCCATGTGTCATATTGTTGAATATGTTAGAATTTGGCCCCTACAAAAAGCATACAACTTTGATAATACAGTTGCAGAGTTATATGCATTTCTTAGTTGTAGCACCCTAAGGTGTATAGGCCAATTTTTTCTCAAATATTAAAAATATTTTGTTCATCTTGAGCCAAGGAATCCAACGATGTAAGACATTGAGACAAATGGTTGAGGAGTTATGGGACAAAACGTTAAAAATGATCACTATACCGCCACCTTGAGGCAGATCAGGCCCAAACTTTGATACGCTGTAGTACTATGGGGGACTACCTTCCCTAAAATTTTCAGCTCTCTATGACTAACGATTTGGTCTGCACAATCAGTTTTAGGGCTGCATCCTTGAAAGGTCGCATTCGAAGGCCGATTGCATCACTGCAGCGCAACATAGGCTGTCCCAATTCAAAGGCTCCTTCAAATGTGGCCTCCAAATGCAGCATTGGTTTCCCGTGACATGAAGGATACAACAGATGGATCCGGCCTTGCCTACCCCAGAATTCATTGCGCGCCAGTGACGACAGGATTTTTTTTTTTTTTAAATTGCAGAATTACACTTTTAAATATAAGTATTGGGTTTTAACTTACTCAAATATCTAAGTAAGATTGCGTTATTATCCAAATGTAAAACACTACTAGACACACTATACACACTAAATACACTAAAACACACTAGTTGCCGATTTGTTTTTTTACTTTGTACAACCCTCTCAGACAAAGAGTCAAATAGGTCCACCAAGTTTAATTTCGAACCAAGTTTCATTCCAATCAGTCATGTTTAACCTTTGTTTAATAGTTGTTGAAATTTGATTGGCTGATGGTGGCCATGTTTTTCAACTTACGTGAATTTCCATGTAGACAATGATGTCAGCTGAGACAAAGACAATGTATGCAAATCAATAGCTTGAGTCGAAAGTTCAAACCTTTTTGATAATTTTTATAGTGAGACTCCAGAATCGTTGGCACTGGTTTGGTCCTGATTGGACGAAAAACCTAGGACTAGTTCGCAAAAGTAGGTTTTATGAAAAATTCAAGATGACAGAAAATTTGAGATATACATTTTGTTTGGTTTAGCCAAGGATTCTAATGGTATAAAGCACTTGAGTCTACGACAAACGGTCTAGGAGTAATGAGCAATTACGCATTTTTGATCACTTTAGCGCATGTTTCCATGAGTCCATGTTTCTGAGTAGCGAGCAATACTACTACCATCTGACCAGGTTTCAAGTCTCTAGGCCTTACGGTACGCTCTGCCCGATCAGTTTTATGGTGGAATAATAATAATATAAAAAATCTTAACAATTACAATAGGGTTTCATCGCTAAGTGCTTGAAACCCTAATAAAAGAAATCCTAACAAAAACAATAGGTTTCAGTTATTATGTCCCTCGTATCAATAATCTTTGGAGACTGTTTAAATTTCATGTTATTTCTAAAGACAGTTTTTACATTTATTAAGAGAACTGCTTTGCGTGAAATACACCTCAATTAATCTGGCATACAGAATGTTATGGTAAAGGAAAGATTAAAATGGTTTTTGATGATTACATTTAATATGTCCATGAATACTGTATTTGAAGATCTTGTTATATTTACTCAAAATCCACATCAATCACTGTGGCAAGCTACTAAACAAATTAAGACGTATGCCATGGTAGAGGTAGATGGGCCCCCCAACTATAGCTGTGATACAAAATAATAAAATTAATGGAATACAAGATAGCAATACACAACATAAAATTTGTCTTTATGCAGACAACGTATGTTTACAGGACCCCCACAGTTCACTATAGGAAACCTTCAAAATTATTAATATGTTCTCTGAAATTTCAGATTATACAATTAACTGGAATAAATCAACCATATTACCACTTTCTGAAGATGCCTGGGACTCTACAGTTCATAACTCTCCTCTCCCACTCCGCACTGGCAATATTACCTATTTAGGTATCAACATTTCCTCCATGCTGTCAAGAATTGTTTAACCTCAATAACACCCCTCTTCTAAAAAAGATAGAAAATGATTTTAAACGCTGGACTAATCTCCACTATCACTCATTGGGCGTAATGCTTTTACCACAAATTAACAATCTGTTCTCAATGCTTTCAATAACACCTACAGATAAATGGTTTACATCAATGGACTCATTAACCTCTCACTTCTACTGTAAAAACAAGACACCTAAAATATCTCTGGAAAAACAACAAAAGACAAAATCACAAGGTGGCCTGGATGTGCCAAACTTTCAATATAACTTTTTAACAAACCAGCTCCATAGTGAAATGGATTCATAATTTTTTTTTTAATAACTCATGGATAGAATTAGAAGAAAATCAGTGCAAAACATTTCTCAGTTGCAGACCTTGCCTTCCTACCAAACTCAATAAACAAAATGAACTACTTTAAAAATATTACAAATCGTTTCAACTCTGAGAACCTGATGTAAAGTAAACAGAATTAATAAATCACCACTAACTCCATGTAGATACACCCCAATCTGGCACAATTCTGTTTTTCAACAGTACAATATTCCTGTACATTTCCCATCATGGCAGCACAAAGGAATCACACACCTCCATAATTTATTCCAAAATATCCATTTCATAAAATTTAATACACTAGTCCAGAAATACAGTCTATGGAGGGGACAGTTTCTCCAGTATCAACAAATAAATTCCATAATTAAATCAAAGATTAATATAACCAATAACCCATTACACACTTCTCAGTTAATGGAAGAATGAAAATCACTAATTTCAAAAAATGAATAACCAAACTTTATAAACTACTATCAAATACTGATGTAACTATAACACTACCAATAATCAAATGGGAAAATTATTTAGTGCTCTCCTCCAACCCCGAGCTCTGGAAAGAAATCTGTAACAATACTTTCTCTATGACTAGCAATACAAATTGACAACTCATACAGTAAAAGATTATTCATAGGACCCACATCACCCCAAAAAACAAAAAGTTTAAAATGGTTTAAGTGACACAGACACCTGTTCACAATGCACTTTGGGTAGCACTGAAGATTACTTCCATGCCACATGGACCTGTCAGCCAGTTTATTCCTATTGGATAGCAGTGACTGATAAACTTTCCACTATCATGAGCTGTAGAATCCCTCCATCGCCATCACTTTGTTTACTCTGTAACAACCTAGAAGTCGATAATCTTCCAACTGAATATAAAAACCCATTCCTCATCTCTCTAACTATCTCCAAGAAAATAATTCTGTTAAACTTGAAATCAAAAAAATCTATACATATCAATCATTGGATCAATCTGTTTACAGAATACATCACATTAGAAAAAATAACATTCGCCTACAAGAAGAATATATTTACATTTAATGACATCTGGAACCCATTTTTAATTTATTTGAATCTAAATCAAACACCTGGAACCGGACCCACATACTCTCCCAATCATATCTTTACAAGGGGAAAGGATAAAAATATTTACATATTTGTGGTTTTATCCGTATGCATATACATGTTGATATTATATATTGTTCATATTATTATTATTATTTATAGCACTATCATCATTATTAGCATGGCTGTTATTACCACTATGATCGTTAATACTTTTTCATTACCATCAATATTATTATAGCTATTGTCAGCACTGTCACCAATGTCATTGTATAAAGATATTTCCATAATTGTGTCAATAATTAAGTTGATTTAATACATATTTTCTATATACTATGACTGTATTATCATATTATAATTATATTTGTATCCTGTTAATATACAGTATAACAGTAATGTTTATTTCCTATTTTACATGTGATAAACATTTGTATATTTTCTATATACATAAAAATTTTGCATGTAATTGTTATAGTTAATGCTATTGTTGTTATTGTTGATGGGGTAAGGACGCCTCCCTTATAAAATCCAAAAACATTATATTTATACACTTATAATTTATATACTTTATTAACTGTCTTGGGTCTGGTGACTGTTCTAGTGCTGTCGGTGGGTGGGATTGGCACGTCTTATCGGCATAGGCATATATGCCTGGCCCCTCCATTTGCCACCTCTGTCGTCGGTCCCTTCTCTCATTTAAACGTGACCGTGTCGGAGTGCTGTCTGGCTGGGGAGCTAACTGGTCCACACCACGTTCCAGCCAAAGATTACAATCTAAAAAGGGCAACCAAACAAGGATTTTTGGTCATCTGCCAGGTCAAAAACAGACCAGGTGTGCTGTTTTGGAGGAAGACATAGCGGAGCACAGAGGCTTAACCGCTGGTACAGGATTGGATTTTGCCGGCGGCAGAGGTGGAGAGACCGGGTGGATCAGAATTGGGGTTGGTGTCTGTGTTGGGGGGTTAAGTTAGCAGGGGCGGAGCCAGGAATTTTTCACAGGGATGGCCAGGCAGGGGCCAGCAATCAGTCTGTGGTGGTACAGACATTTTCGGGCATTACATGTTAAGTCTTGTGCTCAAAAACGGCTATTGCGAGTGGGGTGGCCAATGGGGTCTTCAGTCCATGGTGGCCACGGCCACCCCTGGCCACCCCCTAGATCCGGCATTGTCTGTTAGATGTGCTCGCCGGCGGTAGTGGAGCGGCTCCCAGACCTAGAGTTTTGTATATCGGCAATAATTTTATTGACTGGTCTAACATTTCATAATAACAATAATAATATCATCTCAGCTTTATTATCACTACTACTACTTGTCAGGGTAGAGACCAGGAGATCGGAGGTAAGTGATTCAAGTGCTGTTTATTTCAGATGATAATCGTGTAAGGTAAGTATATGGTGAATCTTCGGGTGCAGGTGAAGATCGTTGGATGTACAGAGAACAACAGGTAAGCCAGATAACTTCCAACGTAGTAATATCACTCAGTATCAGTTCGTTAACCCCTCTTCTCTTCTAGGGGTGATCGGGGCCATTTGATCAGATCTCGGACATGGGCTCAGGAATCGGGTGGGAGATCTGGAGATGGCAGAACAACAGTGCATAGGGTTAGCATGAATCAGGTAAGGAAAATAGGATACTCAGGAATTCAGAGTTGACGGAGATTTCAGGATGCGGGAAGAAACGGTCTGTTCCTGTTGGAGGCTTGACAAAGACTGGAATCGTGGTGAGTGTTCTTATGAGCTGATTGATGATGTGATAGATGATGACCAGGTGTGTGTGATTAGTATTCTGGGGAGAGTGATCTTTGAGTGGTGGATTGGAACGAGCTTGACTGATTCCTGACGCTACTACTATTATCGTTATTATTATTATTATTATTATTATTATTATATCTATGATTGTTCCATACCTATCTATCACTCAGCTAGTTTAAATCTATATCTTTTTTTCCTCTCTCTCTCCACATCACCAGAAAAATGTAATTAATAATAATGAATACTGATATATGACATTAAATAACCTATTCCTTAAACAATACCTGTAGACACTACTATATCTATACACCTATAATTTATTTTTATGTTTTATTGTTTTTGTTTGATTTATATATATATATATATATATATATATATATATATATATATATAAAATGCGTGTCATTGGTCTCTTGTATAACCTTCTGTCTTCTTAATTTGTGTTTTGTTCAATAAAATAAATACAATTTAATAAAAAAAAAAAATATATAGCTGTGATAACAAAGACAATAAAATTACACTTTGCTTTCCAGTGGCATTTGTAAACACAGCTGAAAACTGTCTATTACTAACATACATTGACTGCACGTAATTTTAAAAAGTTTGAGGGAAACTTGTATGAGTTTTCTGTAAATTCCACTATTTTAGAGAGTGGTCTAAACAATTAATTATGTCTTGTTTAATAAAAAATAAGCAACATATGCATCACTACTCGTGTTTTTCTTCATCAACAAAACTTCACCTTGTGTGTGGCGTACAAATGTTTACTCTTTTTATTTATTTTTATTTATAAACTCCTTTTTGCCTTTGTCAGTCTTTCTGTCTTCTTGCTTCGGACCTTTTTTGCTTCTTCGGCATTACAGCTACTGAATCTCCAATTGTCTCTGCTTCTAAAGCACGATAAAAAGAATGTTCCATTGTATTATTTTTGCACTTCGCATCACCAAACAATACTGCATTAAGCACAGCCAAGCATATCTACATAAGCAGCAGCCAATGTGCTCGAAAATGTCCTTCTTCTATGTTTATGGAAACACAGCGGACCATGTAATTTCAACATGGCAAAACACATTGAAGGGGGAGACCTGCACCATGTATAATAAAAACACTTTTTATAGAAAACTATTATGAGAACATTCTTCATCTCATGGGAGTTTACACCACTCTTCACAAAAACACAATTCATTTGTTAATGTGTAAAATATTTTATATTAGCCCCGAATTACTGAATGCACCTTTTAGGCCATTAAAAATGTGTATAGGTCACATTAGGGAAGGCGAGGGTTTGGAGTTTATTTTAATTTGATTATATGAATGTACAAAAAACATAGAAACAGCAGTGTGTGCATATGAGTTGTGTTGAAGTATATATTTTGCATTGCTTATTTATTTGTGTCATTATTCTATGTGTCATCTTCATCATATTATGTAATGATGTACATTTTTATTAATTATTTGATCATTTTGGGATTTTGTCTGAATTTATGATTATGTTGTGTTCATGTGTATTTGCTGGTTTGTAGATGTGTGTGTTGTGTCTACACAACTAGTTTTTTTATGCCTGCTGTGAGAAGGGAAATTGAAAAATAAAGATAAAAATTTGGTCAAAAAATAAAGTTGGTCTGCAGATAGGGGTCAGAGGTGAATCATAGATTTAGAGGAATCTTCTCCTTTCAGAATTCCAAACAAACCCTGATCTGACATCATTAAACAGAACAAAACAGAGGGGCAGGGCCATAAGCAGGGTTTGAAAATTTGTGAGTTCTGGAGTAGTTTTGACCCCTACATACAGTTTCAGTGAATTAATTAAAGGAATGTTCCGGTTTCAATACAAGCAAAGTTATGCTCAATCGACAGCACTTGTGGCATAATGTTAATTACAACAATAGATAATGTCGACTCATCCCCCAAATCGAGGTTACAGTGAGGTACTTACAATCAGAGGTGTATAGAAATGAAGTACAAATACTTAGTTACTGTACAAAATAACAGTTTTTTAATATTTGTACTTTATTGAGTATAAATATTTCATTGGACTTTTACTTTCACTTTACTACATTTTGTAGAGTAAATGTATAATTTTACTCCGATAAATTTCTCCAGACACTTTCGTTACTTTTGCGACTGAACACAGCAAAAAACATAACAGCTGTACATGCAAAAATGCATGCAGATTGGCAAAATTGATGTGTGATTCGTTGAAAGAATCATTTGAGCCGAATCTTTTCAATTTGATTGCTTTTTACTAAACAAAAAGATTCAAAAAGTGGTGTGAATGATTCGTTTTGAGAATCACGAACCAAATCAAAATCACAGGCGAAACGTGTGTTCCGTCATCTGTCTCCACTGGGGAAGATAAGAAACTGCTCATGTGAGTTATTTATTTACTTTAACTAATTACATTTATACGTTTCGTCTTAAACATTATAAAAGCTATTAAATAATGAAGTTATGTGCGATCAGTCTCCTGCCTTTCCAGGAAACCTGTTCATATATAAGTCAATCACATGCATTCACATTTTACATTTAACCAAGATATGATGTATATGAATAATAACCAACACTCATGAAAATGTCCAACAATATTTATTTTTTATATTTCATGAAGATGTGAATGGTCTTTGCCGAAGCAAAACTAGTTTTCTGGTGGTTGCTAAAGTGTTATATTTGCTGTGTAGCACATTTATGCTACAGTATGTGGTAACCAGGGTTCTCTTAAGAGAGGTTCTCTCGTATTGCGTAAGCTAGCTTACGCTATGGGAAAGATTCATCTTTTCTGAGATATTGAAGCCAAAAAATTATCCTTAATTTTTGTATCCATTGTCAACGCAGTCGCGGCAGCTGCAGACCTTGAGCGGGCTAGCTAGCGAGCTCATAGGTTGCTCTGTGGCAACTGCTGCAGCCTATAGACGAGCTTGGGCGAACTCGCATCCAATGAGAGGCGTCCGCGCGCTCACTGCATCAAAGCCCGCCAAAATGGCGTGACTAGATTGCATATAAGCGTAGTTCGTAGGCTGGAACCCCGATTTTCATCTCTTCAGCGAAGCTCTCCGCATCGCTGACCTGGAAGCCGCGTCGCCGTTCGAGGGGCATCTAGCAAGCGTGGACAGCGCTAGAAGAAGCCGGCCGTCTCAGCCACCTTCAGCCATCCTGCGAGCTACGGCATCCGACGACGTATCCTTTTATTCAGCAAGCTAGTTCTCACGAACTATTCACAAAAGAGTACGAGCGTCTTTTTAAAGATGCCTCGCTCCACTTGCGCCTCATGTCGCGCCCTTCTCAGCACAGGAGACCGCCACATCATCTGCGCTCTCTGCCTGGGACTGGGGCACGCAGAGCTCGCCCTCACTGAGGGCGGATGCGATTTCTGCGAGGAGCTACCGATGTCGACCCTGCGGGCTCGACTCGAGCGGTCAAAGCAGAAACCGCCAGCCGCCTTACCCTCAGCCGTGCAGGAAGAAGCGCCGCTCACAAAGGCTGCCGGAAACTGTGGTTGAAGCGACTGCCTCGCCGGAGCCTCTCCCTCGAGCATCGCTTTCACCCACCCCGCCCCCCCGGGACGCGCAGTTGCCGCCGAGCGGCCGCATTGCTGCCATCTCGGATGACGAGGCGGAGGATAAGGGCCGCTGTTCCATCATGGCTTCGGACAGCGAGGAGTGGACAGGCTCCCAAGCCTCCTCCTCGGCCCAGGAATCCAGCAGGACCCGCGCCGAGTCGAAGGGAGTTAACACGCCTCCTCACACAGGCCGTCGACCGCCTCGGGCTCGAGTGGTCACCGCCCCCTGAGCAGGCACCCAACAGACTCGACGGCTGCTTTCTTCAAAGCCATCGCCGCTCTACACCCGTGGCCCGGGCCGCTCCCTTCCTGCCGGAATTACATCCTTTTTCAGCCAGGACCCATTCCCACGTCTCCACCTCTCTCGCGTCGGTGGACGGCGCCACTGAGAGAGGCTACTCCTCCATCCCCCCGGTCGAGGACTCGGTAGCAGCACACCTTTGTCCGCCCTCCGCGAGATGGCGTTCCAAGCCTGTGCTCCCGTCTAAGGCCTGCAGAGCGACTTCCGCCTATGTTGGCCGCGCCTATTCCGCCGCCGGCCAAGCCGCATCTGCTCTGCACTCAATGGCCGTTTTACAGATCCTACAAGCAGACCTTCTTCGGGAGTGGGATGAGAAAGGCAGGCACCCAGAGGCTGTTACTGATCTACGAAGCGCGACAGACCTCACCCTTCACGCTACCAAAGCTGCAGCCCAAGCTCTAGGGAAGTGCATGGCCTCGCTGACTGCGACCGAGAGACACTTATGGCTAACACTAGCCGACATGGGAGAAGCAGAGCGCTCCACGTTCCTCAACGCACCGCTCTCTCCGACCGGTCTCTTCGGCTCCGCGGTGAGTGGCATTGTTGACCGCTTCTCAGAAGTCCAGAAAGCCACCCAAGCCATGAACCTCTTCCTGCCGCGTCGCGCTAGCTCCTCTGCAGGCCGCTCACGTGATCAGCCTCCTGCACGAGCCTCTTCACAGCGCCCAGTTCAACAAACTCAGACTTCTCAGCGTCGACAGGGCGGCGCCCTCGATCAGCGCTCAGACAGCCGCCGCAGACCGCCGCCCCGCGGGCCTCGATTTAAGGTAACGCTGAAACCAGAGCAACCGAAGTCTTCCTAACTTTGTTGAACAAACGACGGCTCAGTCCCGCCGCGGCGGACCACCGTCAAAGCTTTGCCCCCTGTCAGTCCCCTTCTCTCAGGCTACTACAGTGGTGAATTTAGCAGCCAACATGCCGGTGACACTGCCCGCTTGCCTGCACTCAAACGCCGTTTTCACGGCGACCCAAATAAATCTTGTAAAGAGCAAAAATGTCTTATGTGTAGAAAAAGTGCCCACAACCCAGTGTTCGCCCCTACACACAAGCATAACACATCCTGTGCCCCTATCAGAGCACGCTCTCATAAAGCGGTTACGAACCGCTCGAGCGTCAGAGTCAATGAAGGCGCCCACAAATGCGTGCACGCGCCCATTCTCTGCCCGCTCTGTCACACGACCAGCCCTATGTGTAGAAAATGTGCCCACAATCCAGTGTTCACTTCTGCACACAAGCACTGCATGTCTCGTGTCCCCACCAGAGCACGCTCACATAAAGCGGTTACGAACCGCTCGAGCGCTAGAGTCAATAAATGCGCTCACAAATGCGTCGCTGCGCCCATTCTCTGCCCGCTCTGTTACACGGCCAGCAACCATTCCTCTGTGTGTAAGTCCCGTGCCCATGACTATGCTTGAGCATCACGTAACAGATGTGACTCTTTCCCCATTCATTCCAGTCGGAAGTCACTCACAAAACAGCCTGTTCATGCTGTCTGCGAGCAATCATGCATGAACACACTAAACGCGCTCACACATTTTGTTCAGCTCTGTGTGCGGCAATCAGAGCAAATTGGCCATTCACCCTCTAGCGTTACGCTTCAAAGCGTGGGAAGCTATTCCAGGGATATCCAAGTGGGTGTTAAGCACAATACAACAGGGCTATTTGCTACAGTTCGATCGCCGTCCCCTCGCTTCAGAGCTGGCTCGAAACCACTGTGAACACGGAAGCAGTGTGCATGCTTCGTTCAGAAATAGCAAGCCTTCTGTGCAAAAGGGCCATAGAAAAAGTGCCACCCTCTCTGAGCGAGTCGGGGCTTTACAGCCGTTATTTTCTTGTTCCCAAGAAAGACGGCGGCCTCAGACCCATATTAGATCTCAGGGTTTTGAACAAGGTGCTTGCAAAAGACCGTTCAAAATGCTTACAATCAGGAAACTCCTCGCGCATGATGCGCCAGGGGACTGGTTTATTTCTCTCGATCTGAAAGATGCATACTTTCAGATTCAGATAAATCCCAGTCACAGGCCATTCTTGAGATTCGCCTTCGACGGCCAGGTTTATCAATACACCGTCCTTCCGTTCGGCCTGTCCTTAGCACCCCGTACTTTCACGAAGTGCATGGATGCGGCGCTCGCACCCCTGCGGAGTCAGGGTTTGCGAATTCTGAACTATTTGGACGACTGGTTGATTAGCTCAGTCACATATGGAGCTTCTGTCTCACAGAGCAGTTCTCCTCAGCCATCTGAACAGTTTGGGTCTTGCAGTCAATTGGACCAAGAGCTCACTACAGCCCAGTCAGACCATTTCCTTCCTGGGAATAGAACTAGACTCCGTGGCAATGACGGCTCGCTTATCTACACAGCGCGCACGCCGTGTTCAGCGACTAGCCGCATCTTTTCAGATGAACAGCCTCACGCCTCTGAAGAAATTCCAGAGAGTGCTAGGTTACATGGCCTCAGCCGCAGCAGTACTTCAGCTGGGTTTACTGCACATCGCCCGCTTCAGCATTGGCTAAACACCCGCTGCGTCTCGCCGGGCTTGGGCCACAGGCCGCCAGCCCATCAAGGTGACTCAGACCTGCATATCAGCTCTGCAGCCCTGGACAGTGGCCGAATGGTATCAGCGGGGAGTGACAATGGGAGCTGTATCTCGCCGAAAAGTCATCTCGACAGACGCGTCCAACACGGGTTGGGGCGCGGTCCGCGAGGGCTCTCCGGTTTTCGGCCTATGGTCAGTTCAGGAAAAGCTCCTTCACATAAACTGTCTGGAAATGATAGCGGTCGAGTACGCCGCTGGCGCTTTCTCCCGGTCATTCAGGGTCACCACGTCCTGGTCCGTTCGGACAACAGATCTGTGGTATCCTACCTAAACCGTCAGGGCGGTGTCAGATCCAGGAACCTCTTCCATCTGACAAAACGCATACTGAGTTGGTCCCAGTGCCACCTGCGCTCGCTGAGGGCGACGCACGTGCCAGGCCACCTGAACGACGGCCCGGACAGACTGTCCAGAGACAATATTCCCCAGGGAATGGTCCCTGCACGCTCAAACAGTCCAGACGTTATGGCACCTATTCGGCAGAGCAGAGATAGACCTCTTTGCGTCCAAAGAGAACTCTCACTGCCCAATATTTTTCTCGAAAGCGAGGACGTGCTGGCCCAGGACTGGCCCAGACGCCCGCTTTACGCCTTCCCTCCCGTCTCGCTATTGCCACAGGTAATGCAGAGGATCAGGAAACGCGTCACTCGGTGCTCCTCATAGCCCCGCGTTGGGAGAATCAGACATGGTTCCCGGAGCTTACGCAGCTGTCACTGACAGCGCCGTGGCCCATCCCAGTGAGAGCAGATCTCCTCTCTCAAGCTCGTGGCACAATCTGGAATCCCCACCCAGAGCGCTGGGCTGCATGCGTGGGTGATCAACGACTACCCGTCGCTCTGCCAGAAGGAGTAATAAACACCATCATACACGCTAGAGCCCCTTCCACGAGAAGACTCTATGCGTCAAAATGGTCTGTGTTCTCAAAATGGTGCACCGACAGAGACCTGGACCCGCGGACATGTGGGGTGTCGTCGCTGCTCAGTATTTCTACAAGAGCTGCTGGATAAGGGCAGATCCCCATCCACGCTCAAAGTGTATGTGGCGGCCGTTGCGGCGTTCGCTGAACCCCTGCACGGCCAGTCATGGGGTAAAACGAGCTGGTCATCCGCTTCCTCAGGGAGCTAGAAGGATGAACCCCGCGCCCCCATCGGTTCCTATCTGGGATATTTCTATAGTTCTCGAAACTATGAAAGCCCCCCCTTTCGAACCACTTCAATCCGTGGATTTGAAATACCTTTCACTCGAAACCGTTTTTCTGACTGCCCTGTCATCAGTCAAACGTGTGGGAGACCTTCACGCGCTGTCTGTCAGCGCTGCGTGTCTTGAGTTTGGACCAAGTGACTCCAAGGTCATTTTAAAGCCTAGACACGGCTATGTTCCCAAGGTGATCGGTACTCCTTTCAGAGCACAGGTCATTTCCCTATCGGCGCTGCCAGCACCGGATAGCGAACGCGACGCCAATCTCCTTTGCCCGGTCAGAGCACTGAGATTGTATACTGCGCGCTCCGCTGCTTTCAGACGCTCCGAGCAGCTTTTCGTTTCGTTCGAGGGCGCACCAAAGGTCTCGCCGCCTCGAAACAGACACTATCTAGATGGATAGTGGACGCTATTGCTGCTGCATACGCGTCAAAAGACCTGCCATGCCCGTTGGGCATTAGGGCTCACTCCACTAGAGGCATGGCATCCTCGTGGGCATGGTCCAGCGGGATTTCCATTCACGACATATGTGTGGCAGCGGGATGGACTTCCCCTCCACCTTTGTCAGATTTTACAATATGGAAGTGCCCGCTCTGCAGGCAAAACTACTAGCGGTTTAATACGCTACAGCTCCCCTGGTGAGCTGCACTGATGGGACACATTCCACACAGACCGGCACCGCCGCTCTGTCGCTCCCTTCCCACTATGTGCTTATGTATTACACAATCAATGACCCGCATTCTTGCCGGCCAAATATTATTTCCCCACTCATAAGGGCTCCCCGGGTCCCCCTTAATTCCCTGGGGCTCATACAGTGGATGCTTGGCGCGCACGGCGTTGACAATGGGTTCTCGTAGCGTAAGCTAGCTTACGCAATACGAGAGAACCTCTCGTAAGAGAACGTATCGGTTACCTAACGTAACCTCGGTTCTCTCTAGATGAGGGAACGAGTATTGCGCGCCACGAGCGACTTTTCGCTTCAGTCAATGAAAACCAGGGTTCCAGCCTACGAACTACGCTTATATGCACTCTAGTCACGCCCATTTTGGCGGGCTTTGATGCCGTGAGCGCGCGGACGCCTCTCATTGCATGCGAGTTCGCCCAAGCTCGTCTATAGGCTGCAGCAGTTGCCACAGAGCAACCAATGAGCTCGCTAGCTAGCCCGCTCAAGGTCTGCAGCTGCCGCACTGCGTTGACAATGGATACAAATATTAAGGATAATTTTTTGGCTTCAATATCTCAGAAAAGATGAATCTTTCCCGTAGCGTAAGCTAGCTTACGCAATACTTATTCCCTCATCTAGAGAGAACCGAGGTTACGTTAGGTAACCGATACGTTTTCTGGATGGTTGCTAGGGCATGCTATGCAGTAATCAAGGTGATCTCTGCTGTGTGTTTTGGCACATTGCTACAGTATGTGGTTGTCAGTTTGTTGTTATGCTGTTAAGTTGTTTTAACTGTGTTTCAGCACATTGCTATCCAGTTGCCAGGGTGTTCTGGGTAATTTGCTTATTGGCCCCATTTCCCATAAAAATGATCATTCTGGTTTGACTTGAATGCACCAAAAACTCATAATTTTCTTACCCCCATTCGATCCAAGATGTGTATTACTTTAAAAAAATTCTGCAGAACACACACAAACAATTTTTTCAGAAGAATATTGCTGTTATGTAGGTCAATTCGATGTAAGTGAATGGTGGCCAGACTTTTGAGCTCCAAAAAGCACATAAATACAGAATAAGTGCATAAGACTCCAGTGGTTCCATCAATGTCTTCTGAATGGATCCAATTGGTTTTGGGTGAGAATAGAACAAAATATAAATCCTTTTTTGCCTATAAATTTTGACATTAGCTGTCTTCTTGGTGATCAGGATTTCAAGCTCAATTACACTTCCTATAGAGCCATCTAAGGCTCTGCACAGAAACTGAAATCAAGCTTGAAATCATGATCGTGCCTAGAGATTGCAATGGCAATATATACAGTGAAAATTTGTTACAGTTTGGTTTGTTTTCACCCAAAACCAACTGAATCACTTCAGAAGACATGGATTTAACCACTGTAGTAGTATGGATAACTTTATGCTCCCTTAATGTGCTTTTTGTTGCTTGAAATGTCTGGTCACCATTCACTTGCATTGAATTAACTTAGAGCTGAAATGTTCTTCTAAAATCTTTGTTTGTGTTCTGCAGATGAAAGAAAGTCATACACATCTGGGATGGCATGAGTGTGAGTAATGAACTGTTCCGTAATTTATGCAATTTACATGTACTTTTGATAATTAAGTAAATTTAATATCAGTTACTTTTACATAAGTTATTTTCTCATGAGCTACTTTATCATTTACATTTACATTTATGCATTTGGCAGACGCTTTTATCCAAAGCGACTTACAGTGCACTTATTACAGGGACAATCTGGAGTTAAGTGCCTTGCTCAAGGACACAATGGTAGTGGTTGTGGGGATCGAACCAGCATCCTTCTGATTACCAGTTTACCAGTTATGTGGTTTAGACCACTACACTCCTTTTACTTAAATCAATTTCCATGAAGGTAAATTGACTTTTACTCAAGTATGACAAATAGATACTTTATACAACACTGCTTACAATGGAAGTGAATAGGGGCAATGAAAGTGAATGTGGCCAATTTTTGGAGCACTTACATTACTTCTGTTAAAACTTGTGTATTATTTGAGCTGTAAAGTTGTTTAAATCGTCATTTTTACAGTCATTTTGTTTGTTGACATTACATCGTCATGGTAAAGAAGTTGGATACTTTGGCTACATCAACTGTTGCACCATCTTGAAAGGGTCAACAAGGACAGCTGTTTGAATTGGTTTGAATGCAAGTGAGTGAGAGGACGAGATGCCTCAGACCGAGCTCCTTGCTCAGGCTGCTGCATAAATTGCTTTTGTGTCGAAACAGTATTGCGGTCCATAGAAACAGCTGCTGTTTTTTTTTTTTTTTTTTCTGATTAACATTTTTATTGATTTAACTATTAAACAATGAAAAACAAAACATGCACAAACACAATAAACTTTTAACCCTCACATTTTGCGAGCCCAAAACCTCACACACAAAACTGAATCCACAACCTTGGATCTTAACACATCCCCAAAAGATGGGTTATGTCTCCATCTTCTAATTGACATCACCAGCAGGTGGGTGTGTCTTTAAGACCAAGCCTATGCAATCTAGAGGGGGTCCAATAGACTCCATGTTAAATCTTGAATAGCATAAGGCGAACCCTTGCATCTCTAGATGCAGAATTGATGTTATTTAGAATCCTAGCCCACACTCCCTCCTCCAATACCAAGTTTAGATCTTTCTCCCATAATCTCTCAAGAGAAGTTGAAGTTCCATCCCCCAGACTCTGAATTAGCAGGGAGTAATACACTGATACTTCATGACCTTTTCTAAAAGCAGTAATCACCACTCCCAGAGTATCTGCTGCTTTGGGGGGGGTGTAAACCACTCCCAAAAACAGTACATAGCAGGAAGCGCAGCTGTAAATACTGATAGAACTGAGATCTGGGAATCCCAAAAGGTTTTGAAATGATCTCAACACTCCACTTTCATATAGGTCACAGAGTGTAGTAACCCCCCTCACAATCCACTCTGACCAGCAAAGAGGGGACTTGTTGACAGAGGCGGCGGCAGCCGATTTTGCCGGGGCTTCAGCCCCGAATGTTTTGAGTGTAGCCCCGAATGAATTTTGAAAAGTTGACTGACAAATATGAAACCGGACAATAGCCTATGTAAACCCCCGAAATCATAAGTTGCCTTATTTCATTGTGCTTTGGCTTTGCACATACTGCATACAGCCTGTAAAAATAGACATAGGCATAATCTAGCCTATAGAATAAGTTCCTTTGCTGTCGGTAGCTTATGGGCGACTCCGTTTCTTCCTCTCTGTTGAATATGCAGCAGGTAGGGGAGGAGCTGACATCAACTTACGTTACTTAGTGGCGAGTTAACAGCAGTTAGCAGGAAAGACAGCAAAAATGAAGCAAATGAGGCTTTGGGGATTTTCCAGAAAGAAGTCAGTTGGTAAGAATTCACATTTATTTTTGTCCTTAAAGTCTAAAGATCATTATCTGGCCTCTAGCCTCACGGTTAGTGCAGTTGACTCTCACGCTGGAAACCGCGGTTCGAGTCACGTTCGGAACATACTTTTCTTTGTTTATCAGGTGTTGTTTTATCTAAGGATAACCAATAAGCATTAGCATAAAATGTATGTGTGACTTGTTTTGTGATATTAGTTTGTAGTAAATATATACTTTGATTTGATTAAATGGTTTTGTAGAGGGTAGCAAAGATGTGCCAGAATCAGGCATGGAAACTGGTAACAATTAATCAGTCACTTTACTTTAGAGAAAGTTAAACGTGAAACATTGTTTATCTCAATGATCCTAATGAAAGAATTTTGACAGATGAACATGGAGAATTATATACAGTTCGATGCCATGGTGCGTCAATGAACTTAGACTAAAGTCACTCATGTATTGCTTTAACTTAGGATCTTATACATCATTTTGACTATTTATGTCAAAAAATATAAATTATTTATATTAAAAAAAAATGTTACTTCACTTTACTCACTATAATATAACTCTTTTGAGATGACTTTATGTTAATGTAATTCAATGCTGGAAACGCCTCTGCTTGTTGATACAAAATTTGGTGTTCAGCCATTTGCTCAAGGCAACATTTAAATAAATTTCCAAGTTAAACACTCTGGATACTTTTGTCCACACACTTTTGCAAGACAACGGGGTGTAACTTAACTTCTCCGATTTGTTTGATAGAAAGGCTTTGCAATGGCGAAATGGGGCAAGAACATCCTGTTCAATACAAAACCAGGGAGGGGCTCTCTCAGGTGGAAGCAACCAATATCCACATGTCTGAGACTGAATGCATAATAATAAAACAAAATCCTGGGAAGGCCTATCCCACCTTTGTCAATCGGCCGGTGTAACTTATTGAAATGTAATCTGGGACGCTTACCATTCCAAATGAAGTACTTCGCTATGCTATTAAATTGCTTTAAATAAGACAGGGGGACATCTACAGGTAGAGATTGAAGCAGGTATTTAAATTTTGGAATACAATTAATTTTAATAACATTAACCTTCCCAATCATAGATAAATGTTATGTAGCCCACCTGCCCACATCACTCGAAAACCTTTTTATTAAGGGGTCAAAATTAACTCTAACTTAATGCCCTGTTTGGGTCAGTGAAAGGCGCCAGGCTGAAAAGCTGTTAATGGGCAATATGCTGTCAGAGCCAAAAATTGGATTTAAACCTATTGACTCTGTATCCTTAGAACTTAGAAAAGCTATTAATAATTCTGTGATGGCAAGGCATAGATCTAATGGGGTTGGAGATGAATAATAAAATATCATCAGCATAAAGCAAAATCTTATGCGCCACACCTCCCTACTTATCGCATCTGCTAATGGTTCCAGGGCAAGACAGAACAATAATGGGGAAAGAGAGAAACCCAGCCGGGTACCCCTATCCAGATTAAAATAATCTGAAATTAATTAATTTGTTTATAATGCTTCTACCGGGTGTCAATAAAGTAACTTAATTCATCCAATAAAAGCATTCCCGATCATGTATATTTCCAAAATCTTGAAAAGATTATCCCATTCTACCATATCAAATGTCTTTTCGCCATCAAGTGAGATGGCAATGACCGGAGTCTGATCATTAGCCAATTACCACATGATACTGATGAAATGCCTAATGTTATGAGAAGAGCTGTGGCCTTGAATAAACCCCACCTAATCTATATAAGAGATGTCATAACTTTAAACAGAATAATAACTTTCAAACTGAATTTTTGACAATAATTTAACATCTAGCTGGATCAGGGAAATTGGACAGTAACTTTTACACTCACTAGGATCTTTGTCCTTTTTAAGTATCAAACTGATCTGGGCTTGTGTCATGGTTGGCGGAAGCTTTCCATTTTTTAATGATTCCATATAAACTTGTAAACTAGTAGAAGTGGTGCCAATTCTGTAGCATACGATCTAAAATATTCAGCGGCATACCCATATGTCCCCAGAACCTTGCCTGTAGGCAAGGCTTTAAGTACCTCGTCAAGCTCCTCCAAGGTTATTTCAGAATCAATAGAATTATTTTACTCAGTTGGCAGTTTAGGGAGTTCTAATGGTTCCACAAAGTTTCTAATATCTTCATCAGTAGACAAAGACGTGGAAATGTGTTCATTGGCGCCCATCGTGGGGCTGGAGAAAGAGGCCGGAAAACAGGGGGACCACGGCAAGCAGGCTGACACAGGCTACACAAATCAACTGGTGCCAAAAAATAAGGTAAGCAATTTTTGCTTATGGTGTTTTGTGTAGTCTGTTGTAAGTTGGGCCTGGGTGATGGCAACTCTAAAGGCCTCACCAGAATCAAATTTAATTAAATAATGAATTGGATAAAATAGAAAAGTGGGTTCCGGATCTCCAAAACTGCGCATGGGAATGTAAATAAGCATGCAAAATCCTGCGGATACCGCTTTCCTTGGAAGAAAAGGGCTGAATTGGCAGGTACATGCAAGAGGAGTGTTCACACAAGAGGGGTGTGTTGAAAACCCTGCGGATACCGCATCTTGTGGTGACACCAGTAAGTAGAGGGAGCCCGTTCTGAACAGTGGCCCTTGAGCTGGCTGAGAACGAGCCCACAATTTTTATTGTACACGCAAGAGACGTGTTCACCCGAGGGGTGTTGAGATAGTTAAAGTATTGGTTTTATAGAATGTATTAGTTGATAGAGCCCGGGCTGTACAGTGTAGATATCAGTTGTACAGTATATACATATTGGCTGTGCTGAGTTTTTTATACAATTGTTTTTATATTGGTGGTGTTGTGTTCATTCTGGCTGTGCTGCATTTGTATTGAACTATGCCGTATGTGTGAGAGAACTGTGATTTTGCAGCTGAGTGTGCTGTTATATGCCCATATAAGTGTTTTCTTGGATTTGTTTTTGAGCTCTGTGTAGTAGAACCCATCCTGACATAGAGGGCGTTATGGAGTGATTATAGAGGGTGATTAGGGAATGTAGAAGGAGAAGAATAAAAAACGAATATGAGTTGCTCTTCCTAAATGTGAACATATAAGATTACCATCTGTTATATTGTGTCAGAGGTGGTTCCTTGATAACCTGTAAGTAAACGGAAAGAAGGTAAAAAAAAAAGGAGGAAGCAGACGAATTAAGGGGGCTTCTACCAATTGTGTTAAACTAACAACATGGATCAGATATTCTCACTAGCACCAGGATGCACAAGGGCAACCTGGTGAGTCAGCTGAAAGCTTTATCACTGATGTTTACAAGCTCGCAGAACACTGTAAATATGGCAAAATATGGGAAGATATGATCAGAGACCGTATTGTAGTGGGCATAAGAGATGCAAAGCTCTCAGAAAAGCTGCTATTGGATCCAAGTTTAACACTGGATAAAACCATAACACAGGTCAGACAAAATGAAGAAATTAAAAAACAGCAACCAATAATAAGATGTGAAAAGTCTGACACAAAGGAAGTGAATGTGGATGCAGTGCTGACAAGAAAAATGTCAAAAGCGAAAATACCACATAAAACAGAGGGGACAGCCCAGAGAGCACTCAGCACTTATAATACAGCACAGAAAGAAAAACAGATGGGAAGTTGTAAGAAATGTGGGAAAAGCCCTCAACACTCATGGAAAATGTGTCCGGCAAGGGAGGCTGAGTGTCGTAAATGTCAGAAAAAGGGACATTTCACCATAATGTGCTGGTCAGTGCAAAGACTAGAAATTACAGTAGACAATACGCAGGAGTCTGCTTTTATGGGAGCCATTCAAACACAAAAACAAGACAAGATATGGCAACAGAAAATAAGAGTGAATGGAGAGCCAATCACTTTTAAATTGGATACGGGAGCAGCAGTAACGGCTATTCCAGCAGTTGTGTATTCAGTAGGAAAACATGGGGAACTCAACGAGGCAAAGAAAACCATTTTGGGCCCTAACAGCATACCTCTGAAGGTAACTGGTACATTCCATGCTAGTATACAAAAAGGCAAAAAGAAAACCCAGCAAGACATATATGTGGTACATGATTTGGTAATGCCCCTGCTAGGTCTGCCTGCTCTTCAAAGCTTGCAACTGCTCCGACAAGTGGGTGAAGTGCATGAACAGGGAGAACAATATAAAAACATGTTCCCCAAGGTCTTCTCTGGTCTAGGGAGACAACAGGGCTGCTATAAAATTGAACTGGGTGATGGAGCCACCCCATATGCACTGTCCGCCCCAAGACGAGTACCGCTACCTCTCGTAGATAAAGTAAAAGCGGAACTTCACAGAATAGAAAGTATGGGAGTTATTCGCCAAATCGAAGAGCCTACTGAATGGTGTGTGGGAATGGTTGTAGTACCAAAACCAAATGGTAAGATCAGAATATGCGTCAATCTTACAAGGCTAAATGAGAATGTGCGTAGAGAAAGACAAATACTTCCAGCAGTAGATGACACATTAGCATAGCTAAATGCCACCTCAGGGTTTTGGCAAATCCCCTTACATGGAGATTCGGAACCACTGACTACATTCATCATGCCATTCGGCAGATACAGCTTTAAACGCCTTCCTTTTGGGATATTTTCAGCTCCTGAGCATTTTCAACTCCGAAATTCACAGTTAATTGCAGGAACAGCTGGAACCCTCTGCCATGCAGATGACACACTCTTGTTTGGTAAGAACAAGAGAGAACATGATGAGAGACTGTGTGACGTGCTGAGAAAGTTTGAAAAAGCAGGGCTAAATGACAATTGTGAGTTTGCGGTAGATAAGCATATAACATTGTGCATGTTCCGGGAAAATAACTTGTCACTGCCGATGCTCTGTCTAGGGCCCCGTCTGGACCTGAAAAAACAATTGAGAGTGGAATGAGAGTTGGAGAATTGGAGGAAGAATGAGACTTTTTGTAGATTTTGTGGTTCAGCAGCTCCCTGCAACAAAAACAAAAATAATACAGATTAAGGAAATGCAGTAAAATTATCCAATGTTTAAACAACTGAGGGAGTACATGCTAAAAGGCTGGCCAACGCATCGAAAAACTGTTCCAGAACATCTCATGCCATATTGGTCACACAGAGCCGATATTCATGTAGGGGATGGGATCCTGCTCAAAGGAGAAAGAATTTTTATCCCAGGACCGATGCGGAGCGAGATGCTTGAGAAACTCCATCATGGTCACCAAGGTATGACAAAGACCATTGCGAAAGCACACCATTCTATGTGGTGGCCAGGAGTGACACGTAACATCAGGGAGCTGGTGGAGAGATGTGACATCTGCTGTCAACATTCACAGCAGCGCACAGAACCGTTGATGCCAACGCCGTTACCAGCAAGACCCTGGCAGCGAGTGGCAGCTGACATTTTCCAATGGGAGAAAAGTAATTATCTCGTCGTGGTCGACTATTTCTCACGTTATATTGAAATTGCTAACTTGCCTAAGCTTGTAACTTTTACTACAGTGGAACAACTGAAAGTTATCTTTGCCAGGTTTGGAATTCCATAGACACTTGTGACAGATAATGGACCTCAATTTGCTTCTTCAGAGTTTGCACAGTTTTCTCAAAACTACAACTTTGAACATGTCACAAGCAGCCCAATATTTCCTCAGAGCAATGGAGAGGCAGAGAGAGCAGTGCGTACAGTGAAACAAATACTGAGCAAAAATCAAGAACCACAGAAAGCTCTTCCGGTCTACAGATCGACTCCTTTAGCTCATGGATTCTCACCTGCAGAGCTCCTGATGGGGAGGAGAATAAGATCTACAGTTCCTGTTTCAACAAAAACTCTGGCCAGACCTAAAGGATTTCTGAAGGAAAGATAAGTCTCTAAAAGAGAAACAACAGGAAACGTATGGATCCAGACAAAGAGTAAAAGTCTTACCAACCATCATGCCTGGTCAGAAGGTTTGGATCAGGACATCTAAAGCCACAGGGACTGTGGTTTTGCATCCACTCCTAGATCATATCAGGTAGAGACTGATTTGGGTACATTGAGAAGGAACAGAGCTCATCTCACAGTAATCTCAGAAACAGTCCAGCCAGATATCAGTGAGTCTGTGACTAGGTCGTGTAGGATTTCCCGTCCTCCTAAAAGATTGGACTTGTGAGTAAATAGATGTTAGTAAGACCTGCTGTCAAGAAAAGGGCAGAATAATCCCTTCAGCAGTGTCTAAAGGCTCAGGTAGTCCACCCTGGCCTTTAGTCTAGTAAAGAAATGTTTTTAATATATTCATTCAATGTATAAAATGTTTGGAAAAGTAATGTGTTTCTCTTAAGAAGGAAAAAGAAAATAATTGCTTGAGAGCTGTGTAAGTTAAAGGAAAATATGTTGTTGTGAAAAATAGAAGAACTTGATTTTGTTGCTAAAAGAGGGGGATGTAGTAGAACCCATCCTGACATAGAGGGTGAGTAGGGAATGTAGAAGGAGAAGAATAAAAAACGAATATGTTTGAGAACTGTGCCGTCTGTCTGTGTGAGTTGCTCTTCCTAAATGTGAACATACAAGATAACCATCTGTTACACTCTGTGGAATGAAGAAACAAGTGTATTAAGTAGAGATGCACCAATTGCAATTTTCTTGGCCGATTTCAATTTCCGATTTCTTGCAAGTGTGACCTGCCGATACAGATTTTTTTCGATTCCGATTTTCTTTCTAAGAACTATTATTGACCACATATACAAACAAAATCTACCTTTCTTCAATGCTAAATTTTATTTTCATAATAAAATAAATTATTAAACATTACAATTTCCCCCAAACTGCACTAAGTTACAGGATCTTCTCTCACTTAAACAACTCTCAAAATAAAGTGCTCTGTGACTGGAAAGAGGTAGAAATGACAATTAACTGCAAATAAGTTGCTTTATATAACAGATGTCATTTTCCACTATTTTTATAAATGGACCTTTTTCTCTTTATAACTCATCTAACAAAACAATTCCAAAGATCTGAAAAACTGAAGTGTCCAATACGCTCAACTTACGTTAGATGTATAAATATCAGTTGTAAAACTGAGCACTGCTTCGGGAACGGCTTGCATACCTGTCAACACTCCAGTTTTTCCCGGGAGTCTCCCGTTTTGTTATTTCTCCCAAAAAAACTCCCGTAATTTGTATGGCCCAAACCACGTTATATGAATAATCACATCAATATATTATTCCAAGGTGGTCCAGTTGCCAGATCTTGAATGAAACGCATCGTACTCACACAATCGACACATCATACACATTACAAATCATTTATGACCACAATCTGGCAACCTACAACCCATTTGCGCTGTTGATATCTGCGCAGGCAGTAGACGCGGCATGTTAAATCAAGCATCACTGGTAGATGGGAGGAGAAGTATCAGCTGGTGCTCCGGCGAAAAAAACAAAATATACATGTACATTTAACAACAGCTGGATGGAAGAATTGAATTTCATATTCCGAAGTCATATCGACAATGCCCACACCTTTTGCAATGTGTGTTGCACTGATTTTAATATCGGACACGGTGGGAAAAATTACGTTAAATCACAACGGCACAATTTGTATGTATTTAGCCTGCCTCAGCCATCCAGCACCCCCCTTCCCCTCTCCCGGATTTGTGTACCCAAATGTTGACAGATAACAGGCTGTGTGTGTTACATGACACAAGATTAAACAACTCGGGCAATGCGACGTCGGAAAGAACCTCATACTCTGTATCGAGGAAATTTATCAGATTTCTGAAACCTCTGTCCACAACTATGGAGAACAGCTGGTCATCCAGCGCATGAATTCCATATTTTTCCTCGTAATTGCTTTGGTATTTTCGTTGCTCATACCAAGGAATGATAGGAGAGGCTGCTGACTTGTGACTGGCTCTGAGCTCTGGCTAGCTTTAGCCGCTTTCACTTTTTAGCTTCTTTTTTAAAATGGGCATTTTCAGCTGGGTGATGGTGTTATAAATGTCTAATTAGGTTTGTTGATGCGAAAGTTATTGTGGTGGTTCCCCCACGGTTTACTTTGGCCTTACAATTATTACACATTTCGAACTTTATGTATTCTTTACTCACACAGTGAAGATCTTCCATGCCAATTACATGTTTACATGCAGCTGTGACGTTATTGCCTGCGCTGCTGGCAACAAAACGGACCGGCTTGGAATCGGTAAGACGTGAGGCTGACCGGACGATCACCGGTCCGGGCCGAGCATGCGGAAAATCGGCTAATTCCGGTCCCTGGCCGGTCGATCGGCGCATCTCTAGTATTAAGCTTATGAGACCTGAATAGTGGAATGAATGAAAAGGTCAGACGTCACCCCAAAGAACGTTACAAGAAGTTGGCTTTGTCGATTGTTTGTAAATCTTACAAATTATCATCGTTGTGATCCAAATAAAGGGACACAATTATTAATAACGAAACAAAATCAAGAAAAAGCACTTGTTTCTCTCCCAAAGCAAAAGTAAAAAATGCAAGATTGACTGTGTGGCACAAGAATGAGTGACTGAAGAAAAAGAGTGAAAGGAGGGATGGCAAGCAAGTGTGTGTGTGTGAGAATAGGAACTTTTTTCCTTGTGTTGCTCCTAACTAAGAACTGATGTGGAACTTAGCAGAGTTTGAGAGGGAATATCTTACTTGAAGATTATTTGAATCAGAAGAGAAGAGAACATTTGAAAAGGCTTTGATAGAAGCAAAAAGGATTAGCAATCACTTCTGGAAAGAATTTTAATATATAGATGTTAGAGGGAATTGACAGAGCTGAGAGAGAGGAGATTTAGACGGGTAAGGAGGAGGCAAGACCGGCTTGACAATATAAATAATAGTTTAATGAAAAACTTAAACAAAAGACACAAATGCACACATGGCGGTCAGCTGCCTGTAAAAGAGCTCTCTCTGTCGCACCACCATCCACATTCGGCCTTTATCCCTTTCGGAGGCTTAATTAGCCTGATAAGGGACCGGATGTGGTAATTGTTTGTATCAGCAGAAATCCCCATTGACACAGTGTACGTGCCTTATCTCAAAAGGAATATAGGGAGATGCTGGCCAGAGGGATTAGGAGGAGCAATAATCTTTACAAAACATTTACACTGTTGTAAGTTCATGCACACGACCAGTGCAGTGGAGAAGTAAGGTGTTATCCTTTCCTTCCTGTGAGGAAAGCAGACAAATAATGCCAGTCTAAAAAACAAACAAGACTACAAGAAGGTTGGAGGTAACAATTGTTTTAAGAAATGACCCTGAACAGATATGACAGGTGTGGATGGAAATACACAGAAATCAGGAAATTAAAAGGCTTTTAGCTTTTATTATAAAAGCTGTATTCTGCAATTTCTGTGGTTCCTTGCAAACACATCAACAAATTCTTCAAGATTCAATTTATTTGCATGCTTGGATTCAATACTCAATACACCCAAGTTGCTAACTCTCTCATCTGCCATAGTAGATCTCAGATGTGTCTTGACCAGTTTTAGAGTGGAGAAGCTCCTATTATTTGTGTTCTAACCATGTCTGCCAAACAACTCAAAACCTCATTCTGAATTGCTTTGCTGGTGTATTTGGCATTATGGATAGAAAGAAACCTTTTTTTCAGAGTTTTGTCATGTTTGGCAAATGTTTCCAAGATTGCTATGAAGTTACCCCTGTTGTCTGACCCTGCCGAATCATTGTGTCCTCTTTGAGCAATGTTCTGTGTGGCAGTTAGTAGAAGTACTTCAGCTATTGTTTTCAAATACTCCCGGTTTTCTTTAATCTGCTTGTCATGTTCTTTGTTCAAGGCATTTAGCAAAGTTCTGTTGTTTTTCACTGCTGTCTCATAGTCTTTAAATGCAACCATGGCTTGCTTGTGGTGCTCTGGTCTTGCATGAATTGCAAATCCCCCTTCCTTGTAGGTTGCCTTCTTCCAGTTTTTAAAACCACTCTCAAAAACTGACAATGGGCTGTTGGGAGGGCTAAAATATCGACAGGCATAACAATATGCAGAGTCTAATATTCTGGAGTACTAAAGCCAGGGATGAATCTTGTACCATTCTGCTTTGAAGCTCCTCTTCCTGTCCCCCATCAGTGTCTTTGGATATGTTGTTAAGAGTGGCTGCACAGGTGGATGATCTCTGCTCTTGGAGATATCTGTGAAAGATGAAAGAGTCGCAGTGAATAATTATTTAGCATTCCATAAGTCAAGCTCAAATGATTAAAACATAAATGTTTTTGGAAAAACAAAAAGAGCTAAAGCTGAGTATTCTAATCTCAATCAGCCTAAACATGTCTATAGACAACTGGCCTATAGCGACTGACAATTTAAGCTCCTTGACAAACCTGACGGTTCAGATGAAGTGCTTGTAGATGCACAGGGCTCATCTTGCTCACACTCTGCCTCAAAGTCACACTCGGCAGCCTCATCTCTTTTCTCTTCTTGCTCTAGAACTCTCCAGGTTGCTGTCTGTCTGCTCTCTGCCTCCAGACCTGCTGACTCTCTCCACAACTAAAATACCTTGCTGATGGGATCGCTGTTCTTCTGGGCTTTCTTCTTTCTCTAAGCTTTCATGTATTTCTGACTCTTTTTCACAAGCATCTTCTCTCTTCAGTCTTGACTGACCACTATTTTTATTTTTATTATTAAAGAAGGACATTATGTCCTTTGGTTTTTTTTCTCTTCATTTTAACTACAAAGGGGAAAAGGATGTAAATGTAAAATGAAAAGAGAAGCTCACTCAAAAATCCTATCATTATTTACAAGCCCATTTTACTTTCTGTAGATATAATGAAATAAAACATATATAAAATAAAAGGAAATAGTGATTCTGACTGTGATGAACTGTCAGGCTCAAAAAGGGGGCAATAGAAAACTTACAAATTATCAATATACAGTATAGAATAAGTCATAATGATTCCTTTTACTGTGATTTTATTATATTTTGTCCTTTTTTGAGCATGACAGAACATGGATGACAGAAAATCATTAGCTGACACGACATTAGAGTTAGAAAATAACAAGTACATTTTCAATTTTGGTCAGTTTATTCCAAGGGTCTGACAATGTTTTGGGCCCTGGAGAAGTTTTGACATGCCTTGACATTTGTGCTTTTTTCAGTTGCTTAAATACACATTAATGGCTCAAGTCTGATTACACTGTATTCAGCACAAACTGGGCTACAATAATATGTGAGCAACATGTATGTACATGTTTGTATTTTTGAGAAAATATCGTTTATGCATGGTTTTAAAAAAAAAAGAAAAAAGATTTAAGTCAGTGAAATAACCCGCACACCTGAGACAAATATTTTTTTTCATTAAAAGTAGAGATTGTAAGCTTTCTTTAGACATATCTTCAGAAAGATGCTCACAGAGACTGCTGAAAACTCACCCTTTTTATTTTTTTCTTCATTTTACAAAAACAAAAGTTTTTGTTGTTATTGTGAGTGTACACAAATAAAAGTAGAACCTTTATAGTCTCTAATGATGTCTTACAATTATCTGTGTGCACAAAGTGACGGAGAATTTTAAGTTGTTTTCGCTGTTATGAGGAAAAAATCAAGCCAGCGCATGCGTCGACCCCAGAGGGTTAAATCTAAATTCTGGACATCTAACATCTCATTCATTGAGTGATTGACAAATCCTTCATAATGAATAAAAGACTTACCAGATTTTATCTTCACACTTTCGTCTGCTTCACATCACCTTCTAAAAAGACAAACAATTAACTGTAGGCTTATATTTTCAAAAGCGGAAAATATAAGTTAAATATTACCTTGTAATAAGAGCCTGTAACGGTGGCGGTCACAAATAAATAAAAGTAAAAAATGAATAACTGGCTTGAGTCAAAGTGTTCGGGTGCCAGACAAGTTTTTACTTGTCAAAGAATAAATCAGTTCACACATATATATAATCCACCGATACACAAAATGAATGCTGTCCAATACCCACAATAGCGCATAGAATATGGACACTCATATGTTGAAGGTTTTAAGGGAAAAAACAAACAAAACAAAAAAACTACAGAGAAAGCATGTTATTTAAGAAAACATAGAAGGGGGGGAAAAAAAAGGTAACTCAATGTTCACTTTTCAAACAGCATTTTTTTTTTCCTCTCTCTTTTTTTTTTTCACAATGACACAACCAAAACAAATGAATAAAGAAACGGAAACAAGCAGCTTGTGGCTCAAATTCAGTTCTGACTTCACAATTTGTCACAGTGCGTCAGTGTGTGCGTACGTGCGTAGTGAGCGTGTATGTGTGTGTGTGTGTTGACTGCAGGCAGCAGGCTACGTAGCGGACCCACCACTGAATATTCAGAGCCTGGAAAAAAGTTGAGTCTTAGCGCGGGGTTAAAAGATGATGGACAATGCTAATACCTGTGGCAGGTGAGACAGGCTGGAGTTAGGTTGCACCAGGCAGGCGAAAGGTGCAGAGCTCAATTTCTCCCGTCACTTGGCGATCGCGCCCGGTCAGCGCACACAGAATAATCCAGGAACAACTGGCAGTGCCCGACCTTCAGGTAGCATGTTATCTTCTTAGTTTACCTATGAGTTTTAAGTTTATTTCCCCCTTCTTTTTTTCACTTCCGCTCCTCTCTCTCTCTCTCTCTCTCTTTTATACAAGTTCCTTCTAATTCCTCATTGGTTTCCGCCCATTTTGAAGAGACTTTGAAGAGATTTTTTTTGCCGTATCGCCACAAGCCTGACTGAAAATTACATTTCTTTAAGGTGTTACATCTGTTCTCTGGTAGCTGTTGACTCTTTGCTAAATTTGCATAGTCATGATTGCTTCATATGTAGTTTTAAAAGACTAATATAGGCAACAGCGGACAATTGGTAGTTTAATATTATTTCTCACTACGTGAACATGACTGAAATTAAATATTTTTGTTACCTGTATCTTTTTTGGGAGAAGATGTGCAGCTCCTCTCTGAAATACGAGGTCTCTGCATGCAGTCTGGCTTTGAGGAGTTTCCTCTCAACATAAAAGTTATGGCACAATAAACAACTTTATTTCCATTACTGCCACCCACAGGACAAACTGCGCATTGCATGCAAAATTGATTGGCGTGATCCCATTCCAAATTTAGGGGGGCCAGGGGGGGGGGGCAAAGCTTGTTGACAGGGGGGGCATTTTTTCAGCATCACCTTAGCAGAGGAAAGCAGACACCTTTTTCATTCACTTATCAAGGTAAACAGTATACGTACACCAGAATGCCCCAAGGAATCAAACATTCACCACATGTGTTCAATCAAGTTTTGAAAACTTGATTTAGAAGACTGCACATTGATACAGTATGTGGATGATCTGTTGATTTGCTCAACAACATTAGAAAAATGTAATCTAGATTCCAATAAAGTGCTCACCAAATTGGCTGAAGGAGGCCACAAGGTCTCTAAAGATAAATTGCAATATTGCCTACCACAGGTAGAATACTAAGGACGAATCATTGCACATAAAACTAAGACTATATCATCCACACCACAAACAGCAAACAGTGGGACAAATGATGACCTTTTTTAATGCTGACTGGATAGAAGATTATGCTATCCAAATGAATCCCATTAAGGGCACTGATGAAATAAACAGGTCATCAGAATCTCTGAGCACGACTGACATGAATACTGATGCATTGATAGCCTTTGAGTCATTGAAAAAAAGAGCTCAAGACAGCCCCAGCTCTGGCAAACCCAGACTATGCCAGACCGTTCCGTACGTATGTGGCAGATAGAAAATATGGGTATGTGTCAGCAGTCTTAATGCAGGAAACTTGTAGTGGAAGAAAAAAGCAACCAATTGCCTATTACAGTACCAGATTGGACAATGTAGCACAGGGCTACCCGCCATGCTATCAACTAAGACTTGCAGCAGTACATTTTGCTTATGATAAAGCTTCCACTGTGACAATGCGCTACCCAGTTATAATTTACACTCATCTTAAAGTCACAGAACTAATAGAATAAGGTAGTTTTGTTTTGACTCAAGCCAGGTATTTGACATACTCAACATTGCCAACTTACACCAACATCAGCATAAAGCAATGCACAACAGTAAACCTAGCCAATTTCATTCCTCTAGAAGGGGAGGGAACATCTCATGAATGTGTAATAGACTCTCTAGCCTTTACTTGTTTAAGACCAGATATAGAATCAACACCAATCACCGATGCAGATTATTTTGTAGATGGATATTGCTTCAGAGACCATCTGGGAAATCATTCTGGATATGCTGTTTCAAGAGAGAAGACAATACATTTATCCCAATAATTGTGCTGCAGAACAGGCTGAATGAAAAGCACACACTGAAGCCTGTCAATTGGCTAAAAATCAAACTGTTAATATTTACACGGTTTCTGCATATGCTCATGGAGTGTGCCATCTATTTGGAGTGGTTTGGAAACAAAGGGGGTTCAAAAAGAGTGATGGGACATCATTTCAACATGGTGACCAAATAATTAAACTAATTTCAGCTATGATGCACCCAAAGAGATTGGCTATCATCAAATGTCAAGCACACAAAAAAGGCAATGATTTTGTCATTCAAGGCAATAATGCTTCAGATTTGTATGCCAAAAGGGCCTCAGGATGCCAATTAGCAATAATGGCAACTTCAATTTTGATTCAACCTCAACCCCAAATGGATGATATAGCTTGTATGCAGCATCAGACTGGCCCTTATGAACTAAGTGTATGGCAACAAAGGGGCGCAAGCAGAGATGCAAATGGGATATGGCGCATTGCCCCAACACCACTCCTTACTATTGTAATTTCAGATGTGCATGGTTTGACCATTGTACAAGGGGGGAAGTGGTTAGCAAAATAAAAGGACAGGGATATTGGTTGCCATACCTACCTGCAATGGCAGATTAATTTTTGGCTGAATGTGAAGGTACATCTGCACCAATAGGTCAAATACCAGTTCCAGAAGGATAATTTAAACACCTGGTAATAGACTGTGGACATGATAAAATCAGTAAGAGGAAAAAGATATATGCTGGTGATAATAGACAGATTCAGTAGATGGGTAGAAGCAGTACCGTCAGCAGATCAGGGAACCCAAACTGTGATAAAAGTTTTGACCAGGGAGGTAATTCCAAGATTTGGCATACCATCTCAAATTAGTTCTGACAATGGCTCAGCATTTGTTCAAAGAACAGTGAAAACAGTGTTACAGCAACTGAAAATAAAACAAAGACTAAGGTGTGGCTGGGCGATAAAGCGATATCGATATATATCATGATAAAGAAAATCCACGATAAGCTTTTGAGGAATTAAAACACAAGCAGTTCGGCTTTCTCAGGCTGCGTTTCCACTGGGGCGGACGAAATCCGCTCCAAGGCACTCACAGCGCTAGGAGAGAGCTTGCTCCGCACCGCTGCCAATCCTACGGTCCACCTTGCGAGCATGACGCTCGGCTTTCATAGAAATGAATTGAAAACACTCTCAGCTTCGCTCACAACATGCCAGTGGTAACGTAGGGTCAGACTGGATGAACTTGCTAATGCTAGCTGCCTTGCTAATGATTAGGTTATGTCGGACCCATCCGCCCCGCAAGACTTCATGACAACGGTTGCACCCTCTCATCGTCTCTATTGAAAAGCTCGACAGAACAACAGTGATGTGGACAACAGCTCTGATCTTTCGACGCTGTAATCTTGAATATTGTTCTCTGGCACCAAACATGCATTATTTCTGCCCTGTCCCTCTCCGCACTCGGTGCCTCTTTGAGTTAACGTGGTTTCAAAGCACCTTTTAGACTATAACGTTTTTCCCTTCTAAATGTATCTTTATTAATTAGCATGTTACGAGCCTTTAATAATAAACAAATCGAATAAACAAATCGATTTCTGTTCTAATTTTGTGAAAATGTATTAGATGTCTGGAATGGATAAGGAAAGACTAAAATTACTATTAATTACTATTACTATTTAATGAAAATATACAAATGTTTTTTACATAAAAAAATAAACCTTATCTAAAATCATTCCACAGTCACAAGGGCTTCTATGCCCCATACTTGGGTATCTGAATCTAAAGAAATATAAAGAATATTTCATTTAAATGTAAAAAATATTCCAACAAATACTGGACTGCTGTCACTATGCTTCAGAACAAACAGATGATATTTTAACATTAATTTTCAATTGATAAACGGTAAAAGACGGTAAAATTGGTAAAAGATCCCACAGACCCCACTGCTTTGGCCGTCTCCGGACACCCTGTGCAGTTTTGTAGAGACTATTTTGACTGGTTAGAATTTATTTTTTCTTCTTTTCTTCCGTCAACTTTGAAATAAAAAAAAGAAAGTGCAATGTGTAAATGTATATCGTGATAAATATCAATATCGAACAATTTGAAAAAGATTATCGTGATAACAATTTTGGTTATATCGCCCAGCCCCTAGGTGTGCCTATCATCTACAATCACAGGGAATGGGTAGAAAGAGTGAATGGAACCCCCAATGCTAAGCTCGATAAAATTTCTGCTGACACTAAACTAAATTGCATTGATGCTTTACCTCTTGCACTAATGAGTTACCGCATGCAAACCAATAGAATCACCAATTTAACACAGCATGAAATGCTAACAGGCAGACCTATGCCAGTACCATAATGTCCTTATTAAAGACCACCTCTAGAACAGTTGCAGATGGAATTAAGGGCTTACATGAGACAATTAACTACTAAACATGAAGCCATTTATTCACAGGAACAGAGCAGGGGACCCAGGGAAGAAGACGTAGTGCCCTGTCCCATTGTTCCTGGTGACCAAGTATACCTGAGATTTTTTTAGGAGGAAATGAAATGAACCCAGAAGGGAAGGACCTTATACTGTAATAAGGGCAACCCCAACAGCAGTACAGGTGGAGGGTAGCACAACATGGTATCATTTGAATCACTGCACTGGAGTGCCTTGACTGAGACCAAGACAATGAGAAGACCAAACAGACGATCAGGAAGACTTAAACACGGTTCCCCTTCTGTCTCTCTCTCCACGTTGTGTCGGAGAAGCGACACTAGGGGTCTCTCTTGAGCACCGAATATACCTCTGATCTATGAAAAAAGGCCAATGAGAAGTTGGCAGCTAATATTTGCATACCCCGCCCCCGGACATACGGGTACAAAGGCGAGGCAAATACTAGAGTTCATTCAGAAATTTTCCGATGGTTGTGCATGCTGTTCGCGTGAGATCACACCAGTTCCAGGATTCCTCTGACGTTCTGCATGCTGTTGGATTGATGGCGCAATACAGCGGCAATTTCTCCTACTTGCACGGCAGTGCAATTGCCCCCGGGCACTTCGACAGTGCAGAAACCCAAACTCTAAGAGAGTTGTTTAAAAGTGATTTCCTCTAAAAGAGCAATACACAGTGGCGTTGAACGTCCTTTTAAGGACGCGTCTTTTTAAAGACGTGTATCCGCCTCTGTGTAGTTTCTGGATGGGGTTGATTTCTCCCCACCTCCAATGGTCATAAAAGCTGCCTGGCGTACCTGGGCTGCGATTACACGCAGGCAGCGTTTTTATGAATGGTCTATGTTTTCAGGGCGAGAACATAGCCATAACAGCATTGCGGTCGTAGGCTTTCTTTTGTCATGAGAGAAAGCCACTTCAGCCGCCCCCCCACGCCTCGCCTCCTTCCCACAGGATTGAGGCAGGTGCCGCGGGCGATGGAGGCGATTTGGGGACAATAACGGGCTGTGTTTGCCGGGTAAATCCCCGCGAACCACCAACCTCCCCGGCACGCTTGCTTGCTCCCATCTAAGCTCGGGATGAGTGCGGCCCGCTTCGCGGCCGGCCTTCCGGTCCCTTGAGCTCCCGGAATTGGATGACGATAATCACCGCTGCATCGGAGAGCATTACAGCGGCGTCTGATGTTGATGGCTTGTCTGCGCTGCCACCTTCAGGTCTGAACCTGATGCACAGAGGTCCGATATGCTTCCCCGGGTACCGCGAGCGCGATGTTGGACCGGAAAATCCGGTCCCCCTCCCCCTCACGGCTATTTGATTGGTTCCACGGGCATGTGTGCCGCTCACAGCCACGCACCCCCTCCCGGTTCCTTTCTTCCCGGACGTGCATGACGAGCTGAGCAAGCCAAGCTTCCTCTCTCCTCCGCTCTCACTACCCTCGGCGGTAGAGCGGTCCCAGACCACTCCCCCCTGCACGCCATGGCCCCCTCCTGCAAGTCCACCGGGCCAAGGCACTCCAAAATTTGCACTTGGGTAGTCCTGTTCTTGACGTGCCGCAGGAACTGCACTCGAACAGATGATGGCCACCCTCGTGGTCCGGAAACGCAACACATGGACTGGACCTGGTCGCAGTAGAGGAGGTAGACAAAGCATGCTTTCTCAAACGCTCCCGTCTCCCAGCTCCATCCATTCGGCGACACATATGACGACTCCACCCAGCAGTCCTCAGTGGTGAAGAAACAGACGGAGGCCATTTCACACATCCTGCCCTGCCGCAAACCTGCTGCCAGGGGCAATGCCCTGTCTGCTCGCCAAGGGCGTCCTCCTGTGGCTTTCAAGCGGTGCTCTGCCTCAACAAGCATGGGCCCAGCTCTCAGCCCCGGCGTCGAGCTCCCTGCAGAAGATGGATGCCCCCTCATCTCACGGTGGGGGGCCGGGAGGAGAATCTTTTGTTGAATTCATTTCATTTGGCCACACCCCCTAACGGGGGCTGCGGTACTCACATTCTCAATAATAGAGCTACTTCCTTTTTTGTCTCTGGGTCACCTGGCCCGCAAATGCCGTTCTCACGGCACTCTGCCGCCAGGCCTCAACAGTCCCGGCATGCTGGACGCGGCCACAGTCCGCCTTCAGCCCCACGACTGTCCCCTGGCCGGCCGGTTCTGACGAGTCTAGAGGACGTCTGCAACCGGACCTCCTCCTCTAGTCACGAACCCGCGCCCAGCAAGGTAAGTGCTTTGAGTTTATTCTCAGCACTAAAGCCTCGGAACCCACCCTTGCCTCCCGAAGCCACACTACCTGCTTCGCCCCGCTGCGAAGCCCCCGCCGGGTACGTCCAAAATACTCGTCCCCTTGGTACCCCCAGCACGGAGTTTGGAGGCGTGGCTTTCACTGCCCAACCCATCACGTTGGCTGTACAGGACCATTCCACTCGGTTATGCAATTGAGTTTGCCAGGCCACACCCCCCCTTCGCAGGCGTCCGTTTCCGCAGTAGACGGAAAACATGCCAAATCCCTGCGCAAAGACATGATAGGGCCTGTCCCCCCAACCGAAATGGAGAAGGGTCTCTACAGCCCATACTTCGTTGTACCCAAGAAAGGCGGCGGCTTACGACCAATCTTGGACTTGCGAGTTTTTCAACCGAGCACTGCTCAAACTCCCGTTCAAAATGCTCACGCAAAAGTGTATCTTAACATGCGTCCGGCACCTAGATTGGTTCGCAGCGGTAGACCCGAAGGACGCATACTTCCACGTCTAAATTCTGCCGCAACACCAACCCTTCCTACGGTTCGTGTTCGACGGCCAGGCGTTTCAGTACAAAGTCCTCCCCTTCGGCATGTCTCTGTCCACTCGCGTCTTCACGTAAGTCGCAGAGGCAGCCCTTGCCCCGCTCCGAGAAGCCGGCATCCGCACACTCAACTACCTCGACGACTGCCTCATACTGGCCCACTCCCAAGAGTTACTATGCGCTCACAGAGACCAGGTGCTTAAACACCTCAGCCGCTTGGGGCTTCAGGTCAACCGAGAAAAGCACAAGCTCACTCCGGTTCAGAGCATCTCCTTTCTCGGCATGGAGTTAGACTCAGTCTCAATGTCTGCACGTCTCACCAACGAGCGTGCTCAGTCGGTGCTGAAATGCCTCGCAAAGTTCAAGCCAGGCACAACTGGGCATATAGCATCCTCCGCCGCAGTCACGCCGCTGGGGTTGATGCATATGAGACCGTTCAGCACTGGCTTCAGACTCGAGTCCCGAGACGAGCATGGCGCCACGGCACGCACCGTGTGATAATCACCCCTGCATGCCGCCAAACACTCAAACCAGCTGATTTGGGAACGATTCGGTCAAGGCCCAGGTAGACCTGCTTGCCTCCCGAGAGACCTCCCACTGCCTGCTCTGGTATGGCCGAACAGAGGCTCCCCTCGGGGCAGACGCACTGGCACACAGCTGGCCCACAGGGCTGCGCAAGTACGCATTTCCCCCAGTGAGCCTTCTTGCACAGGTGCTGTGCAAGGTCCGGGAGGACGAGGAGCAAGTCACACTAGTGGCTCCATACTGGCCCAGCCGGGCCTGGTTCTCGGACCTCGTACTCCTCGATACAGCCCCTCCCTGGTGAATTCCCCTGAGGAAGGACCTTCTTTCTCAGGGGCAGGGCATGCTCTGGCATCCGCATCCAGACCTCTGGAAACTCCACGTCTGGTCCCTGGACGGGATGCGGAAGATCTAGCTGGCCTACCACCTACTGTCGTAGACATGATCAACCAAGCCAGAGCCCCTTCCACCAGGCAGCTCTACGCCCTGAAGTGGCGCTTGTTCGCAAATTGGTGTTCTTCTCGGGCTGAAGACCCACAGAGGTGTGCAGTTAGGTCAGTGCTCCTATTCCTGCAGGAGAGGTTGGAGGGGAGGCTGTCCCCGTCCACCTTGAAGGTGTATGTTACTGCTATCGCGGCCCACCACTACGCAGTAGACGGCAAGTCCCTTGGTAAGCACGACTTAATCATCAGGTTCCTAAGAAGCGCCCGGAGGTTAAATCCCTCCCGGCCAAGCCTGTTCCCCTCCTGGGACCTCTCGGTAGTCCTCACGGGCCTCCAGAGACCTCCCTTTGAGCTGCTAGAATCAGTTGGACTCAGGGCCCTCTCTCTTAAGACTGCCCTGCTGATCGCGCTCACCTCCATCAAGAGGGTCGGGGACCTGCAAGCGTTCTCTGTCAGCAACACTTGCCTGGAGTTCGGTCCGGCAGACACTCGTGTGATCCTAAGACCGCGACCGGGCTAAGTGCCCAAGGTTCCTACCATGCCCTTTAGAGACCAGGTAGTGAACCTGCAAGCGCTGCCCCGGGAGGAGGCAGACCCAGCCCCGTCATTGCTGTGTCCGGTACGTGCTTTGCGTACCTATCTGGACCGGACGCAGAGTTTTAGACACTCTGAGCAGCTCTTTGTATGCTTTGGGGGACAGCAGAAAGGAAACGCTGTCTCCAAACAGAGGCTTTCCCACTGGGTAGTAGATGCCATTTCATTGGCTTATCACACTCAGGCCGTGCCCCCCCCCTTGCGGGTCCGAGCTCACTCGACAAGGAGTGTTGCGTCCTCGTCGGCACTGGCCAGGGGTACCTCCCTGGCAGACATTTGTAGAGCAGCGGGTTGGGCGACACCCAACACCTTTACGAGATACTACAATCTCAGGGTTGAGTCAGTTTCATCCCGTGTTTTCTCAGGTCCGAGCCAGTAGAACTCGGTAACACGCTGATGGGCTGGCCGGGTTAATCGCTTGCATATAGCGCCCTTTCCCTCGCTTGAGGTAAAATCGTGCGTCTGTTTTCCCAGGAGATTCCACTCAACTCGAATCCCTGGTCGATTCCTCCCTAGCCCTCATGGGTCCGCAGTTCGGCGGAGGAACTTGCCGACCCAATCCACTGCGGGTACTCAAATCTACCCTGTACTGGAATAGGTGCTCCACAGGGTGAGGACTCCTACGCGGACTCCCCCTGTGTGTATTTTCCGCGATACGGTCCCCTTACGAGTGGACCCGTGTTTTCCTTGGGTAAGTTTCGGCTGCCCTTCGGTCGCCATGTGTAGCAACTCCCCCCCTCGCTGAGGCTGGATCTACCACCGATCCAAAATTTCGAGGCAACTGCACAATAATTTGGCATCTGTATGTAAAAAATTAGGAGTTTATAAATCTTGCTGCATAAAATGTGGAATAGCCACAATGAAGAAAAATGGTACAATAAAAGAAGCCCCATTTGCAACAGCCACAATGAAGGAACTTTTTACAGTAATAGAAGTATCTGAAAACCTGAATTAATCTAGAGAAAAGGTACAGAAAAAAAACTGTAAAAAGAGCCTTCTCGGAAATACCCTAATGTATACTTAGATGCAATTGGCCAACCAAGAGGAATACCACATGAATTTAAATCTAGAGATTAAATAAAAGCAGGCTTCGAGACTTTAGTAATTTGGATAACACTTAAGAATACAGAATGGATTAATTACATTTACTACAATCAGCAAAAATTCATTAATTATACTGATGAAGCATTAAAGGCCTTAAGAGACAATCTAGACAGGCACTAAATTGGTTATTGGTGGAAAAAGGAGGTGTTTGTGTAATGTTTGGAGCTGACTTTTGCACTTATATCCCAAATAATAAAGCTCCTGATGGATCCGTTACTGAGGCAATGAAGAAGCTGAAAAGTCTAAGGGAAGAGGTGACTGAAAATGCAGGAGTGATAGGGAAGTTGAGCCTTTTTATTTTTGACTCTTTGTTTTTAAATTTTCAATTTCTATTGTTTTTGAATAGCAAGGGAGTCACATACTCTTTGTATTTTCTTTTATGCAAAAATAGTAAGCACTTTAGATCTTGGGTAGAGTAGGCAGGAAGACAGAAGGTATTATGTTTATTATTTTGGCATATGCCCCTTCCTGAAGTTATTTATCTCTTTTAAGAATTCTATATATAATGTCAAAAGGGAACGATAAGAAGGTTTATTCGATTATCTGTACTTTTTGAATATTTTAAAAGTATCACTTATTGTTTGAATCATTTTCAAAGTTATCAAGTAAATCATGTTTGAATGAAATATAATATGCATTTATAAACTTTGAAAAACTCTGGAAGTGCCACTGGAGGGCCAGAGGCTAAGATATCATAAAGTGAAGAAAGGATCGATGAGCACCTCAGTGTTTAGCAGCTAAGGCAGACTCTACTGGTGGTTTAAAACCCCACTGTCTACTCCAACACCACCAGATAGTGCTCCAGGCTACCTGAAATGTCTGTGAGCTCCTCTGGCTCCGTGGGACATATCAATATGCTGAAATTGTTAAATTACTGAAATATTTTAATCTACTGAAATAAATTTAATAACTAATATACTCTACATAACCATAACAACCATGGGCAAGGCTGAATTTGCATGCACATGCTTTTATTCAAGAATTTGATTTGTTTCTAATTTGTGTTACCCCCAAGAAAGTTAGGGAGACAAGATATTTTACTTCCCCCATGCCAAATGTGGGAGGAGATGTTTGATCTCATTTCTCCTCTGGAGGGTGGATCCATAAGAGAAGTTGTTGTTAGAGGAATGTGTGACTTACATTGATCACTTGATAGAAATGAAGGGACTGACTTGTGGAATTGCAATTGTAAGGGCGATAGAGGTGGGACTTTGAGAAGTCCCAAAGGGGGAATATATAGTATATTTTTATACAAAATGGTACACAGTGTAGAAAGCATTCCTCAAGCACTGGATTGTAAAATAATTATTCAAACTACTGTATTCTGTTCTGTTAACATGAAATACACACTTTCTTGATAAATGAGTTTAGACTCATTTATTAAAGCACTAACTATATGATTTATTTTCCTCCGACAACACCTCTAAACTTTCAACAGATGAAATAAGGGGCTTAGATTTAAAAAAAAAAAAAAATCTATTCTAGAATAGGTCTTCTGGACAGATTAAAAAAAATGTATAGTCCCTACCAGATGGGCACAAAAGTCTCCAAATATCTGTTAAACCAAGATTTGTACACATCCTGTGAAGCATTATTGTTGCTCTAGGGGGCTTGCACACTTTTGCTTCACTGTGATCAAGGACTGATTCAATCAAAAGATTCCTCCCAATATTATATCATGAGGGGTGCCAGTGGCATGCCACATCCCTTCAAGATCTATAAAAATGCCCTGATCATCGTTAGGTGTGTAAGTATTAGCCAAAATCAACCTTTGCCCATGAATTTCTTTAATCTGTTTGAGACCTTTGAATTGTAGATGCTTACTTAACAATGTAATGACTCCCCCTGATCTTACTTGAGCCAGCACTAAAGAAAACATGTTCACCCCATATCTTTCCAAAATGTTCAGCTTCCAGCGGGCAAAGATGAGTTTCTTGAAAAAACACTATATCATATGTCTTATGTTTAAGAAGATAAATAACTTTCCTTATTTTATGGGGTGCCCCAACCCATTCATATTCCATGTGGAGAGAGATTATCCACTCAAATTTGACATTTTGACATACAGTATTAGAAAAAATTGATTGTGAGAAAAAAACAAGCTTATAAAGACCACATTCCACATTAGTGCAACGATCAAACCAAGAAAAAAAAAACAGAAAAAATAAAAACATGCGCATGGACAGCTCCAACCGTCGTTCATCCCTCTAATCTCAAAGTACATGTGTGCATACCGGAGTCCCCACGACAACTTTGCCATTAAGTCCGGTGCTTCTATACAAATATTGTGATACAGAATAACAAAACAGAAGAAAATCTATCAAACAAACTCCAGCCAATAGGCAGAATATTCAATAAACACAAACAACATGTAGATTCATCCACATACTGTCCCGAAGGTATGTTATTCCACAAAACAAGCTCCAGCCTCTAGCGAAACCAACACACACAAAACAAACTTCAGTTTCCTTGGGCAATCAAACGAATGCTCAGTGAGCCGGCTGTTTCAGGAGTGCAGCAGATGGCCTAATCCATCTAATGTCCGTCAAAAAAATATACAAAAAAATAAGCTCCATCCAATAGGAGGCATAAGTACAAAGAACGAGCAGATTCATCCACAACTGTCCCGAAGGAGGGTTATTCCACAAAACAAACTCCAGTCGCTAGACTGAGCCAGCACAAGAAGAAAAAAGCAAAAGGTGCCCAACTTCCTCGAACAGTCAAGTGAATGTTCAATGAGTCAAGCTCACTCGGGAGCAACATGAAAATCACCAAAATAACTTACTCATTCCATTGACTTTATTAAAGACATCACTTGTTGTGGGCATGTAAATACTTAGTATCTATTCTCAATTTGGCCAGGAACATCAGTGCAAAAGCGATCTTCTGTTTATGTGAGAGTATCTTGCATTCCTTGAATCGATCATGTTTCTCTCGTTGAATTCGCAAAGTCTGGGAACAAGAAAATGCTGTGGTTATTCCAAAAACGTTTTCCTTTACTCCTCGCCTCACGTAACACGAGATCTTTATCGGATGATCTCTGAACTTGGCCAGAATTGATGGGGCCTGTCTCCCTCTGTGAGCTTGCTCGATTTCCAGTTTATGGCCGGTTATGTCGGGCAGACTCGGGAAGAGCACATCTAGGAATTGCACCATATTTAGGGGCAGTGGTGGCTCAGTGGTTGAGGCTCAGGGTTACTGACCATAAGGTCAGGGGTTCAAGCCCCAGCACCACCAAGATGCCACTGTTGGGCCCTTGAGCAAGGCCCTTAACCCTATCTGCTCCAGGAGCGCCGTATCATGGCTGACCCTGCACTCTGACCCCAGCTTAGCTGGGATATGTGAAAAACTAACACTGTATGCAAAAAACTGTCTGTATAATGTGTGACCAAAATAAAGGATTCTATATCTCGGCCTTCCTCATGCTCAGGAATTCCAACAATTCGGACGTTGTTTCGCCAGTTACAATTTTCACGGTCTTCCAAATTTTCCCAGATGCACTGCAAATCTGCATTGGTCACCAATGCAGATTGGCTCTAGCAATGGATTAGCAGCTAATTCCCACTCCTATGACCAGATAATTGATCCATTTCTCAACATCCGACATCAAGAATTTAGCTTCCATCGTCATAACGGATCAACGTATTACCATAAGATCCTCCAGGTCTGCTACAACCTTCATCAGCATCACAGACATGCACGCCCATTGACATTCAATTTCTCCCGCTGTACCATCCAAATTGTGTCCCTGGTCTGCGGACTCGTCAGAGGTATCAGCTTGAGCACGCAAGTGTCTTTTAATGTCATCAAAATTCTTTGACATATTTTCTTCTTAGAACAGTTATGAAACAGATTGTATCGAATTTCACCGGATTAGGACTCAAAAAGAAATAAAAACTAGCAAAGTGTGCAGAGCTCGCTGTTCACACATCGGATGCATTGCGTCACGTGACTCCTCAGAAACAGCAGCTATTAATGGATCTTAATCTTAATCTTACTTTGATCAATGTTCAGTGAATTAATTACAACTCACAAGTATATACATTATGCCTTCTAGGAGCTGGGCGGAATGAGTAAGCACTGTTACTGGATTCCGTCATCAGATGAGTCGTCTGACCCTCAGAGGTAAAATACACAAACGACATGTAACATTCATAATTATAACCTGAATAAGTGCACATGATTAAGATGATGATGATTACCTTCTGATTTTAACAGTTTCTAGTGAATGTATTAAACTTACCAATAGGCCAAAGACTCAGGGCTGAATTCACACCTTCAGGTAGTGTCCAGTAAGCGGTTTCATTTATTTTGTATGTGCTAAACATTCATACTTTAACAATTGAGAATCCATAATTATTTTCACATCTTGCTTTAGCAAAAATACAACTGATGATACACTGTTTTTCATTAGTTGACATAGAAAGTCATGCACTCAAATTGTCGAAATAAAAAAAAGAGGCAACAACACAAACAGTTCTACAATTATCACATTTTACAAGTTCTTTACATTTGAGAGGGTTAAGTGCTTTCACAGTGGGAAGCTTGCACATTCAGCTCAGTCTCTCTCTCCTTAAAGAAGCATCTCTGGTCCATAATGGCCCGTTGCAGTAGTGTGAAGTCTACTCCATCAATGCAACTTAAAGCACGAGCATGCAGTGTAACTCCAATCACTCCTGGAAACAAAAGCAACAGAAAAAGAAATGCACATATTCTGAATACAAATACAACAACAAAAATAATCTAGATAGACTCACCTTCAGCCTTTTCAATCTCCCCAAGAACAAGATACTGAGCTCCAATTATAGGCTGGAAAGGTTCAACAAATGATGTTTGTACAGACACATGGAACTGTGCAGAGGACTGCTTGGCACTTAGAGTGGCGATGGACTTCTCTGGCTGGTAACTTGTAAGTCTAGATGTAGAGATGGACAGCTGATTTAATAATATCATTAGCAAATCACATTTCAGTGCTGTCACCATCTAGCATGCAGGCCTAGATTATAAATCGTAGACATACTGACCTACACAGACATGCAAACATACAGACTGACATAAGAGGTTGATATCACACAGTCTGCCATAGGCTATGGTCTGCAACTTTTTTCTGCACAACTTGTTTGAAAAGTCTTTTTGTATAAGAATATAGATGAAAATACAAGTCAGTTTCAAGTTAAGTCAGTTTTATTTGTATAGTGCTTTTCTCAATGCATATTGTTTCAAAGCAGAAAACAGTGCTTTAAAAAACCTCCTAGTCGCAAAAGCAACAATGACAAAAAAATAACTAAGATGTTTAAGTGGATAAGGGAGAAAACCTTAGGAGGAAGCCCATCTTCCTCTGTGAGACATATATTTAAGCAAATTTACATAAAACTAGTCTTTTAAAAAATATTCTTTCAGGTATTGTTTGGGCTTTGACTGTGGAATTTGACCTGGATCTGACACAGGAGCTATTTAAACATGTTTCTTGCCCTAAAACTTTGTGTTCTGTGATACTCTGAGATGCTTTCCATTTGTGACAATGACCCACTGCTTTACCACGAACCTTAGCCACACATGGCAATCCTACATCACCTTTCAAAGATACCATAATGAACATTAGCCATGGCTTAACAACAGTATGCATAATTTGACCATGGTATTCATAGTAAACCCATAGTAACCACAAAATTACCCATAGTTACTACAATATAAAAACATTACATTTACATTTACGCATTTGGCAGACACTTTGGGCAATGTAATCATGGGCAATGTAATCATGAACAACCAAAATGTTGTAACTGTGGTGGCAATCACAGTGTGGCTTTATGGGGGTTGTGAAGTGATGAACAGGGAAGCGGAAATACAGCAGGTAAGAACTCAGAGTAAGATCATATATGCAGAGGCTGTGAAGATGGTGAGTCATAGAGGAGAAATTAATGAAAGAAGCAGAGCAGGAAATGAACCCACAAAAGAATCAGATCAGGCAAATGAAGGAAAGTAATGGTTGATTTAAAGGAACTAGTCAATTTCATAGCAGGGGTAGTAAATGCTACAATGGAGGTTAAACAGAGAGAATGAAAATAATCATTAAGGCAGCAGCTCATAATCTAGATGGGTGGAGGTGAGGAATGATCTCAGCATTCAAACAAGCCAGGAGCAATCATGGGTTGGATAGTACTAATAATGGTCCTCCTGCTACAATGGAATGCTAAATGTTTGTGGGCCAATCGACAAGAATTCAAAAAGTATGTAGATGATTTATGCAGTAAACCAGATGACATCTGTGTACAGGAAACATGGTTCAGACAAAATTTGGATTTCAGAATAGTCAGATATGCTTCTGTTAGGTGTGATGGGGGAGGATGTGCAACATTTATTAGAGAAGATATTTAATTTAGAGAGATGAGTATAGGAAATGAGCAAGAATGTGTAACAGTAGAGATATGGACAAATGAGGGAGAGTTTGTGATAATTAATTATTAAAATACTTGTAAGAAACTAGATTTGAGTAGGTTAACACAAATTGAAAAGCTGGATGTAATAGGGTGTTGATATGTGGGGGCTTTAATGCACATAGCACGCTATGGGGAGGAACAAGAACAGATGCAAATGGTGAGGTAATTGAAGAACTGCTAGAAGAAAAGAGCATGGTTTGTTTAAAAGATGGGAGAGGGACTAAGGGAACCTTAGTATCTAGAAATTTAGTGGGGATTTGTGAATGGGATGTATCAGAAGAAACATCAGTAGTTAGTGATAATTGTCCAGTGTTGTGTCGCGTATTACTACAAAGAAAGAACAAGGGGAAATAATGGGTAAGTGGGTATTTGGCAGTGAAATTTGGGAAGATTTACTGTAAATATATTTGTGAGACAGAAATGGATAAAATAGACTTAAATTAAGATATTGAGAAGATTGATAAAAGTTTTAAACAGCATGACTATATGCTGCTAATCATTCGATTTCTAAAAGTAAAGGAAGAATGAAGAGAAAGGTGGCTCCCTGGTGAACAGATGAGTGTGCAGTTAAAGAAAGGAATAAAGCTCTCGGGATATTAAGAATAACTCATTCTCAGAATTTAATTAAATATAAGCAAGCACAAGTAAAGTTTAGACAAATTATACTTAAAGCAAAAAGGCAAAGCTGGCAGACCTTTTGTAATAAAATTGGTAGATCAACACCTGTGGGAGATGTTTGGGGCATGATTAGGACCATGAGAGGAATCTAGAAGGGAATGGCAGTATCCTGTTCTGAAGATGGCAGAGGAAGCAGCAGTATCTGATGAAGAGAAGGCAGAGATGATAGTGTAGGCACTTACTCAAATTCATAGTTCTAATAACTTGACTGAAGAGGGCAAGGAAAATGACAAAATCAGCTCATCCTGAAATTCTTCAGAGAAATGACAATATTAACAGCATAGTGGCTGCTCCGTTTACCTTGGAAGGAAAGAAGAGGGCAATAATAAGATCTGGACTAACATCTCCTGGGAAGGATGAAATCTGCTATGTAATCCTAAATCATTTAGGTGTTTTAGTATGTATGAAGCTGCTAGGTTTTTATAATAAAGTATGGGAAGTGGGAAAATTGCCAACTGGATGGTAAGAGGCAGTGATTATTCCTATCAGGAAACGATCAAATCCAATGAAGTATAGTCCAATAGCACTGACGTCACATATATGAAAGATAGACCTTTTTCACAGACTATGATTATGCATTTCTGCTTTATTTATCAGCGTAAATCAATTAATTAATATAGTGATATTATGGGAAAAATACAAGAGGCTGTTAAGGTGGTTGAAAAATGGTTGAATGATTCATTCAACCATGAAAGATTTCAGTAGAAAAGACCAAAACCGTTATGTTCACTAGAAAGAGAGGTGTTTATAGATAAAGATACACAGATAAAGATGTATGGGCAAAGTATAGAACAAGTGAAAGTCTTTAGGTTTCAGGGTGTGTGGTATGATGCAAAGTTAACATGGAATGAACATATTCATAAGATAATCACCAAGTGTAAAAAGATACACTTGGAAATGGGGATCGAGCAGATCTGCAATTAGAAATATTGTTTTAGCATTGATTGGATCAGTGTTAGATTATGGGTGCATTGCTTATGCTTCAGCAGCAAAACCTCATTAAAGAAGTTTGAGGTGGTATAAGCTCACACTTTGAATCATTGTTGTGGTGGTTTCAAAACGACAGTTACTGCCCACTCTACAGGTTGAGGTGGGTAAAATGCTGCTGCATATTAGACACAAACAGTTAATGATGAACTACTGAGTAAATCTTGAAGGACATTCAGAAGACCGACATCCAACAACAAAGGTACTTCTCCCATGTTGAGAGAGAGAAAGGGCCAAACGAGATTGTTTTGCATGGAGCAGTGACAAAGTAGCCAGAGACATGACATTAAGTCAGAAAATATATATTCTCACAGTACAGTTATTTTTATATTTATGAGTAACACCACCCTGTGGTGGGCTGTTTCCCTCGGTGTCAGTTGATTTCTAAATTCTGGAGGAAATGCAGGTACATGGTAGGTTTTGGAAATACAGTTTAGCAGTCTTTTTAGCAGATAGGTTACAAACATTATATCAAACGTTTGTTCCGGTATCTACTGATGGATCTAATATCCTAATACAGGGAGCAGAGGTTTTGCTTTTAGTATTCCAGCTTTACATGTTTCTTTTAAATGAAGAACATCTGATCATTTGTCCATATACACAGTTGAGATGATTGCAATTGCAACAGCATTACAGAGGGTAGAGGAGTTACAAATTAATTCATTTTAGTTTAGAATTAAAATTAATCTGTACAATATTTTGTACAGATTTGTGTTCTGCATTAATGTCATTGCAATCATTTACATCTTACAATATATTTAATGAGATATATGAAGCTCTGTACAGATTAAAAAATATGAATATTATGATAACATTGTAGACAATCTGGGGGTTGGAGGAAAGGAGGAAGTGGGAGCCGGCGTTGCAGTCCATGTGAGTGTTCTTTTTATTTTTCTCAAAATATGCTTTTCAGCAAGAACTTTAGTTTACGCACATCAGCTTCACTGATAACGGTCAACATAAACTCGCTAGATGGAAAATATAAACAGCTTTTCAGTGTTCATCTCCAGTCTGGGTGTGTGTGCGACTCAGTCTCTCTCTGCCAGTCTGCTGTTCCCCCGGCCTTTTAAAGCCTATATCTTAAATTCCGTCACTGAAATGAGACAAAAGGTTTTTAGAGTAAGTGATCACGAGGTGATGGCCATTACTGCTTCCCCTCTCCCCACTGACAGACACATGACCACGTTCCCATCCCCACATCCCCACACTGGGCCCCGTCTGGCATGCTAACCCCCCACACTCCTGGAGAGGAAATCAGCTATGGCTGAAGTGCCAGGTATCAACGAGTGATCCACGTGTCCAGCGACTATGTACGTCAACTCCCGGTTGAGTCTTGATGTGGTGTTTTATGAGGTTCGTATGACCAGGGAGAGGGGAGAACATGTCTGCAAACTCCTTTTACAACTTTTGAGCAGGGACGGTGATAGGTGGTCTCCACAAGGGACAGGGTTCAATTGATCGGCTTTGAACTTCACCTCCGGATCGAGCTCTGCCCTCTCAGAACTACCTTCACCATGGATACGGGGACCACATCTCTCCACAATTTAAGGAGGTTGGGGTGGTAAATTTGATGTGCTATGCCTCTATCCATTCATTTGACCTCATAATTGAGATCCCAGACTTGCCATGTGACCTCAAAGAGTCCTTGAAACTTGGCAAATAATTTAGAGCTCAAAGTTGGCAGTAATACAAAGACTTTGTCTCACGGTGCAAATTCCCGTAGCTGGGCACCCCTATAATAGAGCTGGCTTTGTCTGTCTTGAACTTGGAGCAAATGTCCCTTTGCTCGAAGATCATCCACCAGGACTAATACAAACCCAATATCTGCGTGCGGACTGCTCTAATGGCCCGACAATGTCCATGACCATTCTTTCAAAGGGGGCCTTGATTAATGGTAATTAATCCGGAAAATATTCACAGTGCTTCATTTTTTCCACATTTTGTTATGTTACAGCCTTATTCCAAAATGGATTAAATTCATTATTTTCCTCAAAATTCTACAAAAAATACCCCATAATGACAACGTGAAAGAAGTTTGTTTGAATTCTTTGCCAATGTATTAAAACAAACAAAAAATAATAATAATAATAATCACATTTACATAATTATTCACAGCCTTTGCCATGACACTCAAAATTGAGCTCAGGTGCATCCTGTAGGGCCTTGCCCCACTAAAAATGGCAGCAGAGACAGCATGGCCCTTTGTTCTATGATCGAAGGGGAGACATTGAACTCGGTTTCCCAGAATGCTTCACAGCCGAACGGGACTGGACTCAATCTCAAACGTCATTGGTCAATGACTGATGACATCATCTTCTTGACAAAACTAGCGGTCCGATTTGATTCTCGCTCTCTCTCCGCATCCAGCCTGGCTGCTACATCTACAGCCTTGCTGCGCTCTAAAGAGACATATCTACACAAAGGAATTTCCCTCCTTCTGGACAAAGAGAGACCACGTTTTTCTAAACCTCACCATTTGGCCACGGTAGTGTAAGATTAACTTAGCTTTGTTCCAGATGTGTAGTGTACTTCGTACAACCGGTTAATTTCATCTTCACTGCGAGACAACAGTGAATTTATTTAGAAAACAGAAAAGGCAACCAGCTTCCCTTCTCAATCGTTTTCTATCAATGTTGACTGCCTCCCGCGTTTCTCTCAATCACCGGACACGAGAAACAACGCAGAGACGTGTCTTTTCGCTGATGAGCGTGAGACAAAGGACTGAATCCAGATTGGAATTCAACAGACAACCCTGCTGAAATCACACAGGATTTCACATGTAAGGCTTGATATATGGGCAGATTTAGTTTAGAAACTGTGACTTTTCTTATAAAGCTAAATCATATATTTGATCACTGAATGATTGATGTTTTGTTTACATTTGTATGTTAACTACGATCGCTGAACGTTTGATGTTTTGTTTACAACTGTACATTTAATTACGATCGTTGATTGCGTTTGGATTTATGAGATCGTCATTTTTGGGGAAATGTTATTTTATTGAGTGATCTGAATTAACGATTCAGTCGCGCTGTTACCAGCGTGTATCCTGTTAAATTGCATAAACCCCTGTTTGTTCACTCTCTCTCTCTCTAACACACACACACACACACTGAAATTCACGGAGCGAGCAGCACCGCGGTTTATGTACGAATCAGGCTGGTGTTTTTCAAAGTCTCCCGCCTGTTTCGTAGAGTTCCTTTGTGTGTCTGCTCATTATCTATTAATATTCTATTATTTAATTTAATTATTAATTAATAATTCATAAATATCAATTATTAATTATATCTGATAGTAGAACTGATCTAACCAACCTGTGCACCCTACAATCCTGTTTTCACTGATCATCCTTGAGATGTTTCTACAACTTGATTGGAGTCCACATGTTCAGTTGATTGGACATGATTTGGAAAGGCACACACCTGTCTATATAAGGTCCCACAGTTAACAGTGCATATCAGAGCACAAACCGTAGCCATGAAGTCCAAGGAATTGTCTGTAGACCTCCGAGACAGGATTGTATCAAGGTACAGATCTGGGGAAGGGTACAGAAAAGTTTCTGCAGCACTGAAGGTCCCAATGAGCACAGTGGCCTCCATCATCCATAAATGGAAGTTTGGAACCACCAGGACTCTTCCTTGAGCTGGCCGCCTGGCCAAACTGAACGATCGGGGGAGAAGGGCCTTAGTCGGGGAGGTGACCAAGAACCCGATGGTCACTCTGACAGAGCTCTAGCATTTCTCTGTGGAGAGAGGAGAAACATCCAGAAGAACAACCATCTCTGCAGCACTCCACCAATCAGGCCTGTATGGTAGAGTGGCCAGACGGAAGACACTCCTCAGTAAAAAGGCACATGACAGCCCGCCTGGAGTTTGGCAAAAGGCACCTGAAGGATTCTCAGACCATGAGAAACAAAATTCTCTGGTCTGATGAAACAAAGATTGAACTCTTTGGCCTGAATGGCAAGCGTCATGTCTGGAGTAAACCAGGCACCGCTCATCACCTGGCCAATACCATCCCTACGGTGAAGCATGGTGGTGGCAGCATCATGCTTTGGGGATGTTTTTCAGCGGCAGGAACTGGGAGACTAGTCAGGATTGAGGGAAAGATGAATGCAACATTGTACAGAGACATCCTTGATGAAAACCTGCTCCAGAGTGCTCTGGACCTCAGACTGGGGTGAAGGTTCATCTTCCAACAGGACAATGACCCTAAGCACACAGGCAAGATAACAAAGGAGTGGCTACTGGACGACTCTGTGAATGTCCTTGTGTGGCCCAGCCAGAGCCCAGACTTGAACCCGTTTGAACATCTCTGGAGAGATCGGAAAATGGCTGTGCACCAATGCTCCCCATCCAACCTCATGGAGCTTGAGAGGTCCTGGAAAGAAGAATGGGACAAACTGCCCAAAAATAGGTGTGCCAAGCTTTTAGCATCATACACAAGACTTGAGGCTGTAATTGGTGCCAAAGGTGCTTCAACAAAGTATTGAGCAAAGGCTGTGAATACTTTTGTACATGTGATTTTTAAAATGTAAATTTTTTAATATATTTGTAAAGATTTCAAACAAACTTCTTTCACGTTGTCATTATGGGGTATTGTTTGTAGAATTTGAGGAAAATAATATATTTAATCCATTTTGAAATAAGGCAACATAGCAAAATGTGAAAAAGTGAAGCGCTGTGAATACTTTCCGGATGCACTGTTTTGCTTTTAATAAAACTTTTAAACCCTGGCCAATTGGTCCCCAAAATCTGTGGATGGATGAGGCAGGAATTAACCATGGCCTCTACCACTCTATGCTTTTCCCCCTGGAATTGAATAATGGCTGTCACTACTTGATACTCGTGAACATCACCATAGACACAATTCACCATCACCTTGTGTTTTGCACCCAAAGCCCCGTCATGATCCAAGCCGTGGTGAATCAAGGTTTGATTACACCCAGAATTTACCAGGGCTTGGAATGCACACTCCTTAATTCTTACCGATACACAGTACATCCCTGCTCAATTGGGTGTGGTCTGTGGCATGTTGGGGACCCATGTCCCCACCTCCATTACCGGACACAGGTCTTGGGCATGTCCAGGCTCCCTGCAACCCCCGCCCAGTCTTCCTGGATGCACTCGTGGTGGCAGATACATTATCCTGGGAGTGGCTAAGTAGAGGGGTAGGTCGGGACTGGCAGATAGTGCAGCCCACGGAAGAGGGGTGCCGGTTTGGGTGGAAAAATTCCCCATTTCAGGGGAGCGGGTACAGGGCGAGAGGGAGGGACAAGAGGAGCAGCAGGAGAGAGTGAGAGAGAAGTGGACAAGCAACAGCAGCAGGTGGAGGGCTCGTTGTGTCCACAGCCAGCCAGGGTTGGTGGCCGACTATACAAAAGGGCTCATGAATGCCTCCGGATCATCCTGGGACCCCATCTTCGTGAGCACAAGGTACTGCTTCCAAGGCCATGGTGAAGGACCCGCCTGGAGCTACCCAAATCTGTAAGGCCTATTGATTGTTTTCTCCTGACCGCTCAATGCAACAGGAATTTTAGGTCCATACAATGGAAGTGAATGTTGGCCTGAACTTTGAATATTTAAAACTCTCATAAAGGCAGAATAAAATTGATCCATTAAGATTCTAGTGGTTAAATCTTTATCGTCTGAAGCGATATGATAGGTGTCAATAGGTACAGTGAGGAAAATAAGTATTTGAACACCCTGCTATTTTGCAAGTTCTCCCACTTAGAAATCATGGAGGGGTCTGAAATTGTCATCGTAGGTGCATGTCCACTGTGAGAGACATAATCTAAAAAAAAAAAATCCAGAAATCACAATGTATGATTTTTTAACTATTTATTTGTATGATACAGCTGCAAATAAGTATTTGAACACCTGAGAAAATCAATGTTAATATTTGGTACAGTAGCCTTTGTTTGCAATTACAGAGGTCAAACGTTTCCTGTAGTTTTTCACCAGGTTTGCACACACTGCAGGAGGGATTTTGGCCCACTCCTCCACACAGATCTTCTTTAGATCAGTCAGGTTTCTGGGCTGTCGCTGAGAAACACGGAGTTTGAGCTCCCTCCAAAGATTCTCTATTGGGTTTAGGTCTGGAGACTGGCTAGGCCATGCCAGAACCTTGATATGCTTCTTACAGAGCCACTCCTTGGTTATCCTGGCTGTGTGCTTCAGGTCATTGTCATGTTGGAAGACCCAGCCTCGACCCATCTTCAATGCTCTAACTGAGGGAAGGAGGTTGTTCCCCAAAATCTCGCAATACATGGCCCCGGTCATCCTCTCCTTAATACAGTGCAGTCAGCCCTGTCCCATGTGCAGAAAAACACCCCCAAAGCATGATGCTACCACCCCCATGCTTCACAGTAGGGATGGTGTTCTTGGGATGGTACTCATCATTCTTCTTCCTCCAAACACGGTTAGTGGAATTATGACCAAAAAGTTCTATTTTGGTCTCATCTGACCACATGACTTTCTCCCATGACTCCTCTGGATCATCCAAATGGTCATTGGCAAACTTAAGACGGGCCTTGACATGTGCTGGTTTAAGCAGGGGAACCTTCCGTGCCATGCATGATTTCAAACCATGACGTCTTAGTGTATTACCAACAGTAACCTTGGAAGCGGTGGTCCCAGCTCTTTTCAGGTCATTGACCAGCTCCTCCCGTGTAGTTCTGGGCTGATTTCTCACCTTTCTTAGGATCATTGAGACCCCACGAGGTGAGATCTTGCATGGGGCCCCAGTCCGAGGGAGATTGACAGTCATGTTTAGCTTCTTCCATTTTCTAATGATTGCTCCAACAGTGGACCTTTTTTCACCAAGCTGCTTGGCAATTTCCCGTAGCCCTTTCCAGCCTTGTGGAGGTGTACAATTTTGTCTCTAGTGTCTTTGGACAGCTCTTTGGTCTTGGCCATGTTAGTAGTTGGATTCTTACTGATTGTATGGGGTGGACAGGAGTCTTTATGCAGCTAACGACCTCAAAAAGGTGCATCTAATTTAGGATAATAAATGGAGTGGAGGTGGACATTTTAAAGGCAGACTAACAGGTCTTTGAGGGTCAGAATTCTAGCTGATAGACAGGTGTTCAAATACTTATTTGCAGCTGTATCATACAAATAAATAGTTAAAAAATCATACATTGTGATTTCTGGATTTTGTTTTTTAGATTATGTCTCTCACAGTGGACATGCACCTACGATGACAATTTCAGACCCCTCCATGATTTCCAAGTGGGAGAACTTGCAAAATAGCAGGGTGTTCAAATACTTATTTTCCTCACGGTAGGCAGAAACAGATCAATATTTAAGAATTATTTTTCTGTAAATCTCCACCTTTGACCAGCCCCGACCAGTAGGTGGTGATATGCACGAAGAATGCAAATCACCAAAAAACAAAAGAAGAATAATGTGAAAGTGGAGATTCATGGACTTAAATATTGATCTATTTCTCACCCACATATCACTCATATCATATCACTTCTGCAGATATGGATTTCAACACTGGAGTCTTAATGAATTACTTTTATGCAGATATTTGTGATTTTTAGAGATTCAAAGTTCAGGCCAACATTCATTTGCACTGTATGGACCTACAGAGCTGAGATATTGTTCTAAAATGTTTCATTTGTGTTCTGCAAAAAAAGTCATACACATCTGGGATGGCATAAAGGTGAGTAAAAGATGAGACATTTTTCATTTTTTATTATTGTAATTAATTATATGGTATCAAGTCAAGTCATTTTTATTTGTATAGCGCTTTTCACAACACATCGTTTCAAAGCAGCTTTACATAAAGTCATGCTGTGGCAGCGGGGACGTGGTCAAGTGCCCGTCCGGGGGAGAAAGCGGTAAGGGCGCTTGCACCTGAGCCAAATTATGTCTAACACCTGTCTCTAATTTCAGTGAGCATGGGGAGAGCGGCATAAAAACGGCCACAGAACCTCCAGACGTGAGAAAGAGAGCAGACGTGTCAGTCTAGTGTTGGCTTGTACAGAGGTCCTGCATGTTTGTTGAATGCTGTAAAAATATAAAAGTTGTGAACACTGCTGTGGCCATTAAAAGTCTGCTTAGAAGAGCTCTACGTCTTCGTTTCCTCCTTGCCCATCACATGCATTAACAAAAATATTGAACTGTAATATGTATAAAGTCTTAGAGTGATCATTGTGTAGTTTCATTAAATATGATTGTAAATAGTGTAGAAATAAATAAATAATTATATAATAATTGTACCCCTTTCTGAAGGCGACTGTGCAATCTGAAGGCGACTGTGGACCCAAAACTCCATAAGATGTTGGTTAATGGAGAAAAATAACCTTGGGAGAAACCAGGCTCACTGTGGGACCAGTTCCCCTCTGGTTAACCAGCATGAATATAATGCCAATATTAGTTATTTATGTGCAGTGCAGGTCATGGTTTAAGATTAGTAAACTAAGTGTAAAGGTCCAGTGTTTAGATTTTTTATGAACTGTAAGATTATTGACAAATGTCTTAGAAGTCCATCATGGATTTACTGCAGAAGTTCACATACATGCATTGTCCTTTGTTAGTTGGCCGATGAAGGCTTTTGCTGGCACTTAAACAAGTGTATTTATTCCATTTCAAGAGTGTAGTCCATCAATAGACAAAGGTGATGCAGGCATAGATCAATGAGGTGCATCGCAGTTCAACCACAGGTCATTTTGGTGGGTTCGGTGGGGTCCATCCTAAATCCAAGGTTCAGGCAGTGGCATATGAAATATCCGATGTCTTACAGTTGGAGTTGGCATCAGTTCATATTCTGAAGTCCACCGTAAAAGACTGAAGTGATGTCAGGCGAGCACCGTCTGCATTTAGTAGTCATCACTCAAGAGACACATAGCAGCGGAGTCTGACACCAAGAGGAACGGAGCTGGATCTGGCCGGGTTGAGACGGAAACAAATAGAATAATATTAGTGTAGATGTCATAACATTTTATGCAGAGTTATAATCATTATAGATGTTTCTGGTTCTGACAGATCTAACTAAAGCAACCTAATAGTTTATTAGCCAAATAGGAAAAGGAGCTACCGTTTGATTTTTATATTCTTGGAACTATTAACAAGCCAGGATTTTGTGATCGTAAATGGAATATAGCATGTCAGAAATTCACTCAAGTACTGTGGAGCTAGACTATTCAAAGCTTTGTATGTTATTAATTAATTAAATATAATTACAAAATTAATTAGAAATTTAACAGGTAGCCAATGTAACACAGATAATATGGGGCTAATATGATCATATTTCTTGGTTCTAGTCAGCATTCTGGCAGCTGCATTTTGAACCAATCGAAGTTAATTTATTGAACTTGCTGAACATCCTACCAGTAATGCATTACAATAATCTAGTATTGAGATCATGAACGCATTAATTAGTTTTTCGGCATCAGCAACAGAGAGCATGTGTCTTAACAGCAAGGTGGAAGAATGCCGTTTTACAAACATTGGAAATTAGATTTCATGATCAAATGGTCAAAGGACAGATTGGTATAAAATATAACACCCAGACCTAAACCATGCTAATGCAAGTCCTCAAATGATAGAATAATTATTTAGCCTATTCAAGAGAATTTCATGATCTATCGTGTAGAAGGCACTAAGATTTAAAAGCACTAGAAAAGAAATGCAGCTGCGATTAGATGATAAGAGCAAGTCATTTGTAACTTTGACAAGTGCAGTCTCTGTAATGAGATGGGGCGTAAATCCTGATGATTGAAATTGTTCATATATACCATTTCTCTGTAGAAATGAACATAGTTGGGAGGACACTAAATTTTCTCGTATTTTCGCTTTATATGGTATATTTGAAATCGGTCTGAAATTAGACAATTCTCCAGGATTATTATTAAGGAGCTGTTGCTCCTTAATAAGTGGTTTGATAACTGCCATTTTTAAGTTTCTTGGGACATGTCCTAAGGATAGCGAGGAGTTAATAATATTAAGAAGAGGTTCTGAGATTACAGACAATACCTCTTAAGAGCTTAGTTGGTATTGAATCTAACATATACTACCGTTCAAATGTTTAGGGTCACTTACTCATTCTTTATTTTTTTTCACATTTTAGAATAATAGTAAAGTCATCACAACTATGGAATAATAGAAATGGAAATATTGGAATTATGTTGTGACTAAAAAAAATCCTAAATAAAATCAAAATTTAACTTAGATTTTGCAGAAACAGTATTGAAGCATATAGATGGGAACTCAGTGGCTGCTTTTCTTAATTATTCGGTCCGAGTCATCCATTTAAAAAAACATTTTAATAAACATTAAGTTTTGTAGTTAAATAAATTAATATGTTGGCACAATTATATTTTTGTATAATTTCAAGCATAAGCATACGCCTTCAGATCAAAATGTTTTTAAGCTCAAGATAAACATTTCAGGCAAGTGACCCCCAAACTTTTGAACGGTAGTGTACATGTTGTGGCTTTTGATTTTTTATTTTGTTTTGAATGGCTGCCCCCTGATAGTCGACCAAACGTTAGTCGATGAGAAGAGTCTCGGTCGACCAAGTTTTGATTGGTCGCAGAAAAAAATTAAAACAACTCCACAGGAAACTGACGAACACCGTATTACATTATTACATTATATTACAGTTGGTTGGATGCTAGGTGTTACTATGGGGTAATTTTCATTAAGCAAAGTTAAATAAACACAATAAAGCAAGACACATTGATTTCAAACTTTGAATTCATTACTATTTATTTTAACAACAAAATTCAAATGAAACTGGAAAAAAAATTGTGAGTGTAATTAAAATGTGTGTTGTTAATTTTTTTGAAAGATGGCTCTACAACAGTTGTCAAAATCTCTCAGCACACACACACACAGCTGAGGGGTCGGTGAATATGCTTGCTTTAGGGATTTTGCATTGACAAAAATTGTATTTAGAAAACTAAAATCACATCAGGCAAGTATCCGTGTAAACATGCAGGAGGAAAATTACTTGTGAATGAAGACATAAAAAATTCTAAATGTGTAAAAATAATAATTAGAATGATGACAATAATCACTGAAATAAAAATCATGGTTCGAGGTAACAAAGTTTTTGTGTCATACAAGCTGACTCATCATCATCAAGACTGCTTTTCTGTCATCTGTCTTGAAAAATATAATAAAGTGTTTCTTCAAGCACGCCTTTGTGTGTCTAAGGGCAAATTATTTGTAATATTAATTTGATAATAATAATAGCCTAATAATAACAATAATTTAATACATTAATGGGAAAACGAGCCAAATATCATCTTGACATCGTCAAATGCATCAGCTATTGGCGATCACTCTGACCATCGTCGATCCTCTGGATCATTGTCTGTCAGCACACCCCTAATGTGTATTTCTCTCTATAAATTAACTAAATGTTCAGTCAGTCTCCTTGCTGGTTTCGACACATTCAGGATCATTATGGCTTTATTCGGTGTCTCTGCTGATTGCTTAGTGCGTTTGTAAAATGTATATTTTAAATGCTCATTATTACAGTTTCGGATATCTCAGTAATGTAGAACATTGTTTGCAATGTTATATAACATTCTTTCTCAGCCTTGGAACTCAAACCATTTTCTGATGCCCCCCAAAATATATACAGTACATATTTAAGTAATTAAATTAATATCATATACATACGACAAATGGTCGACTAATGGCTTAAACTAATGCCTACTAGTCGACTAGGAAAATCTTTGGTCAGGGGTAGCCCTAAAGTTTTGTTAGCTCTTCATGACCTGTGACAGTGAAGGATTAAAGTTGCTCCTGAGGAAAATGATGAGACACTGTTTTCTGAGGTGCTTGATTTCATAGTTCCAATTTTATTTCTGATAATTTCAATTGTAAAGAAATCCATGAAGTCATTACTATTGTGCTGCAACAGAATATATGGTTCAGTCTATGCTTTATTCCTAACCAATTTATCCACACTACTGAATAAACACCTAGGATTGTTGTAGATACTTTCTATGAGTTTGCAAAAATATGTTGACCTGGCAGCTTTTAGTGCCTGTCTGTAGCTACAGACACTATCCTTCCATGCACCGCAAAATACCTCTAATTTTGCATTCTTCCACTTGCGCTCAACATGAGTGACATCATTGCACCATTGTGTGGGGCTTTTTTTCTTGAATTTTCTTTAATCAAAGGGGGGCGACAATATCAAGAATGCTAGAGAAGACTGCATTTATGTTTTCTGTTATTAAATAAAGTTCTTTTAGACTTTTTGCCTTACTAAGTATGTGAGACAATTCTGGAAGATTATTAGTGAAGCTATCTGTAGTGGTCTAAAGAATAGATCTACCTGAACGATAGCATGGTGTAGATTGTGTGACATTAGCTGGCAGACGTTCAGATTAACCAGTTTGTCTGCTTCCTGACCTGGGCCCCAATTAGTGAAATACTACACTATTAAATCCTATACTATTCTTGAGACACCACTCGGACATCCAGCCGTTCTCATTGACACTAATCTACTATAAACCTCATCACCAAGATGAGAGGGGGCCAGAGCATATTAAGGTGTCTGACATCGTTTTTGCCAGTTCACACACCCCTTCAACATTATTTTAGTGATCTCCGACTGGCAAAGCCGGACATTGTTAGTGCTGATATGAATAACAATTTTTGAAAATCTACATTTAGCATTAGCCAGCACTTTTAAATTTGATCTGATGTCAGATGTTCAAGCCTCTAATGAGTTAGATGAGTTAGAGTGTCTCTAACTCATTAACCTTCACCGTCTGCCTGACAAATTCCTTACATTTATCTCATGTGAATCCCTCACTGCTGACGGAAGAAGATATAGTAAACATGTGTCATGCAATGCAGGAAGAAATAACATGAGTGGATGCCATGACTTACCACAATTTTGTTGTTGTTGTTGTTATGGTTGTTCTTGAGTGTCGAGAGTTTGAGATGTGGTTCCTGATCAGCAGATGTTTGAGATTGTTGCAATAATCTGTGTAAAACACAGTGGAGAAAACGAATGCACGCAGTCGAGACGCGAGATGTAGACAAGCAAGAAAAGAAAAAAAAAGAGAAAACGGGTGCTCGCGTTAAAACACACACAGTTAAAACAGTAGAAAAGAGGGAAAACCTGTAGCATGCGGAAAAATGGCAAAGGATAAAACGATGAACTTATAAGAATAAAAATAAGCAATGCTATGCAGGATAGCAAGCTACAAACACTCATGTAGCATGCTGGCAGCAACCGGAACTATCCTGTGACAGTTTATGATTCTTTTTTTATGTTCGTTTCTATGTTCATTTCAGACATGCGCCAGTTAAAATGAGATGTGTAACATAGTAGATATAGGCATGGTTATAGTTACTAAAACAACACCATCTGACGAACGAATGTCATTCAGCCCACAAATCACGTTGTGTCCTACTGAGATTCTTTTACCGCAAAAGCTGCAATTTTATGAGATAAATCCATAGTTTGCATGTAATTCAAATGTGAACATTTGTGAAGGTGTGAAGACCGTGTTATACTGTCGCCAGCTGCTCAATACCATTTAAAGCTGCTCCTCCAAGTCTCATACAGGGGAAACACCATCATGAGCATCACAAACTCTGTTTGTAGCAGATGACAGTAAAGAGAGTGCCAATTCATGTTGTAGTGTGAAGCACATACACAAGGCCTTAACCAGGATATGATATTTAGTGAGGTACACAGTAAGGTGTCAAAACTTTTACCAAAATTACACCTACAAATGCAACATACAGTATTCTATACATCAAAATTAAATATAAAAATGAAAGGACAGAAACCAATAATAATACTGAAATAATATTTTAATTGCAAATGCAGTTAACAATATTCATAATGATTTTTTTTTTAGTCACATAGAAATGCACATTTGAAAACAAAGCATTGATTTTGAGTTGGGCAGCTAAATTTACTCATATTAACTACATAAAAAAAGCAAAAGTTAATTAACAACTCATTTATCTAGGACTATGTTACATGTTAATATTATCCGAAACAATCAATTGTTTTCCTTTTGCCAGACTATTAATTATTTAAAGGTGCACTCAGTAATTTAATCCCCATTGAAAAAGTTTTACTCCTGAAGAAATTAATTATAATTTTGAAACATAAAATCATGAGCACTCATGAGATGAGGACTGTAGTCATCAGTAACCTTATAAAAGCTTATTTATTCTACATGGGGCAGGGGCGCTCTCATGGGGGCTGCCATTTTAGAATCACATGAGCAGCTGAATACTACTGGCTTAATCTCAGTAAACATCTTGTTATTGGACACTTTCACTCTTGGATTAAATTAGTAAGGGTTGATTGTGAATAGTGAATTTCTACAATGGAATCAGTTACTGAAAACTGCTGATTTTGAATGATTCTGCATCCACACCACTAGGTGTCACTGTAAGTCCAAGATGACATGAACAAAAAGTTAATGAGTGTAGCTACCTTTAATTCACTGTTTTCAATTAAAGTTCATTAGAAATAAACATATTTACAAAAGAAGAAAAAGTCATAACTTCATAATTCATGAGTGTCAAGGCTTTAAAGTTTTTTTTGTTTTTTTTATTCTGCTTTGTAGTTGCCTTTATAACAATGTACCATTGTTCATGCATAGTATCCAGAGATTAACTATGGTATTAGTAAAATCATGTTAATCACAGGTTAAAAAAAGGTTAGATGTAGTGTATGTATGTAATTAATTTGTAAAAAAAAAAAAAAAAAAAAATTATAATAATAATCTACGGAATTTGTAATGAAAAACAATATCCTAAACACATGTAGAAATAATAAAAAAAAACTCCATAAAATTGACTTCTATTGCCCTAATATACAATATTTCATATTTTTGTAGGATAATAATAATATTAACATTTATAAAATATATAGGCCTACACTAGTAGTAACTATGGTATTTTGCCAGAAATACAGTTAATGTTAACAGTAACTGTCAGGTATATTTCTATAAGGGTGCTGATTTGTGGAAAAGCCTGTATTACCGTAGTGAATGGAACAATGTTTTCCTGTTTACCTCGCACTAGCGGATTTAGGTATAGGCGACATGGGCAAGCGCCCAGGGAGGCATCTTGCTGGCAGGCGGCACGGGCCTGCACAAAACAAATTCGTAATGGTGACATTTGTGCAGTCAGTTTTCTATCGCTCATTTGCACGTCACGTCAATGATATCATGTCACCGTGTGGAACTATTAACCTTGTCGGAGTGGGCGCCCTGATTCTCCTTTTTTTGTGAGCTAGGCAGGCTACTACCTGGGAAGTTCTCCCACTCAGAAGTACAAGATGGGGAGGGGGGTGGGGGTAGTTCAGGTCTAACCACAGGAAGCCCGTGGTAGGGGGATGGGGGAATCTATCATATAGAGCACATCTAACTTTGTGCAGTACTAATGAAAATAAGTCATACCAGGGGCGTAGCCAGAATTTTATTTTTGGGGGGTCCCGTCTTTAAATGAGGGGCAACATACATATTATATATATATATATATATATATATATATATATATAGCTTAACACCTATAAATAAAACAGCTTAACACCTGCACACATTTAAAACAGCATATTTACTTCACCGTTTCAGCAGAACAAACATAACAGCCTACAACATAGCGGTGTTTATTACCTTTTACATGAGTCTACAAGGGCGATTATAAAGGGTCAATGATGCCATCATACACAGTCCAGAGAATCCACCAATTCACATTCGAAAAACAGCGTGGAAAGATTTAAAAGCAAATATACAGCATAAAATTAAAGCATTTTTACTTCACTGTTTTTAGCAGCAAAACAAATACATAGCTCAGCGTCTATTCAAACCATGGGATTACATTTTACATGACAAGGCGGAGTCTACGGGGGCGATTATTAAAAATGTCAATGATGTCATCATAGTCCAAAGAATCCACCAGTTCCCGTTCAAAAGACAGTAGGGAAAGATTATTTAAACGCAAAGTTGTCATGTGTGATCTCAAAGATGATTTGACTCTTCCTACTGTTGAGAAAAGTCTTTCGACACTACAAGAAGTCATTGGCAGTGTGACCATTATCTTTAAGAGTCTACTTATGTTTGGGAAGATATCAGAGGGGCAGGTGTCCAAAACCTCCATGAGGGAAGAGAAAAAGTGTCCATCGTCTATTTTCCTGCACAGAAGTTGAAAGAAAATGAGTAGTTCGGCTTCTTCAAATGACACGCCATAGTGTTCGCAGGGCATCCTTAGTAGCTCGCCTTTTGAAAAAAAATCAGAGCCGGGCAAACACACAGCTGCTGCACGCATTAATCCGCATTGATCCTCTTGAAAGCAGCTGTTCAGTTCGGTGATTTGTCGGTCTAAAATATCAACCCATAGTTTGTTGAGATCAGCATTCTCCTTTATGGCTGTGGTTTTGCCTAAACTACATGAAACCAGAGACTCTTTCAGTCGGGCCGGTAGCTTTCTTACTCTGGTGCTGGTGAAATCCCAATTGGAAATTGAATTATTTTCCATCAGTTCATCAGTCAACTTTGAATCTTTGTTGAAATCATTTTGCACATTTTCTCGGAACTGTAATTACATATCCCTTAGATTTTTGATCAGCGATAGGCAGTCGGTGACTGATATTGTGCTGCTCTGTAAAGACCTGGTAGCAACGTCACTGGTATCAAATAATTTCCCAAATGTCACCAACAGAAATAAAAAAAATTTAGTCTGAATTTGATGCATGAGTGAATCAGCTTCCAGTTTCGTTTGGCCACTTGTTTTGGAGATCTCTGCCAGCGTTTCTAAAATTACATCAAATAACATCAGTACTTTGCCAATGGAGCCAGATTTCGAGCTCCACCTTGTATCTGTAGATTGTTCAAGTTCAAGACATCTTCTGTGAGGATAAAGCTCATTCTGGATCTCTAAAAAACGGGCATGCCTTTGCGCACCAGTCATGAAATTGTGCAAAGAGTTCAAAGTATTGACCTGGCCAGATACCTTCATTGCGGTGCAGAGAACTAAATTCAGCCTGTGCGAGCTGCAATGCACATAAAAGGCATTTGGAAAAGTACGCTTTAGAATCAAGTGCACACCACTCTTTTTACCGGACATAACAGAAGCCCCATCAAAGCCAAAGCCAACGCAAAGAGATGGATCCAACTGTAATGGCTCAATGACTTGCAAAATCTTAGAAGAAATCCCATTAGCGTTCATATCTCCCATTTCAACGAATCCAACCGCTCTCTCTTTAACTTTGCCTGCATGAACGTATCTTACACACACAGCCACCAGCTCGCGTTTTGAAATGTCCTTGCATTCATCAGCCATAATTGCGTAGTAGGTGTATGGTGTCTCATGCAACTCAGACTTGATCTTTCGTAGAAGTAGTGAGGCTGCACATTCAAGTAACTCGTTCTGAATTTGTGCACTCATTAGTCTGGCGTTTTTTGGTATTTCCTGGAGACGATTTTGCACGTTTGGGTCATGCTTGGCAATTAAGCTAAACAGTTCCAAAAAATTGCCCTTAATTAAGGCCTCTTCATTTTCCCTGTGGCCACGTAAAGCAATGCCTTGTTTTGCACAGAACACAACAATGTCAATGACCACTTTCACGTGTTCACGGTTTTTCTCCACAAACGTGCGGTCATCCCGAAAGAGCTGGTTTAAAACATGACCCTGGGTTTTACGGGTTGCTTTTATGCCTCATATTTACAAATGGACAGGGAATGAGATTTGCTGGCTTTGTGTCTGATGCATGACCTGCGGAGGGGTTTCCAGTCTGTGAATCCATCACAGATGAACGCTTTTTCTGGGCATGGATCGGGAAAATGCCGACATGCTTTGCAAAACACAGCATTATTTGTTGAACTATATTCAAGCCATGTGAATTCACTGTACCAGTTTGTGGAAAAGCAACGATTCTTTCCGGCAAACTCAGTGTAAGGAAATGTGATCATCACTGGTTGTGAAGGCGGATCATCAATTGCAGACAAGTCATTGGGCATTGTGCCAATCTGTGTAGAAGTCTCACCGCTCCACTCCTTTGATGAAATATGCTGTTGTGTTTCTATGTCCTGAGAAGCCTCAGGTGCCACTTCACTCGCTGTCGCCTCATAGTAAGCTGAAGCAGACTCAGATGTAGATGGCACATTTTCTCCTTCTCGCTCATCTTTCCGTGCATTTTTTAAAAAGCGTAATATTGTACTTTGCGCACCTGCCATTGTCACTGCATATTAATGAACTCTCACGCGAAGATGACAGCGTACGTTATGCACAACACGTGACATAAACAAATCAAGTTTGAAAACAGCCGCATTTTACCGCGCAGCATTTTGATTGGTCAATCTATCAATCCTAACAAATCAACAATTTTTTTTTTTTTTAAATCTGAGGGGGCCGGACATGTAAATGCGGGGGCCTAGGCCCACCCAGGCCCCCTCGTGGCTACGCCACTGAGTCACACTACAAAACTTTACAAAATAAAACACAATTCATTCATAATACTGTGAATATATAGTTTCACAGACATATTGTTGCATTTTTTTGTGGTTTGTGTGAAATCGTTAAGAATAATATAAAACCAGACAGTCTGCACACCCCCAAGGTGAATTGGTTTAGTCTTGATTGGTTGACTGGTTATTATTGATGCTTGAGTCAAATCAACACAAATGGATAAGAAAAGCCATTAGGCACCCAGTTTAGGAAAAATTGGGTTCTCTTCTTTATAAGTGTGTTATTCTATTTGTGTCTTTGTGTGATATAGGATTTGTGCAATTTAGTTTTATTTGTGTGTTTTTTGTTAGCAATAGAGTAATAGTGTAATAATTCGATTCCCTTTTTTATTTTTATCAATATACTACAATTTGTTTCAATTTGTCTTTGTTACTTCTTACTACTTCTATCTTATTTTTGTATATATTTTAATATGTATATAGTTGTAAATGTTTTGATAATTTGTGTTGTTACAAATAAAAATTAGTTAGTGCAGAATGGGGGCGCTGTTCGCCCAGGGCGCCATACAAGCTAGAACCGCCACTGTTTCCTCGTCACTGTAGCTTAATATGACGGGCTGTTTAATCTTGATTAGCTTCAGCACAGAGCCTTTAAGTGTCTTGTATCAGATGGGTTTATAACAAAGAATTGTATGTCAAATTCAAATGGGTCGCACATGACTAACACTGTGTTAACCTTGGGACAGCACGCCGCATGCGGAGACCGGCCCGCTTTTACTCTGCTCTGCCCGGTGCAGAGCTTTACTGTGCAGCTTCAGCGCCATTTCATCACACTCTTGTAGTATTTGCGGACACTGAAGAATCCATCCAACTGTCCAAACTAAATTATACATGCATGCAGACACTCAAATGAGTTATCAACCGCTTATTTTTTTTATATAGTTGTATATTTTTTAATATGAAAAAATTACAGAGGTCCAGATCTCGGTGACCTCATAGCTGGCTACGGCCATGCACATACAGATCACTTATTTAATTAAATAGCAGCCTTTTGTGGTTTAATAATCACTTTGAGTCACGTAGCTACCGGCATATATCGGACTCAGTATTGGAGAGTACCAAAAATTATGTATTTTCGTATTCGTTCTCAAAACATATGGTATCGGGACATCCCTACCAACTATGCAAGCTCTGCTTCTGAATAGTCGGTGTCATGTCAATGCTTCAATAAACAATATCCATGAAAATGTTCATTCAAAGTGTGCACATTTACAGAAATATACTCATGTTTACATTTGATTTCTTGACAAAAACTTTTAATATTTTCTGTTAAATTTTGCGATTTATGCCGTCAATAACAATTTTATTTCATTTATTTATTTTTTGTTAATTTGTCTTCCTCCCATTTTAATATCTTTATTATTGTCTTTTAATCTAAATTTACTCCTGTTCATTGCTTTATTGTTTGCATAAACTTGTCTGTAAACTTAGCAGATACCATTACTCTGCACTGTTACAGAATTAGGCCATTTTAAACCAAATATAAATTTTTATAAAAAATAACCCGTTATAAAAATGGATGCAATTAATCATGTCCCTGGACCGTAATAAGGAAGATTCCAGAGAAATTTCAATTTATAGGCAATGAGCAGCTACAGAGAACAAAACCCTTTAGCAGACAGCGCAACACCAGCATGCGTTATTGCGTATAAAACACCTTGATGGAGCACAAATCTGAACTAAGGAATCTCAAGACGTGTTCTTTTAAGTATTAAACTACGTTTAACTTGACACAGCGACCTAAAAATTTTATGTGTATGATGTGTTGCAACCAAAGTGAGACGCTCCAAATGCATCCATCTAAAAAACCCCGTTCACACTGTTAGCGATTTTGTCGCTAGATGCAACTAGTCTCTAGTGGGCGTTCCTGTCACTCTAATGTTATTGGTTGGCTACACAACTTGCCAAAGCTTCAGAAAATCTGATCACAGATGAGCCATTAAAACAAATATTTAATTCTTATTTGACAAGAAATCATTTGTTTTGCCTCTAATAATGAACATTCTGCAGGGGAGAGTGCTTTTAACTGCAGCTGTACTTAATGCATCCTATCATGAACAAGACGAACAATCTATTATTGTATGCATTAAACTCACTAACAATGTCAACAATTTCTGTTACATTATCCAATTTGATAAGAAATCAGTTTACTTGCCGCTAAAAATGAGCACTCTGTACGGGAAAGTGTTATTAACCTTATTCAGCCCACCCTTTTTCCGCGCTCTGCTTTTCCAAATGTTGTCATCTAACTTCCTGTTGTATTGAAGCTACTAAGAAGAGTCGATCAAAATGGATTACACGTGGGAGCACAGAAAGTATTTTTCACCAAGAGTTGATGGTGAGTCAACAGCACCCCTTTACTAGGTGAAAATGCTAGTGAGGCTTTTTTTTTGTCACCCTAAATGTTTTTTCCCCACATCTGCTGAGAGGTAAATTGGACCTCGCAGATCACATTCGGACAGCTATGACACAATGCACTTTTTCATAATACAAGTGTTTAATTGTTATATGTGTAATTCTCTTTAACTTTTATGTTTCAACTTGTTAATAATTTGTGTTAAATGTGTAGTTGATATGAAATTTCCAACAGTGACAGCTCGTATTACACAGGCAAGTTCAACATTAAAGAAAATTACAATTGTACTTTTTAAAATTAATTTGTAACCATAATTATTTTAGAGGCTTAAATGTGATTAAAATGGTTGTAAACGAAATATAAAATAAAACAAACACTTTCTTTTTGCAGCACATTTATTTGTTAGGGCTGCACAATTAATCGAAATAAAATCGAAATTGCAATATGACCTTGTGCGATTATTAATTTGCAAAGGGCTGCGATTTAATTAAATAAATAAATAGTCTGCTCGCTTCAAAGTTTATTTGCACTGCTCTATCCAGACTATATTAAGCATTGTTACAAAGTTTTAAGAGCGGCTCTGTGCTCCACAACTCCATCTCATGTTTAGAGTAACAGAAGTGCTCAGAGTTCGATTCTATTTGCTTACATGCGCTAAATGCTTTATTTAACTTAAACTGGCGTGTCCTGCGTGACGCGTAGTTGTATTATTATCTGCGGTAGTACCTTAAGGCACATGAGTCATAATAATAACGCCGAATACAAGATGGGGTATAATTCAAACATCTTTATTAAATGATTGATGAGCAAACAGCATTAACAGTAACACCTGTAGAGTCAAGAAACATATTTTCCTCCAGTCTCCTGTCATTTGTTTACTTCACGAGAGAGCATGTCGCCCTTATTACACTCCCGGCGGAAACAAGTGAAAGCGGAACTAATATTACCAACATCCAACAAAATGAAATGGAAGGAACGTACATATAATAAATCTATATCAAATATTTAGCTACTATAATATAATGCACTGCTAAATTAAATATAATTAAATAATGAATATAAATAAATGCAATTGTGACAAAGTAACCAAAATTTCCACTTAAAATGTAATTACACCAATGGGTTATCAGTTCAACTTCAGTTTGATATTAAGCCTCATTCTTTAGGACTAGCTTACATACAGTAAAGAATAGTTTGTATAAGCCTACTAGTTTTTAAGGCCTAGAATAAAGAGTAACAATTATATTTTGTGTATACAGAATTATTCAATCAATCAGCATTATTTTTGTCAGCAAAAACTAGGCAACACCTACGGTATTACCAACAGGGAAATTTAGTTAACAGTGACATTGAGCAGAAAGCTTACATATAACCAGTTTTGACAGAGCTGCTGATAAAAGTTAAATGATCAGCATCGATTGATTAGATGAAAATCAATTTGGAGATTGGTATTGGATGTTAAAATCCTGATTGGAGCATCCCTAATATTTAAGTTAACTGTGTTTCAAAAATTAATGATGATGATTAGTGGGCTGAGACCCTATCACAAAATAGACAAAAACAGGTACACAGTGGATGGTAACATTTGAATATGAAGATGGCTTTGTTTCACTGTTTATATATTCATTTGTTTGTGGGTAAATTACTTATTTGTTTAAGAGGTCTCAAGTGTGAAAACCCCAGTAGCCTTTTTGCAGTTGAACATGTGGAAATCATAAAAAAAAAAAAATGTTGTCTATCATAATCACACCTCAAATCACAATCACAATATTTTTCAAAATAATCACAAAATGACTTTTTGCAGCCCAAGTCCAGACATAGTTCAGTTAAACTCCTCACGAAAAAATGAACCAGTAAGTTTTCGGTGAGCACATTTTAATGCGTCTAATTCAATCAAAAGTATTTATGCAAATTGTGTGTGCAGTCAAAACTATAGACTTAAAAAAATGCATCATAGCTGTTACAGAAGTAATGTCAGCTCATTTGCACTGTCTTTTTCAACCAAAGACACACTGATAATAAAACAGAACTTTAAAATAAAATACACAAAATGTTTGCTTTTATTCTCCATTCTTCAATAGCATCTAATCTGTTCAGCATCTATAGTGCTCGTAAAAAGTGATAATGTCAAATGGATTGTTCACCCAAAAATATAAATTCTCTCATTATTTACTCTCCCTCACAATATACCAGAAGTGTATGACATCATCACCAGAACATATCTGAACAAAAATAGAAAATATCTTACCGCAGTAGTAGGTCCTTAAAATGCAAGTGAATCGTGATTTCTCTTTTGAAGCTCAAAAAAAAAAAGAAAGAAGCTGACAGTCAGCATAAACGTCATCCATACGACACCAGCTGTTAAATTAATGTCTTCTAAAGTGAAATGATCGCTTTTGGGGCAAAAAAAAAACAACAAAAAAAAAACTCTAAATCATGATTCAGTTCAGCAGCAGTATGCATGTGTGAAGTAATTGCATTGGCACTTGATACATGTGAGAACTGAGGCACGTGCATCAAAAGTGAGGAGGAACGCTGGACATTAGCTTGGTTGATTTTGGTTTAGATCTGAATTTATCTGTTTCTTTACTCACAATGGTGCGTTGGTGTGCTTATCTTGTATGTCTCAACCGAGTGGAGAAAGTGAGATTACGTCTGTATCACGGCAATGCAAATACATCACACGAGAGACTGCTTGGACTCCACCCTCTCATGAAGCTTACCCAAAGCATTGGATTACAGTTCAGAAGTACTTAAATATTGATAAAATTCACACCAAAAGAAAAAGTGATTGTATCGCTTTAGAAGACATTAATTTAACTGCTGGAGTTGTATCGCTGACGTTTATGCTGACTGTCTGTGATTTTTGGAGCTTCAAATAAATAAATCACCATTCACTTGCATTTTAAGGACCAAAGATATTTTTCTTCAAATGTGTTCTGGTGAAGAAAGAAAGCCATACACACCTGGGATATCATGATGGTGAGTAAATAATGAGAGAATTTTCATTTTTGGGTGAACTATCACTTTAAGCATCACTGAACATGCACACATGCTTGTATTTGGTTCAATATACAGATGTGTGTCCGTGTTCTCAATCCTGAATATCATCAAATCCGTTTACTAACGATTATATGTACAAATATCTGGCTTCTGCACAAATTCACCATCTGTGCAGGACTTGGAAAGGCTAATCTCCCCCTTATTGAATGTGAGCATTATAAAGAAAAAGGCATTGCTCCATTTCAGTTTTACATTTATTTTATGTAGAAAGTCAGTTCTACTTTAGATTGCCATTGTTTCCTTATGCGGGTTGATATTTTAAAAGATACAGACTTTAGCCAATCTGTATGTCTTTAAAGTAAAGTTAATTGAAACCTATCTGTTAGCGGAGTGTGAGGTTTGTTCTTTAACCAGATCTTAATAAGAGATTTATGGCCAAACCTTAAAAATACATACCCCTGACTGTTTTAATGTAAATAAACATATTATTAACAGTTTTTTCCCTTGTTACCATGTTAGTTACAATGAAAGTGTCTGATAAAGATAATCTGACCACTGCAAGAAAGTAGTTGAAGAGCCATATAGTTCAAACCCCCCAAATGTATTTTTATTTTTAAATAAGCATATGAATTAATGTTACATTTATATAGGCCTTTTCTGAGACTACACTCAAAGTGCATTCTCTTGAGAACAGGGTACTCTCATCAACCACCACAACCGTGCAGCATCCACCGCAACAAAAAGTAGTCTATTATTTATTTACCAAAAACATCAAGCACTGAAGTAAAGTGAAGTGAACTGCCCCGTACTCAGTGTGTGGGGTGCCGTGAACGATATCCCTTCAAATAAGAAAGCAACTTTTGTATTTTTTTGTAACTTGGCATATTAGAGTTTGCCAGGAATAATACAAAAACACCTTTGACCGGGTTGTTAAAAATACTATTTAGAAAGAGGTGTGTCAATATTGAATTACGATGTATCATTGGAGCACATGCATTAGATAATTGAATCAAACATAAAATGGAGTTAAAGGCGCAACAATCACACTCAAACATCTAAGACAACACTAGGAAATGGACCAACCTGCCATGCGTTCGCACTGATGCACCATCTTTTACCAAATCTGTGTTGAGTTCCCATGGGAGGTGAAACACTGCTGGAGGAGGCAGCATGTTCAGAGATATCACTGCAGGGAAATAGTCAGTACGTCGCTCTCACATTTCTTTATTTAAAAAAATAATAATAAATCACAAAGTATGATCCTTTTGCCTCGCCGTACAACAGCTTCAGGCAACGAAGGCGTGGCCCTATGCCACTGTTTTATCAGCGCAAACCAGAACCAAAGCTTCTATAGGTTAGCAAAACATTGCAACCAGGACACCAGAGGCCGTTTTTTATGGACGTTAATGGGGAGATTCTTCAGTACGCTGAATAAACTGTTTTGTGAGAAAACAGCTCACCACATAATAAACTGACCGCCTGTCCGCTAATCATCAACATGTCGTACATTTTAAAATGATTTTGGAACGAACTATGTGTGGCGTTTACTACGATAACATTGTGTTTTATAAAGGAAGTTAAGGACAATTTTCCGACAGAAGGTGTCCGTTTACGGCTCTCTCCATTCATTTTGTATTGAGGAAACCAAAGGAAACCTTGTTCGAAACACTTTTTTTGTTTATGCTTTATTTAGTAATAAATCACATAATAATAAAATACATAATAACATTAACAATAATTGCAAAAAACCTGTAAAAATAAAATATTTAAATTAAATAAACAACTTTACAACAAGCTGTAGTCTTCTGTGCTTGGGTGTTCCTTACACCCTCCAATGCTTTAAGATACTGACAAAGCTCAAACTTAAATTGTACAAACCTAGGTGTACTTTTTGACCAACGACATTTATGAATGTGATACCTCCCTAAAATAATAAACAAATTAAGAACAAAACAACCTTGGTCGAAACACGCTAGTTGACACTACGCTAATGTCAGAGCCGAGGTTACTATCGTGAAAGAAGTTCTGCGCGTGCGCAAACTTTGCCTACCTTTGAGGAAGGAACAAAAGTCAGTAGGACAGAGGTGAAACATTATACAACATCAACTGTCGTACAGACCATCGTCTATAAAAAAGTCCAGCTTTTTTTACTTTTTTTTTTTTTTTTTTTTTTAAGTTTTTTATCTAAAGCAATATCTTGCAAAGTTTTTCAATGAATACCAAAACTGTTATTTTTGGATTTGTTAAAGCGGATCCAAATTCCTACATTATAATACATCTAATTCTTTTCCTATGTAGATTTTATATTCATAAATGTAAGTTTTTGAATTGTAAGCATATTTCTTTTGGTATTCTTACAAGAGATAAAACAGTATTTGATTACAATTTCATCTTCTCTTCACAAAAAAGCACTCAGAACATGTAAAATTTGCACAGCCTTCAAATTTGATACTTTAATTAATGTGTAATTTTCTTTTAATTTAAATAATGCCCTCTTTCTTTATTTCTTCTTGTTTTTCTTTCTCGTTTATTATTTTAGTTCCTGTCTAGTTTTGTTTCTGTTTTGAGCTAGGTAGTGTTTTCTTTAACTATTCTTTATATTGCTGTTATTCTTAATACTTATTGTTGTGTACTAATTTTGTTATACCACACTAAACTGAATGGTCAAATAAAAGCATATATATATATATATTATATATATGTAGGCCTATATATAAAAGCGAGTAGGACACTTCGAATGCAGCCTTCGAATTCACGGAAATTCTTCTTTTTTTTTTTTTTTTATTTATTGCAGAATTTACAAACAAATATGGCAATAATCCACAACTGCAGTATAAATATACATAGAAAACATTCAAAGGAAACAGCTCTTAATAACATGAATAATAATAAAAAAAAATAAAATAAATAACCCAGTGATAACCCAGAAATAAGTTCAGTTATTTTCTATAGTCGGGAAGTGTTTTAGGATGTCAATTTTTGTTCTTTTGGACCTTTTAGAGTTTTTAGAGATTTCAAATACAATTTAAATTCATTACAAAAAAATATTAATAATTGGGAGGATGATTTTATAGTTCTACACTTGTGGATAAAAAATGTAGCTACAGAATTGTATTACAACAGAGTTCATTGTCTTTGCTTTGCGATATCAAACCAAATGTTATGTCGTCTCTGGAGATAAAGTCGGGAATGAAGAGATCTTTTGCTGTATCCAAGTAATTAACTTTCACGGGAATTCGGGGGATGCATAAAGTGTATCCTTCATGGGCACTCACAATCAACAATTACGACAATTTTCCCGTAAATATGATATTCAAACGGAAGGAATGTTAATGACGACGTTGAAGTACCTCAGTAGATGGGTGCAGAGTAGGCTATATAATATGTATAATTATATTAATATATTTATAAAGCATTAGACTAAACGTACACCTTATTTTATTGTCTCTTTACATCATTATAACTCTCCTAAAATGTACCTCATACATTTCCTTCTAAAGGGACTTTGTTCCTTTCTCACTCAAAGCGCTCACGCTTGTTAAAGTGTGGCGTGCTGTCATAGCAACCATGTTACATCCCGTTTCCGTTTGTCCTACGAATGCCTTCTCGTCAAGGCTTGTTTAAAAGAGGACGCTCGGTACTGCAGCATTCATAGGACGCGTCGTACCTAGCATGCAGACTTCCAAACGAGACACAGCCATTGTGTTTTATAAGGGCAGTCAAGGAGAATTTTGCGACAGAAGCTGTCAATTTACGGCTCACCCCATTTTGTATTGTGTATCCGCAAAGGAAACTTTGGTCGAAACACGCTAGTTGACACTACGCTAATAATGGTAGAGCCGAGAAGGTTACTATCGTGAAAGAAGTTCTGCGCGTGTGCAAACTTCGCCCACCTTTGAGGAAGGAACAAACGTCAGTAGGACAGAGTTTAAATATTATACAACATCAGCTGTCGCACAGACAGCACATCGTCTATAAGAAAGTCCAGCAGAACAACCATGAATCCTGATATTAGCCGTGAACGGGGAAATGCCTCGTTTGACCTGGAGATCCTTACAAACATACTGGACGGTGGTGCAGAAAAGACTCGCAGGAGGAGAGAAATAGGTCAGTGTGATCATAACTGACACCATATGTACTTATTAATTCATTTCTATATACAAGGTAAACGACTTGTTTGGCAAAACATTTTCTTTTATTGTAAGTTATTATTATGATTTTGCGTTTTGTTTAGTGTTTTCTTTTTTTTTTTTTTTACTTTTCCTTGCAAAAACGCTTTGAGGTACTATATGATGAGTGCTATAATATTAAGATTTCTAGATTTCATAGTTGTAGATATTGACTTTAAATGGACCCTCTCTTTCTCTCTTTTAGCCATAAGCTATACTGTAGGATGCTGTCTCTGTTGTCTGCTTTTTCAGGGGCCAACACTTTCGCCCCCACTGGCCATTAGTCTCCTGTTTACAATTCCCTTTCTTGGAAATGTTACCTGTAGAAACTTATGATTGAAACAAATTAATTTGATAGTTAAAAAACATAAGTGACCTCTTCACTATTTCTGTATTTCACATGTGGTATTTTGGGAATAGAGAGTGAACAAGATAGTTAAACCAGAAACGCTGTCTATTTGTAAGTTGTTTGGCATGACTTATTCGTTTTGAGATTAATTGCTATTTAGGTTTAAAAAATACTGATTACCCTTAGCACTTTATTTCCTGCCTCAGAGTCTTTGGTTATCAGAGATCCAGACTTCCAGCATGAAGACCTGAACTTCCTCTCCCGCAGTGAGAGATATGATGCAGCAGTAAAGAAGAGTGCTCAGATGATTGTGAAGCTTAGGGAGTATGGCATCTCTGATCCAGAGGAGATCTACTCATACAAGAGGTATGCATTTCCATCATGATTAAAAAAACTTGATCACATGCTTACCTCCCAGTTACACTGAATTATACACTGTGCAGTCGTATAATGTAATAAGGTAGAAGTAGGGTTGAGAACCGGATCTTGTTCAGAAGCAGTTTATTTTAAATTATTGTTTTTATAAATACTGGAAACGTTTGTGTTTCAGACTTTCGGTTCTGTTAACAGCTCTCGCATGTACAGTAGTGTTGTCACGGTACCAAAATTTCAGTAGTCGGTACCAATACCAGTGAAATTTCACGGTACTCGATACCATTTTCGGTACCAAAGCAAAAACAGGTTACTAAACAACACTCTTTTATTAACAAAGTCTACAAAACATTAGCAGCAGAACTAAGAACAGAAATATGCCATTGAGCAACACTTTAATTTAAATATATTATTTTTTATTATAACAAAACTGAACAATGTATGCTTAAAGTATTTTTGAACACTTATATATGATTTGCTTCAACTTTTGCAACTTTTAACTTAAGTTTTTACCAAGTACTAAAAAAAAGCCTAAATAAACAAGCATACAATAGAATTCATAAAAAACAATTTACAAACTAATGTGCAAAGTGCTCTCTTATTAATAAAGCTGCATATTGCCAATTTTCTTCATGATAAGAAATGCATAGTGACACATATATATATATATATATACATAGATATTATGATTAAGTCGCGAGCAACCGCATTCTAATCTAGCTGCATTTAGCGTGCGCGCGCAAGGGAGGAGCGACCGAGGCAGAGTCTCTCTTAGCCGGGTGTAGTTCCAATCTCTTCCCCCTGAGATCGGGACATTCGCGCAACTCATAGAAGAGGCACCGACCACACAGAAATGCCAGTTTCTGAGTTTATAGTTATTAACATGACCTGCTTCTGTATTATTTTAACTTTAATAAAGCAATTTTTCTGCATTTAAGATGTTGCGCCGGGATGTTTCCTTTAAAGAGTTCCGTCTCCGCTTATTCCTCAACGGTACATGCTTCTGAATGTACTTTTTTTTTAATCATTCCCTAATACTTTGGGATCTACATAAAATAAACATAAAGTTTAGAGTGCCTCTGGACTGATCTGTGTAATTCTTCCTCCATCAGGTGTGAATTGCTGCTCTCACATGATATAGTTACAGTTTAATGTGATTTCATGTTACGTTAAATGAGATCAAATGACTATTCATCAACAAACCTTTTTCTCATCAATTTTGTATTTTCGACGATGTCGATAATGTCAACTAAACGTTTCAGCCCTAATGCAAATGATAATATGCTTTTAAACTCACCTGCTTTATTTGCTTGAATAAATCCGGGTGTCTGTCTTTATTAAGTTTGATGTGTTCCCTCCTATCATCAGAAAATTGCGAAAGCAGCGTTTACAAACCGGTTTTTGCTGATCTGTGATGTTTCCCTTTTCATCAGCCTCCAATTACCTGGCTTTTTCCACTTTTCATTTCGACACGATTCAGTTGAGGCTACGCAGCAGCTTTTCTTGTCGTCATCTTTTGCTTGTTGTGAGCGTTCGAAAGTTCCCGCCTCTGCATGGGTACCGGGTAGACCCGGTACTCGGTACCCCGGTACCTTCAGAAATTCTGGTATTGTAAATAATGTTTTGTTTGAGTACCGACTTGGTACCGGTATTTTTGACAACACTAATGTACAGTTTCGACCAATGTGGATCGAACAGTGTACTAAAATGCTCTCACAGTGTTTACTGCGGTGCATTTCAGCATCAGTCCTGCCCCTTGCTGCATCTACTGTGTGAAACACGGAGTGTAGTCTGATTCCCGCACAAATTACTCTTAGGAGCCGGCTCTTTTGAATTTACAGTACGAAACACTGCATGCCCAGTGGTGTCCGATTCCCCAAATAATGACTCTTAATAGCCTTGTTTTTTAAATCTGCAGCATGAATCTAGGGCTGCAACAACTAATCTATAAAATCATTCATTATCGAAAATGGTGTAATACAGTGAGCACCAGGATGAGACTTGTAAGCGCGAGAGTAAAGGCACTTTTCCACTTTATGTTATGGTTCGACTCGCCTCTACTCGCTTTACTTTTCTGAGCTTGCATTTCCACTGCAGTTTAGTGCCATCTCAACATGATTGGAATTATAGGCTGATCGTCATAGTTGCGCCACCTCTTCTGCCGTGACATCATCTTAAACACGACACAAACTGACCAAAACAATAACACGACCGCTAGCTGTTACCTACTAGCTCATTGTGCTGCAAAAAGCAGTTGTTGCATGGTGATTTTACACAAGTGTAACAGTTAAATTAGCCTGATTGTTTTAGAAGCAAGCTTCCAGTATCTGGTCAACTAAATAAAGTGAAGCTTTCAAGCAGAGTATAGAGTTAACATAACAAAACATACCATCCTCCATCGTGGATCAACGTCCAGGGCACTATCCCTCCCATTGCTTGCTGGTTTAGATAGCGTCCATTTGGTCGAACCACTTCCACTTTTCCTTGATGTTTCTGTAGTCACTTAAGTTTTTCTTTTACTTTCCCTACACTGTTGGTAGGTCTGGTGGTAGCCATGTGCGGCCAACAGCTGAAACACTTTTCGTTTCGCTCATCGCTAACGAGTGGACCGTCTGCACCTCGTTTATTGACCACGGTGTGTTTTTGCGCACAGCCATTTCTTTTTTCACAATGCAAAAGTTGTTTGAACAAATGATACTGTTATCGCTGTTGCTAACTTTAAAACTAGCAGGTTGATTTTGCGAGTCGGAAATCCAGTGACGCTGGTAGTGACGATTCTCCCTGACAAATCAGTGATCTGCAGGGTTTTGACGTCACATTTTTTTGACGTCACATTTAGCATCGGCTCGGCTCGCTTGGAACCTCGACCGAGGTGGTACTAAAAAAGTATCAGGTACCAGGTACTATCCACTGTTGAAAACCCCAAAAAAGCGAGTTGAGTTGAGTCGAGTTGTACTATGCTGTGGAAAAGCCCCATGTATCTCTATAGGGGTTAGATGACCGTACTATATTCAAATATTTAATGCTGAATATAATTTATAATGATGCTAACGGTCCTGATATTTGAAAGTCCTCCTGATAATGCCAAATGCAATGTCTAATTTCACTAATAAAGTTGTACCATGGGAAACATTATTTTACTGGATAAGCAAACACATAGTTTTGAAAGGAATAGTTTAGAAACTTGTAATCAGTGATGCTACTATTCTAAAATCAAAAATTCTCAATGTATGTAATCAATGACAGTGAACATATGTATCTAACATATTTATGGTTTGGCAGAATAATTAATATTTCTATTCTGGTGTCACTATTGTCCTCTGCTGGATGTTTAGTCACACTCCATCCCCGATTAATCATTTTACTCTATAATGAACAGTACTTTTTGTTAAGTCAAGTCAAAGTTTATTTGTTGAGCACATTTAAAAACAACTGAAGTTGACCAAAGTGTTGTGCAGTACAATATACAGAGCAATAAATCCAAACAACAAAAGACAGGATACAAATATAGACACACAAGGGAAGGTATCAAGGTAAGCTAAAAGCCAATGAAAAAGGTGGGTTTTTAACCTAGACTTAAAAACAGGTAGAGTGGGAGAAGTTCTGATATGAGCCGGCAGACTGCTCCAGAGCTTTGGGCCTTTGCTTTAATCTGGACCTGGGAATGTATATTAAGCAACAGTCCCCAGATCTTAGTGATCGAGTAGGCATGTGGGGACACAGCAAATTTGAAAGGTACAGAGGCACTTGGTTGTTTAATGATTTGTAAACAAATAATACCATTTTACAATCAATTCTGTATGTAACTGGTAGCCAGTGTAGTGAGATTTAAATTGGGGTGAGACGAGATGAAGCCATTAATACTTTTTTCAAGGTTTCTCGCAGAGAGAGACTGACTGACAGTTGTAAATGGAAAAACCTGATCTTACCACAGCATTAATTTGTTTATTAATTTGTTTGTATTAAAGTTGTTGTCAAAAAAGAAGTTCCTAGCACATGATGTAGCAAAAGGCTCAAGTGTACCTAACTTGAGATTGCACGCATGATTACTGTCATTAGAACCAGGCTGGGTAGCTCAGCAAGTAAAGACGCTGACTACCACACCTGGAGTCACAAGTTCGAATCCAGGGCATGCTGAGTGACTCCAGTCAGGCTTCCTAAGCAACCAATTGGCCCGGTTGCTAGGGTGGGCTAGGGTGTCCCTTGAAATGTGTGGGGCCATCCATCCACTGCACAAAATCAAAGGACACAATAAGATTTAAGAACTCCTTGGATAGGTGTTTCGACACAGCATGTGTGAATATTAAAATCTCCTAACATTAAAATATGATACAAATTTGTGAAAATTCCCCCCATTAGGTCACAATTTTGTTTATGTAAAGTAATTGTGGAAAGCTGCCACCCGCACACCACAAATGAGGGCGCTCCATCCGACTTCCATCCCCTTAAAATAATTTGCCTGCCAATCATGAGACTGGTCAGAACCCACATTTTTATTTGTTTATCCCCCAAATTTATGACGGCCCCATCACCCAAAATGCAGAATCTGGGGCAAAGTAAAATCTAAGTGCCTTAAACGTCACACATACAACTCTGAACCTTCAACCATAATTCTTGGACCTTAACACCACCCCTACAAAAACATTGGTTTTGTCTCCATAGTCTGATTGGCATTGCCAGCAGGTGGGTGTATCTTTAAGACCAAGCCTATGCAATCTAGAGGGGGTCCAATAGAATCTATGTAAAATCTTGAATTGCAGAAGGCACACCCTTGCATTTCTTGATGCAGACTTGAAATTTTTTAGAATCCTAGCCCACACTTCCTCCTCCAAAACCAAGTTTAGCCTAAATCTTTCTCCTATAATCTCTTGATAGAAGTTAAAGCTCCGACCCCAGACTCTGAATTAACAGGGAGTAATACACTGATGCCTCATGACCTTTTCCAAAAGCAGTAATCACTTCTCCCAGAGTATCGAAAGATTGACTCTAACAAGCTAGTCCTTTTGAATCTATAGCACAAAACATCTGCCATTTCCAGCATAGTCAAATTCCAGAATAAATGACTCTTATGAGACGATTCTTTGTAGTAAATCAAAAAAACATAGACATAAGTTAGAGCTGTTACTGAATTAATCTAATAATTAGAACTGTTTAAGTCTCCTAAGCATGAAGTTCAACATTTGGCTGCATAACAGTCTGAACTGTTACTGTGTTTATGTATTGTTGAACGCCTGACTTGGGACCAAGTCGATACTAAAATATAAAAGATGTCACATTACCAGACTTTCTGTAGTAACACTGGTACCCACTCAGTGCTGTCTTCTTGACAAACGACTGCTTTCAAATGCTCACTTAGGATATTGACATATTTGATAAAATAATGAACGCACAATTAATCAAATTAAAACCGTTATATAGTGTGGTGTATAGTGTATATATGTTTGGTGCTAGTCACATGAATCTCCTTGGATGAGTATTCAAAATTCAGGGCCTGAGAATTTCAAAAAATGCACATTCAATCCAAAATAGATGACTTTCTGTGGGGTGGAGTTAGGGTTGTGCCGATAGACGATGATATCAGGGATCGACGATAGTCAGAGATATCGCCAATAGCTGATGCCTTTCACTATATCAAGACGATATTTGGCTCATTTTTCCATTAATGTATTATTATTATTATTATTATGCTATTATTATTAATATTACAATTAATTTGCCCTGCCATATTTTCACATCGACATCACCGCATATAACCAACACTTGCGACACCGACACGCGTCTGAGGATTATAAAAATGAAACATTGAAAATGTTTGAAAAACAGACTACAAAACTACATCCCACATCATAATTAAATTGCAAGGTGATAGACCTATATTCACAAATTATGTCAAGAGTTCTTGTTATAAAAGAGACACATAATTCTTATACAGTTTTTGCTTGAGCCATGGCGAAAAATGCATCGTCATTCGTCTGCATTTTGTTTTCTTTGCATTGCACATTAACATAAAATTGTAATGATGCTACTAATAATAATACTAATAACACTGCAATAACAAGTTGCTGTTATTATTATACGATTAAAAATGATATAACCATCCATACCTCTGCAGTGTGGTTCTCCGGGATGAATGTTGTTTCGAGACATTTTGCCTCCAGTTTCCAATCCTCAGAAATATAATGGACTGTCACAGACATGTAGGGGGTCATGTTTATGTTTGACAACATCTGTGGTCAAAGCGACAAAGTCAGCTGCATTCAAATCTTTAGATCCCTCATTTTATTGTACAGATCGGGAATAGCAGTGTTGGTGAAGTACTTGCGCCCCTGCAACTTGTACTGTTTGTCAAAGGTTTGAAGTAGATCTCTAAAACTCAACTGTATGATAGGAGACCATCTCCTTTGCAATATAATTCACATTTCCCATGTTGTAGAAATGTTGATACTCATTGATCAGTGATAGTAATTGCAAGGGAATGCCCCTGTGTCTGAGGAATGCAGAGGGGGAGGATCTGTTTCTGTTAAGAAACCTTGGGATAAAAGAGTATAAAATACAAGTCAGCCCTCCCCTTCAGCGTCTCACTCATGGCACAGATTAACTCCTGTGTAATGACTGGGTCCTTCTTGCAAGAATAAATAATTTTAAAAGACTGTTTGATTCAGAGTGATCTGTGACAACAGCCACATTTCACTTTTTCGTTTGTTCTTAGTGCTTTTTGCAAAAGCTCCGATGATAGATGGCTGACTTCGATCTTTGCTGACCACAGCTTTTCTTGGTGCTAGCTTAGCAGCATCAGCATGGTGGTGGGCACGCAGATGTATATATAGGGTTAAGACTCCTTACACAACTCGCGTGCAAAGTTTGGTTTAAAACCGAAATATTGCCAAATAGGTGACGGGACATTTTCTTTATCTTTGTTCGCAAAATGATGGACAATGATAAATGGGCAAATAATTAAATGATTGCCCCTGCACGATAATATTGTGTATTGGCGATCTCACAGGCTGACGATAGGACGATCTGACAATGAAGAAGATCGCACAACACTAGGTGGAGCTAATGACTGTAATTTTGAAAGTTGTCTGGCTTAGTGAGTACAATATATTTAGCAAGTCTGGTGACTAGAAGAATCTGACCCCACCACTTTTGTCAAAAAAAGCACTACAGAGCTCCCCCTTCATGCCCATGTGTTAACGTTTATCCGGACTTAATGGCCAACAACTCTGATGTGTGTGCAAAATATTATGAAAATTCAAGCATGCCAAGTACCTCAAAAACATGTAATTATACATAAAAAGGAATAACGTTTAATGCATTGCCATGGCAACAGTATTTAAGATATCAAGTCTTGACATTATTCTAAAACTTTTTTTTCAATTCAGGTAAACATAAGAGGAATATTTAAAAGTCTGTTAAAAGTGCCACACTTCCTTACGGCAGTTGGTGATGATTCGACTGTGACCCACAATAGCCACATCAATGTGATTAGCCCGCAAGGACAAACATTTGGCTCCATTTTGATGTAAATCGCGCCTTGCAAGCGGAAGATATGAGACATATCCTTTTTCAAATAATTTCACGTTATTTATCGCGTCACCATGGCAACACCGTTTGATATATAAAAAAATCTGTTCGCAATTTAGCATCATCAATGTCTTGACATGATGTCGCCCACATTTGGTACCTGTAAAATTAAATCCATAGGAGGAGTATCTCAAATTCCAGAGCATGCTTTTTCAAACAATCAAAAATGGCAAACTTCCTGTTGGACGGAGCTTACGACTGTCAGCATGAAAGTTGTCCAGCTTGATGAGATATATATTTGTACAAAGTTTGGTGACTGTAGCTCAAAAGGGATGTGCTACAGAGCCCCCCAAATATGGCCATCTTCTTAGTGGCACTACAGAACCCGTCCTGCATGTCAAGCCCTAATGGCCAACAACTCTGTGTTCAAACTTTCAAGAGTTTTCACACATGTTATGTAACCCAAACTTACCAAAAACCTTAAAAAGAAGAATAACGAGGGGGTCCTTCTGTCATAGGGGGACTTAGGGCCCTCCCAAGATGTAGCCAGTGCAAACTGGCCAGCGTTTGAGATGTTTCCTGAGCAGGAGTCCGAGCGCTTGGAATGTTAACAAGATATTAGAGATTCATCAAAAGAACTTAATGAGCATGTTGATATAATTCCTGATCTAACCATTTAAAATGAAAGAAGCAATCAATCTGGACTCCAAACAAAAACATATTTTGTATCAAGTAAGACAGTGGTGCTTAGAGAAATTTGGAGGTAAAAAGCCAGAGCCTTTTCATGTATTTGTTACTGGAGGTACAGGAACAGGAAATTCACATTTAATCAGAGCTATTCATTATGAAGCAACCAGATTATTATCCCAAATTGCAATTGCACTAGACAAAGTTTCTGTTCTGTTGACGGCACCTACTGGAATTTTTGCTTTCATCTTGGGTGCCAAAACCATCCATAGTACATTTTCAATTGCCTTACACACTTTTAGGAGAAGAAAAATAAATACAATGTGTGTGGTATTTAGTGACTTGCATATACTGATTATAGATGACATTTCTATAGTAAACCACAGCCTACTAGCCTATGTCCATGGCAGGCTTAGACAAATAAAGCAGACGGCTGACTACTCTATGTAACACAGTTAATGATGGGCAAGGAGGAGGCGAGAACCGGCTTGTCAACATAAATCATAATTTAATGAAAACTTAAACCAAAAGCACAAACGTAAACACACACATGACGGACATGCCCGTAATTCTCTCTTTCGAACCATCGTCACCGGCCACCTTTATCCCTCGCGCACCTCATCAGGCCGATTGGGGACCGGGTGCGCGATATTCTGACTCGGCCCCGCCCCCCTCCGCTCCACACTCCTCCCGGCGTTATCTCAGGCCGGGGTGCCACCGGCATTGACATACATCCCCCCTATCCCTGGGGTGTATCTTGCGTCCCGTGTGGTCATCCCCACCTTCCTCGACCTGGGAGGAGACAGGAGGAAAAAACAACAACAACAAAATAGGCGAGGGAAAAGGCCAACACGGTACGAAAGAGAGAGGAGAGAGAGAAAAAGCTCACTCACCGGTTCTCTGATGTACCGTCGCGTGGTCCTCGAACACTCCTCCACACTCTCTGGCGGATGACAGTCGCTCCTCTACGGGCGAACTGGAGTCAAATCTCCGATCCCCAGCGGACAGAACACCCCTCCGCTTTTCTGGCGGTACCTGGGGACATTCCTCCGCCCCTGGCAGCGGCCCTACCGCTCCAGGCGATCGGGGAGTTACTTCCCTGCTCCCCTCGTGGACGGCGGTCTTAACTCGACCCCTCCGCATTTCTGGGGGACGGCAGGGCACTCCTCCGCCCCTGGTAGCGGCTCCATCGCTCCAGGAGGTCGGGGAATCCAGTCCCCACTCGCCCCGTGGACGGCAGCCGTTCACCGCATCCGGGCGGTCGGGCTACTCCGTCACCCGGCAGATGGCAGCGGCGCTCCCCAGGGTGGACGGCAGTGTCGAGGACCCTGCGACGGGCATCCCTCCTCCTTCCCGGGTTTCGGCACCAATGTAACACAGTTAATGATGGGCAAGGAGGAGGCGAGAACCGGCTTCTGAACATAAATCATAATTTAATGAAAACTTAATCCAAAAGCACAAACATAAAAACACACATGACGGACATGCCCGTAATTCTCTCTCTCTCGCTCCATTGGATTTGTGTAACAGCACATTTGCACTGTCAGAATTAACATTGTAAATTTCAAAAATGAACTTGTTAACTCATGGGGCTTTTATACAAAGTCACTCAAGATTTTACATTATATTTGTCAATGGGACACGGCACTACAGTCACTACAAAATCATACAATGTTATTAAAAATAATATATAGTATATGCCAAGTGATGTGGCTTGCGATCTCTCATGCGTCGTCCTTTACAGGCAACACCTCGCAACAACACCATGATGTGCCAGGCAGCAATATTCTAATATTGCATTCATAGTTTACAGTTAGTTTACATTCTAGCTGATGGGATTAAGGTAGTAGGTTACAGATGATGGGGCTATTGACCAATCAGACGAAAGGCGCGTTTCAGTGTTGCTGACATGTACATATCAAATATTCTAGGCGTAAACAAATTTTTAAACGCTGAAGGAATTTTTTTTTAAGCCTTTTCCCCCAATCTCTTTCTTTCATTTTAAATAGAAAATGAAATGGTCAACAGGAAATTAGTTTGTATCTGCTTATTTTATTAATCAGTCTTTTATTAATCACACATTTTTGTTTTGCCATTTTTGGGTTAAAATAAAAAAGCAAAGGGAATGGACGCAAAAGCACACGGACCCCATAAGCTATTTTATTAAATACAAAGAAATTAATGTGTTAAGATGTTTCTTTTAACAGCAGAAGTCACAAATGTATTTATTAGGAATGTTACGCAAGCAGAGGAGGCTTTGCTGGCCCTGAGAAATTGCCACTGGCCATATATGAACAAATACAATTAGAGAATTGTATTTATATGCAAATATATTTCAGCATTTATATACACATTTAAATTCCACAAGTGTTTAAAAAACACAAACAATTGTCATATTGTCAAATTCTGTATATTGCATATATCTACTGTATGTAATTGCCATATTTATATCAGTAAAAACGTGAATTAACACCTTCAGCATACAAGTGTTCAGCATATATTGCCATTTTCAGATTCGTAACCTATTGTATTAATAGCACTTTAAATTCAAATCACATTTTATTACACAGCTAATGGGGATTTTAAGTGAATGTTAGGGATTCTTTGTATAAATGTGGATTTTGCAGGCAGGGGGAAGATTAAACATTAGCTGTGATGTGTATGTGTGCTGTCTGCAGTCTGTGAAAGTTTAGAAGTATTTTGATAGTGAATGCACAATGTGGAGGAGACGCTACAGTTACTATGGAGATGATACAAACATCATAACATATTCCTTTCTTTGTATTCATCAAGTATTTAAACCGCTTGTCAGTCACTCTCACCTATCCTCATAATTTTTGCTCGCTTCCTGTTTGTGCCGTTTTTGGTATTGTTGAAGCATTAATTTGATGGCTTGTTTGTCTTTTTTAGATGCCATGTCAAGTTTAAAAGAGCTTAAACTTTTAGGCATCTCGAGTTGAGACATACTCTTTTGTGATATTGGATAAATTATTACTGCCAGAGTAACATTTGCATACAGGTGTGAGGGACATCAGTTCACAAATAACTCAAAGACAAAAGTATTCATTTCACTTGATTTTGCTTGTGTCTCCACTCTGTGTGTGAATGATGCGAAGGTCTATTGGGATTTTACTAAAGTTTGTCACCGAAAAGGTTTTGCTCACAGACACTAAACAGCACATGCAGCCTTGTGGCTGCATCACAATTTTCTTTGAGCATAATATTGCACTATTGAGGGCTAAGTATTTTTTTCATTTATTTTTCGAAGAAGAGAGCGCCCACTCGCATGTAAGGTTGCCAGATTGCATAAATTAAGTAAGAAAAAAAGGTGAAATATATCCTATCTGTGCAAGTATAAATCTCTGCTTGGGGTGTTTCAACCCTGAGCATATTACAAGCTTGTGAATGCGTGATAGGTCCCAAAGCCAGATAAATTATAGATCTAATAAAAAACGTTAATTTAACAATGGAGCTTGGCTGACCGCTATTGGACATTTCTTGTAATTGCCACTCAGAGCTGAGCTAGGGCTGGGCGATATGGCCAAAAAATCATATCTCGGTATTTTTTGGTGAAATGGCGATATACGATATATATCTCGGTACTTTCTACGTTTTTCCTATTTGGATAAAGAAAATCTGTATTTTTTTATTTATTATTATTTCACATCCTGCCCAATGATATCCTGCAAAACAATGTTGATATTCAAGAATATGGAAACAAATATAGTGAATGTAATGGCGGCTATGCAATATATTATGTGCAAAAAGGTAGTTAAAATCACAATACATTCTAAAAGTCAAAGCCTTATGTGAGATTTCACAATCACCTTTATTAAAGCAGTGATGATCAAAATAACATACAAAACAAAGTTTTCTACTTGTTTGAAACTTTACAGCTGCACAACTCTGATGTGCAAATAATGTAAACAGAACAGTAGAACACTTAACTACTTTATCAGAACAAGTAGGTTATTTGAGGTAGAACATTCTTTAATAAACAAAGTATTTTATAGTGTATATTACTTACAGATTTTGCTTCCAACGAGCTTTGTTTTGGGACAGAAAACTTTTCGGGCTGCTTATTCTTCGTGGCTGAGGTTGTAGCAGACGAAGCCGAAGTTTTAAACACTCATCGTACTGCATTTTATGGTGTCGTTGTAAGTGGTGGAAGAGATTTGATGTGCTTCCACTTTTTGACACTGACCGCTTTATGGCATTCTTTGCAGATAGCTTGGTTTTGCTGCTCATCGGATCTTTTAAATCCAAACCATCTCCAAATAAACGAACCAGTGTTTTTCTTTTTACAAACCAGATCGTCTTCGGATGGTTTGATCGTCACTGTGTTTTCCTCCATGTTGTCAGGCGAACTTGTGTGATGGAGTGGGAGTGGTCCGGTTCGCGCGCGTTAACTGAAGCTTGAGCGGGAGAGGTTTGCATCAAACCATATCGATATACACGATATTGTCTCATCCTGTATCGCGTTGAGAAAAAATATCGATAAATTGTCAAAACTCGGTATACCGCCCAGCCCTAAGCTGAGCAGAGACAAATGGCAGTATTTTATAGTATTTTTACATTTCATTTGATATTTTTACTATATTTTATTTATATAAAAGATAAGAAATATGTTTATTAACAATAAACTTGAAAATTAAAGCATGGCAAATACCTCAAAACATGAATATACACACAAATGAATGATGACATTTAATGCATTTCCATAGCAACAGTATTTAAGATATCAAGAATCCCTTCAGAATTTTAAATCAGCATTGTCTTTACATTTATTCTAATTCTACTATTTCAAAGTCTGTTTAAAGTGACACACTTCCTTCCGCCTGTTGGTGGCAGTACGACCGTGACCCAATAGCCACATCAAAGTGATCAGCCTGCAAGAACAAACATTTGAATTATTCTTTTTAGAGGGACTAGAGGGAATCTAGTCTTTTCCCTCCAAAATGTTTGTTTTTAGTGGCAAGAAAAGAGATTTGCTGTCAACAGCAATGGAATGGCATCCGTGAATGTCATTTATAAACGTTACTAGGCAACCAGTAGTGGGAACGCCCACTAGCGACTTCACCGCCAGCCACTGGCGACCTGGAGCGATAAAGTCGCTGGCAGTGTGTACGCACCTTAATGCGACTTGTGTTACTCCGTGCCTTTGCGTACTTAACCGATCTTCTCATCTAAACTTACACATGACATGTTGCTTGTCAACTAAGTTATACTGTCAGAGATGTCCAAAAAGCAACAGACATTAAGCAGCTTCTTTGGCGTTTCACCACCTACAAAGAAAGGCCAACTGGAGCCAGGGCCGAAAAAAAGACTTTTTTCGGAAAAGTGGCTCAAAGATGTGCAGTGGCTTGAAGCTAACGATGAGCGCACTGAAATGTGGTGCGAGATTTGCCGCTCAAATCCACATCTAGCAGACAAAACAGGTGCATTTTATAAAGGCTCAAAGAATTTCAACCATCCTTTATTTGACAAACATGAAAAGAGCAAGGAGCACACGAATGTGGCGCAAGCTATTGTTAATAAAGAAGCGAGCCGAGAAGAAATGTCCAGTCGCCCACTTGCCAGATGGCGAGACAAGCTGAATGAAGAACAGCGGCAAGCTCTGTTTAATATTTTTGTCCTCGCCTTCCATAAAGCTAAACACGCACGTCCCATGTCTTCCTATTCTGAGGATATTCCTTTACTGAAGCGGCTAGGAGTAGGCTAAATGTCGGAGGTGCATATCATTCACGTGAAGGGGGCACACGGATCATGCAAAGCATCGCCCGCGCCATCAGCGGGGAGTTACGTGCCAAGTTGCAGTCTGCTGAATTTTGGGGGCTGCTTTTTGATGGATCTGAGGACATCACAAAAACTGAGCAGGAAATCGTTTACATTGTTTCTGTGTCCAGCAACGGAGAGTTTAGCTCAGATTTTATTGGATTGATTGAATTGGGTGCTGACCGAACTGCGCAGGCCATAACAGACGGACTTGTGAGACTTTTCCAGGACACAGGCTTGGATGACTGGACAACAAAGTTGGTCGCTGTGTGCACAGACGGGGCTGCTGTCAACGTCGGTATGTACAACGGCGTTGTGCCAAAACTCCGGCGACTTGCTGCGGTTGGAGACTCCCTTGTGCACATTCTGTGCACCGCACACACACTGGAGAATTGCGCAAAATCAGCTGATCGCAACGTTCCTTACTGTGAGATATTTAATCGCTCTGTGGTCAAGCTGCTGCAGTTTTATTTACAAAAAGGTGGAGCAAAAAAAAACTGCTGAACTGAAGAAGCTGTGTGAAGAAAATGGGATATCCTTTGTGAAGCTGGGTAAGTTTCATAATATCAGATGGTCTGCATGGAGGCATGAAACACTGTTAAAAATATCAAGACTATTGCCAGCCATTAAAATGCAACTGGCTAAGAGTGATAACAGTGACTTGCAGCATATCTGCACAGAGTGTTTTCAGTGCTTTCTGTCAAACATGCTTGACATTGGTAACGTTTTGAAGACCACATCCATTAGGTTTCAGAAGGAAAAGCTGACCATTGGAGAATGTAAGGATGAACTCATGGTGGCCATTGGACAGTTCACACTTCTGCTTGATGGTGAAGGCCACAGGGCACACACTGTTTCTAATGCTGATGCTGACAGAGATAAGACAAACTTACTCAGGGGGTTAATTGAAGAGTTTGAAATCAGATATGACTCCCTCAAGTCATGTGATAATTTCTTGGCCTCAGGAAATGCAAAACCTCCACAGTTTTGGAAAACAACAGTTTGCAGCATTCTCAAGAAATATGAGGCCACATTGCAACTTGACAGAGACACCACTGTGACAGAATGGATGCGCTTAAAGCAGGCAGGAAAACGCCTGGGAGCCTCTTCTGTGTATGACTTGGTCCAAATAGTAAATACAAGTAACCCAGATGCTTACTCCAACATCAACAAGGTGGTTAAGCTGTCTCTTACGCTGCCTTTAAGCAGTGCAGCTTGTGAGAGGGGATTCTCACATCTCAACATAATAAAAACCAAGTACAGATCTCGTCTGTCACATGCTCGTCTCTCAGCCCTGATGCAGATACACCTATCAAAGCAGACCACAGAGACATTTGACCCAAAGCAAGCTGTAGACCTGTGGATGGAGACAGCTAATCGGAGGCTCAACCAAGGACAGGGAGGTGCATCTGCAGCATCATCATCATCTACCATGCAGGAAGCTGAAGCAGAGGACACTGAAGAGGACAGTGGTGGCGACACTGAGGAGGACAGTGAGGAAGACTGCACTTAATAAGACTACGCTACATATGGCGTGAGTACCAAACACCATCTCCTGGTACTCACCTGAGTAACTCACTGATAAAGTTATGTGCACCCCTGTCTATAAAACTAATTTCAAGCACTTTAGCATAAGCCTTTAGAACAAAGGTTTTTATAATCACCAGAAACAAAAATTCTGACCAGTGAGTCGGTCAAATTAAAATTTTACATAACATGGCAGGTTCCCAAGCAGATACTCTTTTATGAGTGCCCTGGTATCTACCTTTTGCCCTTAGGATCTCTGTAATTAAATTACATGTTCTGCATGGGGTTATATTCTTGCATCATTCCAGCCATTATTCCATTGTCTACAAGACATTATCTAAATGATAAATTTTTCTGGTCACAGTGCTTTTCTCTTCTTTGTGTTAAACTGTAGTTTCTTGAAATTGTGGAAAGGGTTTTAATTTTGGATTGGTACAACATTTTCCTAATAGGTTTTATTTATTTTTTTGGATGTTCAGTATGTCTAGTAAAAGTACATTTAAGCAAGTTGGTTACAAATGAAAATTAAATAATATATATATATATATATATATATATATATATATATATATATATATATATATATATACATACATACATACATACATACATACATACATACACACACACATATATACATTAGGATGTGTGGCAGGGTCTTACTCAGTTACTCATTATTAGGGGTCACTTGATACTTTATTCACTTTGTAGATATTTTACACCAAAGCAATTTAGTGCATACGTGATGTTGTATATGAAAAAATAAAAGTGTGAGTGTTAGTTTAAGATGTTCTAATTAAAATAACAAGCATAGGCAATATCCAGGGTGTGTTTACAGAGCCTGATCAAAGGTCTCAGATGAAAAGATTGTCAAAGGGAATCAAGGTTGAACTCACCAACGTTTATTTGTCTGTAAGGGCTGGCATTGATGTACTCGAAAGTTCACTTTTAATGCACTTAAGTAAGAATTGTGAAAGTAATAGTGTCCGAATCAACCAGGGCTGCACATTTAATTGCATTTTAACCATGATCACAATTTCTGCCCCTCACAGTTAATTGACCACAAAACCATCTGTGATATTGGTGAGCTAGCAAGCAAAGATAACAGCCAGATACAGTTGCAAATTGTTGTTCATTTACATTATAGGCTGTGTCTATGGATGGCAGACAAAATCACAAACTCTTTCAACGTCCGTTTTCACCTAAACTGACCTTTTATTCCCTTTTTATAAATTTGCCACTGACCAATCACTGAGCTCGTTTACATGAGTGTGATTTTTCCCTTTTCCCACTGTATTCCAGAAATGTGTAAATGTTTCCAAGTTGTTGACTTGTTGAAATGATTTAGGGCTCCATGCTATGACATTAGTAATCCGATCTGTTCCACGCACATGCACACTCTTCAAAAATCATAATCAGAATGCCTCTTGTCTATTAACATGACCACAGAAACCATGTTCTCCAATAGAAACTTAGGTCTGTTAAACTGCTTTCTCTTAATTTCCTTCTTGCTGAAGTAAAACAGTGTTCTTGTCTGAATGGCATTTCAGAATGCTGCTTTCTACAGCAACCCTGGAATACACGCATTCTTGATTATGTATGCTGATCTGTAGATTTTTACACAATGATATGGCTACGCCAATGATACTGACAACGGTTACATGGACAACAGAAAGCGGATTCTTGCAAGAAAGTGGGTTATTACGATAAAACCGCATTCCTATTTACATGCACTGTTCAAGTGACGTACTTTTTACTCCTGTATACATGAGGCTCGTTCAGTAAGCAGCTTTCTCCACAGCAACGTAATTTTCCCATGACGCTTGTGTCAATAACACACATGCCATCTTAGGAAGACTTCACTATTTTACTCTGTTGATTCTCTTTATTTCCAGATAAAGAGTTTCCAGAGTTGTTGCTTTGTTTGTTTCCTTTTTTGCTTTGCTTATTGCTATGCAGTATTGTGGTTTCCCTCTTACATAAAACTCCGGGATTCCCCCAATATTCAAGCAATCTATGCAGAAGTTAGGGACTGTCGATATTTTACATGAATGTGTATAAATGGGTATAGTTTATAGTATATGTGATTGTTTTTTTTCCCACTGTACGGCCAGAAATGTCTTTCTGATGGACTCTATCGTATGATATTTGTTATCCTGGTCACGATGGGTAAAAGGTGCCATGCATTGTTCCGGGCAGGCTGCTCAGCCTTACAGGTTCCATATGGCTAGGATTATGGCAGGGGCGGGGTTAGGACATCTGCCTCCCAGGAACAAACTGAGGCACCTTTGTACAACAGGCTATCCAGGTCTGTTCCACTCATTCTCTTCAAACACCCATCAGAACACTGCTTATATGTTTGCATGTACATTAAACCGCATTCACCGAGAGAAACTTAAGTGTGTTAAACTGCTTTCTCTTAAGCCCTTAAACAGCGCAAGGATGTCAGCATTATTGTTTACATGACATTTCAGTTGCTTTCTGCTAAAATCCTGGAATAAACCATTTTCTTAAGTGCATGTAAACGTGGTCAGTAGTGTTTCAGCTGTCTCAGAGCGGTTCTGTGCTTGATACACATTTATTCCATCTCATACTTCACCTGTTACATATAAACACACAGAACATTGTGCTCTGAGGTTGGTCCGGTCTGTGTGCGTTACTAACGTGTGCTGACTGCATTATATTTAAAGCACTCTAGATTTTCTTCAATTGCACGTTTTTGTAACTCCAAACATATCTGGCCATAATTAGTTTCGAAACAAATCTAAAGTAACCCCATGGCATCAAGGTTTTGTGCACCGAGGAGGAAATGAGAGCATTTCACCATGTTTGGAAGGAAGAGCACAAAGCTGTAACTCAAACTTAATACAGAAATAACAACTCACAAACTTTCTTCAGTTTTCCACCAATAGAAATGCTTGAAACCATATAGCATTGCTGTGTGCTTAATTATTACAGAAATATTTCACTTGTGTAGTGCAATAAAATAATTATTTTTTTTTTTTAAAGAGGACTCAAGTGTAAACACCCTACAGGGTAACTTTAAATTGGCAGTAAAGCATAGTCAAAACGTGGCAATTAATTTTGGTCAAAAGGTATAATTTACTCGTTTTAACACCTTATTCAACATGAGAGCTGTGGTTTACTGTTTCTTTCTTTTAGAATTGGTGTAAGTAGTGGTGACCGTAATTTCTTTGTGAGTGTCCAAGTTGTGCAGCCCTGTAATATATATATAAAAAATCTCAAATGACATTATTATGATTATCATTTTAACCATTATCGTGTAGCCCTAGAATCAACCAGTGCAGACACTGTTGGCTGTTAATAAGTACATTTTCAAGAACAGGTCAGTTTAAAATTGCAAATACCCCAGCCTTTTTTTAAGGATTTGGAAAATCACTTCTAAAAACATGTGTATATTTCTGTAACTGAAGCATGCCTGCATTTAAGCTTAAAGTTTCTTTACCTGTCTGTTTCATCCTGCAGTGTTGTAAAGGGCCTGCACCATGAGCCCTTTGGTCTCCACTATGCCATGTTTTTGCCCACCATAAACAGCCAGACTACTGCTGAACAACACAGAAAGTGGATCCCGTTAGCTGAGTTATGCCAGGTGTTAGGCACCTATGCTCAAACTGAGCTGGGGCACGGTCAGTCCCATTTCACCTTGACACGCATGAGAAATGCACTTCAATCATTCAGATCCAAAAAGAAAGTGTTGACCTTTTTTGGTTTAGAGTAAACCGTGGGAATAGTTGTGCATGACCCTTGCAGGTGTTGACAGCTCTATTGATACAATTACGATATTCTCAGAACTTACTGTAGCAGAATTATTTTCAGAGAGCTATGCTGTCCCAATGCATAATGAAAGGTAGCTGATGAATGTCGCTGAATTTTTCTAAGACTACTGATTTCTCCTGGTTTCTGTAGTGTTGTGTATTATTCAAACATTATTTCCCATCTTCAAACAATATTTTAGTCCACCCTTCTAAACTTAATTTCATCCTAACCTTATCTTAAAGTTGCTGTAAGCAATTTTAGCTTCTAAAGCTTTCACGTGACTGAGCTATAGAATTAGCCATGCCACCTCATTCCAAAACCTTGCCCTCCAAAGATAATTTTGACACCAAAACTGAGCTAAAGAGCAGCATTGTCCATTCCTGTGGCTGTCAAATTCAATAGTGGCACAATATCAACCTCGACTGACAATCATTATGAGTCATCGCCTCAATGATCCGCTTCAAATACAACACTATGAGAGAGAACAAAATGATTTACAGGTGAAACGCATCAATGTCTGCGGACACATTTTGTTTGCTGTGTACAAAGTCTGCAGCGGTCACAGAGACCGGTGAGATATCTCAGGACGCTTGGTTCATTAATATCTTTAAGGGAGTTGGAAATTTTTTTGCATACTTTTCCATGAAAAAAATCCCTTACAGCACTTTTAAATAACCATGACTGCATGGTAACCTCTGCTCATTTGTATCTTGATTGCTAACTCTGGTCTTGCTTTTAGTCTCTATTTTAAATTAAATATTTCACTTGCAATTTGCTTTGAATTCTCTTGTACTATGTTTATGAGTGTGATATCTAATTTGGAATTGTTGTGCTGCTAAACATATTTTAATATATCAGTGTTTGAAAGTCATATGTGGGAATGAAAGAAAGAACTAGAAACTGAAGTTTTGTTAAAACAAATGATATTTGTCTACAATTGCTGGCATAATAAAGCATTGCTTAAAGTTTGAAAAAAGTAAAAAACAAAAAAAGCCTTGAAGTTTGTGTGTGTGATTGATTGATTGATTGACTTAAACCGGTGAAGTTCACTTTAAATACTCTTCAAACAGTATCTAGCGCTTTTAAAAATAGTTGTGTTGGTTTCACCCAGTGCAGCCACTTTTGTCTGTTAATAAATTAATGATAAATGGCAGGTCTGTTTAAATATGCAAAATCTCCTGCCTTTTAAAGGTTTCTTAATATCACCTGTAAAATCTGTTGTATAAACTGCTATAACTGAATTCTACATGCATCTGTGCTTAAAGTTTCTATATGTGTCTGTTCCATCCTGCAGTATTGTAAGGGCCCTATTCTAAGAGCCCTTTGTTCTCCAATATTTACCCACAATTAACAGCCAGTGCACTGCTGAACAACGCAAAAACTGGATCCCATTAGCTGGTGTTAGGCACCTATGCTCGGACTGAACTGGGGCACGGTCAGTCCCATTCACTCATAGGAAATGGACTTCTTTTATTCAGATCCAAACAAAGTGTGGAAAAACAGTGGAAATAGTTCAGCATGACCCTTGTATGTGTTGACTGCTCAGAGTGTTGATTTTTCTCAGAACTCTTATTCTCAGAGGGCTATGCTATAACAAGCATAATGAACAGTATCTGACTAAAATCACTCAATCTCTAATAAAAAATAAAGAATCCTCATTTCACCTGCCTGCACAGGTGCTCTTGACTTGAATGAATGAATGAAAAACTTTATTTCGAACATGTAAAAATAATACAGTAATACAAATAATAATACAATAAACAAGAAACAAAACAATATTAACATATACATGTCCGAAAAGGAGTAGGAAGAAGCATAAGCTTATTTAATCCTACCCCTTCTCCACCTCTAGTTAATAATCATTAAATTGGCTTCATAATTATATCATCTTAATCCTATCTTAATATATTATTTACAATTTATTTATTTATTCTTTTTTTTTAATATCTTTCTCCTTTTCTTTTTCTCTTTTTTGTCTTCTTTCTCATTTCCTTTCTTTTCCCTTTCCTCTTCAGAACATGATCATTAGTAAAAAATATCATAATTTATCCTTATTGAGAGAGAAAAAAAAACACAACATCACACAATACAATTATAAAATGAGAAAGGAAAAAAAACCCAAAATGTAATAATAACAATAATATAAATATTAATGAAATGGCAAAAAACAGACTGTATGGTAATTCAAATCAACCTCTTGAAGAGGAAATGAGACATTTGTCCCAAGTCCACCTTAATTCATATACTTTTCTAATATAGACATTTTAAACCTTCTTTTAAATTGCACAATATGATTGCTTTCCTTAATTATTACAGGTAAATTATTCCACAACCTCACCCCATTGACGGATATGCACATGCTTTTGAGTGTGGTGCGTGCCATTGCTTGAGAGAGATTTCCTCCTCCTTAAATTGTGTCTGCTATCTCTTTCCTTAAACCATCTTTGAATATTACTAGGAAGTACTTTGTTTTTAGCTTTGTACATAATTTGTGTGGTCTTAAAATCCACTATGTCTTTAAATTTTAATGTTTGCAATGTTAAAAATAAATCATTTGTATGTACATAATAACCAACATTGCAGACTATTCTAATTGCCTTTTTCTGCATTGTGCATATCGTCTTAATACTTGCACATTCACTGTTGTTGTTTACTGAAAATTACAACAACTTCTAGCTCTTCTTCATGACAGCAACAGCTCAACGATGAGTGTTGCCACCTTGTGGTCCCACTTATTGGTGCAAACAATTTTAGGAGCATACTGCATGTTCAGAGATTCCCAGTTAGGAATATCTGGCCTCATGTGTTCAGTGCACGAGCACTCTGCAGATCACGAAATTTGGATCACGTGTCCTGTATGCAGACGTCTAGCATTTGTGTCTGACTGAAGTATGCTTTGGGCTTTAGTCTGCAACAGAAGTTGGCTTCAGTACCTTTTTAATATCTTTTTAATAACTTTTTCTGAAAATGAATGTTTTGTGTAAACTCATAATGCTTGATGAAGGTTTTTTTTTTTAAATTATTATTATTTTTTTACAAAAGTCCGTACAAGATGGGATTTTTTTTTTTCAGTTTTAATAAATTAAAGCTGTCAATCATTATTAAATTTGCTCTCTGATCAGCATTTGCATGACATGCTTAGTGATTCTCTCCCCTTTTTGTGTTTGTCTCTTTCTGGGTTTTTGCTGGCATTCCTTCTCCATATTCTGTTCACTTATTAATATTTTCCTCTAAAATAATTTATCTTTTTGATACATTTTTATTTTTTTGTTCCTTTACAAATAAACCTTGCCTCTTTCCACTCATGTTTTTTTCCATGCACTTGTTCTTTCAAATATCACACTTTCCATGGCCCCTCACACCTGCCCCACTAAAGCTGTGTACACCGAGGCCGTCCAGAGCCCCTTGACCTGCACTTGGGCATGTTCCTGCCAACGCTGTTGAACCAATCGTCACCCGGGCAGCTGGAAACTTTCTTCATGCCAGCATGGAACCTGGAGATAATTGGCACCTACGCACAGACGGAGATGGGGCATGGTAACAAATTTGCCAACTCGCTTGCACTCACATATTAGTATTCCGAGGGATTGGATTATACTTAATTTTACAACATTTTAACTCAATCACCTTGTCAAATGTGGTCCATGATATTGCAGTACTATTATGGTACATGGTTAAATAGGAGAAAACAGGCTTTTTAAGGTGAAGTGTCTTTTCAAGGTTAAAATTATATTCCAACTTAAAATAAAGCTGTAAGCTGTAGTTATGGGGCCAAGCACACCAACAGCATATAAGGAAGTATGATTGGATAATCACTGATTATGATTTTAAGAAAAGCGGCCTAAAAACAAAAGTAGAATTGCTTGCATTACAATGCAATTTATTATAACTTTTGTCCAATATGTGGCACTGTCACCAAATTGATATGATGCTGTCAGGGTGTGGTGGTAACAGTGACACATACAAAGTTTCATGTCAGTGCACCAAAGTGTTGCCAAGATACAGCCTCCGATCCATTTAGGCTTCTTGGCATGAAAATCATTGATGCTTTTCTAGAGCTGTTTGATCTATCAATAAACTTTTCATATGTTTTTGCCGAGAGTGTCCCCAGATGATACACGGGAAATTTCGTGCAAAAACAAAACAGTATTTTATGACAAAATTAAAAATTATTTATAATTATAATAAAAATGGGATATTTGGGTATCATTCAACTCATACCCCAGAGAATCTAAAGAGTTCATTCTCATGATTTTAGGCCAAATTTTTTATTTTGTGACCATTAGTTTGCACTGTGCAGGTACAATCAAGTCATGCTTATAGCAATTTTCATCTCAGTATGCTAAAGCATTGCGAAGGTACAGCCTCAAGTCCATTTTTGCATGCTCTCCATCTAATTCATTGACACCGTATACGAAAACGGTTTGGTTTATCATCATGAATTCCTTAACTTTTTGCAATGCGTGTCTCCTAGATGATACGTGCAAAATCTTTGACCAAAAAAAAAAATCTGAAAAAAAAAAAATGGCGGAATATCTAGTTGGGCAGAAATGTTATGAAACCGACTATGCATATACCAAGGAATCAGAGGAAAAGAGAATTCTGAAGAATTTTCTAGGCCTTACGGTTCAAATGTTATGAGCATAAACATTAGTGCAACTTTGAACAGTTGGTGGTGCTAGAGAGTTTGAGTTCGAGACCCCAAATTTGGGTCAGCTACATTTGAGAGTATCCATCTTATAATGCTAGTAGCACAGAAATTACACACTTCATCTTCAACAAATTGCATTATCTTATGATTGTAAAGATGTGTGGGTGCAAAATTGGCTGGTAAAGCAATTGTATACACCGATATTTCTAAAATCTTGACAGATTCCTTTGTACAATGAAGTTTAAGGTGCCCTCAATTCAAGCTGTCCGAGTATGGCTTTATGCAGTGCTTAACTTACACTGAGTAGGAATGCAGAAAATTCAATTTAGCAACAGTTTTTGCTTTAGTTTTTTGTAGTCGAGCCATGTAAACAATTTTAAGTCAAATGAGAAGATGATGCTTATAGGTTGTTGCTGTGTTTAAAAATAAGTTTTCAGTATTTCCTGCTGTCAAACACCTTCAAGGGTTCTCATAAGAGCTATTCCCATGAAATGGAAGATATTGAATACTGTTACATATTGAACCACACAAAATATTAGAATGTATAGTTTATTTCCTTATGGATACTACTTTTTTTGCTCAGTCTAAGATCATTGTTTAGAAAGTTTAGAAAAATGTAATCTGCATTAAATATTTGGTCTGCCAGTATTATAACTATAGTGACATTTGTCTGTGTTGTTTGCATGTTTATCCTTCCAGGTACACACATCCGTGGTCTTGAAACCACAGCAACCTATGACCCTTCCACCCAAGAGTTTGTTCTGAACAGTCCAACCATCTCCTCTATAAAATGGTGGCCTGGTGGATGTGAGTACAACCACCCCCCCTACCACAAATCACTTACAAATTTAAGCCAACAGAATTTTTAAGTGATATTTCACAGTATTTATTTTTAGAATTATTGAGTGATTCTCTGCATTTCTCTCTAGTGGGTAAAACTTCAAATCATGCTATAGTCCTAGCTCAGCTGTACACTCAGGGCAAGTGTTTTGGCCTACATGCCTTCATCACACCCATTCGCTGCATGAAGACACACGTGCCACTGCCAGGTACAGAATCTTGAGTTTGTGTAAGTCCTAAGGCTGTGAAATTAGTTAGATTTTTTATTTTTACCATATATCAGCATTTGATGAGATGTGCTACCATAAATTGGGCTGTAAAATCCATATTCCAATTATTACATAATCATGATTAGATTGTATAACAACAATCAGGTAAATATTTCAGCGGCCTGCAGTTGCTTTTACTCTTTACTTTCCACTATCACATGTTGCCATTCAGATAAGGGAATTTTATGACAATACTTTGTGAGGGTGAACCTATGAAGTCTCCCTTTACAGTATTTTAACTATGTTCGAAGGACTGATTTATTGTGTTATTCACTTTTTACTGTGAACAGTGTTAGCGAGTGGGCTAGGGCTGGACGATTTGGGGAAAATGTCATATTGCGATTACTGAGGCTAATATTGCGATATGCGATTTGCGATATTATAAACAAATGGTAACATGAGTCAACTTGCTTGGTTATCAAGGAAAATGCACAAATAGATTACTGATAATGCTGAAATGTGTATTTCTCAACATACAAACTAGCAACAACAACAACAACTATAAATGCAGTGTTTTCAAATTTAAATATTTTTACAAAATTAAATAATAACATCTTTGCATTACTGCAAACTTGTTATTTTCTCAATATTACACCTAAATAAAATGGAACAATAAATAAGAACATACAAATTTTCTAGCAAATAAGATTGTCCAAACAAACAGGATGATCAAACAGACATTTAATCAGGATGTAACATGTACTTTCTATAAAATCTTTTGAAAAGGAAACTGGATATAAAAGTGTGGTTTACTCAAACCACTAAAACTGTTGTTGCTGTTGTGTGTTTTTATTTTTTTATTTATTTTAAATGACCAACTGGTATTTCTAAAAAGTTCTACTTATCGCTGGTACCTCTTTTTTCTGAAATCCCACTTTGCTAACGGTGCATCATGTCTCTTTATATCTCTGTGAAGACTTGTCATATGGTGTGACACTCGCAACCACATCTGTAATTGTGCTTCTTTTTTTTTTTTTTGGCTTACTGGGCTTTTTAATGTAGTTTTAGTCAATGAAAACTGTTGACATTTTAGTCATATTTTAGTAACATTTAGTCATGATCTTGTCTATACAAAACCTATATATATATATATATATATATATATATATATATATATATATATATATACACACACACACACACACACACAGACACAGACACAGACACATTTTATTGTTGTCATTTTAGTGTTATTTTTCACATAAGATTGATCTTATCATGATGATCTCATCAATGATGATCTCATCAATGATTCTACACGTTGCAAGCTGCAGACAGCTGGGGTGAGAGAGGAGCGTCTCCGTGTTAGTGCACATCACCCGGCAGAACTTTATATCTCTCCCGGTCTCGACTCCCGCTCTGATTGTGTCTCTTCTGCGACTGGTTGAAAGGCTCTGACCGCACCGAGAATGACAGTTTTGGAGTTTGAGCTTATTTATATGCCACGCTCCCGTATTATATTAACTTTAATTATTGATTAAATAAAGACGTATCGCCAAGCTGTAATCTGTGTTTGTGCAGCACTAGAGTGGGCGTAACCATTAAGGAAGTACACACCTAATGTGGGAACGGTCATTTGAGCTATTTTAGGAAATCTTAACTGCATTTTATTGTGCAAATACATTTTATCCATCTTATATATTGTATGCATTGGTGTTGTTTTAACACTTATTTAAACTTCAGTGTTTTATGCATTGTAACTTTAGGGAGGTGAGGGTTAATTTTATTTTAACTAACTAATGTTTCAATTATTAAAGGTGGGAAAATTATGTATATATCAGCCTGCTGCCACAAGAGGTACTAGATTATGTGATGGATTTTATTGTGTTTGGACCACATGGATGAGGTGGAAAAAAACTATATATACTTCTGCGTTGAACATGAATTTCATGTCAGTCTACATAGCATAGCACCTCTGAAACAATTTAATAACACGTGTTGGGGGCCTGGGTAGCTCAGCGAGTAAAGACGCTGACTACCACCCCTGGAATCGCGAGTTCCAATCCAGGGCGTGCTAAGTGACTCCAACCAGGTCTCTTTAAGCAACCAAATTGGCCCGGTTGCTAGGGAGGGTAGAGTCACATGGGGTAACCTCATTGTGGTCACTATAATGTGGTTCGCTCTCAGGGGGCGTGTGGTGAGTTGTGTGTGGATGTTGCGGAGAATAGCGTGAAGCCTCCACATGCGCTATATCTTTGTGGTAACACACTCAACAAGCCACGTGATAAAATACGTGGATTGAGATCCATCCACCGTTACCCGGATTCCCTACGCCACAATGAGGACTTGGGAGCGCATTGGGAATTGGGCATTCCAGATTGGGGAGAAAATAAATAAAATAACGTGTGTGTTGACAGACCACAAAAGCTGTGTGAGACCATCCCAGAGCATGAATAGAAATGATAGAAGTGTCGAATTTTCTCCCAGAATATTTTAATCTATTTTTATCTATGCATCACATCCACTGATCAGTGATCGTGTCCTATTGTATTTGGCCTCTTTTCGTTTTTTGTGAGCACCTGTTATTTATATATACTGTTTAAATCCTGAACAAGCAAAAGCATGACTAGACGTATATATATAATTCTGTGTTGTTTTGTGAGTACACAGTGAAAAATGCTATTATAGAGAGAAAATGCTTTAATTTCTGAAATAACTGTACATTTACAATGCAATTTGTGGATACAAATGTATTTATTTAATTTAAGAATTAAATACAGAGTTCATCAAAGTATGTATTATTTAAGTACACACTATATCTATCTATCTATCTATCTATCTATCTATCTATCTATCTATCTATCTATCTATCTATCTATCTATCTATCTATCTATCTGTCTATCTGTCTATCTGGTATATGAGTGAAACAATACTTGTTGCTTTCCAATCATGTTATTATGTTTTGACCATATGTTTTACAGTATTGTGTAAAGTAAATAATAATATTTCATAAGTTATGATAACTGAACACTTCTAATTTATTAGCAGATTTAAAAAGCACCCATTAAGAGTTGGTTATTTTGCCTAGATGCATTTAAAAGAAAATGACACCCATTATGTGTTTGTCAATTAAGCAGTTATTTATTAATTTGATAAATTTTTTTCAGCACGAAGCATCAAAATATGCCACTATGACTTTATTATTATTTAAGCAACTCAAAATCAAATCTGATTTATTGTCTCACAGCATGGTAGGCAACATATACTATATAATACATAATATGTACTTAAATAATACATACTTTGATGAACTCTTTATTTAATGCTTAAAATGTTATATACATTTGTATCCACAAATTGCATTGTAAATGTACAATTATTTCAGAAATTAAAGCATTTTCTCTCTATAATAGCATTTTTCACTGTGTACTCACAAAACAACGCAGAATTATAAATGTAAGCACCACGTTGGCCACTACACAGAGCTTACACCATATGTTTGACGCAGAATTAACCGGCCTCAATGCTGCTTGAGCGCAATATAATTTGGGCTCTATTGTTGAGCGAGGTGGAATGGGTACTGCACTTACTACCAAAAAACTGACTAGCTTTTAGGATGTTTTTTAAAGTAACCTTTGTTTTATGTACGCTCTTAAAAACTTTATTTATAGAACTATTTATTTGCACAACTTTGTACCTCTCCAATAAACAACATAATTTTGGAATGCTAGTCTGATTCTCCTTGTAACTACCTTCTTCCAATCACACTTCAAATGCCAGAAATTCCAAAAAAAAAATCAGTTAGATGTCCATCTTTTTGATACAGTATAGTATGTTTTTTTTAAACATTCTTTTAAATGTTTCTTTAATTCAACCAAAACGTTGTGATATTAAGTCATGTGTTGTGCCACCCTATACATGGTTTTCAAAAAGTGTTAATTACATAAATCGTAAACATTTTTAAATCTTCCAAGGATCCATCACCCCAGCAAAATTTGCTTAACTTGGTGAATTGGACAACCACACCCCTCAACTCCTTCCACTCAACTGTTTAAATGTCTAAATATAAATGTGACAGTACCACATTGCGAATGTTAACAGACCGTAAATGCAGTTTTTCAGTACAGTTGAAAAAGCATTAGTTAAAAAAGATACCATTTATAGCCTGTTGTTTGGATTGGATTTATTTATTTTCTTCAGTATCTTTTAATAATTTTAGATTTAAGTTCATTCTGCCCTGTGCTATATTTGTTTAAAAAGCCTAAATGGAAAGTTGACAGCTATACGTTTAGATGTTACACATTTGTTTAGTATCATTTGTGTGTTGTTTGTTCAGTCCCTGATTTCAAACTGAGGTTCTGTTGAACTGCTATGTTTGATCAGGTGTGGTGGTCGGTGATATTGGTCCTAAATTTGGTTTTGATGAGGTGGATAATGGCTACTTGAAACTGGAGAATGTCAGGATTCCACGAGACAACATGCTGATGAAGTACGCCAAGGTGAGAGGATCATGCTCAAATGGAGAGAAGAACATTTTGTTTTTCACATTGTTTTAGATATCTTGTTGATTATTTATTGTTAGGTTGAGTATTAATGTTTTACTTATACTGTATACAGTATATTTAGCATGTTTGATTGTGTAATTGATCTATATTTTGTGTATGATGTGTGTGCAATTGCTATATACTGTATGATTTACAGTATTTATGATGAATGTATTTGCTATATATACTTTGTGTAATTGATGTATATGGTTCTCATGTTGTGTGTAATTGCTCTAAATGGTGTGTTTATGATGTGTGTGTAATTGCTCTATGGTGTGTATATGAATCATGAGGTGAAAAGCTCTGTGGCTTGTGTGTATCTGTAGGTAGAGCCAGACGGTACATATGTAAAGCCTCCCAGTGATAAGCTGACATATGGCACGATGGTGTTCATTCGCTCCATGATAGTGGGGGAGTCGGCACGAGCTCTCTCCAAGTCCTGTACCATCGCCATCCGCTACAGCGCAGTCCGACACCAGTCTGAACTACGTCCTGGGTGTGTTCTCTCTCTCTCTCTCTCAAACACTCACACACACACACACACACACACACACACACGTACAGTTAGTTCCATAAATATTGGGACATCGACACAATTCTAATCTTTTTGACTCTATACACCACCACAATGGATTTGAAATGAAACGAACAAGATGTGCTTTAACTGCAGACTTTCAGCTTTAATTTGAGGGTATTTACAGGTGAACAGTGTAGGAATTACAACAGTTTGTATATGTGCCTCCCACTTTTTGAGGGACCAAATGTAATGGGACAATTGGCTGCTCAGCTGTTCCATGGCCAGGTGTGTGTTATTCCCTCATTGTCCCATTTACAAGGAGCAGATAAAAGGTCCAGAGTTCATTTCAAGTGTGCTATTTGCATTTGGAATCTGTTGCTGTCAACTCTCAATATGAGATCCAAAGAGCTGTCACTATCAGTGAAGCAAGCCATCATTAGGCTGAAAAATCAAAACCAACCCATCAGAGAGATAGCAAAAACATTAGGTGTGGCCAAATCAACTGTTTGGAACATTCTTAAAAAGAAAGAACGCACCGGTGAGCTCAGCAACACCAAAAGACCCGGAAGACCAAGGAAAACAACTGTGGTGGATGACCGAAGAATTCTTTCCCTGGTGAAGAAAACACCCTTCACAACAGTTGGCCAGATCAAGAAAACTCTCCAGGAGGTAGGTGTATGTGTGTCAAAGTCAACAATCAAGAGAAGACTTCCCCAGAGTGAATAAAGAGGGTTCACCACAAGATGTAAACCATTGGTGAGCCTCAAAAACAGGAAGGCCAGACTAGAGTTTGCCAAACAACATCTAAAAAAGCCTTCACAGTTCTGGAACAGCATCCTATGGACAGATGAGACAAAGATCAACTTGTACCAGAGTGATGGGAAGAGAAGAGTATGGAGAAGGAAAGGAACTGCTCATGATCCAAAGCATTACCACCTCATCAGTGAAGCATGGTGGTGGTAGTGTCATGGCGTGGGCATGTATGGCTGCCAATGGAACTGGTTCTCTTGTATTTATTGATGATTTGACTGCTGACAAAAGCAGCAGGATGAATTCTGAAGTGTTTCGGGCAATATTATCCGCTCCTATTCAGCCAAATGCTTCAGAACTCCTTGGACGGCGCTTCACAGTACAGATGGACAATGACCCGAAGCATACTGCGAAAGCAACCAAAGAGTTTTTTAAGGGAAAGAAGTGGAATGTTATGCAATGGCCAAGTCAATCACCTGACCTGAATCCGATTGAGCATGCATTTCACTTGCTGAAGACAAAACTGAAGGGAAAATGCCCCAAGAACAAGCAGGAACTGAAGACAGTTGCAGTAGAGGCTGCGTCTGACCCAGCGTCTGGTGATGTCTATGCGTTCCAGACTTCAGGCTGTAATTGACTGCAAAGGATTTGCAACCAAGTATTAAAAAGTGAAAGTTTGATTTATGATTGTTAATCTGTCCCATTACTTTTGGTCCCTTAAAAAGTGGGATGCACATATACAAACTGTTGTAATTCCTACACCGTTCACCTGATTTTGGATGTAAATACCCTCAAATTAAAGCTGAAAGTCTGCAGTTAAAGCACATATTGTTCGTTTCATTTCAAATCCATTGTGGTGGTGTATAGAGCCAAAAAGATTAGAATTGTGTTGATGTCCCAATATTTATGGACCTGGACATACCATAGACTTCAACTGTTTATATATATACTTGTGTGTGTGTGTGTGTGTGTATATATATATATGTGTGTATATATATATATATATGCCACATTTGGATTATAACATTTTCAAACCCCGTTTTCTCTGAATCTGATCATAGTTTAGCTAGATTTGCGTCTATCATGGAATCATTGTTTGATTGCTCTTTATTAAATGTATTGCTAACACATTGCCAAAATGTTTTGTAAACATTAACATTACACAATGATTTAACAGGTACTAAGAATAAAAAATTATTCTACATTATTTTAATGTTGTTTTATGTATATTTCTACATATACTAAAATATATTAATGTTAACAATTTGTAATTTTACATCACTAAGAACTAACAGTGGACAATATTACCCTACATGTTAATGTTAGCGTAATGTATACATTAACTCTTTCCCCGCCAAACACGGAATTTTCCGTGTTTTATGAAAAAACGCTTCCCCGCCAAACACGGAATTTTCCGGGTTTCCGTGTTTTAGGTGTTATACGGTAAGGAAGACCCCTGCGCATGTTTTGAAAGAGTACGCAACTCTTTGATCAAAGAAACAGACTGCGATCGTCTCAAACATGAAGAAGTGGAGTATTGAGAAGCTCAAAATATCAGACATAAACATGCCTTTTTCTCAGCTTTTTGTCTGAAACCTGTTTTTTGACAAAACCGACCTCTGTTCAAGTCGCAATAAAAAAAGAACAAATGAAGATAAAATAAAATCGTTTTTTTTGCCTAAAAGCAGAGGATCTTTATTGTGATATATAGCATCTTCATATATTCATGGAAGAAAATATTCTGCGGGCCATTAAATTTTAGTGAAAATCGTCAAAAACCCTGGCGGTGGCTGGCAACTTTTTTTTTTTAAACGCTGGCGGGGAAAGAGTTAACATACACTGGCACTTTGGCATTAACGTACAGATTTTGCTCTTATGGAAAGAAATTGGTACTTTTATTCACCCAAGTGGCATTCAACTGATCACAAAGTATAGTCCGGACATTAATAACATGAAAAATTACTATTACAATTTGAAAAAATATAAAATCCACGATCCCGGATCCGGGATTTAAAATGACGTCAGTAATAATGTACTTCAAATTTTAAATGTATGCAGAGGAGTTATGAGCTCATATCTGGTACCATTTGAAAGCTTAGAATGTCTACTTTCTTGAGATATTCATCACTTTGGCATTTGTTTTACACTAAGTAACTTATTTACAATAAATTACATAGTTCCACCCATCAAAAGTCGTGTCATAATTATGTGCGTTTTTGAATACATATATGTCTCATATCGCTCAAATATGACGCACATGTACAAACCATGTGTCAAATGAAAGCTCTCATTGCCAGTAAGAAGTTCCAATAAGTCTTTTTATTGAGGTATAATCACTTATCTAATACACTTCGAATGAATCATGAGGTATACAATCAACATTTGTAAACATACAAGTGAAATTATTGTATATTTGCCATGCTACTCGCACTAGACAGCACAGTTAGCCACAAATGCTACATAATCCTTTACCTTAGGTTATTCTCTGCAAAATGAGCCGTTTTTCAGTGTTTTCTGTGGTTGTGTGCCCAAGTAATCCCTCGATATGTCACGCGAGTGCAGAAACACCACAAAGTAATGTTATATGATATTGAACAATCCAGGAAAATATGTAAACATCCGATCCGGATAAAGCATATATTGCCGTAAAGCTTAGACCCTCCGCTTTCCGGCAATGTCTCTCAAGATCAAATAGACCAATCAGGGGCTGTGATATTGCATCCTGACTGTGAAGTGTTCACTAGGTAGGTTACGTGCATAAAACACACAGACGCCGTCTCACCAGACACCTGAGCGCATATTTACCACTTTCAACAGTGTTTTATGTAATGACAAAGGGTTTTCTGTAAAATTACACTGGGATTTTGCATTTATAGCACTGTATATGGGTATGGGGAGACTTTAGATTTGGGTAGGCGGAAAGTACACCAAAAAAAGGTAATATTCCTCCCTTCAGATACATTTAAATAGATATTAAATAAAACATGATACTGACAAAATTCCTTTTTCAGGTATTTGCTGACATCTAGTGGAAACAGCCAAAACTGTCTGCATGCTGCTATGGCAAACAGGGCTTGAGTTATACACTTTCAAAAATGAATTTATATAAAAAAAAATCAAAAAGCGTCTCTTTTTTTAGGAGGGTTATTACTGTTCAGACAACATATATTACATTTTTTTTAATTTTTAGCAGTGTTTTATGCAACTTCAAAGGGTTTCCTGTAAAATTACACCAAAACTGTGTATTTAGGCGGAAGTATGTGGGAATGGGAATCTTTTTAATTTGGGTAGGCCAAATCCAGGCGGAAATCCCCAAAAATGGCAAGGATCTTAAGAGGTCTTAACCCTCTGGGGTCTGAGGGTGTTTTGGGCCCTGGAGAAGTTTTGACATGCCTTGACGTTTGTGCTTTTTTCAGTTGCTTAAAAACATATTAATGGCTAAAGTCTGATAACACTGTATTCAGCACAAACTGGGCTACAATAATATGTGAGCAACATGTATGTACAGGTTTGTATTTTTGAGAAAATAACGTTTATGCGTGGTTTTTGAAAAAAACAAACATTTTAAGTCAGTGAAATAAGGCCATATAATACATACTTAACATTTGTCCACAATCCTTTTGAGAACTGGATCTTGTAGCCTAGAGTTTTTGCTACAAAATGATGTGAAAAAAATCCTGATCACCCATTCATACAAAACAATATACTAATTTAACTAATTTTAGTATTAGTATAGTATACTAATTTTTAATTTTACTAATTTTTGTAAGACCATTTTAGTGTTGAAAGGTCATATGCGAGGAGGTTAAAAGAAGTAATCTGACTGTACATTTTCTTTAAATAAAGTCTTTACTTAATTTTAGACCTACTCTACCGTTTAAAATAAGTCTCTTCTGCTCACCAAAACTGCATTTATTTGATCCAAAATACATTAAAAACAGTGATATTTTGAACTATTTTTACAATTTAAAAGAACTGTTTTCTATTTGAATATATTGTAAAATGCAATTTGTGATCAAAGCTGAATTTTCAGCATCATAACTGCAGTCTTCAGTGTCAAATGATCCTTCAGAAATCATTATAAGATGGTGATTTTCTAATATGGGAAAATTTAAAGTGCATTTTACTAATTTAACCTGAACACATATTTGCAAGCACAAGCTTTGTTGATGATAATGAGGCAGCATAAACACTAGTTAAAATATAATCTAAACATTCATATAATTTTTATTTCATATTTGTATCATACAGCATACAATTTAAATACCTGCTTTAGCCGAAACAGCATTTAAATGTAAACTAAAACTTGCTTATAAGGACATATTTCAAATGTCAATACTTTGAATCCTGGCTGGCAAGTCTGGAAACAGTCCCACTAGTAAAATATGTACATGTTTATATAAAATAGCATGTCAACTAATGAAAACTAAATGACTTACTCGTCCGAAATTGTATCCTCGGCTGGATCAAGTCTCTCTTCAAAATACAAACGTTCATCGTAGTCCTGCTCTTCTTCTGAGGAAAATGTTAACTCATCTTTACTATCCAGGAGTTTCCTCGCATGTGTATCATTATAAACGAGCAGTAAAGTGAATTAATTGTTTAAATCAAACCTCTGAACACTGTCGGGGGCGTTTAACATTTCCCTTGATAGCCTCAGCACATTAGCGAATGAATGGCGTGCTCTGCTGGTGGGTGTGATCACATTATCTATAATTAGATGAACTGGTAAAAACTGTACATTGCTTTGTTTCATACAGATTACATTGCAGGAGAATATTTGTTTTAAATTTGAATTGTTTTATTTAAAAGTAGAAATCTTAAGCTTTCTTTAGACATATGTTTGTGTGATAAGTATTCACGGAGCTGCAGTTAATTTTTGTGACGTGTTTCAGAAATATGCTCGTGAACGTGGAGACTGCTGAAAGCTCACCTTTTTTTATTTTCTTTATTTTACACAAGCACAAGGTTTTGTTGTTATTGTGAGTGTACCCAAATAAAAGTAGACCCTTTATAGTCTCTAATGATGTCTTACACTTATCTGTATGCCCCAAAATGACGGAGTAGTTTAAGTTGTTTCCGCTGTAATGACGAAAATATCCAGCAGGATGTGCCGGCGCCCCAGAGGGTTTAACTACTTCAGAGAGTTCTTATCAAAAATCCTCCATGTGCAGCAATGACAGTCAGTTTGTCCAGATACTCGGGTGATATTTCACCCCATGCTTCCTCTAGCACTTGCCATAGATGGGGCTGTCTTGTCAGGCACTTCTTACACACCTTACAGTCTAGCGGATCCCACAAAAGCTTAATGGGTTTAAGATCCATAACACTCTTTTCCAATTATCTGTTTTCCAATGTATGTTTCTTTGCCCACTCTAAACTTTCCGTTTCAAAAGGGGCTTTTTCTTTGCAATTCTTCCCATAAGGCCTGCACCCCTGAGTCTTCTCTTTACTGTTTTACATGAAACTGGTGTTGAGTGGGTAGAATTCAATTAAACTATCAGCTGAGGACATGTGAGGCATCTATTTCTCAAACTAGAGACTCTGATGTATTTATTCTCTTGTTTAGTTGTATCTGGGCCTTCCACATCTATTTCTGTCCTTGTTAGAGCCGGTTGTCCTTTGTCCTTTGAAAACTGCATTGTAAACCTTTGTAGGAACTCTTCAGTTTGTTGGCAATTTCAAGAATTGTATAGCCTTCATTCCTCAAAACAATGATTGGCTGACGAGTTTTTAGAGAAAGCTGTTTCTTTTTTGCCGTTTTTGACCTAATATTGACCTTAAGACATGCGAGTCTATTGTATACTAATTTTAAGCTTTATTTAATGAACCAAATAGCTTTCAGCTGTGTTTGATATAATGGCAAGTGATTTTCTAGTACCAAATTAGCAATTTAGCATAATTACTCAAGGATAAGGTGTTGGAGAGATGGCTGCGGGAAATGGGTCCTGTCTAGATTTCATCCAAAAGGACTTTTTCAAAAAGTGATGGTGCTGTTTTCTTTTTTTTTTTTTATCAGTAAATGTCCTGACTATACTTTGTGATCAGTTGAATGCCTCTTAGGTGAATTAAAGTACCAATTTCCTTCCAAAACCGCAAAATCTGTAAATTATTCCGAACTTCTGACCGCCAGTGTATGCAACCTCATTGAAAAGTTTTACCCATCACAAAATTATAACCCCCCCTCCATACTCTGACCCCCTGATGGTTATCATGTAATTCACACCATTCTGTAGACTAAACCTATGCCTAAAAGAACAATTTTCAACAAAAACTTGTGCTATTAAAGAAACTTTCTTGTTTCTTGTAAATATATATTTTTTTTCTTTAGAGAACCAGAGCCACAGATCTTGGACTATCAGACCCAGCAATATAAACTCTTTCCTCTACTGGCCACTGCATACGCCTTCCATTTTGTGGGACAATACATGAGTAAAACATACCATCGCATCTCAGGAGACATTAACCAGGGTGACTTCAGTGGGCTGCCAGAGGTACATTCAGAAAAAATTTGATGACCTATATCTGTGTCCATGAATTTTTTGTTTTTGTGCTTTTATTAATGTGTTTATTAGATCAATAAATATTATTTTTCTCTCTGTTCTTTCTGTAGCTGCATGCTCTATCTGCAGGTCTGAAGGCTTTTACCACCTGGGCAGCGAATGCAGGGATTGAGGTGTGTCGCATGGCATGCGGTGGTCATGGCTACTCCCGCTGCAGCAGTTTGCCTGACATCTATGTCACCTTCACACCTACCTGCACTTATGAGGGAGAGAATACTGTAATGATGCTACAGACAGCCAGGTAAGAACACCATGAGCAAGTGTTTTTTTTTTTTTTTTTTTATAATACTGAATTCCTTCCCTGTTTCATACATTATGTTATCACCTATATTAAAGGCTAGTCTTTGCTTTGTGTACCTTAAAGATACTTTGTTTTCAGTTCACCAATATTTCTCAAATTGACTCAATGCTAGTTTAGTCACAAAGTTTATTGCAAATTGTCTTTCGGCTTCATGTCTCTCTTCCTGATGAATAACAAAAAGATTGTTATGAAAACTGCATGCTTGGTGTTCACTGTTTTGCTGAATAATGAAAAGTTACACAATTCATTGGGGGAAAAACAACCTAAATTAACTTTTTTGTTTTTAGGACTACATTGTGCAAATATCACAACAAAAATAAAGAATAAATTAAGTGATCAGCCTCCTGCTTTGCAGGAGCATTATTAAAGGAATAGCTCACCCAAAAATAGCAAGACAATAAGCACACCTGACACTATGAAAGGAGAAAATGGTGGAGAATTAACTGCATTCGAAGTTCATTGTTCTTCCGTGTATGGTCACCACAGCAAACTTTAATGTGTTAAGGTGAACATTAAGGCAGTTTTAAAATCTTGTTCACCTTAACACATTTCTACTCACACACACATTGAGAACCACTGCCACAGTACTAACTGCATCTGACTTAAGAGCAAGAGGAAGTAGCAAAGCATGGTTCATGGTTGTGACGTAAACTAAAGGCTAATGGGGACGAGTCCTTCGAAATAGCCCAACCCAACTTCCTGTTTCAGTGGAAAATACATCAACACAGGAAAGATAACTGTGCTTGTCAAGCCATCCATGGTGTGTGTGTGTGTGTGTGTGTGTGTGTGTGTGTGTGTGTGTGTGTGTGTGTGTGTGTATGAATACAGCTTTTATTACCTTATCCAACATTTGTTCTGTTTATTAGATACTTGGTGAAGAGTTACAAGCAAGTGCGGGCAGGACAGCATTTGACTGGCATTGTTTCTTACCTGAACGAACCTCAGAGCAGGATTCAGCCCCAGTCTGTGTCCTCCCGCCCCACTGTCGTCAATATTAATGACCTGGTCAGTCTCGTGGAGGCATATAAACTTAGAGCTGCCAAGTAAGTTAAAACCAAAAATGTTAAGTTTTATAGATTTTATTTTGTGTCGTTTTGGCAGGCACAGGTTGTAAAATAAACTGCTATTGTTAACAGTGCTGTTTAAAGCTTGTGCTCCAATGTTTTTGAAACATGTTCACAGGTTTGTTGAAATGGCAGCTAAGAGCCTCCAGATGGAGCTACAACATAGCAAGAGCAACGAAGATGCCTGGAACAACACTTCCATCGACCTTGTCCGAGCATCTGATGTGAGACTTCTTATAAACTACCTTTACAGTTATAATGCCAAAAGAAATATTGTTTAACATCACATTTAATTGCATCAAGTCCCTTGCACCTGCATGCCAAATCTTCCTCTTGTAGTAATCCTTCATATTCGTGCATTCTGTTTTATTTAGTTATGAACTAAATACCAAACTCTATTAAATTGTTACAAAACTAGTCAACAGAAGTGCACCGCACTGAAAAACTACTGCTGCTCATCACGAATTGCTGATAATGGTGGTGATTTTGATTCATTTTTGTGATAAGAGTCTTCCAAAAATTTGTTCACCAAAAAGATTTGTTCAGATTCATTCACTGACCTTTTCTGCAAATTGCGCTTGTAGATGGGGACTAGTTATCTTTTAAGTAATTGCTTTGAACTAAAATCAGTCATTCATAACCAGAACCAGAAAGGATAAGTGTAATGATCCTTTTTTTTATCACTTTTTACTGATTCATACATTTAAAAAACAAAAACTGATTATATATATATATATATATATATATATACACAGAATCAACTTTAACCTCCATTGTCTCCATCCTCCAAGTGACATCACCAGCAGGTAGGGGTGTCTTTTAAACCAATCTAGAGGGAGTCCAGTAGAAATGATGCAAAATCTTAAACTGAATAATGCATACCCTTGAATCCCTAGGCATAGGTTTAAAAATGTTTTATTCTTTCACACTCCCCATCTTCCAATACCAAGTTAAAATCTCTTTTAAGAGCTGTTAAGGCCCCATCACTAAGACTCTGAATCAATGAGGAATAATACACTGAAACTTCATGCCCCTTTCCAAAGCATGTGAGCACCATACAGAGGGTGTCTGCAGCTTTAGGGGGCTGTGTACTACCACCAAAAATAGTACAAAGTAAATGGCGCAACTGTAAATAACTGAAAAATTGACACCTAAAAATCCCAAATTGATGTTATATTTTCAAATTATCTCAAAGCTCCGTTTTCAAAAAGGTCACCAGGTATAGCAACACCCCTCTCCAACCATGCTTTCCAGCAAAAGGGGGACTTGTTAATACACAATTTGGGGTTCAACCATGTGCTTTAGGAAACATTTGTGTAAAAATCTAAATTGAACAAACCTTTGTCCCCTGACTCAAAGTATGTCTGTCTTGCCCTGAATAACCAAAACTCAACGTTCTGTGACAGAATAATATTGAACCTATATTTTTCTGGGTCAAGTCTTTAAGACCATTGGATGACATTTTGTACTTCAGCTCTGTTTCAGCACTTTTAATACTCTTTTTTCCAATTCTATGAATTCTTGTGCTTTGATATTTTTAATGCACGAGGCTTATTGTATGATCCACCCCCTAAGAACTACCTTAAGCGCCTCCCATACCATAACTGGTCCTCAGTATCCTCATACTGTGGACCAGTTGGTTTCTACATAAACATTGACTTCTGACTTTATCATTTGTTGAAATTCTGGGTCCTGTAGAAGAGATGTATTAAAGCTTCCTTTCTCTATATGCGCCAACCTCTCTAAACGCACTAAAGCATGATCTGAAACTAAAATGTACCCAATTGAGCAGTCAGTGGTAGATGGAATAATTGACTTAGATATATATAAAGAAATTCTATTCTAGAGTAATTATTATGAACTGATGAAAATAGGTGTAGTCCCTCCCAGATGGATTCAGAAGTCTCGATGTCTGTAAGACCAAGATTTTACACATCCTCTGAAGTTTTAACGTTGCTATAAAGGGTCTACAAACTATAACCAATCCGACTGCTTTGAACTGGGCTGCTATACGATATTAAGGGGGGACCAGTTTTGCAACTATCCAGGGGATATTTAGTGTTTAAAAGTAGTATGTAAAGTAAAACAAATGAAATAATAGCAACCAAATATTCTTCTCATAAGTGTATTAACAATAAACAATATAATTAAAAAAACCTTCCTTTTTCAGGACACTGTATTTTAAAGATAATTAAATAAAAAATCCAAATTACCTTTTCAGATCTGCATTGTAAAGGGTTTTAACAATGCTTTCCATTCATAAACAATTAATGAACATGCACCTGTGGAACGGTCGTTAAGACAATAACAGCTTACAGACGGTAGGAAATTAAGGTTACAGTTGTAAAAACATAGGACACTAAAGAGACCTTTCTACTGACTCTGAAAAACACCAAAAGAAAGAGGCCCTGCTGGGAAAGAGGGTCCCTGCTCATCAGCATGAACATGCCTTAGGCAGATGTGCCCATGGCAATAAATTGCAATGTCCGTACTGAGACGCCTATGACAGCACTACAGGGAGACAGGAAGGACAGCTGATCATCCTCGCAGTGGCAGACCATGTTTAACAACACATGCACAGGACCGGTACATCCGAATATCACAACTGCGGGACAGGTTCAGGAGGCAACAACAACAACTGCCTAAGTTACACCAGGAACACACAATCCCTCCATTAGTGCAAAGACTATCTGCAATGGGCTGAGAGAGGCTAGACTGAGGTCTTGTAGGCCTGTTGTAAGGCAGGTTTTTACCAGACATCACCGGCAACAATGTTGTCTATGGGCACAAACCCACCTTTGCTGGACCAGACAGGACTGACAAAAAGTTATCTTCGCTGATGAGTCGTGGTTTTGTCTTACCAGGGGTGATATTTGGACTCACGTTTATCATTGAAGGAGTGAGCTTTACACTGAGTCCTGTACTCTGCAGTGGGATTGATTTTGGAGGTGGAGGGTCCATCATGGTCTGGGGAAGTGTGTCACTGCATCATCGGACAGAGCTTGTTGTTATTGCAGGCAATCTCAGTGCTGTGCATTACAGGGTAGACATCCTCCTACCTCATGTGTTACCCTTCCTGTAGGCTCATCCTGACATGACCCTCCAGCATGACAATGCTACCAGCCATACTGCTCGTTCTGTGTGTGATTTCCATGCGTCCCCCTTGTTCAGGGACGCATTATTCCATTTCTTTTAGTCACATATCTGTGAAACTTGTTCAGTTTATGTCTTCATTGTTGAATCTTTTTATGTTCATACAAATATTTACACATGATAATTTTGCTGAAAATAAAAGCAGTTGAAAGTGAGAGGACATATATTTTTTGCTGAGTTCAGTATAAACAATTAATTGTTTTTACAAGAGTGTATTTACAAATCTCAAACATTCAATAAACCTTTCAACAAGAAAACAACCATGAAACAAAAGACATTCAGATGAAATGATGAACAGAATATGGTATGGCTTGAACAGGTGAAATGAATATACAGCAAGTAATAGATGGATGATAGAAGCATGATAGTGATGAAATTGAATGGAAACGGTCTTATCTGTTGTATGGTAATAGTGCTTTGTGGTAGTCCTTGTATTCCCTTTTCAAACAGACTCTTAGCCATTTAAAATTGTGCACCAAAAGACAAAGCTAACTCTTGAGTAGTCAAGGTGTAACAGGTTTCAAAAGTTGGAACAGAACAAAAAATCCTTAATTTGAGCAGCAAACAAAAGTTCTCACAAGAATTTCTTCTTGAGAGCAGTAGAAAGCATGTGGCAAACCAGGCTGATCTAATTTCTTGCTCTACTATGTCCTGTACAGGTTTAACAAAACAAATATATGCCTTGTAACAGGCATAAGACTGTTACAACACCTTTGTAAGGGCTAGAAACAAAATTATTTTTCCAGTGATTCCTTAAGTCATACCGAAGATTTTTACCCCTGTGTCAATTTTTGCTCCGCCCTTTTGTTTTTCCACTATTTTTGATTGTTTGAAAAAATAAAACAAACCTAGACCCGATCAGAAACAAACCAGTGCAAAAAGATTCAGCAGATTCCCAATATGAAAAGTTATTAAAAAAAAAGTTAGAACTTTTCATTCATTTGAAAAAAATTCAAAACTAACTCGTCCTACGCCGTTTGTCCAATCATATTCAAACCAGTGCAGAAAGATTAAACAGGGCCACTTTTACTTAAATGGTTATTACTCTTGGATGGAATGAGATCATTCACACTTCTGCCTCTTGGGGGCGCTATATTATAAAAAAAAATAAAATGGCAATATCTAAGTTGGTCTGATTGACTTGAAATTTTGCATGCAGTGTCTTTGTACAAGGTACCATCAAGGTATATGAGGACAGTTACATATCTTTATCTTTAAAAAAAAAATCTTGGTAGGCCTATTTGTCTCTTGGCCCAAGAGGTCTGTGCAAAATGTGAAAAATAAATGGCCACTGGGAGATGCTATCACGTTTTGCATTAGTGTAAATCATAGTATATACTGCTATGTTTCACAAAGAAATACGTTATTCGTACCACATTGAAGATCTCCTTATTCTGAAAAACTTTATCTCAAGTACCATTGGTGTGAAACAAAATATTCAATAAATATTTGAGGTTATTTTAAAAGATTACTTTTTGAAACTAGTCCTAGGCCGTTCGCCCGATTGGAACCAAACCAGTGCAGAAAGATTCTCTGGAGTCCTCAAAATTTTTCAAAATGAAAAGTTATCAAATAATTTTGAAATTTTGATTTATTGTCAAACGGTACATCAAAACGTTCATAATGGCCATGGCCACTTTTACAAAAATGGTTAAAACTTGAACAGAATCAGATAAAGTCACCAAATTTGGTACACATGTATGGAGTCATTCCAAAGACACACAAAAACTATTTTGCATATTCACCTCTTTAAAATTATTAAAATTGATCTAACTATGGAACAGCTGTGCCGATCGACTTGAAATTTTGCATGCAGTGTCTGTGTCTAAGGTGCCATCAAGGTCTATAAGGACAGTCACATAAACATACCTAGAAAAACATAGCCGCAATCAACAAAATCATATTTTAGCAGCTATTAATCTAGTCTTAGTCTGCTAAGTCATTGCTACTTTTACTTGAACAGTTATAACTCTGGAATGGAATGAGACATTTTCCAAAAAATAAGGGGTCATTCAAAGGACACATGAAATTGGGTACCTTTTGCCTCTTTGTGGCACTATAACAGTCAGGAATGTAAAAAAAATACCATATCTGTGTGATACCTCACCTGATGTTTCTTAAAATTAAGGCATTTTAACATTGTTTTAGTTGTTTTCAGCCTATCAAATTAATACTTAATATCTTTTGTATGTGAACTTAAATGACCATAAAGGCTTGAACCCCCATTAATCGCTGCTTGCAGCTATATTTAATACTTAATATTTGTTACACATGTACTTAAAGGAAAAAAAAATGTATACATAAACCGTGCTATTATTTTGCACAAAAATGTATTCCATGAAATAAGCCCCAAAAAATAATCACATCGAACCCACAAAAAGAACAAATAAACTTAGAGTAGATTTCAAGTCAGTGAGCAGCAGGAAGAATAACATAGTCTCTCTGGCAGCATCAGTAAAATGTACGATGTGTAGTCTATTGTTGGCCAAGTGCATTACCCACTCACACCATTGATGTAATTAAGGGTATAGCTGGTTGTGGGCATGTAAAAGTCTTGCAACGTTGTGTCGAAGAAGCGACACTATGGGTCTCTCTTGAGAGACTTTCGCATCTCTGATCTATGAGAAAAGGCCAATGAGAAATTGGCAGACAGAATTTGCATGTCCCGCCCCCGGACATACGGGTATAAAGGGAGGGAAATGCATCCGTTTCATTCAGAAATTTTCTTGGTTGTGTTTGCTGCGAGTCGCACACTGTTCCTCCCATCTCTGAATACAAATGCTGTTGGATCTACGGCGCATATCTGCGGCTTTCTCGCCCCTGGCGCTTCGACAGTGCAGTAAAAGAGTTTATTTCTCTAAAAGAGTTATTTTCTCTAAAAGAGCAATATACACAGCTGGCGTTGAACATCCTTTTCAGGACGCGTCTTTATAAAGATGCCCTTCTGCCCCTGTGTAGTTCCTGGATGCGGTAGAATGCTCTCCACTCCTGACGGCCACAGGCGCTGTCTTGTGTGTCTGGACAGCGATCACACAGAGGCAGCGTTTGTGGATGGCTCATGTACTCGCTGTGAGAACATAACCATGGCTACGTTGTTTCCCCCATCGCTCCTTCCCACAGGATTGAGGACGACTCACGGCCAGCCTGCCTAACCTCTTGAGCCCCCCAAGCCAGATGAGCTCACCGCTGCATCGGAGAGCGGTCCGGCGTCTGATCCGGAAAACTCTGAGGCTGACGCCCAGATGTCGGACATGCTTGCCCGGGCCGCCATCAGCGTGGGGCTGGACTGGAAACCTCCGTCCTCCCCACTGCCTTCGCTGCTGGATGATTGGTTCCTCGGGTCTGCGCGCCGCTCACAGCCGCGACCCCACCCACCCCCGTTCCTTTCTTCCCGGAAGTGCATAAGCTGATGAGTTCGTTAAGGACACCATTCTCCACCTGTCACCGTGCCTCTCGCTCATCCGCTCTCACTACCCTCGACGGCGGAGCGGCCCACTGGGTACACGGCGGTCCCCCAGGTGGACAGAGCGGTTGCAATCCACCAGTGCCCCGAGAACGCCGCCACATGGCGGGGTCGCCCCGTGCTCCCCTCCAAGACCTGTAGGATGACGTCTTCACTGACCTCCAAAGCCTACAGCGCCACTGGATGGGCCGCTTCCGCCCTGCATGCCATGGCCCTCATGCAAGTCCACCAGGCCAAGGCTCTTAAAAATCTGCACTTGGGTAGTCCTGATCCCGACGTGCTGCAGAAACTGCGCTCAGCGACAGACCTCGCCCTCAGGGCCACGAAGGTCACAGCGTGGTCACTCGGGCAGGAGATGGCCACTCTCGTGGTTCAGGAACGTCATCTGTGGCTGAACATGGTCGAGATGTGCAAAGTGGACAAAACACGCTTCCTTGACGCACTTGTCTCCCAGTTCGGCCTTTTCAGCGACACCGTCGAGGACTTCGCCCAGCAGTTCTCAGCGGTGAAAAAGCAGACTGAGGCTATATCTCACATCATGCCCCGTCACACCTCCAGTGCTGGCTGTGCCCCGTCTGCCCGCCGAGAGTGTCCTCCTGCAGCACCTAAGAAACTTACAGCTCCGCCTTAACACAGGCCCAGCTCTCAGGCCCAGTGTAGAGAACCCTGCAGCAGGTGCACAGCCCCCGTCTCACGAACCCCTTTGAGGACCCGGAAGGCTCCCAAGCGTTCCTGAGATGGGTGACCCAGGAACCAAGACGTTTGCTCCGGAGCTGGTAAGCAGACCACACCGTCCCCCAGTGGAGGGCCGGGAGGAGAATCTTCTGTTAAGTTTATTTACTTTGCCACACCCCCTTCGGGCTGCGGTACCCACATTCTCATTAAAAGAGCAATTCCCTTTGTCTCTGGGTCACCTGGCCCGCAAATGCTGTTCTTACGGCACTCTGCCGCCACACCTCAACAGTCCCGGCACATTGGACGCAGATCTCTCGCCTCCAGCCCCGCGACTGTTGTCCCCCGGGAGGCCGGTTCTGATGAGTCTAGAGGACGCCTCCATGGGACCTCCTCGTCAGTCACTAACCCGCCCCCCCTTTTCTCAGCACCAGAGCCTCGGGATGCGTTTTTGCCTCCCGACGCCGCATTACCTACTCTGCCCCGCTGCGAAGCCTCACCTGGTATGTCAAAAATAATCTTCCCTTAGTGCCCCTAGCACGGAGCTTGGATGCGTGGCTCTCTCTTCCCAATCCGTCACGCTGGCTGGCCTGGACTAGATTGGTTTGCAGTGGTAGACCTGAAGGATGCGCGCGTACTTTCACGTCTCAATATTGCCTCGACATCGACCCTTCACAAATCGATAAACTTTGCTTATTGAATGCGATTACTCAAATGCTACACTGAACAAACGACATGCCCCCTCTAGTTCAGTCATTCAGCAGATCCTTGTTCACAAACGATATGCCTTGAGTGATTCATTCATTTTGTTTGTGAACGACTTTACCAGTGCACTTGTCTCACCTCGTTCAAACTCAAACGACCCACTTGATTGTTCAGCTGGTGTAACCATTGATATGCTTCTTCACAGCCTGCATTTGAATGCTATTGGCTCATGATATAGTTAGTCATTCAAATCAAGAAAAGCCACCAAAGCAGTCTCACGCTTCAAACTACAGCTCATTGGCTTCAAAAAGTAGAGAGATTTCAATAAACGATAAATATGAGTCAGTGTATGGAAATGAACGAGAACGTTTTCACGAACGAAATAATGCAGATCAGTTTGAGCAGGCTGCAGTAGAGTATCACGCAACTTAAGCGTCACTGCTTTGTGTTGCTTGTGCTGTGCAGTTGAGCAGATGATAAAGTGTCTTTTATTATTAGTTGCTTTTTGCTTTCAGAACAATAGCCTACTTGGTGTTAATAAATAGTTACCAATGAGATTATCAACCTGGCATACATGGTCCACACACACACAAGATGGTCACTCTCAAATCAACTAAATTAAAAGTGCTCTCCGTATTTTTTACCTTACTGAAGTTTTACTCCTAAAGTAATTATCAGTAACTTTGATGTAAAACCGATGTAAAAAGTTGACCACTTACATGAGATGAAGAATCATATCAGTAACCTTATACAAGCTGTTTTATTTTATATGGAGAGGGTCTATCTGTCAGCAGTAAATAAATTATTGTAGTTTGGAGCTGTGTGTTTTGACTAGAATTCCTCTTCATCCTCTCTCCACAGGCCCATTGTCACTATGTGGTGGTGAAGTTGTTTGCTTCTAAACTGAGTGAGATCGGGGATACGGCCATCCACTCTGTGCTCAGCACTTTGGCTCTGCTTTATGCCCTTCACGGAGTTCAACAGAATTCTGGAGACTTCTTGCAGGTTACACCATATAAGTCACATTCAGTTTAAAAATGTTGCTTAAAAAATATTCCAAATATGTATGACTTTTTCATTCTGTGGAAAACAAGTCTTCACATGTCTTAAAATCCATAAAATCAATATGAATAATGGCTCTGGGCTGTCAAGCACCATGAATGACAAAACACCATGAAACCACAGTAAAAAGGTCTCTTAAGCATCCAAATTGGCCCGGTTGCTATTGAGGGTAGGGTCACATGGGGTAACCTCTTTGTGATCACAATTGGTTCTCGCTCTCAATGGGGCGCGTGGTAAGTTGTGCGGAGAGTAGCATGATCCTCCACATGCGGAGTCTCCATGGTGTCATGCAAAACGAGGCACGTGATAAGATTGACTGTCTTTGAAGCAGAGGCAACTGAGACTTATCCTGCGCCACCCGGATTGAGGTGAGTAACCACGCCACCACAAGGACCTACTATGTAGTGGGAATTGGGCATTCCAAATTGGGAGGAAAAGGGGAAAAAAAGGACATTATCTCTTGTTGCTGATTTACCACTTTCCTCTCTTTCTTTAATTGTAAACACGCTCATGCTGGTTTTAGCCAAGTCTCTAACAAGACTCCTTTGGAAGTCTCTTCTCACAGCAACAATAAAGCCCTGATCACACCTTGTGATGTTATTCAGTATGCACATATTCATATGGCGAAAGCTCACAGGTGCCATCTTGTGAACCTAGCCATCAATAACATCAAACCTCAAACATCATGACATAAGAACCAATGAGGTTTAATGTTTTTGATGTGCTGCCATATATGATTTGGGTGCTGTATACATGAGGTGATCAATGATTTGATTTGAGAGTGAATAACGACTTAGATTTCGGTAACTAATTTCTCATTAATGTTTCCTATCTAGGAGTAACCATAGAGCTCCATTCTAGAATCTTTGCTGTGAAGTCACTTCCCTCTCATTTACATCACTCTGAAATCAATATAAAGTTAAAAATAAAAGAATTGTTCATCAGGGTCACTATTTCACCACCTGCTACAAACTTGCATGATGTTAGTAGCCATGAGCGGGGCCCTACCTCATGGTTTACAGGGTAGCTTCTGCCCTACAGATATGCAGTTCAGTATAGGACATGGAGACAGCTGTTTATATACCAGCACTCTACAATGCTTGATAAATACAGACTGCTTGTTTAGCATGTGTTCTAGGAACAGCTGTTCCTGATTCTGTTTTTCTTCTTTGTTAGACTGGTCAAATAAGCGTTCCCCAGCTGGCTCAGATCTCTCAAAGGCTGAAGGGTCTTCTCTCAGAATTAAGGCCCAATGCAGTGTCTCTGGTTGATGCCTTTGACTACCGTGATGAGATGCTGAATTCTTCTCTGGGGCGATATGATGGCAACGTCTATGAGCACATGTTTGAATGGGCCAAGAGATCTCCTCTCAACCGTACAGAGGTGAGGAGTAAATTAAGTCAGGATTTGTGTTAAGTCTTACTTTAGAAGTAAATCTAAAATCTGTTATTTTCCTGTGTATGTGTAATAATTAGCAAATTGTGTTTTGTCAGTTAAAACGTACTGTAATATGTACTAATAGTTAGTATGTAGGTCTTCTTTGTTTACACTTTGGCAAGGAATTTTAATAAACCTTACTTTTATTTATCTCTTCAAGGTGCATGAGTCCTACCACAAGTACTTGAAGCCCCTACAGTCCAAATTATAAGCTGTGCATTTATGACTGGAAGCAAAGTGCTGGTTCAAGAAAACTGTTAACCCTATCTGGAGATCATCTTATCTCTCAACATTTGGGTTTCCTGTGCTTCTAGAAGAGTCTCCATGATGAGATGCTGCTGTCAGAGAAAAGATTGCTTTTTTTCTTTAACATATTTGTGATTATATCAGTCTGCATTATAATTATTTAGAGCAGTATGTCATGATTGCATTTTCTAGGCACTGAAAATGAATTATAATTTAATGTGTTTCCACTTTCTTATGTAATTGTATAGATTCCTACCTGCTCTCAGAATATTTGCTCAATTTGTGTTTGTCTCTCCAAAGGATGATGTTAAAATAAATATACCCTTGATGCTTTACAATCAAACAAGTTGAATTAGAGGGGTAAATGCTAAAATACTCACACAACTATGACTTTAAATGGAATACTAAACATGAATTTAAAAGCCCTGTGTGGATAACCTGAGAGTTTAAAATGATTATTGACTGAAGAATGAGCAATTTGAGGGTCAGACATACACCGCCTCTAAAATGATGCCTTAACCACACCCTCAAACAGCAATATTTGAATTTTTAGCCTTTTTCACTCTATAAACTAAGTATTAGTACAGTTAGTACACTGATGTATGAATTCTGATCTCTGAAGAAATAAAAAATATAGATTTCTTACACTTCTCTTATTTCAACTTTACAAATAATTTATTACTAATACTTCAATAAATTAACCTTTAGAGTGCTGTTTAAATTGCCAAGTACCTTTCAAATATGCTTGTCAGTATTGTAATTTTTAGTTTCTAATTGAACTTTAATAAAAACAAAATACAATTTGTGTAAATAATTGTTTTATTTTTCTTAAATGTTTTGACATGTAAAAGTTACACTGTATTGCCAAAGGATTTGCAAATTTGGCAAAGAATATATTTAAACAGATGAGACAAATAACAAAATGAGTACATATAAAGAAAATAATGATATACAAACTTGTAATGTAGTAGTATATGTGCTGTAAGTGCTTTTAATTTATACAAAACAAAATATAGAGTGGAAATGGAGACCTAATTTGTATAATATTGCTTAATATCTTATTTATTATTTGCCAGCTGAATAGGGTTTAGTCTCATGGATGCATAAAGTTCATGTGATTTTGAATATTTCAGTCTATGGATGATGATGATGATGATGGGGGGGGGGGGTTCTTCCTGAAAATATAGCTGATTAACCCACAGGAACATGTCAGGGAAATAAGAGTAAAGCAGAGTTACGGTGCAAGTAGGAGAAAAGTTACCTTCTCTTCTTCGGTTGCATTGACTGCAACCACGGTGGTGTTTGTAGAAAGCTTCCTTTGATTCCTTGGGGAATCCAAAACCTTTTATGCAGCTGAGCAATAGCACTGCTTCGGCAGGAGCATCAACGCTCATAGTCCTAGAAGATTTTTCTTGATGGCAAGATGACAGTAGAGCACCAATTTAAGGAAGTGGTCACATCTACAAAGTCGCCCCTCACATGTATTGACTGGGCTTCTGTGTCTAATTCAGGTGCAAGGGTAAGAAGTCTACTGCCTGGTTTTGCCTGCCAATATAAGCATTAATTCTACAGATAAATTCTCTGTGTATTTGTGTGAAGAAAGCAAGTTCTACATTTTTGTAATCATCTGCAATTGGGTTGTCTGAAGCAGAGGGGGTAGGCCTCTGAGGTCATGGTATATTTTCTGCAAAGCCTGAACTGGATATGAATGCTGGGTATGAAACGCCAAGCTCCATCTGGTCAATTGAATTTGGGCGAGTAACAAGACAGACATCTGAAAAATATTATTGATAATTTTCCGGGGTTAATCTACCTTTGATGGAAGCTGATCATTTGGCAGCATTGCTAGGCTCTGTCCCATCCTCCGTTCCAAAGATGGCGAGACACTTGTTCATGCCTTCATAACCTCACGACCTGATTACTGTAACTCTCTCTTCTCTAGTCTCCCAAATAAATTTCTCAACAAACTCCAATATATTCAAATCTCTGCTGCCAGGATTCTCACTTATTCAATTTTTTTTCTCACATTACCTCTATTCTCCATACCCTTCACTGGCGACCTGTCTCTTATTGAATACAATATAAAATCCTCATCACCTTCAAAGCTTTACATGGTCTTTCTCCCCAGTACATCACTGACTTCCATCGTTACTCCCTGGTTCACACACACAGGTCGCCTGGCTCTGGTTCACTGGTTACTCCCCATTTTAAACTGACTTGGTGGCAAGGCATTTAGAGTCTCCGAATTATGGAACTCTCTACCACAATTCCTCAGTGACTTCACCATCTCTGACTTCACCTTTTCATAACAAATAATTGTTTTATTTTTCTTAAATGTTTTGACATGTAAAAGTTACACTGTATTGCCAAAGGATTTGCAAATTTGGCAAAGAATATATCTTAAACAGATGAGACAAATAATAAAATGAGTACATATAAAGAAAATAATGATATACAAACTTGTAATGTAGTAGTATATGTGCTGTAAGTGCTTTTAATTTATACAAAACAAAATATAGAGTGGAAATGGAGACCTAATTTGTATAATATTGCTTAGTATCTTATTTATTATTTGCCAGCTGAATGGGGTTTAGTCTCATGGATGCATAACGTTCATGCGATTTTGAATATTTCAGTCTATGGATGAGGAGGATGATGATGATGATGGGGGGTTCTTCCTGAAAATATAGCTGATTAACCCACAGGAACATGTCAGGGAAATAAGAGTAAAGCATAGTTACGGTGCAAGAGAAAAGTTACCTTCTCTTCTTCGGTTGCATTGACTGCAACCACGGTGGTGTTTGTAGAAAGCTTCCTTTGATTCCTTGGGGAATCCAAAACCTTTTATGTAGCTGAGCAATAGCACTGCTTCGGCAGGAGCATCAACGCTCATAGTCCTAGAAGATTTTTCTTGATGGCAAGATGACAGTAGAGCACCAATTTAAGGAAGTGGTCACATCTACAAAGTCGCCCCTCACATGTATTGACTGGGCTTCTCTGTCTAATTCAGGTGCAAGGGTAAGAAGTCTACTGCCTGGTTTTGCCTGCCAATATAAGCATTAATTCTACAGATAAATTCTCTGTGTATTTGTGTGAAGAAAGCAAGTTCTACATTTTTGTAATCATCTGCAATTGGGTTGTCTGAAGCAGAGGGGGTAGGCCTCTGAGGTCATGGTATATTTTCTGCAAAGCCTGAACTGGATATGAATGCTGGGTATGAAACGCCAAGCTCCATCTTGTCAATTGAATTTGGGCAAGTAACAAGACAGACATCTGAAAAATATTATTGATAATTTTCCGGGGTTAATCTACCTTTGATGGAAGCTGGTCATTTGGCAGCATTGCTAGGCTCTGTCCCATCCTCCGTTCCAAAGATGGCGAGACACTTGTTCATGCCTTCATAACCTCACGACCTGATTACTGTAACTCTCTCTTCTCTAGTCTCCAAATAAATTTCTCAACAAACTCCAATATATTCAAATCTCTGCTGCCAGGATTCTCACTTATTCAATTTTTTTTCTCACATTACCTCTATTCTCCATACCCTTCACTGGCGACCTGTCTCTTATTGAATACAATATAAAATCCTCATCACCTTCAAAGCTTTACATGGTCTTTCTCCCCAGTACATCACTGACTTCCATCGTTACTCCCTGGTTCACACACACAGGTCGCCTGGCTCTGGTTCACTGGTTACTCCCCATTTTAAACTGGCTTGGTGGCAAGGCATTTAGAGTCTCCGAATTATGGAACTCTCTACCACAATTCCTCAGTGACTTCTCCACCATCTCTGACTTCACCTTTTCATAACCTGTCTTTCTGATCTGAAACTTCATTTATCATTGTTCTCACCTGTATCTTTATTTATTTTTTTATTTTTTAATTGTAACGAGACCATGACTTGGCGAAAGGCACTACAGGTGAAACTCGAAAAATTAGAATATCGTGCAAAAGTTCATTAATTTCAGTAATTCAACTTAAAAGGTGAAACTAATATTATATAGACTCATTACAAGCAAAGTAAGATATTTCAAGCCTTTATTTGATATAATTTTGATGATTATGGCTTACAGCTTATTAAAACCCCAAATTCAGAATCTCAGAAAATTAGAATATTACATGAAATCAATAAAAAAAAAGGATTTTAAATACAGAAATGTCGGCCCTCTGAAAAGTATAATCATGCATATGTACTCAGTACTTGGTTTGGGCCCCTTTTGCATTAATTACTGCCTCAATGCGGCGTGGCATGGACGCTATCAGCCTGTGGCACTGCCGAGGTGTTATGGAAGACCAAGATGCTTCAATAGCGGCCTTCAGCTCTTCTGCATTGTTTGGTCTCATGTCTCTCATCTTTCTCTTGGCAATGCCCCATAGATTCTCTATGGGGTTCAGGTCAGGCGAGTTTGCTGGCCAATCAAGCACAGTAATACCATGGTCATTGAACCAGGTTTTGGTACTTTTGGCAGTGTGGGCAGGTGCCAAGTCCTGCTGGAAAATGAAGTCAGCATCTCCATAAAGCTTGTCTGCTGAAGGAAGCATGAAGTGCTCTAAAATGTCCCGGTAGACGGCTGCGTTGACTCTGGACTTAATAAAGCACAGTGGACCAACACCAGCCGATGACATGGCTCCCCAAACCAACACAGACTGTGGAAACTTCACACTGGACTTCAAGCATCTTGGATTGTGTGCCTCTCCATTCTTCCTCCAGACTCTGGGACCTTGGTTTCCAAATGAGATGCAAAATTTGCTCTCATCAGAAAAGAGGACTTTGGACCACTGAGCAACAGACCAGTTCTTTTTTTCTTTAGCCCATTAAGACGTTTGACATTTGAAGCCCATGTCCAGGACCCGTCTGTGTGTGGTGGCTCTTGATGCAGTAACTGCAGCCTCAGTCCACTCCTTGTGAAGCTCCCCCACACATTTGAATGGCCTTTTCCTGACAATCCTCTCCAGGCTACGGTCATCCCTGCTGCTTGTGCACCTTTTTCTTCCACACTTTTCCCTTCCACTTAACTTTCTATTAATGTGCTTTGATACAGCACTTTGAGAACATCCAACTTCTTTTGCAATTACCTTTTGAGGCTTTCCCTCCTTGTGGAGGGTGTCAATGATGGTTTTCTGCACAACTGTCAGGTCAGCAGTCTTCCCCATGATTGTGAATTCAACTGAACCAGACTGAGAGACCATTTAAAGGCTCAGGAACCCTTTGCAGGTGTTTAGCTGATTAGAGTGTGACACTTTGAGCCTACAATACTGAACCTTTTCACAATATTCTAATTTTCTGAGATTCTGAATTTGGGGTTTTCATAAGCTGTAAGCCATAATCATCAAAATTATATCAAATAAAGGCTTGAAATATCTTACTTTGCTTGTAATGAGTCTATATAATATATTAGTTTCACCTTTTAAGTTGAATTACTGAAATAAATGAACTTTTACACGATATTCTAATTTTTCGAGTTTCACCTGTATATAAAATAAACATTATTATTAGAACATTTAGAGGCTCTGCTTTTTTTAACAGAGGGTCACATCCGAGCAGAGCAGATTTAATAAAGATGTTTCCAAGAAAACTAAAGTATGCCCATAACATCTGGAAAGGTACTTGTATTAAATCAAAGCCAGTGGAACAAATTAATTTAGGGTGATTTGGTGGTGATATATTGGTGGAAACTGATATTTTTGTGGAAACTGATACAGTCTAAAGGTAACTGATTTAGACATGGCCTATGCATTATATTAATAAAAATCACATGGCCTTATTTAACAGCCAACCACCATGGAAAGTATGTATAAGTTCAGAATTTACAGATTCTTATGGAAAACAATAGCAATGTTCCAAAACATAGGAAGTTGCCTTGCTGTCTACTGCCTAAATTCACAATTAATTCCAAGTCTGATAGTAGCACATTTTTTTTAATTAACAATGTGATACTCTTACAAACAACAAATACACATATTGGGTAAAATATTATAAATTAGACTGAATAAAACATTTTATCAGTACTTTTTACTTTTTCCCAATATCACCGGAAATGTAAGCATATTTACAATTACTATTTCTCTCAACTTGTCCAACATTTTAGTCCATTATATCACTGAGCTTGTTGCAAAGCCTTCTGCGAAAGATACTGTACATGCCAAATTGAGACGTTTTAGATAGGCTGTACCTTTTGGAACAAACTTTGCATCATGAGTTCGCCTTAAAATGCAGCTTACTAGGTTTGGGAACAGAGAAGTGGTGTGATGACTGAAGAGATGGGCACACCTCTAGACTAGGGGTTTTTAAACCTCTTGATACCAAGGACCCCTAAATATGATGATCACCGTGCTAGAGATCCCCTTCTTAAAATATAAAGGTAGCTATTTATTTTCTTGAATAAAGCAGGGGCAGAGCCAGGACTTTTTCATAAGGGTGGCCAGTCAGGGGTAAGCGATCACTCTGTGGTGGCAAAGCTGTGGAGGGACAATGACACCCAGGACGGAGAGGTTTTGCGACCTTGGTGTGTGCACATGTTAAGTTTGCACATTTGTACAGTGATGATTTCATCTCTAAAGAACTAAATTGTGCCAAAAAATGACCAAAAGTCAATAACTAAAACAGCGAGTGGGTTTAGTCCATGGTGGCCACGGCCACCCCTGGCCACCCCCTAGCTCCACCACTGGAATAAAGACCAATTTTTACTGTGCAAGAAAAACAACAAGTGTAAAGACAGACAACATGTTGTTTGCAAACTTTAATATTTAACAAGAATATTGTCATTGTACTAAAGCCAAAAATAAATAAAGTATATTGAAATTATTTACTTTATATTGTAAGTTGACTGTGTATCTTTTTTTTCCCCTAAACATAGCCTATAAGAGAAATGCTACATGTATAAAAAGGAAATTCAACATTCATTTATATAGCGTTTTTTCACAAAAACATTTGTTCAAAAACAGCTTTACAGTAAAATAAAGTCAGGTGAGATTGATGAGAAGAAACTAACTCAACTAATTTTATAATTACCACCAGTCTTTAGAAAGCAGAAGTAAATGGTAATAATGGCTGTGTCTCGTTTGGAAGGATGCATTCCCAATAAAAATAATAAAAAATAAAAAAGTAAACGAGACAGCCTCGATGACGTATGCGGCCTCGACAACAAACTCCCAATAAAAATAATAAAAAATTAAAAAGTAAACGAGACAGCCTCGATGACGTATGCGGCCTTGACAACAAACGCGAAAGCCGCATCCTTCCAAACGAGACACAGAATTCGATATTGTATGTTTAAGGATCAGCGCAACTAGCGCCACCAAGAGGTATTGCAAAAATTTACTTTGTTTTCTGAACACTCAAACCAGAAAGATATAGTCCCGCCCACAACGCCATTGGATGGGTGTAAGTGGGTCGCGTTAAAGAAACATTGTTGCCAACTTAGCGACTTTGTCGCTATTTTTAGCGACTTTTCAGACCCCTTTAGCGACATTTTTTCAAAAAAGCGACTAGCGACAAATCTAGCGACTTTTTGGACAAACCTTAGCAACTTTCCAAATTCCAAATATCGCCAGTACTGCAAGCATGAGGTCTTACTTCCCCGCGGCGTCTGCTCTGTTCAGTGAGCGGATGAGAGGAGCAGCACATTCCGTTGACTGCACGCCAGCGGACATAGACATGAATGAGCTGCGCATGTGCACGCTGTGTTAGCAGGAACCAATCAGTGATCACATAGCAGCTGCCTTCTCCTTTGTTTTAATTCAAAACATTTAATTTCACCGCTTTTTCTTGGCATGCGCTTATATTCACTACTAATCAGAGTTTTAATTCATTCCGGTTCGGTTTCTGAACTCTCCAACTTCAGATCGTATATTTACAGACTCTATACATTTTACTTATCCAAACACAACAATAAACCTTCTTCAAACTCATAAACATGTAACGTTAGCTAAGTTCCGTTCCGTTGTCTAACAGAAAATATGTACTTGAGAACCGTTTTACTGGACATTCGGCTATATACTTATATAAAAACAGTATGAGCACGGTTTAGGGGAGATAACCGTTATTATAAACTGAAGTAGGCTACAGTACCGACAAATTAGGCAGAATGCAAATACGACGCGATGACGTCATTAATATGCTAATGACGCATGACGTCATCTGGCGACATTTAGCTACTTTTCGAGCAGGCTTTAGCTACTTTCCATTGAAAATAGTTGGCAACACTGTAAAGAAACAAGTAAACCACAAGTGAGAAAGAATGCTTACAGTTCTCCAGAAAATGAACCTATGAATGGCTTAACTCCCCCCTCCCCATGACAGTCATTATAATGGCAAAGTATATCAGGCGGGGGCTCTGATGTGGCATTGAATTTCATACACGTAACCAAAAGTCTAGGCTAGGCGATAGCAAGGCTACACAGGTTATATATTCCAGAAATACCAAGATGTTTTCTACTGTTCTATGTAATTTTACCTATGAGTCATGCGAAGGACCAACATTAGTCATGCCAGAGTCCGCTGTCTCAAAAGCCTTTAATGGATCGTGCTGGTTTATTCATTGCGGAAACAATTTTATTCACAAACAAACCATTTTACCATTGCTTTTTTCTATAGTTTTGAAGAAACTACCATATTGAAATGATGTATCCATTCATTCATATTAATATCTTCTCTAAAATATATAAAAGTACCAGACAGTCTATAAGATGGCACATCCACGGGATGTATTTGATGATCAGGGAACTCTCCCAGTTTCCCACCCGACGGCGTGTAGGAAAGCGCAGCAGGAAGACATAAATGAACACAGGCTTCCTCTTTTCACTCTTTCTCTTTTCAAAAACACAATCTAGGTAGCAATTTACAACACGCGTCACTTTACAGCATTTAGTTTATTTTCTAAAGGTGAACTTCTTTCAAGTTAGTACCGAAAGATCCGGATAACTCCTGTTTTCTCAGAAACGAGTGAATGAAAGAAAAGAGAAACGCGTGGAGTGTTGTAACCCATAGCTCAAACTAGTGTCTAAGGTCAGCGGAGAGCTTTCGGAGGACGTACACACATTGACCCGTAAGGTGAGAAAATAGTATCTGAACTTGTTACCGTGTTTGAATGAGAAATCGTGTCCATATTTTAAATATGGTAATTTCATCAGTGCATGTGATATGCTTACTGGATAGTACACACGTCCGAGAGCGCATGCACCCGTAAAATACACATTTATTCTGTCAGAGTAGCTACATGCACGAGCGGAATACAGATAGTTAAATCTGCAACGACAGTAAGAATGTCTATAATAAAAAAAGTTTAAAGATTAACGAGGAGTAGGCGGCACAGTGGCTCCGTAGTCCTACCACAGTTATATGATAGCTAATTTTTTGTAAAAGGCCAAAAGTATTTCATATAAATGCCTGCGTGAGATTCGAGTGACTTGATTCTTTTGCGAATTTCTTAATGTTCAGGAAACCGTTATGAAATAGGAACCAAGCCAGTTTCAGATGATACAATGTAACAGAGGCGTCAGTTACTAAAGCGTATTAAAGTAATTAACAATAAAGTAAATACAGTATAACATCGCATAAGGGCTACATCATGAACTGACCTAAACAAAACTACAACTCGCATCTCACAATAAATGTTCAATTCATGAGCCTGTGTATTGTGCGTTGAAAATACAGTTCACCCAAAATGAAAATGTTCTCATCATTTACTCACCCTCATGCCATCCTGGATGTTTATGACTTTCTTCTGCAGAACACAAAGATTTTTAGGAGAATATCTCAGCTCTGTAGGTCCATACATTGCAAGTGAATGGTTGCCAGAACTTTAAATCTCCAAAAATCACAAAGTCTACATAAAAGTAATCCATAAGACTCCAGTGGTTAAATCCATGTCTTCTGAAGCAATATGAAAGGTGTTGGTGAGAAACAGATCAATATTTACCACCAATCTCCACTTAAACTTCCACATTCTTGGCAATTCGCATTCTTTGTGCATATAGTCACCTACTAGTCTGCGCTGGATAAAGGTGGAGATTTATAGTAAGAAGGCTCTTAAATATTAATTTGTTTTTCACCCACACCTATTATATCACTTCTGAAGAGATGGATTAAACCACTTCAGTCATATGGATTACTTTTAGGATTACTTAATGTGGTATTTTGAGATTCAAAGTTCTGGCTACCTTGCATTGTATGGACCTATAGAGCTGAGATATTCTTAAAAAAAAAAATCTTCATTTGCGTTCTGTGAATTTAAGTAAGTCATACACATCTGGGATGGCATGAGGGTGAGTAAATGATGAGAGAATTTTCCATTTTGGGTGATCTATCCCTTAGCTCTGTGTAAACATTCATAGTTCTTGTAGCTATTTTAACAATCATGAAGAGTTAAGAAACGTTATGCTAGACCACAAACACCTGCGGAAGAATGAATCACATGACCCTGATGTTCATATAACAGAACAGACTGAACCCCTGAATTAAAAAAGCATAAATTATCAGTCACACAAAATATTTTTCAAGAATTACTCATTTCAATTTCATAGCAAGTTACCATTAAATTGAATTGAGTAATATATGACAAAATTAAAAATAAAAATGATGTTTTATTATTTTTGTTTGGTTCTAGATTACACAATTCAGTTTGATGGAAATTTGCCAGGAAATGTATATGTATAAATAGGTTTAAATATTGTGTTCTTGCACAATTTCTTTAGTGCCATTTGTATGCCCACATCATGTCGTCAGAAGCTTGATGGACAGCATGTTAGATTATGCTTTTAACATGTTTTTACTTGTAAAAAGTAAACCAATATGTTAAACACATTTAGGCAAGCTCACAGTAGCATGTTTCTGCATGTTTACTGGAAATCAAGGATTTTATCACAGTAGCTGCTTCATATCTCTGATCATTCACAAGAGGTTTGTTTTTTATTGTGCCCATAATATAATTTTCCCTCCTGACCAGTCATGCTGTATTTTCAAAGACAGACAGACAATCAAATACTTTCTTGCTGCTTTTTACCACAGTTATACCACTCTTTCAAATCCTTTTGCCTAAGGAGGGCTGAGGAATGTATGAGGAATATGTGAGGAATGAGGCTTTCCACTTGCCAAGTTAAGACTTGCTCTTCCATTGAACATAGAAATTAGTTCAATTGGAGAGTTGGATCACCATGAAGTTTTGTAAACCTAAAAGATTAGTAGGGCAGGATTACTAATTCAAAAAGTAAACAAAACACTGATTGCATTTACATGCACTTTAAAAGTTCGATTTCATTTGGATTAAAGCAATAATCCTTCTTTTTAAGGCATCATGTAAAAGTCTTAGTCCAATTTAAGCCCAAAACCAGTCTGGATTTTGCAAAATCAAACTAAGACTTTGATAATGTGATTGTAGATTGGTTCCGTCCAGCATGGATACACGTCAATCAGACTTGAATATGCCTCTGCATTATGCGTACGCACTAAGAAACAGAGGTGTCGTGCGACGTGCATTTAACCCGGAAGTCAAACGCAACACAAAGCTGAGAAGAAGAGCAGCAACAACAACGTGTGTGTTTAATTCGGAAGTGATCATCTTTATGTCCTGTTCTCTTCAAAGACTTTACTATCCACTATGAGAGCTTTGAAGGGCTGAAAGGTGTGTGGCTCATAAATAATGTTTATTCTGAACCCTAAACTTTTAAGTCACTTTTATTGGAATTTCAGTTTCTCCCTCCCTTTTCCTTTTTAGTAGTATCAGCTGTCTGTCTTCATATATTTATATAAAATATATATATATATATATATATATATATATATATATAAAAGAAACCTTTTCATAATCTTATGTCCACTATTTTCACAAATTATTTCATAAAATACAATAAAAGAGGGTACCAGGTGCATACTATGGCCAAGGTTAGCACGCTTGTGTTGGCATTAGAGCCACGAATGCAGTATGTAAACATTAAAAATTACCGTAATTTCCGGACTATTGAGCGCACCTGAATATAAGCCGCACCCACTGATTTTTAAATAAAATATTATTTTGAACATAAATAAGCCGCACCTGTCTATAAGCCGCAGGTGCCTACCGGTACATTGAAACAAATGAACTTTATTCAGGCTTTAACGAAACACGGCTTGTAACAAAAATAAATAGGCTTTAACGAAACACGGTGTGGCAGCGGGGGCGTGGTCAAGCGCCCGTCCGGGAGAAAAAAGCGGTAAGGGCGCTTACGCCCGTTTCACACATACTCCGTTCGCAGTGCGTAATTTTTTCCGTACCCATTTTAACAGGTTAGAGCTTTTACACTGCACGCGGATGCAGTCCGACGATCTGTTCCAGTTGCGGTGCCTATACAGTGCAGCGATCGTTTACGCACCGAGTCTATTTTTGCTGTGCTGCACCGCGCTGAATTAAAGTGACAGCGCATTGTTCACATTAAAATAGACATAGATTGACAAGAAACTGTAATCATTTCATCATATACGCATAATTTCAGTTAAAGTGTTCTACAGTTACTAAATTACAGGGTCAAGAAAACAAAAAAGAATGATTATAGTCCCAAAAGTTGCAAAATGCCATCCTATATGATTTTTTTACCCTAAAAAAAGACAGAGTGAACGCAAATGCGTCTCATTCTTCTCCTTCTTAGCAACAGATATAGCGCGATAGCTTTTCTTCAACTCGAACTACATGTAAAACAAAGAATCACAATGATTAAAATGAATTTTCATACTGTTTCAATGCCTTAATCTCAAATTTAACGTTTGGGTTTAAAATCAAAATTCCTTACACATTTTTGATTTTGTGGCACACAGAAACTGCGGATCAGTAGCGCACTGCAAACGCAGCATATGTGAAAGCACTATAGCGCGTGCTGCTCCTGTACCGTATACGCACCGCATACGCACTGCACACGGAGTATGTGTGAAACGGGCGTTACACTTGAGCTAAATTATGTCTAACACCGGTGTCTAATTTCAGTAAGCATTGGGAGAGCGGCATAAAAAGGCAGCAGCCACAGAGCTGAGAAAGTGACACATGTCAGTCTAGTGTTGGCGCATAGAAGAATTGAGAAACTTTATAAAATTGTTTGTAAACATTGCTGTGGCCATTAAAAGCCTTACCTGGAACGTCAAGGGCCCTGCTGAAAACTGTCACACTGGTGCCCGTGTGACAGTTTTCCCAAGAAGGACACGTGAAGCAGGGAACTTGAAATTAGACACCGGTGTTAGACATAATTTAGCGCAGGTGTAAGCGCCCTTACAGCTTTTCTCTCCCAGACAGGCGCTTGACCACGCCCCCGCTGCCACACACGGCTTGTAATAAAACATTTGCAGTAAACAGTAGCCTACCAAGAAAGTCATTGGTCATTATCTTCCTCGTGCTGTGCACTGAAACCACTGAAATCATCTCCTTCGGTGTCAGAGTTGAATAGCCTCAGATTTAGTTGTCTTTTTGCACCGAGTCAATTCCTCACGCTGCTGTTTCCAGCGTCTTATCATCGACTCATTAAGACCCTTTTCCAACAGCCAGATCAATCGCCTTCAACTTGAAAGCAGCATCATATGCATTTCTCCGTGTCTTTGCCATGGTGAGGGTGACAAAATGACTACCATAATCAGAATGATGGAAAGTTTGAGCGCGCTCGATTTAATCTAAACAGTAAACAAAAAAAGTTGTTTTGACCTTAACCCGTTCAGCAATTTCATTGGTCTAATGAAAGCTTCACGCCGCCAAAAAAACTGAGCACGTCACAGAATGTTTTTTTTTTTTTTTATAAAATTTGAAAGCGGGAAAAATCCATATATTAGCTGCGTCATTGTATAAGCCGCGAGGTTCAAAGCGTGGGAAAAAAGTTGCGGCTTATAGTCCGGAAATTACGGTACACATTATCTACTGCATACATCTTTTAATCATCATAGAGTGGTTATAACAGCTTCTTTTACTGATCCCATGTCGACTCCATTTAAAGAATGCAGAAAGCATGATTTTGAATATGCAGCCTGAAGCAAATGACAGGTAGGCCCTCGGATACAGAATGGTTTCAAGTATTCAGGCAACAAACCTATTCTAGTGATCATTAGGAAAATATTGACAAACCATATATTTTCTAAATTGTCTATTTATTCATGAGATCTCTTCTTGGTCTAAATGTTATTAGTACTCTTCACACACAGTTTTTAAGGATGAAAATGATGCAAAGCAGAGCTCGTAGATTTAGAAAAATCCAGGAGCAAAAAGTGTTGTCTTGTGCCTTCGGACATCACCATAATCACAACGGATAAAGTACATATCATCTGCACCAAAATCAACGCGTAAAGAATGTAAGAAATGCATGTGGCTATAAAGTTTTCCATGTTGTGGTGGCTGTTGTGTGTGTCTTACTGTTGCAAAGTTACTTGGCTGATTTCTTCAGCGCTCTACGATGATGCAAAAGGTAACCTGGGAAATGTGGGCATCACTTCCTCATCTGATGTTCTTTCTTCACCAATTCCATTGTGCATAGTGACATGTAAAATTGGACAGAGAAATGAAGACTGTAGCTTGACAATGCAAAAGTCCCTGAGATTTTTCTTGCATTTTGCAAGAACTGCCCATGTAAATGTAGTCAATTTATCAAAAACTTTAGTTTTAAGCTCTCTGGTCTGGTACAAAACCTTTGATCCGTTAATAATGGATATATGATATGCATCTCCTTTTCTTGTTTCATTTGTCCGTTTGTCAACAATTTATTTAGGTAATGAAATAACACAAATAACACCTAAATTAATAAAATTAACCTGAAATCTTGGAATTAATGTATTTAAGGGAACATGCATTTATGTGCTGTAGCCTAACTGTTCACTATTTCTTCAATACCAACTACTGACCTTTTTAATGACTTTTTAGCTTTTTAAACCCAAACCCCCAGAATAAAAATTAGCATATCCTTATAAAAAGTTTGTCTAGGAAGAACTGATACTGCTGAATCATTAGAGCTTTTATCTGCCTGCCTTAACTTCCTATGTGAAATGGAGCGAACATAGAATTTACATTTCTGTGTTTTGTTATTGGTTGTGTCACAAAAACGCAATTACCCTGATTCTGAAAAGGTCTCTATTTTGTTATCTGGAGTGAACTACTGTCAATTTGAACTCTTTCAACATTCTTATTACATTGTGTAAGAGGTGACTTTTTTGGACATAGCTATTTTCTTTGTGTATTTAGCAGGAAGCCTGAAGATGAGCCAGTGAGGTGACTGTTACTCTTTTTCCTTCTAACCGTCCAGAAATCAAGACGAACAGTGTTTTCTTCTGACATAGTAAGTTTAATGCATTGTGTTTTGGTTGGTGTGCAAGGCATTTTGTTGGTTCACGCAAATATTATAATTCTATCCTCATTTACTCAATCCTCATGATGTTTTAAATCTGTTTGACTTTCTTCTGCAGAATAAAAACAAAGATATACTGAAGAATATATTAGGTGTTTTTGTGGCATAAATGACCACGAATGGAAATTTTAATTCTCATTTACATGACATAACATTTCAGAATGACTTTCAGCAAAAACCCTGGAATAAACAGTTTTCTTAAGTGCACATGCACTTAGAGAAAGCAGTTTAACACACCTAGGTTTCTCCTGGAGAATTCGGCCATGTAAATGCACAAGCGGCTTTCTTACATGTTTTTGAAGAGTGTGCATGTGCGTGAACAGACTGGATAACAGATGTCATAAGATGGATCCCATCAACAAGTCAACAGAGGAAAGAATTCAACATTTCTGGGAGTACAGTAGGTGCTCACCCAAAATTATCCTCTTTACCGTGGGAAGTACTGCCACAGTAAAACTGTAAATTCTCACATGTGAGATTTGTTCGCAAAATCACTGCCTGGAGGCGCAAAGGGAAATTTTGGCACCATAGTTTAGTTTTAAGAACGAGTTATTATGATTAATATAATTATTTGTACTGTATTATTTTTTTTACAATTTAATGTGGACAGCTAACTAATTTTGGTAACAATCCAAAATTAATGACAGCATTAAAGTTATAGCTCAGTTAGCTCATGAATTTACCATGTTGGAGCGCCGGTATTTGTCATGATCAATTTGCACGCTATCTCTGGCGGGCGATCTCCAGGCGTCATACCGCTATTGGGGGATCTATCTCTCTTGGGCCCCTGAAAGCTACCCCTTCCCTTTGTTGTTGTTGTTGTTTGATACATGTGGAAAAATAAAATGTAGCACATGTAACAGACATGCGACATGCCTTTATTGCATACTGTATATATAGATAATTATTCACATAAATATTGTTTTATAAAGATTATTATTTGCATATTGTAGTGGCTTTTTTCTATATGTTAGGGCAAGGTGGTAAGATGTTCTTTACCCATAGTTTGGAATAAACAATGTCCACACAACGATAGCCATTTCAAACACTTCGTTGTCCATGAATGAAATATATCGTACAGAGTTTAAAGCATGTTGCTCTATGATAAGAACCATATGTTCCCGCCACCTGTCCGCCCTGATACAACCCAGGAGAAGTTTAAATACCACATTAAATTAACAGGTGACCACACCCACACCACTGGTGCACAATGCCATCTAGTGGTTTGAACAATCATTACATTTGTCTCCTACACATATCTTTTGATAAAAAAAGTTAGCACCATGGCTGGCGTCCTGTAATATTTGTACCTACATGGTATTTGGTTACTTGTACTTTTATGTGTTTAAACAAATTTCACACATGTCTCCACAAAATGCTTTCAAGTATTTTATGTTAATGTTGAATAAAAGAAAGAGTTTGTCTTAGCTGCTGACATGAAATGGGAAGAAAAGGAGTTCAGGAAAAGGTGGAATCGAACCCGTATTGAACGCAGAACCACCACCACAAACCAACGCTCTACTGATCACTGCATTTCTCATTTAAATGGGCACTCTGTAATTATGCAAGTATGTCGAAGTAGCTACATTGGATTACACTGAAAACTTGTGGCCAGGGGTGGACTGGGAAGAGAAATCGGGCAAGGATTTTACATAGAATCTGGCCTAAAAGTTGTTGGGGGGGTCATTGTCTTTTTCTGCATATTGCTGCCCCCTTTGGCATACCGGCATTTGTGGCCCATCCTGGATAACGCGACTGCTCATTTTAGCTTATCGCGGCTAATTCAGATCATTTAACGGCCGGCCTTGTTCTTCCAATGGCCAGTCCGCCCCTGATCAGTCACAAAGTGCGTCGGCCCACCGGGAAAATGCCCGGTATGCCAGATTACCAATCCAGCCCTGCTTGTGGCCTGGACGCTGCATCATTCAAACACAGTAGTTTTCAGTTGTCAATGCCATTGTAGAAATTCACTATGCACAGTAAACCAGGATTAATTTAATCTATGAAATAAAGTGTCCAATAATAGGGCAGTTACTGAGATCAAGCAAGTAGTTTTCAGCTGGTCATGTGATGGTAATATGGCTGCCCCCATGAGGTGGTGGCCCTGCTCCATGTAGAATAAAAGAGCTTTTATAAAGTTACTGATATGACTTAACTCTTCATCTCGCATGACTGGTCATGATTTTTAGACATATGTTTCCAAATTACTATTTATTTCTTTAGAAGTTATTTAGAAGTAAATATTGAGTGAACCTTTAAAGCTTAAGTATGTAACATTATCTGTTAAAATCCTTTATTCTATACAAGCTTAATATGCAGAAACAACTAAGTAAGCCATTCATAGGTACATTTTTTCAAACTTTAAGCCTTGTCTTGCTGTGGCGCTATGAAAATTGCTCTTTGTTTTGATCTACCCGCTACCCACTATCACTTTGTTTGACCTACGTCAGACTGGAGCATATTCAGAAACCTGTTTTGAAAACAAAGTACATTTTTGCAATTGCATTTGATAGAGCTAGTGGTGCAGAAATTATATACTTCAGCTTTAACAATACAAGGATTTCCAGGATTGACCTGGATGTGTGCTGCCTCGCTGGATAAAGTGGAGAATAGGAGCAGGAGCATACACTAGATCCATCCCTTACCTGAATCAAAACCTTCTCTGTGCTGCCCGATCTTCACTGCGCCGTTCCGATCACTGCGAGAACAACATTTACTTTCAGTTATAACTTGCTCCATTTAGACTTTTTATTTCCACTTTGAAAAAACATTTTCAATGACTGCTGGTGAAATGAGCGACAGGATGTGGGTGTGTCATGCAAATGCAGAGTATTATCGTGCATCGACTACCAATGAGAGAAGTCATTGGAGCTCATGTCATCTGTCTCCTGTGAGATAATGGAACCGAGTGCAGGAAAGACAAAGCATAGGTGAATTTCGGACTGGGCCAATGGGGCCAGTGCAAAGGGGCCAGGGTGGATTCTGGGCTGCAAGGTCTCGTGGCCCATTAATTTGAAAACAAATGTTTTCGGAAGGGGGCTTCATCAAAGAAAATAACTTTGCACCAGTCTTCTGCTGTCCAGTCCTTGTACTTCCTGCAGATTTCAGTCTGTCTTTGATGTTTTTTTTGGAGAGAATTGGCTTCATTGCTGCCCCTCTTGACACCAGCCCATTGTCCAAAAGTCTTTGCCTCACTGTGCATGCAGATGTACTCACACCAACTTGCTACCTATATTGAGCAAGCTCTGCACTGGTGTTGACAGGATTCCGTAGATGACTTCTCAGGAGGAGACAGTCCTGGCGCCTGCTGGACACTCTGGGACGTCCTGAAGCCTTCTTCACTGCAGTTTAACCTCTCTTCTTGAAGTTCTTGATGATCCGGTAAATGGTTCTTTCAGGTGCAATATTCTTTGCAGCAATTTCCTTGCATGTGAGGCCATTTTGATGCAAAGCGATGATGGCTGCACATCTTTTTTATAGGTAACCATTGCGAACAAGAACACACATGCTGTGTCTGAAATCGCCCACTTGTTCACTCATTCACTATTTCCTATATAGTGAACGGCTGTGAGTTCACTATATTTCAGCAGTGAGTGAATGAAATGAGAGAGCGATTTCAGACGCTGATGTAAATTCCATGTGTCAGAGAGCACTCGGGAGCTGTCGCGGGCATGTTGTCATAAACATTTCACCTGTGTGGCTTCATGAATTTTATAATCACTGTAATCGTTATATAGTATATATATATGTATATGTGTGTGTGTGTGTGTGTGTGTGTGTGTGTATATATATATATATATATATATATATATATATATATATATATATATATAGATAGATAGATAGATAGGTAGGTAGATGAAATATATATATATATATATATATATATACACACAACAACAACAGTTTTAGTGGTTTGAGTGAACCACACTTTTGTATCCAGTTTCCTTTTCAAAAGAGTTTATAGAAAGTACATGTTACATCCTGCTTAAATGTCCCTGTTTGTTTGGACAATCTTATTTTCATGAACATTTCTATGTTCTTATTTATTGTTCTATTTTATTTAGGTGAAATATTGAGAAAATAACAAGTTTGCAGTAATGCGAAGATATTATTTAATTTTGTAAAAATATTTTAATTTGAAAACACTGTGCATTTATAGTTGTTGTTGTTGCTAGTTTGTATGTTTTGAGTTGAAAAATACACATTTCAGCATTATCCGTAATCTATTTGTGCATTTTCCTTGATAACCAAGCAAGTTGTTACGAATGAGCAGCGAAGGCAGACGAGGAGATGCGGATCCAAGTGCAGTTCAACTTTATTAATGAAACAAACAAGGCAGGTACACGGAAAACACGGGAACAAAGGAAAAACCCTCAATGGGGGAATAAACACAAGACTGAGAAAACGGGCAGGGCACACATACCAGGCTAACAACATACAACGATAGACACCGACTGAACAAACAGACAGGGTTTAAATACACGGACAAGGGAAGACAGGAACCAATGAACAACAGAACTCAAAACAAGATAACAAGGTGAATAAACACAAACCAATGGTAAACTAATAAGGACAGGTGAAAACAATGACAGAGAACACGAACGCTAACAGGGAGACTGTGACAAAAGTGAAAACTACGGAATACAAAAGTGACAAACATGACAACCAAGGGGTAACAGTGAGAACAAGACGAGGTAACCCTAACACAAGTTGACTCATGATACTATTTGTTTATTATATCGCTAATCGCAATATGACATTCAGCACCCCAAATCGTGCAGCTCTAATATATAAATATATATATAGAGTTACAGTTTGGTCTGTTCTCACACAAAACAGATTGGATCGCTTCAGAAGACAATCATATGTATTACCTTAATTCTGCCTTTATGTCCTTTTTGTAGCTAAAAGATTTGGTCACCATTCACCTGCATTGTGTGAACAAACAGATGTCCTATTTACATAAAAAATATCTTTGTTTGAATTCTGTGGAAGAAAGTCATAGGAGTTTGAGATGACAAAAGGGTGAGGAAATTATTAGAGAATTACTAAAGATTATTGTTTTTGGGTGAACTATTTCTGTAATGCAATGCATGATAGTGAGTATACTACTATAGTCTAAAATTTATATTTCCAATTAAAACTCTTAAGCAGAATAAAATAACTTATCTTAAGAAAAATGTTTTTGTGAAGCACCTAATGTGCCTCAGACTTTTGAACAACACTGAATAAAAATATTGTATAGCTGCGCTCAAAGTTTACATACCCCTTGTATGTTTTTCTTTAAAATGAGCAAAATAGTTTTTTATTCAGTACTGTGTAACCGATATTGAAGTACATTCCATTAGAAAAAAATAATTAAATATTTAAAAAAACTTCTTATTTGCCTCTAAGCATAAATGACAATTTGTAGCCTTTTGTAATAGTTGAGTATGAGCCCCTCAATTGTTCTGAGTGGCAAAGCTGGATCTGCCACTTGTGGTTGAGAGATCAAACAAGAAGTGCTATGCTCAAACATCAGAAAAGGCCACAGTCATTGACCCTGAAGAGGACATGTGATATTAAGAACCAAGGACTTTTAAACTTTTTAAAAGGATAATTTGTAAATTTAGACATGATCTGAATTTGTGAAATGTATGTACATATCTGTAATATCATATAGCTACATTAATGCAGTACTAAAAAAAAGCTACTTTTATGCATCATTAAAAAAACATCTTGCAAATGGTGTAAATTTACAAGCAGAACTGTATATGTTATTAAAATTTACCTTGTAGGTTCTTCAATGTTTCCCACTTTTTGGCAGCTTTGGCAGGGGTTACCACACCAAGCAACCCCATTTCTGTAGTGCATGCAATGTAATGATTTAAATATTACTAATTACACATATTAAATGAAACCGAACACTACTCATTTCTGAGGAAAAGTAATCTACAAACTCACTCCCATCCAAGCTGGGCTACATTCCTGTGCCCAGGGAAGAGTTGGCCATCCTGCTCATTATGAGACTCGTTACATCTTCATCCATGCCTAAATCGATAGAAAATCTTCAGTCCATTATTTTCTAAGGCGTATGCGAGTACAGTAGTTACATGTGATAAATAATATATGTAAACAAGCCAACAAATTATCATTTGCTGCGTGAAATCTCGACCATAAAAATTACCCTTGCTAGTTTTGAGTCAAAAATTGCATTTAAGCGGCGTTCAGTTGAATCCATCAATATGTATAATTTTACTTATATCTTGATACAGATTTATTTGTATTAGTAAAATAGTTACTTACATTTGTAAAGTTTCCGCCTCCAATGTTTGCGTCCGCCATTTGCATTTTTTTTTTTTGGCACTCTGCAGCCGTCTCCGCGTTGGGTTATGGGAAACTGGGGTCGGAGAGTGTACATTGTATGTACCCTCAAAATCAGATTGCATTGTGGGAAAGAATGAGTGAACAGATGTAGGGAATGAATTCACACACCACTACAAAATGGTCGACACCCGAAATTGTGCACTATTTAGTGGATGGGGGCGGTTTCGGACACCGCTAATGATTGGAAGCACTTCCCTCCATTTATAGCAATCAGTCTGCTCTTATAATCAGTCAGAATTATAGTGATTTTAACCTGACTAGTACTCATTCACACTTTCCCAGGTGCTGCTGATATGATAAGTGAAATTATGTTAGCTGGTCATTTTGAGCCAGGGCCAAAAAACAGTGAAATTTGGGTTTTTGCGATAAAGTTCATTTTTATGGCCAATGAAGCTTTTTGCAATTATTTAAAATGCATCTGATCACTCTGCACAATAATCTAGAAACAATGTGAATCAAAACCACAACAACTGAAGCAGAAAACTTTGCGAAACACAAAATGTATGTCACTGCCAATTCTTTTGACCATGGCTGTACATCATCTGTTTCTCAAAAGCAATCGCACAATCAGATGAACAATTGCACTCTGTTGCAAATGTGCCCAGTATGAAAACCACCTAAAACCCACATTAACTATCCAGTGTGATGCATTATTTTGGAATGCATGCAGAGTATATCATATATCAGAAATCAAAATAAATTTGTTTGTCTGAGTGTGGGGAGATTTCTTTTCCTGCTTCTCTTCACAGCTTTCAAAAACTCCATTATAGAGAGCACTGAGCTAAAATCTTTTGCCCTTGATATATTTTTGCTCAAAGCTAAAGAGAAAGCACAAAGCTGCTTTTTCTTCTGTTGTCTTCCCTCAGCCACCCCTACAGAATTGATTTTCACAGACTTGAAGGGTGTCCAATTTCCAGAAATTTCTTCCTGATTTCTCGATCTGTTCCACTATGGACCTCATAACTTATTTCTGATTAATTACATATGGCCTGAAAACAATGCTTGAGGAGTGAGACAGTTACATCCTCTGCTGTGACTGTTAAGTGTATGCATTTACAAATGTTTTATTTGTAATGAAATTTTAAAGCCTTTCCTCTGTATGGGTGGAGTCTTCACTCACCTCTTCGGGGTATGGCTATGTTCTCAAGTACAGCTTTAATTCTTTGAAGCTGTGATCAGTCACAAACATTTTTATAACCTTTCGAAAACACGTTAAAAATGAGTAATGATGTTGTGGTCAGCAATAAAAACATTTCACACTAGCCGATATTTCCAGTGATTTTACAGGTGTGAGCTTCATTTAAATAATTTCCGGCCAGAAGAAGAGAGTGAGAGTGTGCATTAGCTTCTGCCAGCGGGAGTTTGATAATGCCTTGACTGTCGGAACTCCCTGTTGAGTTAATGTTTCCAGCAATGGGTTAAAAGTCCCATCTAACATGACAGAAAATAATTTCTGTCACTTGGGTGGTCTCTTGTGTACTCTTCAAGTGACCAATGTGCTGCTTCTTTTACTGTAGAACCAACAAGCAGTCACGCTGATCTTAATGTTTTCATCGCACTCATCTGCATATCATCACAAACACTGATTGTAACCCATAGTGATTCTCTCACCAAGTGTTTTTCCTGTGTTTTTCACCTGCACTAAAATGACTAATGAAACCAGTGGAGGCACAACAGTATTTTTATTGAACCTAATTTGTACACTCACTGAAGGCTGCATATGGACCCACGGCAAGCCTCAAGGGGATAAATTCACAATAATACACTTTCACAAGGTAAAGTTACTCTATTGATTGCTTCCTAAATATCTTCCTCTATTACAGTTAATTATGCTTATGCAGACAGTTCGTATGTCTGTCACCCCTCCACCATTCTTAATCGGCATGTGTGCTATACCTCCGACTGAAGAGATCTGCTAGTGTGGTGCCAAAACGGTAAACTTTGGAAGCTAACCATGGTATGCAAACCATGCTGAGAACTCCGGGCTAAGAACAGTTTGTTGTTGTACCTTACTGAAGCGTGTTCAAGTGGAAATGCTACTGGAACCCTTACTCGCCATGCTCATAACTGTTTGGCCTGATTTGGCCTGGAAATGCATCTATTTAGGTCTGTTAAGGCTAAACCAAATGTTTTATATCATAGCTAGTATAATGAATTGGCATCAATGACTTTCCATTTGACAATCCATTTGTGCAGTTGCCAGTATGTTTTTGTTTTTTTTTATGGGATTTTTGCCTTTTAATTTGTTGTGATTTTAAAGCCTTTTTGTCAATTTTAATGCTCACGTTTTGCTCAAACTGTTGTTGAAGGGCTTTTCAAAAAGTGATTTGAGTGTCATTTTTTCCAACCATTTTGGATTGTTTAATTGGGTACAATCATTTACATTGTTTTTTTTTTTTTTTAAAGACCTGAACATTAACGAAGATGTCATCTAAGGAAGAAGAGGCCTCAAACAGCAACAATGACCAATCAAAAAGCAGACTGAAGAGCAAGAAGCCGCCTAGTCTGATGATCGCCATTCCAAACACTGAGCAAGGCAAAAAGGTATGAACCTACTCTGAGGGCCACCCCACTGGGCCAATGACCAAATCTAGTAGACTGGTGAAGCTTTTCTGGCACATTTGGGTGTAGCATCTTAAATTATTTGTTTTAGTTTGAGGCTCAGGGTTACTGACCAGAAGGTCGGGGGTTCAAGCCCCAGCACCACCAATATGCCACTGTTGGGCCCTTGAGCAAGGCACTTAACTCCAGGTTGCTCCAGGGGGATTGTCCCTGTAATAAGTGCACTGTAAGTCGCTTTGGATAAAAGCGTCTGCCAAATGCGTAAATGTAAATGTAAGAGACACTCTGAATCAAACAGTCTTTTAAAATAATTTATTCTTGCAAGTAGGACCCAGTCATCACATAGGAATTACTCCCCAATGTCTCCAACAGAAGCAGATCCTCCACCTCTACATTCCTTAGATACAGGGGCATTCCTTTGCAATGACTATTACTGATCAATGAGTATTACAATTTCTACAACAGCCACATCCATGCTGAAGCAGCTCTCATGGGTACAGACTACCCTCACTGTAAGGACATGAGGCTCAAGATGCTCCCGCATTCGTTCTGAGGGACAATTCTGCCTCCCGTGCCCTCCCAACCACTTCCTCTGTGTTAATTCTCGAGGAACCACACGAAAAAGCACAGTGGGGCTGCGAGGTAGAGATGGAAGAAACCAAGGAGAATCTCACACTGGTGCAAGCCCCACTAGCCCCTCAATCTTCCCTTTTTGTGTCAAATAGTGAATGCTCTCACAATTCATATGCTGCTTATCCTCACCAAGTATTCAGGGATGATAGACAAATGTGTTTCTGTGTGTTGTTTTCACACACACACACACACACACACACACACACACACACACACACACACACACACACACACACACAAAACGGAAATACGTTTCTGTCGAGGCGCACGCATTCACACGTTACTCATCCCCACCAGATAAGCCGGGATGGTAGTCAAGTGTGTTCCTTTATATTGTGTTCACATAAACATTGTTATCACACAGTAAAGAAAGCGATGTTTGCTGCGCGCTGCACGTGCTCAACATGCACACACATCTACATGCTTTTAACTTCCCCTCCTCACCAGAGTTCCCTGGGAGAATGCATGCATGTTGTTTCTGTATAATGATTTTCTCACACAACAGACATAGTACTGGTTGCGTCTGCTCGTGCTGCACGTTCTCAACATACACACATATACATACTGTTCACTTAGAAGAAGAAGACGCCTTTATTTTTTGTCATACTTTATAGATTTTGAACATATACAGTGAAATGTTTGAAATATTTTTTCACATATCCCAGCTAAGCTGGGTCAGAGCGCAGCGTCAGCCATAATACAGTGCCCCTGGAGCAGATAGGGTCAAGGGCTCAACAGTGGCATCTTTGCTGTGCTGGGGCTTGAACTCCCTACCTTCTGATCAACTGCTGAGCAACCACTGCCACATCTTCCCCCTCCTCGACGGAGTTAGCTGGAAGGTTACATGTGTTGTTTTTGTGTGATGATTTTCACATAAGCAATCTTCTCGCACAATAGAGAAAGTGCTTGACACACACGCACATTTACGCTGTTCACTTCCCCTCCCCACTGGTGTTCGCCGTGAGGCTATTGTGTTCACATAAACAGTTTTCATAAAAATCAGGAATGTGCTAGTTGCAAATATTGAGATGCACACATTCGTAGTCTGCTCATTCCCTGCTGTAAATCGCTGGGATGATACACAAATGTGTTTGTGTGTTGTGTTCACACAACCAATGTTCTCAAACAAAAGAGAAAGCGCTTGTTGAAAGAGACCCCACACATTCACATGCTGCTCATTCCCCGCCAGAGTTCGCCTGGATGAAACGCAGAGATTCTTACAAAAAGAGAAAAGCATTTGTGATGCCTTCATGAGACCCAAACATTCTCATTTCTCTTCCCCTCCCCGCCGGTGTTTGTCGGGACTGGGATAATACACAATGTTGCTACTGTGGGTTGTGTTTAAGTAAAGCATGTTCTCAGAAAGGGAAAAGCACTCGTTGCTCTGCACGAGGTGCATGCACTCAAAGAAGCCCTTCCCGCTTCTTTTACCTTCACACTCTGTGCTTCCTAGTGCTGAGCGGGCGAGTGAGCTAACCAACACAATCGTTTCACAGCGTTTGGTCAACTATGGTCTCAGCTCAGGATGCAAATATGTTCGGACTGCTGAGGATTATTGGTTGCACCCCTGCCCCCCCTTCAAGAACTATACACTTCCAGAGTGAGGAAAAAGGCTGGTAAAATCACTCTGGACCCCACTCACCCAGCCCACTACCTTTTTGAACTGTTGCCTCCTGGCCGTTGCTTCAGAGCTCTGAGCACCAGAACCATCAGGTACAGGAACAGTTTTTTCCCTCAGGCTATCCATCTCATGAACTGTTAAGTTGACACATTGAGCAATAATTATGTGCAATACACAGTTAAGTCTATTTATATTATCCAACATATCCACTTCTGTCATTACATACATTGCACTGTACATAATATACTGTATTTCTGTTCTTTATATAACGGATTTGTAATGGATTTGGACTACGTGTGTGTAATGTATCGAGGGAACAGTTTATTAATTTAGAGTAATTTCCTTGGCTCTCCACACACTCGAAGTGTATTGATGCAGCACTCGCTCCATTTGAAGCGGCATGCACATTTTTATCTATTTCTATTATGGGCTATTATTAGCCCAATCGGAGGCTCTGTTGTGTGAGCATAGGCATTTACTACTCTGAAACCCAGGTTGTACAAATGGCAACGTCAAACTGGGCAAAAAGCATACACCATCACACTGAAGTCTTTTACATGAGACCTCTCCAACGCTGGTGGCTTGCCTGGCGCCAGGGGTGCATGCGCATTGACATAACTCGCTGCTATCTGGCTGCTCAAGCACCTTGGACAGCTCCAGCCTTTTAAAAGCATCATGCTGGGTCAGGTCTTCTGGCAAAAGGTGGTAATCACGGATGTGTTCAGCGCAGGCTGAGGTGCAATGTGCAGCAGGCGACCAGCCTTTGGCACCCAACACTTCAGTCATCCTGAAATACGAGCGGTTTCTTTCCTTGCTATCTATCCATGCCCTTCGGGGCTGAGGTGGTCCACCTACAAGCCTTCTCTCCCCCACTGTTTATTTCAGATGAGGAGCAGCATTTGTTGCATTTGATCAATGCAATTGTTTGTTATGCCCTGTACATCACACATGCATGGAGCGCAAGTGCAAGTTTAGGCTGTCGGATCAGCTCTTTGTTGTTATGGAGGACGAGTCCTTCATAACACAAGCACAAGCAAAGGTTCTTTTACTGGATCCTTGATGCGAGTGCCCTTACTTATGAATCGCAGGGCGTGAGATGCCCTATTTGTGTGAAAGCGCATTCAACTAGAGGCATGTCCTCTTCCTGGGCATGGACAAATGGTGTGTCCTTGCATGACGTATGCTTTGCAGCAGGTTGGTTGTCACAAACACTACGTGGTGTCCATCTCTTTCAAAGTCCTCTCTGTCTAGAGCGTTTATTGTTCCAACACTCAGCAGGTGAGCCCAGGCCCTTTTATTATGGGCTGGCTACCAGATACAGTGCATCCAGAAAGTATTCACAACGCTTCACTTTTTCCACATTTTGTCATGTTACAGCCTTATTCCAAAATTGATTGAATTCATTATTTTCCTCAAAATTCTACAAACAATACCCCATAATGACAATGTGAAAGAAGTTTGTTTGAAATCTTTACAAATTTATTAAGAATAAAAAATGAAAAAAAATCATAAGTACATAGGTATTTGCAGCCTTTGCTCAATACTTTGTTGAAGCACCTTTGGCACCAATTACAATCATGATTATATTGTGAATATTAGATATATCACTCAGCCCTAGTCACTGTGCACACTATATATTAAGATTATAATTTAAGTGCTTCATATTACATTACAATAAGTTCACTATAAGGTTCTAAGCAATGCTCTACCTCATATTTTGTGATTCTAACTGCATTTATTTCTATCGTTGGTGTAAGCAGCAGAAGGTGGTAATAGAGCACAAATCAACAGTTTTATTCCATCATGCCCATTTTACACCATTAAAAGTGACCTTGGCACCAGTTGGTTAATAGTAGTAGTTAGTTTACTTTAACAAAACTTGAAAAATGATTTGTGTTGATGTGTGATTTATAGCCCATGCAGCTGACATTTAAGAAGAGTGTGCATTTACAGCAGTCGATTGAAGAGTTGTCAGACAACAGTCCAACTGCAGTGGACCGTAGAACAGTGTTCAGGAGACAGACTTCTCTTTCTCAGAGCATACGCAGGTAAGCATGCCTGTCACAGATAAATGGAGGAGTGAATGGATAGAGAAATAAATGAATGAATAAATGTTCTTTATTGATCTCAAGAGTGTGACTGTAGTGAAAAATCATGTTATGACCTGGCAAATTGTGATAAGAACAACTAAAGAAGTTCCAGAAAAAGAATGGCATTTCATTAACAGTACATGACTCCTAAAGTCAGTTTCTTTCCAATATAGCATCTAACCCCTTTCACATTTGTGCTTGTATAAGATAATTTACATTATATTATAGTCTGTTGCTTTGTAAAAACAGGGGTACAGCTCAGTGGTTTGGCGTTGGCAGTGGCTGTGAATCTCAGCAGCAGGAATGGCACAGGAAAAGTCTCCGGCACTGCAGTCAAAGATACGGCAAGCTGAAGCCCCAGTATTGCGAGCAGAATGAGGCAGCCAGTATGAACTATGACCTAGAGTCACCTGTGGCCCCCAGATTGCCAAAGGTATGATGCACTCACATAATCCCAAACATTTATATAGGAATATTACAGATATTTTGTGGTTACATCAAACAGACTTTACATTATTCTTTGAAGTAGAAAATTCAGTGTTGATTTCAGAAGGCTTCATATTAGGGGTTTTCACATTTGAGGACATGTGTCATCCTCCCCATTTTTGTAAAATAACTCCCCTCAACCTAAAATCCCATTCAGAAAGAAATTTGTGCTAATACCCTTGACACGCTTTGAATAATGACTAAGGATATGCACAATAAATGCATACATATATATATATATATATATATATATATATATATATATATATATATATATATATATATATATATTGTATGCATTTATTGTATGCATTTATTGTGCATATCCTTAGTCATTATTCAAAGCTGTCAAGGGTATTAGCACAAATTTCTTTCTGAATGGGATTTTAGGTTGAGGGGAGTTATTTTACAAAAATGGGGAGGATGACACATGTCCTCAAATGTGAAAACCCCTAATATGAAGCCTTCTGAAATCAACACTGAATTTTCTACTTCATATATATATATATATATATTATATAACTTCGCTCACCATATTTTGTCTGTTGTGTACTGTTCATCATACTTTGATTGTTTTGACTGACTGCACCTCATCTGATTCAAATGGAGTAGGAGCGAAAGCATTTAAGTCTACCACCTGAAATCTAAAGGGAGAGGCCAAAACCTTGGGCACGTAACCCTCCCCAGGCTTGAGAACGGCTTGTGAAAGTCCGGGTCCAAATTCTAAACCAGAATCTTAGTGTGGCAGGGCCTAAATATCCCCGACACATTTGATTGAAGCCAAGGCAATTAGTAGTACGGTCATTAGAGAGAGTACACGCAAGCATACTGCATCAAGTGGACTGAACAGGGAACCCAAGTCCTAAATCCCAGATGGATGTCTCACTAATGAAAGCCCAGCGACAATTACTGTCATAATCTGCAAACATGAACGATGGCATTGCCGGAGCGAGGCGCAAAGCCACTTATGAAGAAGACGGACAGGCTCAAACAGGCAACAAATGATCCTCAATTCTCTGTGCTCTGTATCCCGTCCTCACTAGATATAGGGAAGAGAGGAGACTGACGTGAACTTTTCCAGAAAGCAACCCAAGGGCAAAGCACTTTGAGTGTCATACGCGCGCAATGAACACAATCAATCTCCACGAGCGCTGCATGCCTTACAGGGATGAACTTAAGTGATATAGTACCCCCTCATCATAATCTTGTGCCTGTTCAATATTTCTAGTTTTTTTATGTGCTTGTGGAAACGTTTACAAAAAGAGCCTTTTGCTTAACAACATATAAAGATGATGTATATGTTGTTAAGCAAAAGGCTCTTTTTGATTCTTTTCACTGAAATAAACACACAATACAACACAATGTAATATAAAAACACAGAAGGATATGCTGTTTGTCGGAGCACATGCAGGAAGGTAGAAATAATCCACTTGATGTTAAGGTGTGCAGTTTCAACAACGAAGAAAAGATTCGGGTGTACAGAGCGCAATAGATGAATTTGTGACCATGAAAAGAGAAATTGATGAAATAGTGCTGTGTTTTCTGGTTTGTATGTCCGAGATGATGCATGGGGGTGGAGCATCAAGCGTCATCTACCAATAGATGGGTGTGATTCTGAAGGGCTTCAGAGATTGTCACTCCTGGGAGGAGTTTCCCATAGCCTCCGCTACTGATGCAGCATCGAAGTGACCAACTTGAAAGGGAACCTGTATTCAGCCCAAACATTGCAACATTGTACATCTGAATATCACACCTGTGGGACATGTACAGGATGGCAACAACAACTGTCTGTATACACACATTTTTGTATGGAAACGGCTTAAACCAAAATGTATGCAACCTTTTTTTTTTTTTTTTCAATCATGACATTTTTATCGATAAAAGGCCTTTGAATGGAAACAGGCATAAGACGGGGAGAAAAAAAAGTGTGAAAAGTGGATGGAAACTAGGTTACTGTCAGCATATTTATTGAATATTCAAAACATACAATATACTTGCAGTGAAGCCGCTCAACAAGATTCCCATTCAGAGCGACACACATTGCAGTTTGTCTACCGCAACAACCGCTCCACTGATGATGCCATTGCATCTACAATACACACTGTTCTCTCCCATCTGGAAAAAAGGAACACATATGTGAGAATGCTGTTTGTAGACTACAGCTCAGCATTCAACACCATAGTGCCCTCCAAGCTTGATGAGAAACTCCGGGCTCTGGGTTTAAACAGCTCGCTGTGCAGCTGGATCCTGGATTTCCTGTCAGGCAGATGTCAGGTGGTTAGAATGGGCAGCAACACCTCCTCATCACTGACCCCCAACACTGGAGCCCCGCAGGGCTGTGTTCTCAGCCCACTCCTGTATTCACTATACACACATGACTGTGTGGCAACACATAGCTCCAATACCATCCTTAAGTTTGCTGACGATACGACGGTGGTAGGTCTGATCACTGACAATGATGAAAGAGCCTACAGAGAGGAGGTGCACACTCTGACACGCTGGTGTCAGGAGCACAACCTCTCCCTCAACGTCAGTAAGACCAAAGAGCTTGTAGTGGACTTGAGGAAGAAAGACGGAGAACACAGCCCCATCACCATTAACGGAGCACCGGTAGAGAGAGTCAGCAGTTTCAAGTTGCTCGGTGTCCACATTACTGAGGCTCACCAGCACCTCTTCTTCCTGAGATGGCTGAGGAAGTTTGGAATGAACCAACACATCCTCACACGGTTTTACACTAGTACTGTAGAGAGCTTCCTGACTGGCTGCATCACCGCCTGGTACGGCAATAGCACCGCCCACAACTGCAAAGCCCTGCAAAGGGTGGCGCAAACTGCCAGAAACATCATCGGAGCTGAGCTTCCCTCCCTCCAGGACATATATACAAGGCGGTGTGTGAAAACAGCTTGGAGGATCATCAGAGACTCCAGCCACCCGAGTCATGGTCTGTTCTCACTGCTACCATCAGGCAGGCGGTATCGCAGCATCAGGACCTGCATCAGCCGACTACATGACAGCTTCTTCCCCCAAGCAATCAGACTGTTGAACACTTGATCTATCAGGATCAGTAATTAGCATTGCATTTTATTCATCTATAATCTCACACTGGACTGTCAACATATTCTCCTCAATACAACTACTATATATATTTCATATACTCTTATTGTATATTGTGTATTCTATATTGTGTGTATTGTCTACTGTACATTGTATATAATTATTTTGTTGTGTAAGTATGTGTACATTTGATATGTAAATTGTGTTGTGTAAGTATGTTGTTTATTGTAACTGGTATACACTCACCTAAAGGATTATTAGGAACACCATACTAATACTGTGTTTGACCCCCTTTTGCCTTCAGAACTGCCTTAATTCTACGTAGCATTGATTCAACAAGGTGCTGAAAGCATTCTTTAGAAATGTTGGCCCATATTGACAGGATAGCATCTTGCAGTTGATGGAGATTTGTGGGATGCACATCCAGGGCACGAAGCTCCCATTCCACCACATCCCAAAGATGCTCTATTGGGTTGAGATCTGGTGACTGTGGGGGCCATTTTAGTACAGTGAACTCATTGTCATGTTCAAGAAACCAATTTGAAATGATTCGAGCTTTGTGACATGGTGCATTATCCTCCTGGAAGTAGCCATCAGAGGATGGGTACATGGTGGCCATAAAGGGATGGACATGGTCAGAAACAATGCTCAGGTAGGCCGTGGCATTTAAACGATGCCCAATTGGCACTAAGGGGCCTAAAGTGTGCCAAGAAAACATCCCCCACACCATTACACCACCACCACTAGCCTGCACAGTGGTAACAAGGCATGATGGATCCATGTTCTCATTCTGTTTACGCCAAATTCTGACTCTACCATCTGAATGTCTCAACAGAAATCGAGACTCATCAGACCAGGCAACATATTTCCAGTCTTCAACTGTCCAATTTTGGTGAGCTCTTGCAAATTGTAGCCTCTTTTTCCTATTTGTAGTGGAGATGAGTGGTACACGGTGGGGTCTTCTGCTGTTGTAGCCCATCCGCCTCAAGGTTGTGCGTGTTGTGGCTTCACAAATGCTTTGCTGCATACCTCGGTTGTAACGAGTGGTTATTTCAGGCAAAGTTGCTCTTCTATCAGCTTGAATCAGTCGGCCCATTCTCCTCTGACCTCTAGCCATTCTCAACAAGGCATTTTCGCCCACAGGACTGCCGCATACTGGATGTTTTTCCCTTTTCACACCATTCTTTGTAAACCCTAGAAATGGTTGTGCGTGAAAATCCCAGAAACTGAGCAGATTGTGAAATACTCAGACCGGCCCATCTGGCACCAACAACCATACCACGCTAAAAATTGCTTAAATCACCTTTCTTTCCCATTCTGACATTCAGTTTGGAGTTCAGGAGATTGTCTTGACCAGGACCACACCCCTAAATGCATTGAAGCAACTGCCATGTGATTGGTTGATTAGATAATTGCATTAATGATAAATTGAACAGGTGTTCCTAATAATCCTTTAGGTGAGTGTATGTCTCGTCACTGTCATGACTGCTATATTGCTCGGAACTGCACACAAGAATTTCACCTACTGTTGCACTTGTGTACATGGTAGTGTGACAATAAAGTGATTTGATTTGAGAAGCATCCAGGGTCAATGCCCTGCTCAAGGGCATGTTGACCAATCTACCACCAGGCCAAAAAAATAAATAAGTGATCATGTTCCCAAATACCTGTCCCTCAACCATTCGAGACCCATCCCACAGTCCCCCCAGGAGAAAAACTAAATAGAAATTAAGTAATAAATGATGCAGTTCATTCCATTCCCCACCCCCAAGAACCCCAAATGCACTGACAACCAAGACAATGAACTAAAGAAAAAAAAGAGGAAGAAACAGAAGGAAAATATAGCTGCAAGCAGCAATGCGGATTCCTCCTCAAAATGGCAAATCATTTAAAATTGATCAGTAGAGGGTTGGGGTTAAACCCTCTCAATGGATGAATCCAAAAACCACGTATTTCTGTCTGAATCCTAAACGAAACATTTTCAGTGTACAGAAAAATCCATCAATACAGACCTTATGGATCCTTGAGGCTTTTTTGTTCCCAATGAGAAATGAGGCATGTACACCAAGTTTCAGAAGAATTGGACAAATGGCGTGGAAATGGTATCACTTTGAAAATATTTTTTGGGGCGTGGCCTGCAGCACCACCTATGGTCGAATGTGGGCCATTCTTGGTTTGTGGGTTCCTGTTGGCCTGTAGTATCAATGTACAAAATTAGAAAATATTTGACCAGAAAATGGGAATTTTGGAGTGGCCTGTAAGCTCCCTAGGGGCTGAATGTGGGCCATTCTTGGTTTGTGGGTTCCTTTTGGCCTGTAGAATCAATGTACCAAATTAGAAAATGTTTGACCAGAAAATGGGACTTTTGGGAATTACCTGTAAGCTCCCTAATGGCTGAATGTTGGCCATTCTTGGTTTGTGGGTTCCTGTTGGCCTGTAGTACCATTGTACCAAATTAGAACATTTTAGACCAGAAAATGGGAATTTCGGCATGGCCTGTAGCGCCTCTAGGGGTGAATGTTGGCCATTCTTGGTTTGTGGGTTCCTGTTGGCCTGTAGTATCAATGTACCAAATTAGAACATTTTTGACCAGAAAGCGGGAATTTTGGCATGGCCTTTAGCGCCCCTAGTGGCTAATGTCGGCCATTCTTGGTTTGTGGGTTCCTGTTGGCCTGTAGTACCATTGTACCAAATTAGAACATTTTAGACCAGAAAATGGGAATTTCGGCATGGCCTGTAGCGCCCCTAGGGGCTGAATGTTGGCCATTCTTTGCTGAGTACTTCAGAGTGATGTCATCTTGAAGCATGTTAGGTTTGAAAAACCATCAGTCAAAATTACATTTGATTTATTGACACGTATATATTGTTAAAATTTGGACATTTACATAAACACGCTCCTTTCAGCCATTTTGTATCAGTATTCATTTTTCCTAAGTAATGTTTTCAAGGATGTCCATTCTACACATGTGTAACAAATTTCAAGTCAATTGGAGCTACGGTTCAGGAGAAGAAGAGTTTTGTAGGTTTTCGCAAATTTTCAACGTCACGGGAAAATCCATCATGGCGGAAGTTATGGGTTCTTGAGGCTTTTTGTTCCCCATGAGGAATGAGGCATGTACACCAAATTTCAGAAGATTTGGACAAATGGCGGATTAAATGTATCACTTTGAATTTTTGAAGCTATACATTGAAATTTTGTGAGTATATTATTTATTTTGATAGT